>NC_058376.1:119231135-119862698 GCF_018350175.1 Felis catus | reverse complement strand
ATTAATATAAGTTTGTGATATTGTTTCTCCTTTAAAACAAATAAAAATATTTAGAAACAATGACCAATCCAGTAGCAATGAAACCCCCTAGTGCCCAAAATTTTGGTCTATAAATAAATTTCCCTCTTTTCTTTTTTAAATTTTTTTAAAATTACTTATTTTTGAGAGAGAGAGAGAGAGAGAGAGAGAGAGAGAGAGAGAGAGAGAATGGACAGGGAAGGGGCAGAGAGAAACGGAGACACAGAATTCAAAGCAGGCTCCAGGCTCTGAGCTGTCAGAATAAAGCCCAATGCGGGGCTCAAACTCATGAACTGTGAGACTGTGACCTGAGCCGAAGCCAGACAGGTGCCCCAGTAAATTTCTCTCTTATAAAGAACCGAGGCTTCTTGGGGAAATGGCTGGTTCCAAGTCAGGGTACAAGAAACACACAAAATAAGGTTGGAACATCTAGTCCTACTCAAAGACAGGAAACCTATGTAAGACCCTTGGGGTCATGACAAAAGGATATAGGAGAAACTTGAAGAAGCAACCAGTTGTCAAGTAGGAGTATTCTGAACATCAAAGAGACTGACAGCAATAGATTAAAACACATCAACCATATTAAAATCCATGTGTTGATATAATACTTTAAAAAAGAAAAATCTCTGTGGTCATATGTGGAGGATGCTAAGGAAACAAGTTATTATTTTGAAAATTAGTAAATAAAGGAAAATAACAAATCATTTATCCTGCTTCCTTGTTCAAATGATATCATGGGGTACTACATAGTTGATCTGGAAAGCTGCTTATTTATAAGAGAGTACCAGCTAATAAATACAAAAGGTAGGATACAATTAGCATACCACCAGTTTGTAATCCCTAATTAATATTGGACTAATTAAGCAGTAACCATCAATGGATACTAAAGGCATTAGCCAAAATGGGGAATGCTAAAAGGTAATGCTTCTCAAATCTTAATGTGCATATGAATCACTTTAGGATACTGTTGAATTCTAGAATCCAATTCAGTAGATCTGAGGTTGAGCCTGAGGTTCTGCATTTGTAATAAGCAAACACATGGTGCCAATACCACTGGTCAGATGGCTATTCTCAAAAAAGACAAAACAGCCCCTGACATTCAGGAGCTGGTCTACTATTATTATCGGGGCTTTGGTGTTCTCCTGCGGAACGTAAAGAATTTCACAGAACAACATCAGACAAGGTCACTCTGTGACCACAATGAATCAAGACAAAAACAGAAATATTGCAGAACAGAGCCACCTGGGTGGCTCAGTTGGCTGAGCATCCAACTCTTGATTTTGGGTCAGACCATGATCCCAGGGTCGTTAGATCAAGCCTGTGGTGGGCTCCATGCTGAGCTTAAGATTCTCTCTTTCTCTCTCTCTCTCTCTCCCTCTGCTCCTCTCCCCCACTCATATATGTGCATTCTCTCTCTAAAACAAAACCCCAAAACAAAAGTAAATGAATAAATAAAACAAAACAATCCAACGACAACAAAACAATAATTTATAATCATGTCTCAACAGAAATAATGAACACTGTCCAAACTAAAAAACTGACCAAACATCTTCCTATCTTAGCTATTCTAAGTGACCACTACTTCTTTACCAATTTTAACTTTAGGCTCAATCCAATCTTTCCTGATTTTAGATAAGACTTATTAAAATGCACTCTTGCTTCCTGACAGCATCTTATCCAGAGCAAAGCTCCAATTCCTTAAGCCCTCCCTCAAATCACCAAACATATTATGCCTGAGCCTATAACAAGTCTTTTCTAATACCCACTGAGAGGTCCCATGTTTCCTCTGGTGTGAATTTTCTCTCATTATAACATGTAATAAACACATCTTTTTAGCTACAGGTGTGCTCTGGTGGGTTTTGTTGGAATAGCTGTACAACAGGGTGATGAGTCAAGTTGACAGCTGAGTCACTATCACTACGTGATATTTTGCTATAGAAACTCGCAACACCACCTACAAAGTAATCTTGCCAAAAAAGATGAACGTGAATCTCATTAAGCCTCTAGATTTAACCATCAGATTTACAAGAAACGTGTGCTATAGAGGTATATTTTAAGGAGCCATATTCAATCCAACCACAAGACAAATTGCCTATTTCCCCCCCAACAAATAACTGATGAAAATAAAAGATGGAAGAAGAACATACAAATTAAAAGAGACTTGATACTCAACGCTAATCACTTGTAACATGTAGCCCTTATTTGGCCCTAATTTGTATAAACTATTACACAAACTAATAATGATAATTACAAAAAAGCAATTGGGGATATTTGAAGAGAGACTAGCTCTTTGATAAAATTAAAAAATAATTATAGGGGCACCTGTGTGCCTCAGTCGGTTGAGTGTCTGACTTTGGCTCAGGTCATGATCTCACAGTCTGTGAGTTCGAGCCCTGCTTCGGGCTCTGTGCTGACAGCTCAGAGCCTGGAGGCTGCTTCAGATTCTGTGTCTCCCTCTCTCTCTGCCCCTCCCCCACTCATGCTTGTCTCTCTCTCTCTCTCTCTCTCTCTCTGTCAAAAATAAATAAACATTAAAATAATATTTTAAAAAAAGAATAATTATAAATATTTTTAGGTTTCATAATGACAATACCATTACAAATATTTACAAATAAATGATACAATATCTGAGGTTTGCTTTAACATAATCCAGTCATTATGAGAGGGAGTGTAGGGAGGGTGTAGACAAAAATATTGACCATATTTGGTAACTGCTGAAGGGTATATGACAGTTCTTTTTATTATTCTCCCTACTCTTAATATGTTTGAAAAGTTCCATAGTAAACAATTTTTTTGAAAATATTTTTTACTTTTAAATTCAATAGGTCATTTTTGAAAGAAGACAAGTTGGAGAAAAAAATAACTCCTATAGCTCAAAATGGCTATATATCCTAGAAAAATAAGCTATAATGAATTTTAAATTCTGAAATCCCTACTACTGAAATTGCTTTCAGATCCATTTTTTGAAAGCTATTAGAATATTTGCCTGTTTCTTTTCTTTCTTTTTCTTTTTTTTTTTAATGACTTACAGATATGTCAACTACAATTGAAAAGGAATAGGAATTATTATGATGTAGACTCAGGTGAAGGACTTTAGAGAAACATTTAATATAAATGTTTGATTCATAAAAAGAAACACACACACACACACACACACACACACACACACACACACAACATACGATTTGAGCAATTACCTGGATCTGTAGCAGACATCAGTGAACCAAAAAACAAACAGTCGGTGAAATGGAAGTCTCCATTTTTCAACTGGCCAGCATATACCATAGCTTTCACAAAGCCATACATAATTAACCTGTTGAAGAGAAAAATAAGATCTTCAAACATCAAGCTGAATCCTGTGCAAACCCACGCTATCATTGCTAACCTTCTAATGTGCTTCCTGAATAAACATCATTCACAAATTACTACCATTCTGCCAATTCATGGTCATGCTAGCTCTCAGTACATTGCTGAGATTTCTTGACTATGAAAGACACTTTTACCAAATATCCCCACTCATTCACCTGGCAAAAGGTAACAATATTTTCTAGTATATTTCAATGAAAATAAATAAATCTCAAGAATATAAAAAATAATCTGTCAAATATGTCATAGCAAATTATGCCCACAAATACAGCAGCTGGATTAACATCTGTACATGGATTGCTTTTCAGTTTTCATTGTTTTATGTGGTAGGGGTGTCTGAAAAGTGTTCAAATTTCAAGTCTGTCACTGGAATGAGAAGGATATTGGTCACACACAGCACACTCAGTCCAGCCAGTTACTCTATAATATATGGGTCTCTACTAGTGCTAGTGTCAGGACACTTCCACACTGGGTAGAAAATCACTGTTAGGTTAGAGCTCTTGTAACTTCAATACACTGCTGAAAAATGAATCCTGAAAGGTTTATGTTTTGATCTTCCAAGGATAGCCATTCTTTTCATGAGATTATAAAAGGTTTATAGGTTTACCAAACCCATACCATGGAACAGAGATTGTCTATGTTGGTCATCATTTGCCACTCCATAATTTTTAAATTGTATTTAATTACTTAACTGACTGATTTTTGCCAACATCATACTAGAGGAAATACAGAGATTGGTGAACTGGGCCACAGTAAAATCACAGTAAGTGACTCTGAGAGTCCTTAGAAACTATATACCCTTACACTAACAGATGGATGTTTAAATATTCACATGCATTGAAAGTTAATTTCTTGAAAAATGTTCTAAGGTTGTGAGCATGGCTAAAAAGCCTAGAAATCAGATATCAGAAATTATAATGTTAATGAGAATGCAGATGTTTCAAAATATTTTAAGAAAAAAATTCTTCATTAGAAAATATTTCAGACACATCTGCATTTGAATCCAGGTTCAACCACTCACTAGCTGTATGGTTTTAGGACATTAATAAAACCTTCTGAGCCTTAATATCCTTACTAACGAATTTGTGGTAACAATAATAGTTGGCCCATAGAATTGTTTTAAGAATTACCTGAGATAATATACATTTGGTTTCCGGCACAGAGCAAATTCCCAATGAGGCTATTATTACTGCCAATAATATTTATCAAAATATATATTTACTTACTATTTCTATTTTTTCACATGCTTTAACTAATTTAATCCACACATTAGTCCTATAAGGAAGGCACATACTATTTGCATTTTACAGATAAGAAAACTGAACACAGTATCATCAGGTAACTTGCTCAAAGTGACACAGGAATTAAGTTTTGCAACCTAGAAGCGAACTGTGTGGAATTGGCTCCTGAGTCTATAATAATATTGGTTAAATGAACAGATATATATTTTACTTTATATATTATCCCATGTAATATATTCACAATTACCCTATTAGGTGGTTGTTCTAGGTTGTATGAAGGCATAACAATGGAATATCCCTAAGAACTTGAAAATAAGTTGAACTAGTAAGACAACTCATAATGGGTTTGAACAGAGAGGGTCAATATTACTGTGAAGAGTGTGGACTGCAGTAAGGAAGGCTGAAGGCATTAAAATATCTGAGACAGGCTATGTCATGGGACATAGCAATGGTTGCTGGGAAGAAGCAAATCCAAGAGGTCGCAATCATGGCAGCTTACTCACACTTATGCTGGGAAGGGTATTCTGCCAGTTACTAGGGCATGCAGTCTCTTAACATATAGGGTAGCTTCATTCAGTTTGTTCGTTTAATAGACATTTATTATTTAACCCCTACTATGTGTCAGGTTTCATGCTAGGTGCTTAAGATACATCAGTGAATGAAACAAATATCCCTGCCCTTATGAAGCATACATTTTAGCAGGATAGACAGTAATAAAAAAATAATAATAAATTCAAATTATATTTGTTAATTATATCACTCTCTGAATTGGAATCTACAAGTGTGATCAACCTGGGACATTCTGGACAGTTACAACATTCATGGGAATGCTCTTCAGTAGTCATCCCTTCAACCTCTTCTGGTGTTCACCCAACTTCACCACCCTTTCTCATTGGAGCTATACTTCAAATATTGAGCATCAAAAAGCTCTAGAATACTGTAAACTTCATGACCTGTGACTATATTTCTAAATCCTGTGCCCATTAGTTAATTTTACAGGTTGGAAATCTAGGTTTAGAATTAAAATAACTTGTCTCATATTGCATAGAAGCCATTAGATTAGGTAAAATAAAAAAATATATGCTACACAGACTTGGCAATATTACATAGAAACTAGAAGCCTCATATACTATTGATTGAAATGAATAAAAGTCTTAACTAAAGTATTAATTTTTTATATTCTATAGCTTATTAAATTGTTTCCTACAGATTTATGCCCAAATTAATCAAATATATACCAAAGGTGTATATTCAGATTATTTCAGATTTCTGTTATTTGTAAGAGTAAAAACTTCAAAGCATCCTAACTGTCCAGTCACTAAATTACAAAACACATATATTTGAATTAACATGCGAATTATAATACTATGTACAAGACTAAATATTGACATAGAAAAGCAAATTGATAAAGTAAATTATAAAGTGGTAATAAATAATTTCTGATTTTATAAATATTGAACATACTTAGGCATACATATAAACAAAAAAAGACCAGAATTATATAGACTAGAATGTTAATAGTAGTTATATAATGGAATTAAATGTGACTACTTTTCTTTTTGCTTTTCTGTATTCTTCCAGTTCTTTTAAAAAATAGTAATAATAAAAATAAATAGCAACAGGGGCGCCTGGGTGGCTCAGTCGGTTAGGTGTCCGACTTCGGCTCAGGTCACGATCTCTCAGTCCATGAGTTTGAGCCCTGCGTCGGGCTCTGTGCTGACAGCTCAGAGCCTGGAGCCTGTTTCAGATTCTGTGTCTCCCTATCTCTCTGACCCTCCCCCATTCATGCTCTGTCTCTCTCTGTCTCAAAAATAAATAAACGTTAAAAAACATTAAAAAAAATAGCAACATACATTAGTGAGTGCTATTATATAACATAATAGACATTCATCTGTCATTTAATCCTCAAAATTTTATGAATTAGGTGCTGTGGTTATTCTTTTTTACAAATGAGAAAATTAGGTCAGAGAAGTTAAAAAGCTTGCCTAAGTTCACAGAAGTTAGCTCTCGAGAGACCTGGATTTGAACCCAGGCAGTTGGATGCCAACGCCTACATCCTTAGCTACCGTCTTTATAAAGCTTTTGCATTGCTTTGAAATCAGGAGAGACACACATAACTGTTCACAAACCCACCCTCCCCACCTCCACACACACCCTTACACACATGATTCGTTTATTTACTCCAAATCAATTCTGGGACATAAAGTAACTATAATTCTAATAGCTTACTTGAGATAACACCAAAAAAGGAGAGAAATAAAGTCCAGTTCAGTACAAGCTCGATACTAATAACAATGGTCATCATCGCTGGTAATTATAACAATCCAATAACTAGTGTGCATATACTATTGCCACACCCTCCTTTATAAATGGGAGCTATTGTCATTGATGCTACATTATTATTAATAAAAACTAGTTACAACTATATTAATTGGGAAGCTAAAAAAAAAATGAAACCATTAGCAACCACCATGTTCTCACAGGATGGTGTATTCTATCAGCACTTCACAGGAAGTATTTCAGATGGCTCAGGATACAGGAGAGATGTGGTTTGATGGGAAAAGAGAATCTGTTAAAGTCCAATGCATACAGTGCTGTGAAGATGGGAGACCTGAGTAAGATGTTCCCCAGGGGTCAATCTGTGGTTAGTGACAGCCTGGGTTACAGGGATGGGCAGAGGCAGAAGTGCCTCATAAAAACCAGAAATGTTGATAATTTGATTTTAACAAATAATCCACTTAGTGCTACTATTCTTTGAAATGCAAAGTGCTTGTGCTATGAAGGATACAATCTGTCCATAATCTGCTCTCAAAGAGTAGAGTATTACAGGATGGCAGCCATGTCACTGATACTCATAGAAAGCATTGGGCAAAAGAAAATTTGGAGAAATGCCCAGCATCATACCCCACACACTCCCTTTATTATTTATGATGTGTGTATTGGTTTAACATTTCATAAGCCTATTTTATACTATTAAATTTCCACACCTATAGATGTGTGAAAACGTTTCAAAACAAAAAGTTCCAGAAGGCTCAAGTGCTGTGATGACTTTTAAGTATGCCATCTTTATCTCTCCCAGTATTTTAAAGAAAGAATATATCTTCTTCTTTTTTTAAAAAAAAAAAAAGTATTGATCAAGCAACGAATAGATCAACTGGAAAAGGCAGTTTTTTGAACTGCTAGAGATAAACTGGGAGAGTTGTCAGTTTGGAGATGCAGCTGTGTAGACCACTCTCATTAGGTGCTGGAAGAGTCACATCCCTGCTGGTGAAAGCGTGTGAAACAGGCCACTGCATGAAGCTCACTCTGGCAGTGGGAAAACCCAGAACCAACAACTATGGAAGCTATATGAAGGTTACAATCTACCATCTACATTTCTGATTTCTATACCCACACACTTTCCTTTAGATAAGTATCTTTCCCTAGCTATCTGTTCACATTTTATGGATGCTTTGTATGTCACATTTTCTTTTTTTTTCCAGAGTATGCATTCAAAAGCAATATTCCATTGGAGAACTCATAATTTCTTTTTTTGGAGGGGGGCTTTATTGAAATATAGTTAAGATATAAGAATGTATAAGCTTAAGGTATACAATGTCATGATTCAATGTATGTATATATTGCAAAATGAATAGCCAATAAAGTTAGATAACATATCCATCACCTCACAAGTATATTATTTGTGTGTGGTGATAAATTTTAAGATCTACTCTCTTACTAGCTTTCGAATATTCAATATGGTATTATCAACTATAGTCACCATGCTGTGCATTACATCCCCAGAACTTACTCATCTTATAACTGGAAGTTTGTACCTTTTAATCATCTCCACTCACTTCTTCCACCCCCGACTCCCTGCTCCTGGCAACCACCAATCTGCTCTCTGTTTCTATGAAGAGAATGAATAATTTCTTAATGCTAGGCTACATGGGGTTGGGAGGATATTCTAGCCAAATTCATTTATTCATTCACCCATGCATTCATTAATTTGCACATTGACTCATTCATAAAACAAAAAAATTATCCAAAGATATAATTCCTCCTCTGAGGGAGCTTATATTTTATTAGAAGAACCAGACATTTAATAGCTAATTTATAATTATTTTATTAGTATTGTGCCTAAGTCTTATGGGAAGAAGTATAGTTTGCACATGTGCACATTTCTGTAGCTGCAGAACATAACAGGGGGACGTTGTTTTATGGAAGAGATCACAGGTTCAACTTTAGAAATGTTGAAATTAAGCAGCCAGTGAGACTGGTACACAGGTTTGTATCTCAACAAGGGATTGGCTCAGGACACAGATTTGAGAGCAGACACAGTGTGGTGTATGTTACTGCAGCCGTGGGTGTGCATGAAAGTCCAAAGAGAACATAAAGTGGAAGAGGTATATGATGGATGTGTGGGTCCAGCCTTTGAAGATGAGATAGAGACAATGAAGCAGCCAGCAGAGGTCAAGGATAAGTCAGAGATGTGAATGGAAATCTAGTAGAGTGTCATAGGAGTCAAGAGAAGAAAGTGTTTCAAGAAGAGCATTGATAAATAGGGTTGAATGTTGCCAACAGGACCATTTATTTAGTGTCATTAGGAGTGTGGAAGCTCATGTGAAATTTGAATGGGTTGAAAAGCCTATGGAAAATGAGCAATTAAGACAGGCAACATACTCCACTCTTCTGAGAAGTCTGACTACAAGTGAAGCCAGGTCTGTCTCCAGACAGAGAAGGGGTTTGCAGTGAGACTTGATCATAAACAGGTGAGGAAGAAGTTGTGAAGAAGCTCACATCTCATGGTGGCTCACAAACAGGGGACACAAAACAGCAATTCTGCTTTGTCAAGATTATTGGCATGAGGTGATGAGCCTGACTTTGGGTGGAATTATATGGGCTTTAGAGAGTCTGTAGGATGTTAGGCTCCTATAGGTGTCAAACAGATGATTCTCCTCTTCTGTCACTGTTTTGTCATTTTACCAAGTCCTATGAGAAATGCAAAGGTAAGCCAGACATGATTTCTTTTTCTCAGGAAAAAGACACAGGTCACCTGCATAAGCAGAGCACAGAGTTCCTGGAAGAGATGCAGATCAAGTGCATTGAGTTCATAGAGGAGAAGAAGCTGTCTTTACTTGGGGACTCAGGATAGGCTTTGAGAGGAAAGTAGCATATCTGCTGAACCTGAAATATACATTCAAGTAACGAAACTACCAGCAGTGTTTCATCAATATGTGGGATGCCCCGACTACTTATTTTTTTCCCCAGAATGCAAAACATTTACCACTGAAGGTGGTTTGTTCTTTAATCAGTACAGAATGCAATGTGCAAACAAATGAAGCCCTTCCTTTGGAAATCCAGGGAACCATCTGCCATCTGTCACTCACTGTAGAAAAGAGTGGAAAAGGCCTGTCCTGACTAAGCTGTGACTCCACCTCTGGTTTTCACTTTAGAATTCAGTACAGGCTGCTCTGCTTCAAGAAGTCCTTGAAACCTGCAGCTCTGTTGTAACTGAAGCAGGTACTCAGATCTCACAGTGCTATATGGCCCCTTTGGCCCATTCCACTTTCCCCACCAATCTCAAGACTTTGTTCCTTCTGTTTCATTGAAGGTTGGGGAGAAGAAGAAATGAAAAAGTAACTTCAGTGGCTTGTGGGCATATTAAAAGTGCCTGCCCTTAATCCCTTCTTCTCTCAAAGGGTTGGAAGGAGACAGGTTTTAGAGGAAGAGGAAGCCTGCATTCAATTTTTCTGTGCCTAAGTGGAAAGAGGAAGCTGGTTAGGTAATGGGATGGTGGTTGAGGGAAGGAGAACAATGAGAGGAGGGCTCATTGTCAGGAGCATAAGTGTGTGTGTTGAGGTTGGGAAATTCTATACTTAGGACATCTGGCCACTCAAAAATTTTGTTTGCAACAGCCATCACCAGAACAACCACACTCCTACAGTTTTTTTTTTCCTATCTCTGGCCTCTATTCTCTTCTTAGCTGCCACACAGCCCATGAGAACTTGACTTTTCTCAAGTCACCTATTTGCCATTGAATAGTGGGCTCTCTGGCCCCGAGATTTTAATAAGACTTTGGTAGGAATACAAAGTGGAGAAGGAAAGAGGGAACAAATATCTGAATACTTGTTGAGTACCTACTCTATGCCAGGCCCCATGTTAGTGCATTTTATATATTTTTCAACACACACACACACACACACACACACACACACACACACACACACCAGCTAGGCAGCCATCATGATTCTTATTTTATAAACAAGAAAACCCAACAAGTAATAGAAGTGAAATTTAAATACCGGTTCCTTTCTACTTTTTACTATTGGATACTAAGTAGAAAATTTAAGATATATTTGCCTTGGCTTCACAAATTTAACAAGTCAGTTACTATATATTCTTTGCTCCTGATAGAATGCCTTTGACATAATATTATATTCGGAGTAGCTCTTTAAGAGTTAGGAGTGGCCCAGGAGACCTTCCTTTTAGGCATTTAGTCAGGCTGTAAAAGGGTATGGAAAGCATGTGCTTTCCGTGATTTTTCCTTTAAGCCAGTTCTATATCTGGCTTCCTGTGAGCCTGAAGTGGCCACCACATTTTTTCAAGAAAGGAAAGACTGCAGAGAAGAGGTTGTGATGAACTACACTGCTCTTTAACCATGGCTAAGGATATTGGATCTTGGGTTCCTTGAAGCAAAATCAAGTGAGTTCATTTCCCAAATACTCCACTGTCCATCTGCCTGTCAACTTGCCACCTTACTGGGCCTTTCCTGGAGGATTCACCCACCCATGAATTTTTGTGACAATTTCTGCTCCCATAGCAACTTATGCAATTACCTGCAGAGAATCAATTCCCCCTTCTGTAAAGTACTTCAAGATTCACAGAAGAAGTGTGATATAAATCCCAAACTTGAATGTGGAATGGGCATAAATTGCAATGTTGACCTGTACTAACAGGTAGAAATCTACTGAAAGATGAACGAAACACAGGTGAGAGCTTAACTGTGCATCCTGATTGTGTATCTACTCATATCTACTATCTGGGAGTATGCTGGCTCATTCAGGGGTGAAAGGGGATCACTGTTGAGAAAATCTGAAAGGAGCAATGAGGACTGTGAAGAACTTAGCCACACTTACTCAATGACAGCCTGCACCAGCAATCTGGGATATGCAGTAGAATTCTCTGAGCAACTTGAGTTCCTCACTTCTCTCTACTCCCAGGTCATCCAGCCTTCTCCTTTCAGAAAACCGTGATTAGTGCCCCCTGGATATAATCACTGTTCTCTTTCCTCTATTCTTCTATCAACTTGTATCCCCACTGTTCCTCTGGTGTGATTTACCAGGCTCTCTCCTTTATTTCATTAAGGTCTTAAATTCTAGCCATGCATTCTTTGTGTGTCCACCTTACCTGAATAATTTGAAGAGAACACATCCAGGCTGTTCTGCCTTTTTCCCTCTCTGTTCCAAGCTCCATTCTACACACACATTACCCAGCCTTGCTAGATCCCAAAAGTTACAAAGATGAATCAGATGTGGCTTCTGCCCTCTAGGAGCTCACAGCTCAGGAGGAGGAATAAGTCATGTGTATAAATGACTGGACTACTATGTGAAAAACTTCAGATTCAGTAAGAAAGCTAAAGGTACAGTGAAATGGATTTCAAAGGAGGAAGGGAGAAGATGGTCTGGGGGAAGAAAGTATTGGAGATAAATATTTCTTGAAAGGCAGATGGGGTCAGACCTGAGTTGTGGTAGAAGAAAGAGGGATAATAGTCACCACAGGAAAAGGTAACATGGGGCAACAAAACAAGTAGTAACACACGAGGTATTCACAACGAAGGTTGGATAATTCAATGTGATGAATTCTTCCACTATGTATTGTTATATGGTCTAATTCAATGGTCCTCAAATTTTGCTACATATCAGAATTACATAGAAAGCTTTGAAAATCATGATGCCCAGGATATATCCCAGACCAAGTATATCAGAAACTCTGTGGATGGAACCCATGCATCCATATTTTTAAAAGTTCTTCCATTGTTCTGATAAGTAGCTAGGATCGAGAACAAGTATTCTAAATCACTACATCTTGTCTCTAATGTCCAGACCAATCATCTGGGGATCAGCAGGTCTGCAGTAGGATCTGGGATTCTGCATTTTTAATGAGCTCCTAGATGGAGTCAATGCTGCTGGTCCCAGGCCATGCTTTGAGTAGGCAGCTCTAAATGAGAACCCTGTTAACTAAGTAAAATATCTCAGCCATCTCTGTGCATTCTGGCTCTGATGGTAAACTCCTTAATATGGCAGCACTTTGAATTCATCAATAGAGTTTATCTGAGATGCAGTTAGATTACAGGTCCACATACAGAAAGCACATAATACCTACTGCTTGGTGGCTTGGTATCCCTGTTATGTATGGATGAAAGACAAGGATTACTGGATAGCATGTGAGGATTCAAGGGGCTATTAGTTCTCGGCTCCAATTTGGAACTCCTTGTAGAAGAAAATTAAAATGGGATAGGGGCCAGAGAGTGAAAGGATGTCTTAATCACTAAAATGTAAAATTTAACAGATCTTTATTATGCCTGTGATCTGTAGCTCCACAGAGACTTTTTTCCCTAGGTACAGAGATCCACCTTTCCCTGCCACAGGGAAAGTGCCATGATTGTTTTGGTATCATCTGAGGCTGGTAACTGCAAAGTCCTACCAAGTTTTCAAAACTGGTGAAGGAATACTCAACCTTTTCTTTTTAAATATTTTTTAAAAATTCTAGCATAAATTGCATATTTGTTATGAGCAGTTATTTTGCTGGTTATATAAAACAACAGGTTTCTTTGCTTTGGGATGAACTATATCAACTCAGAAGTTCTGACTGGCAGTACAAAGGTGTGTATATACACACATACATACATATAATTTTTATTAATAACAAGAAGCTTGCACAAAATATCTCACAGTATAAAATTCATCCAGTCTGAAGTAGCAAGAGAGGCACTTGTTGCCCTGCACATGTGGGCTCTTGGCCACTACTTTTCGCTTGAAAGACACAAGTACAATTGTTACCTCACTTGCTCTCACCTTTCCTGAAAGGTGGATAAAATCAAGGTCCATTATTCTCCTTTCACAGATGAAGAACTGCCACAAGGACCTTAGAGGCCTACCTACCACCTTATAGCCTTTGCTCTGTTGTTTTTCCTCAAGTGTGAAACTGAAACGCTGGTTGGAATCAGTTGTTTAAATCAGGGGAAAGAAAACTTAAAAATTATTTAACACAGAATACCTATTTAAAAATCTAGAAACCAAGGGGCACCTGGGTGGCTTTGTTGGTTAAGTGACCAACTTTTTGATTTTGGTGCAGGTCATGATCTCATTGTTTGTGAGTTTGAGTCCCATGTCAAGCTCTGAACTGACAGAATAGAGCCTGCTTGGGATTCTCTCTCTCTCTCTCTCTCTCTCTTTCTCTCTCTCTCTCTCACCCTCCCCACCTCAAAATAAATATATAAAATTGAAAAAAAAGTCATTAAAAAATACGCAAACCATGATCCATCCAAGTTAATGACTTGGTAAAAATTATATTGAACTTGGCTGGTAGCAAGACAGGACTGGAATGCCAATTTTCTTCTAAAGAGATTTTGCCAAAACTGGTAATTTTCACAGATTCTCTGCTGCCTGGAATTTTAGCAAAGGGAATAAAACTTGTGATTCGAATGTAACTTGCTAATCTATAATTCCCAGAAAATTTCCCATCCCTTTTCATACTCCCTAAAGCATGTTTATGTTCTTCAATTCTACCATTTGGAACCCTAAAGCCAATGGCTGGTTGCAATAAAATGTAAATAACAAGAAAATGCAACTCTCTGGATTTTTCCCCATTCAGATCAATTTTCCAGCAAGTAGAAAGCTCATAAGTAATGCAGATGTTTAAAACATATTTAGCTCAAATTAAGATGTTACACTATTTACTGTTTGATGACTTTAAGATATATTATCATTATTGATGACAAGATAGAATGAAGAACTTATCTTCTGAGTGATGAAAATCAAATATTAATTCCTTGCTCTGATTCTTCTTTTTCAATCATTTCAATACATTTTCAATAACTTTTTGATCTAGAATGGAAATTTAAAATGGCCTGTTTTGCTTATGATGCATATAATACAATTTATTACTTGAAATTCCTTTGTAGTTGTAAAGTGAACTTCTTTTGTAACATTTCGAATAACTTTTCAGAGCAGACAGACTGTTCTTATGGGCTTCTCTTCCAATAACAGGGTTTACCCACTATTGAAATATAGAAGAAATTACCAAAATTCTCTTTAGAGACCAAAATAATAAAATATTTACTACCGTAGTTATTCCCTCATAGATCCTGAGCTTTGAGACCATTACTCCAGCAACACCACCCAGCAACACAAGTATCTGCTAAAGAAGGTCATTTGGTTTATTAAATCTTATTACTCTCGAGTGTCCCTGACATAATATTAACTGACGATACTCCAGGGCTATATGTACATGGGGTCATCCTTACCAATCTATGCAAACATTTCTGACAATCACTCAGTCATCTGATCTACACAACACCAGAAAATTAATATAACTTACTCTTCACCTGTGCCCTTACTTCCTATCTACTAATCCCCATCCACTTGACCTATGGACTGGCTTTACACTACTATATATTAAACTGAAATGTAGACAGTTCTTCATGTCCCCATGTGATTTGAGTTGAATGGACTTTGAATTTAGCTGTAAGACAGAAGCTGGTGGAGTGAACCATCTGTAGATGAGGGCCAGGTAAATTGGCCAATAGTTAATGATTTCATTTCTTAACAACTTTATTCCTCTGGAGAACAAAGCACCTGTTATTACCAAGTATGATTTCATCTTTAAGGACATAACACAGAAGGAATATGTGTCTTCTTGTTTTTAAAAATGAGGTTCAGAGGAAGAGGATGTAATCAAGTTGATTTAGTCAGCCATACAATATATTTTTAATTAGTGCCTACTATATGCCCAGCACCTGATAGGATTCTGTGTATAAAATGGAAAAACAGGTAATGGGCAGCCTGCTCAGGTATGTAGAGATAAAACAGACTGTTAAAATCTAGCATGGTAAGTGCCTCTGCCAATTTCTAGCTCTTTGACCAGAGGCAAGTTCCCTATTTCATCATTTCCTCAGTTTCCTTGTCTATAAAGTGAGCATAACAATAGTCATTGTGTTATTACCACTGCTGAATGATCCAAGGGGTTCTTTAGTTCTTCCAGTTATCATTTTTGTTGGTAAACACAAAAGGCCTTTTAGTATTAACCTCTGTTTCAGAGAACCAGTGAATTGAGAAAGCCTCGAATTTGGAGCTTTCAAGAGAAGCCTTTAATAAATTGTTTTCAACACAGAAACATATGTTTTCATCTAGTTCACCATAGAAAGTTGATGCAACATAATTGGAAAGAGATTATCCTTTAAATAATTCTTGATACTTGATCTATTGTGGCAGGCATCAAAGAGACCACCTTCATGGCAACTATGGTTAATGAAGGCGTACTGCCCATTTGAAAGTTGCTAAGAGAGTAGATCTTAAAAATTCTCATCACAAGAAAAAAAGTTGGTATCCACGTATGGTGATGAATGTTAAGTAGACTTATTGTGGTAATAATTTTACAATATATGCAAATATTGAATCATTATGTTGTAATGAAATTAATATTATATGTTAATTATACCTCAGTAAAAGAAGACAGAAGACGGCAGCAAAACAAAAGCAAGAAAGAAAAAGACAAAAACAAAAAACACCCCAAAAGACAAAAAAAAAAGCCCAATGACACCAATTTTTCTAATACTACAACATCTAATCTCAGATCTCCTTGAAGAAAGTAGTCAAGGAACCAAGCAGAAGGTGGTGAAGGCAAATTTTCCAGGAAGTCACAAATAGCTTACTTGGTGTAGTCACCTGCATACTAAAAATATTCAAACAAATATTACTAAATTCCCTACCCAGTGAAGTGAAAAGAGAAAATAATAAAAAGACAGATCTATGGCAACATAAGTAGTAGAGATAAGAGACCTGGATCAATGGAAGCATATTTTGCAGACTTTGAGACATACTAATTCCACTCTATTCAACATTGGACAGATCTCAGCTAAAATAGTTTCTCGTTCAAAACAACCATTTGGAAAAACAAAAACAAAAACAAAACAAAAACCAACTAACCAACCAACCAAACAAAAAAAACAACCATTTGGAAAATGCCTCCTATCATACTAAGGGGTTAGAAATATGTTAGATGGATTAGAGGTGTAGAGCTGGGTTTGGTACCTGACAGAAGGCCAATAAGCAACATGGCACCCAGAGTTCAGAACTGGAAGGTGGTCAGGGCACCTGAATGGCTCAGTTGGTTAAATGTCTGACTCTTGATTTAGGCTCAGGTCATGATCAGGTGGTTCATGGGTTCAAGCCCCATATCAGGCTCCATGCTGACAGTGCAGAGCCTGCTTGGGATTCTGTCTCCCCCTCTCTCTATCCCTCCCCGACTCGCTCTGTATCTATCCTTCAAAATAAATAAATAAACATTAAAAAAATAACTGGAAGGTGGTCATAAGGGAGAAAGAGGACTTAATATGCTCCCCCAGAAAGCCAGGGGGAAAAAAAGGAAGGAGTGGAGAGTGGATATTACAAAGAGTTAGATCAGCCTATTGAAAAACTGTCCAAAGAATAGTTGGAAATGCACTATTGGAGGTGGTTAGTTTCCTTCCCCGGAGGAATTTAATCATCCCTTAAGTGTTCTATAAAAAGAATAATGGTTTACGCTATTAAAAAAATACAGGTATACTTGAGGGACTGAACTTGGGGGAATGGAACTAAATGACTTTTAAGGTGATTTCAAACTTTCAAACTTTATGATTTTGTAAAAATCTGAAGGACAAAATCAAAGCAAAGACCAAGAGACAAGATGAGAAACTTTGTAATTGACAATATTTTCTACAATTTAATCAGTTATCAAAGTAAAAATAAAGACAGTTTGACAGGACCTAAAACTGGTGCCAGGAACTGATTATATTAACCAGCACTCCTTTCCTAACTTGACAGTAGTTTCTTCACAAATGCTTGGTTTGGGATTAGAGTGAGAACAGATGAAGCTATCCCTGCCTATGTCAAATACCTCAACCTTCTCAGGAGATAGGAAGAGGAATTCATAAAACTCCTTTAAACTCCTCAAGACTGGGAAACAACTCATTTTTCTCCCCAGATAACACTAAACATGATGTCTAGCAGCCTCTCTATCATATATAATACCTAGACTCCTATTCTGGCCCATAGGCACCTCAAAAATCACCAGCTGTGAGCCCGAACATAGGATCTTATCCAGAATCCAGATGTTATTCCAGTGTCTCTTTTCTTAGCTAAGGCATCAATTCCCACTCAGAAAACTGTAGGTCATCATGGACACATCTCTACCTTCTCACTGCCCTCCTCCCCATATGCGGTCCATCACTAAACTATTTTATCTCTTGAAATGGTTTCAAATACATCCACTATGTAGTCCGGGCTAACAGCACATCTCCTCTAGATATTTCTATGTCTGCTAAAATTGTGTCATTGTATCCCTTCACTTTCCACCAAAGTGTAGCCAGAGTAACTTAAAAATACAAATCTGACCATGTATCTCCATGCTCCAAACTTTTTTTTTTTTAATTTTTTTTTTAACGTTTATTTATTTTTGAGACAGAGAGAGACAGGGCATGAACGGGGGAGGGACAGAGAGAGAGGGAGACACAGAATCGGAAACAGGCTCCAGGCTCCGAGCCATCAGCCCAGAGCCTGACGCGGGGCTCGAACTCACGGACCGTGAGATCGTGACCTGGCTGAAGTCGGACGCTTAACTGACTGAGCCACCCAGGCGCCCCAATGCTCCAAACTTTTTCACGACTTCCCAATTGCTCTTAGATTATTGCCAAAATCCTTATGGGTGATTATTCTTTTCCAGATCCATTCTCCATCCTTTCCACCCTGCTCTGTGTCTCAAGAGGCTGATTTGTATGGACTGCTTCAATGGGCTCCCTTATTCCCTGGTTTTTGGTTAAATTTGACAATGTAGGTGAAAAGACACTGACTGGAGATCAAGAGTGGGTGATAAGATTAAGTTTGGGGTATGTATTTTTTTATTATTTAAGTTCCCTCCCTTCAGGGTCTATATGGGCTCTAGATGTCCTTCCGTCAAAGGTCACAGCTCCATTAAGTTGGTCCTGTACACACAGCTCTCTTTTCGGGTTTTAGTACCACTTCATCCCTTTCCCCTTCACATAATGGTGCCCCACTGTTACTAACCATGGGGAAATGGATGACCCTTTATGGTTTTTCTTTGTCCTGCCCATATCTTTTAACTAGTCTTCACACATTACTCTTTCAAGGAAACTATTCTGCAAAAACTATTCCTGCAAAAGTCGTATTTGTTCAGTAGAATCTTTTGTAATGGCTATACTTCCTCATAGCACTTACTACAGAATTAATGAATTAGTTGTATAATTGATTATCTAATGTCTATATTTCCTGCCCGGATGAAGGCAGGGGCCATTTGTCTTAACCTATCCCCAAGTCTCTAGAGCATTTACACATAGGTGCTCAATAGCTATTTATCAAATAAAAGGGATGGTGAGAGTAAAGACAAGAAAAGATAGGGAAACCAGGGCAAGAGTGAAAGGGCCCTGGTCGGAATGACCAGAATCATCACAAACCAAGGACTCCCACACTGCAAGGTCAAGAAGTAAGGGAAGTATAGACTGTCCCCTCACTGTCACAGAAAATCTGGGGAAGTCATGACATCAAAAAATTGTTTGGCAGGATACATCTTACAAGGGGATCATCTATCAAAGAGGGTATCTTCAATTAAATGCATTTTCAAAATGTGAGAGGTTTATATCCAAAAGAGTAAGTCATTTTCTTTTTTTTTTTGCCTCAAAATGAAAGTATTTTTATTTGTATATGCCAATTATACTAAGTATTAATTTACTTTATCCAAACTCCTTGGTTTTCAGAGGTAAATTCTCAGAAGTTTTTCAGAATATGACTTACTAAACCAAACTAAGGATTTTTCTTTTTTGACTAATTTTTATAATGTGGTCTAGTGTTTTAAGCTGCATGATCATTGCTAGAATATTTATGCTTGGAAACTTATATGGGTGAGATGGTGTAAATGTTTTTTAAGTGTTTTTGTTGATTACTTATAATTTAAAGGCACATTTTTCCCCTTAAGATTAAAGTGTCTTCAGTGACAAGTGGACTCCCCACTGTAAAAAAAGAAAGTATAATTTTTTTTCCAAATGGACAATTAGACAGTAAGGAATAATAAATTGACTATTACTTAAATGAGGCTAAGAGATGATTTAATGATTCTGGTGTCACTACTTTACTATTCTGCACAGTGTACCTAGTACCTGACAGACTGTGAGTCATTTATTAACCTGTACAGATGGATTTACATCCAGGAAATTCTAAGATGACTGCCTCAGTTTGAGACAGGCTGCGGCAAATACCTGAATAGCTGGAAGGAAGATTGGCCTTGAAGAAAGTAGCCTCTGACAATTTGTAATTCCCTTTCTAGCAAATTTTCATTATGGAACCTCAGAATAAACGGTCCTCTGAGGACTTCTCTGTGGCCAGATTTTCTTTTTTTTTTTTTTTTAATTTTATTTAAATCCAAGTTAGTTAACATATAGTGCAATAATGGTTTCAGGAATAGAATTTAACAATTCATCACTTACATATAACAGCCAGTGCTCATCCCAAGTGTCCTCCTTAATGCCCATCACCCATTTACCCCCTGCCAACCTCCCCTCCAGCAACCCTCAGTTTTCTCTCTGTATTAAGAGTCTCTTATGGTTTGCCTCCCTCTCTGTTTTTATATTTTTCCTTCCCTTCCCCTATGTTCATTTGTTTTGTTTATTAAATTCCACATGAGTGAAATAATACAATATTTATCTTTCTCTGATTTATTTAGCTTAGCATAATACATTGTAGTTCCATCCATGTTGTTGCAAATGGCAAGATTTCATTCTTTTTCATTGCTGAGTAGTATTCCATTGTATATATATATATATATATATATATATAATGTGTGTGTGTGTGTGTGTGTGTGTATCACATCTTCTTTACCATTCTATGTCATATCTTCTTTATCATTCTATATCATATCTTCTTTACCATATCCATTCTTCAGTTGATGGACATTTGGGCTTTTTCCATAATTTAGCTACTATGGGTGGTACTGCTATAAACATTGGGGTGCATGTGTCTCTTCAAACCAACATTTCTGGATGCTTTGGATAAATACCCAGTGGTTCAATTACTGGGTCGTAGGGTAGGCTCTATTTTTAATTTTTTGAGGAACCTCCATACTGCTTTCCAGAGTGGGTGTACCAGTTTGCCTTCTCACCAACAGTGTAAGAGGGTTCCCCTTTCTCTGCATCCTTGCCATCATCTTTTGCTTCTTTAGTTGTTAATTTTAGCCATTCTGACAAGTGTGAAGTGGTATCTCATTGTGTTTTTGATCTGTATTTCCCTGATAATGAGTGATATGGAGCATCTTTTCATGTGTCTGTTAGCCTTCGGGATGTCTTCTTTTGAAAAATGTCTGTTCATGTCTTTTGCCCATTTCTTCACTGGATTATTTGGTTTTTGGGTGTTGAGTTTGATAAGTTCTTTATAGATTTTGGATACCAACCCTTTATCCGATATGTCATTCGCAAATATCTTCTCCCATTCCATCAATTGTCTTTTAGTTTTGCTGATTGTTTCCTTCACATTGCAGAAGCTTTTTATCTTGATGAGGTCCTGATAGTTCATTTTTGCTTTAGTTTTCCTTGCCTCAAAAGACATGTCTAGTAAGCTACTATAGTTGAGGTCAAAGAGGTTGCTCCCTGTATTCTCTCCTACAGGATTTTGATGGTTTCCTGTCTTACATTGAGGTCTTTCATCCATTTTGAGTTTATTTTTGTGTATTGTGTAAGAAAGTGGTCTAGGTTCATTCTTCTGTATGTCACTGTCCAGTTTTTGCAACACCATTCATTTGCTGAAGATACTGTCTTTTTTTCCAATGGATATTCTTTCTTGCTTTGTTTAAGATTAGTTGGCCATACATTTGTGGGTCCATTTCTGGGTTCTCTATCCTTTTTTTTTAATATTTATTTATTTTTGAGAGATAGAGACAGAGTGCAAGCAGGGGAGGGGGGGAGAGAGAGAGAGAGAGAGAGAGAGAGAGAGAGAGAGAGAGAGAGAGTTGGAGACACAAAATATGAGGCAGGCTCCAGGTTCTGAGATGTAAGCACAGAGCCCAAGTTGGGGATTGAACCCACAAGCCATGAGATCATGAGAACACTCAACCTACAGAGCCATCCAAGTGCTCCTGGATTCTATTATTTTCCATTGATCTATGTGTCTGTTTTTGTGCCAGTACCATACTGTCTTAATGATTGCACCTTTGTAATACAGCTTGAAGTCCAGAAATGTGATGCCTCCAGCTTTGTGGTTTTTTTTTTTTTTCATTATTGCTTTGGCTATTCAGAGTCTTTTCTGGTTCCAGACAAATTTGAGGATTGTTTGTTCTAGCTCTGTGAAGAATGCTGCTGTTAATTTGGTAGGGACTGCATTGAATGTGTAGATTGTTTTGGGTAGTATTAACATTGTAACAATATTTGTTCTCTGGATCCATAAGCATGAAATGTTTTTCCATTTCTTTGTGTCTTCTTCAATTTCTTTCATAAGCTTTCTATAGTTTTTAGTATACAGATCTTTTACCTCTTTGGTTAGGTTTATTCCTAGGTATTTTATGGGTTTTGGTGAGTAAGTAATTTTCTATCTTACTAAGTTACCACAGTCTATAGCAACTTTGCTAGGTTTCACATTAGTGTTACCTTGAGCTATTTTCAAAAGAAGAATGGTATTTTATTTCCCTCAAGACTCAAATGTCAATATTTTTTAGAAAAGATACATACTTAATTTCTAATTAAGTATTATCTGTTAATTTTCTGTTCACATCAAAGGGGAGATTAAAGTATTTCATTCCAGACTCCTGACAGGTAGAAAAGAGTGGCCACCATTGGCTTGGGAGCCTGTGCAGGGCAGGACTCAGGTAAGTCTCTCCTGTTATGAAGTTGTAAGAATCAAGAGGAGGAAGAACACTCAGAAAAAACATACTAAGGGAGGACAAGGTCAAAGTCAGAAAATTAGTCCATAATGGGGTTGCCAGTTCACATGGTGATGCACAGGGCTGAGATAAAACAAAACAAAAAGGTTAAACAAACAAAAATAAGCAAGATGATGATCAAGGGGGAGATGGTGAGAGGAGATGGGGGAGAGATAATTCTAGAGTGAAAATCTAGGAAATTTCTACAGCCCTTTATGTGGTTCTTTTGCTGTTGGCTTGGATATCTGGGAGGTCCATGGAAGGCAACAGTAATATTTTCATTGACTACAAATGTTGAGACCAAGAATGGGCAGAAGGGAACAAGCAAGAGAGGAGAGACAGAAGACTACAAATGAACCATAGCCTTCAGCTGCTTTATAATCTGTAGTTCCTAGAGATAAATCATTCTTTGGTGCCTCCTAGGGTGAGCATACCATGGTGAAGCTCCCCTCCAGAGCATCAGGAATGTCCTTACACTAAGCATGACCTTATACAAGTATCAGTGCTTCTCAAATTCTTTAAAAAAATTTTTTTTTCAACGTTTATTTATTTTTGGGACAGAGAGAGACAGAGCACGAACGGGGGAGGGGCAGAGAGAGAGGGAGACGCAGAATCGGAAACAGGCTCCAGGCTCCGAGCCATCAGCCCAGAACCCGACGCGGGGCTCGAACTCACCGGACCGCGAGATCGTGACCTGGCTGAAGTCGGACGCTTAACCGACTGTGCCACCCAGGTGCCCCGTTTGCTTCTCAAATTCTGAGATGCAGACCAATCACTTAGGGATCTTGTTAAAATGGAGAATCAGTAGGTCTGAGGAGGGGCCTATATTCTGAATTCTAAGTCATCCTCTTGTGATATAAATATTACTGGTCAATTTAAGTAGCAAAGTCCTAACAACATAGAAGGTACTCATTTTCCAATAAATGGCGCTATCTGAGCATGGCTTCTCTCTTGCATTCCTCACCTACCACAGAGCTTGTAATCTGCTGCCAGCAGCAATTGACTGCTTTCAAAAGTGTTAGGATTGCTAGCTAACAGTAAAAAATTATACATAAGAATTCAGACTCTGTAAAAAAAAATTTTACTCTTGTAAAACAAGATCTAGCAATGTTAGACCATTTTTTCCTCATGGAAATGACCCATTGGAGCAGAGTGGTGGCTGCCTGTTTAAGATGAGGTGTTTACTTTCTACCTTGCAACAGTCTGAACTGCTCTTACATCTAGGTGGCTTCAATCTTTTGCATCCCCTACTTTATCCCTCTTTGCATTTGTGTTTGTGAATTCTGATGTACTAGTTTGAACCAAGATGCACCCCATTTGTTATAAGAGCATTTTGCTTCTAATAAAGCCTTTTCAGCTGTCCACACAACTTTTGAAGAGCTATGTCACTGGTATTGTGGATGGAAACAGTCCACAAATAACACATTTACTGTTGCAGGTTGGGCCTTATATATTTGCAGATAAGGAAAGAAAAAGTGACCAGTTGAACAGACACTGGTAGGGTTAGTAGGTCTACACTTTATAATGTGGATGCAACATCATGAAGTGTTTAATGTTGAAAACATTGAGAACAAAAAAGAAACATTCAGGGAAAACAACATAAAGCTGAAATAACTCCTTTTTCTTCCTGCAGTCTGGATATGCAAGCTCACCTACTGGTTTGATTTGCACTGTTTACTTACATTTTTTCTGTTCTTCGTACATATTTCTCTCCCCCACTCACAAGATTTGAGAAGAAACTCAGGGGGAAATGTTTTCCTGGCATATTTTTTTAATGTTTTCATTGAAACACCAACAGAGTCCTTGTAGAGTGAATATTTTTGCCCTTGCTATGGAACCAAGGTTTGAATGAAAAGTATAAGCAGCAATGTGCTGGATTAGGCTTAGTGATGTTTGTGCTCTGCCAGCCCCTCTTATCTGGAGCTGAACCCCTTCTGGAGTGAAATACCTGGGTTCTAACACCTGTCCTGCCCATTTCTACAACCACCTGGACAGGCAGGTGCTGCTGTTCCCTTGATCTCTTCATAGCACCCCTACAGGTAGCTCAGCCCCATTCTGCCGCAGCTCACCTGGAATAGCCTACCCAGATGGTATCTCATGGATAGAAAATTTCCTTTTCCTCAATCCTTTTTGTCAAAAATTATTATGAAATACCCACTGCCTGATGAATGGATAAAGAAGATGTGGTGTGTATATACAATGGAATGTTACTTGGTAATCAAAAAGAATTAAATCTTGCCATTTGCAACACTGTGGATGGAACTAGAGTATATTATGCTAAGGGAAATAAGTCAGTAAGTCACTAAGCGAAAGATAAATATCATATGATTTCACTCCTATGTGGAATTTAAGATACAAAGCAGATGAACAGATAAGGGAAGGGAAGCAAAAATAATATAAAAACAGAGAGGGAGACAAACCATAAGAGACTCTTAAATACTGAGAACAAACTGAGAGTTACTACTGGAGTGTTTGGAGGGGGCTTAAAGGGTGGGAGGCATTAAGAAGGACATTTGTTAGGATGAGCACTGAGTGTTTTAGGTAAGTGATGAATCACTAAATTTTATTCCTAAAGTTATTATTACATTATCTGTTAACTACTTTGGATTTAAGTTTAAAAAATAATAGAAAAAAACATTAAAAATTATTAATTATGACTTCCATTCCTTTAGGACTCTGCTTTCTGAATTTTTTTTAAATATTTTTTTTTAACATTTATTTATTTTTGAGACAGAGAGAGAGCATGAACAGGGGAGGGTCAGAGAAAGAGGGAGACACAGAATCTGAAACAGGCTCCAGGCTCTGAGCTGTCAGCACAGAGCCAGACGCGGGGCTCGAACCCACAGACCACGAGATCATGACCTGAGCCGAAGTCGGACGCCCAACCGACTGAGCCACCCAGGCGCCCCTGCTTTCTGAATTTTAAAGTGACAACTGAATACAGTGCAAAGAACATTTACAGTCAGAAATTCTGGGTTCAACTCCAAGCACTGATATTTGTAGTTATTTAATAGGACAACTTAGCTTCTCAGATTATCAATCTCCTTCTCTGTACAATGAGGATAACAATACTTACCTGGAAGACTATTAGGATAACATGCAGTAACTAGGTCAAAAAATGACTGTTGAATCTTAAACAGATTTTAAAAATTTATGCTGGGGTGCCAGGGTGGCTCAGTCAGTTGGGCGTCCAACTTCAGTTCAGGTCATGATGTGACAGCTTGTGGGTTTGAGCCCCACAACAGGCTCTGTGCTGATGGCTCAGAGCCTGGAACATGCTTCAAATTCTATGTCTCCCTATCTCTGCCCCTCTCCCACTCATGCTCTGTCTCTCTCTGTCTCTCTCTCTCTGAAAAATAAATAAACATTAAACAAAATTTTAAAAATTCATGCTAATGTGTTCATGGCCATTAATTTCTTAATGTGTTCTTTTAGTTCACATTTGCTTCTTTACAGAACTCAACTCACCATTACTGAGAGGCTATAACTGTGGGCATTTGTATTCCACTGCAGATAAAGAGCTCAGAATTTCCTCATGCAGGCAGGTGACTTACCATTTTCTAATATATAAGATCTTTGGGACAAGACTTGTAACTCCCTCAAGGCCCCTCCATTCTTATGGGGAGACATCTGGGCTATAGCAGTCCATGGGCACCGGACGGCACAGGCATGATGCTTAATGATAAAGTAAATTATAAATTTAAACCGTTTTCACTTGGGGAGAAAAGTCTCCTTTTCTTGTGTCTTTAATAAAAAAAAAAAAAACAAACCAAAAAAAAAAAAAAAAAAAAAACCAACCGTATGAAGCCATGCAACTATAACATAATCTTTAGCATTCAAGTAAGCTCTTTCAGGAATGGGAGAAATTAGTTTTAAAAAAATAGAGCTTTGGGTATTCAGCTTTTAATTAATTAATTAATCTAGTCACTATTTTATTTGAATATTCCTTTGTTTTTTCAAACAGGGAGATGGTACGAGTCTTAACAATATGGGAGATGGTGGTCTGGAAAAATACCAGAGTCCATATTTTTATCTGAAAATAAAATACATGCAAATATATGCGTGATGTTCCTTGTTGTAAAATCATGTAGGGCTAATAAAACCACAACTTGGTACCTGCTGTTGTCTTCAAGTGGAATACCTTTTGCCTCTACTACTCTTACCTTTTGATATCTACCTGAAATAGTCCTACTCAAATTTCAAGTCTCAATTCAGAGGGTGCTATCTTTGGGAAGCCATCTTGGTCTGCTCACTATTTGCCCTGAATCTTCCAAGATAGTAGTATGTATTGTCTCCTTCCTTCTCCTATCCATAATTCCACAGTAGATATAGCTTATCATGTTGTTTTGTAACATTTGCTTACTTGCTGTAACTAAGCTGTAGGTGCCCCAGGACAGGTACTGTATGTTATTCTTCTCATCTTCAACACCTAGCACAGTGCCTGGAATTTAAGGGATGCTGAACAATTACTTGTTGAAAACAGTTATGATTAATTTTAAAAAAGCAATATTATGGTAGTAATAGTGAATTATCCCTACTCCTGGTCCTGTGTAGGTCTTCTTCTCATTCTGGAATATCACAGTCCATTTTTCACTCATCAACACAGATGTATGTAGGTTGAACGTGGTAATACTTTTTGTAGGCCAACTTTTCAATCAGAAAATCAGAAGCCCTCCTATATGAACACTCTTTAAAGATTCCTCCTGAAACACTGCTTCTACTATTGCTCCTACTATTGCTCCTACTATTGAGTACATGCCTAATAATTATTCAATTAAATAACTAATCTACTTGTTCTCTCATACTTGGCTGTAATTCCTAACCCTAATAGCTGGCAGCATTTTTCAAAAAGCTTCCAAATGAATGTTCTAAATTAAGCTCAGTTGATATTTGTAAAGATTTTGATACACACACACACACACACACACACACACACACACAGACACACTACGCTTGGGTTCTTTACTGGAATTTTGAGGCAAATATTTCAAGAGTTCTATCTATATAGCTATACACATGACAAATAACTTGGGAAAAAAACCCAACAAGACAGATTTCTACCTAGGCCCACAGTTTTTCTTTACTGTTCTTTTCTTGGCAATCAAAATCAGGACTCGCTGTAGGGCTCAAGGCCACCTGAGGAGGACACATTTGGTTGCCAATGCCTTTGGACCTCACTTGCAGAGGAAAGAACAAATGAGGACGTGCAGAGTTTTATTATTTTTATTCAAACCAGACATAAAGAGGTGTTAGGAAGCAGGCTCTCCTGCCAGTAAAAGCCTCCTCAAAATGTCTCCGAGGCCTGCAGGTGTTCTGACACACCCTTTATAACTGCAAAGAGCCAGCATTCCTTTCCACTTCCACCCTCTGTGGCTTCGAACAGTCCCTCAGCTTCCCGCTACTTTCTACCCTCCATCTACCTGTCCCTGAGGAATATACGTAGCCTTCAACAGGAAAATAGACAAAGCATTGAAAAGTACCTTCTTAGGTTTTTATGTTCAAATCTCTTTTCTAGGACCAGTTGAGAAAAGCAAAAGAATGGATAAATGAAAATGTTGGCTGTCTAGGTACAGGAGAGCCAATTTAATGTTCTGAAGCTATAACCTATGTATAGTTCAGCCCTTAAGTATTTTCCTTAAGCCTTATCTTAATTAAAAGAACAAAGTCCTGGGGCGCCTCGGTGGCGCAGTCGGTTAAGCGTCCGACTTCAGCCAGGTCCCGATCTCGCGGTCCGTGAGTTCGAGCCCCGCGTCAGGCTCTGGGCTGATGGCTCAGAGCCTGGAGCCTGTTTCCGATTCTGTGTCTCCCTCTCTCTCTGCCCCTCCCCCGTTCATGCTCTGTCTCTCTCTGTCCCAAAAATAAATAAACGTTGAAAAAAAATTAAAAAAAAAAAAAGAACAAAGTCCAGGTCATCGGATATAATTTTTGTACCCTAGAAAGGTTCAAAACTCCTTAAAATACCCCCTTATATCTCCTACCTACTGCAATCACATGCCACATCCTCAGAGTGTGTGGGAGAGAGTTATATGAGAGGACCAAGTCTGAACCCCCCCACCCCCCCACTCCCCCTTAGGCAGACAGAGGAGGAGGAATGCTGGGATTTCTTAGTCCGTTTTGTGGCATGATATAAAGCAACACTTAGACGTGATGAGTTTCCACTCCCTAAACCTGGGATACCTTGAAGGTTCAGAGATGGAATATCTGGAAAAGAGGTAATTAATAAAAAGGGAGTGAAGGGGAAGAGCTAGAAGTATGCCACAATAATCCATCCTGGCTCCCAGGGAGGAGAGCTAATATAAGGGCTAGGGAGGTAGGTAACTTCCCCATAACCCCATCCCCCTAACTTCCTTCCAGCAGCCTGGGCTTTACAGAATCCCTTACAACTATCTTGGGCAGAAGTAAAGCACAGAATCAGAAAGGCAGTGATTATAGGCAGTGGTGCAAACAGAGGACAGAGGAGGAGGGAGAGATATCCTCACAAAGTAGCAGCTAAGCACAAGGAGAGAAAGTGGGGGCCTTTTCTGAAGTGACCTTTAATAAGGCAGGTTGGATGGACATCAGACAAAAGCAAATGACCAAGAGTCTACCAAAGCATTATTATTTTTTTTAAACAGGAGGTTTTTCTTTTATATCTCAGCAATCTGACTGTCCTTATCTAAAATAAAAATATTATTGAAAAGATAGCCTTTAAGAAGATTGTTGTAAGCCAAAACAATTATTTTAAGTGAATGAAAGGCAGCAGTATGATATTAAGTTTTAAGGAATTTGATGAATGAAGGGGTGGGGTTAAGAGGAGGAAATAAACTGCTTTTTCGACAGATGTAAATCTGGTAGTAGTCTCCTTCCTCCTACATTCAACAGTTTTCTGGCAAGCTAAAATGACTCATCATTATTAATAAAAATTGATGGCACACACTATGGTCAAGTCAGTGTACCAAAGCTCTGCTTTCCCTGAGTCCCACACAAACTGCAGAATCACATACGACTCAGGCTTCCCTCCTTCTATGCTTAGTCAAAAATCTTCTGGCCTTAACTTTCTTTTCTGGGAAAAGTAATTTCTTTTCACTCCCAGACTCCTTTTGAATTTTCTTCTGAGTTTTAGTCAATTTGGTTTCAGTGGCCACTAATTACTCTCTGTGCTACATTTTCCAGGACCAATTTCTGTTAACTTACCCATTTTTTATTTCTAAGAGTCAATTATTTTAAATAATTAGTACTTTAATATTTGCCGAGTACAAAAAGGACTCAGAACAAAAATACCTTGGCTATCTCTTAACTGTCTATTTCATTTAAAACTGAATTCCCATGTAATCTCTATCCCATATCAACAGTTCTAGCTAGTGCTGATGCCACCTATTCTTTGTGTACAACTTTCAAATTGTAATTTTTTCCCTCAGTCCCTAACTATAGCTTGATGATTACTCTCCATTTCAGTCTTCCCTAAGTCAACCCAACTGGCTGATTGAGCTCTGGTACCCCTACAGATAAACAAACCCAGCAACATATAAATCTGCTCTGAGTTTCAGCATCTGCCTTCTTCAGGTGATAAAAATAATATGTCTTCCTGGGTATGTGATTGATGGAACAAAGATTGCTTTTAGAAACAACAGACCAATAAGCAGAAAAGAAAAAAAACAAAAAACAAAAAACAAAACTGTGTTCCTGAAAAGCAAGATCAAGACAAAAATTTTATCAGGCTCCTACATACATAGAGTTAGATGCTAAACTCCAAAACCAGGTGTTCTGGGTAGAAGGTACCCAAATCTGTCATTGCTTCAAGTGTAAGTCCATCAGGAGGCCAGGATGGTGATGGATGAGACTTCTATATCTGGTATACCAGTATCTGGGGATTTGAGGCAGGAAATTATTTTCATACTTTTCATGTTAATCCAAAGGATGAAACAATGTCTAGTGAGCAGGCTAGGCTAGCTCAAATGACACTTCAATACTGTCAGAGTGTTGACTCTACTGGACTCAACACACAGGAAACATATTTCCCAATAACCTGACATTTCCTAACTATGCACTTTTTATAAGATAAAGAATTTGAAGGTGAGTGGTCAGTAGATTAGTGATCCAGATAAGGCAAGTTGTCTAACACCTCACCACTCCAATCACCATTGCAAGTGTGTACCTGGTCTAGGACCATCTGTATCACCTAGGAGTGTGCTAGAAATGCAGAATCTCAGGACCCACCCCAGACTTACTGACCTGGAATCTGCATTTTAACAAGATTCCCAAGTAAAGAGAGTTTCAGAAGTTAACTTTGAGAAGCATTGCCTACTGAAAAACAAAACAAAGCAAAACAAAACACCAATGGACAGAGATGCTAGAACAATGTGTAGATAATTGTCAAATTATTGATTTGACTTCTGGAGATGGAAGCTTTGCCATTACTGGGATTAAAGCCCATTGTGGAGACCTCTTTTTCTATGTCTTCAATCCCTATCTCATTCCCTTTGTGGAAAACCACCTTTGGATGAAGAAGACTGACCAACAGGGGAGATGATAGACAGTTGAGGACAGTCTCTTGCACCTAATTCGTAGCTAGAGAACAGCATTTAACATATTTCTCAAAACTGAACCAAAATAATAGCTCCTTCAAATTATTTCAAATTATGTAAATAGACTTAAATAAAACTCCATTGATTGCTTCTGATGAGAAGAGCCTAATATAAAAAGCATTTAAAAAATTAACTTTTATGAAAATGTATCTGGTGAGTGAAGACAGCTATTTTACCTACCACAGAGTCATTAAAGACTTCCATACCAATGGCATTCCTAGGGACCAGAGCATTCACTCCTCACAGGTAAAACACAGAGGTACAATGCAAAAAAGGCCATTAGAGGTCAGATGGCTCGAGGTCCTTGTGTTATAAGTGGGAAAATCAAGATAGGGAGTTAGAAATAGATGATATGAAATCAAAGCCCAGTCTTTGTCTTGGTGAATCCAGGTGTCCTCCCACCCTAGGGAGGTTGTGACTGAACTCCCATGATTTGATCTTCATAATTGAGCATATCACTATTTTGCTGATAAATTTCTTTGGTGTTCATTTTCCCCTCTCCTAGTATTGTATAAAGGCTTTGAAGTCATGAGATGTGTCTCATCCTTTATTCTGCCCAGTGACTATGATAAAGTTGGGAACACAATTCCAATCAGTGGTTGCCTATGGTGAGGATGAGGGCAACTGGGGCACCAAGGAGACTTTGGGGATGATGGAAATTCTCTCTGTATCAACTGAGATGGTATTTAAATGGTGCATGTATTTGTTAAAACTCATCTAACTATACTTAAAATGAATGCCTTTTATTCTATGAAAATTATATGCGGATAAAATTTATATTAACAGGTATATAAAATAATTACCACATATATTGTTAAGTTTTTGTCTCCTAACACATCATTAGATTTCTGCTTGCCCCTGAACATTCTACATAGAGTCTGTGATACATCTCTTCAGTGGATAATATTTCTCTATGAATAAGCTATAATATAAATATGTTCATATTAAGAGGAATGGAGAGGTACATGTGCATTTCATGGTCAGGGTTTTAAAAAGTATTGACCCAGTTAATTAAATAATGTCTTCATATACTGGGAAAAAAGTCCATCTCCTTTCTCAAATGCCTGAGGGAAATACTCTGGGAGGATATGGGTGATTGGAAATATAGTAACCAAGATAGTAGTTATCTTTTCTTAATTCTTGAGAAATCCGTCATTGCAAAAGCACGCAGCATAAAGTTTAAAAGATTCATCCCAGTGCCTCTAAGATTGTATTTACTGCATCTGTGGGATTTCTTAATAATCACTTGAGGATTGAGATGAATCATAAAAGATTTTGAAAGTAAGAGATCCCCAACCCCACAAAAATCATGAGTAATTGGAAAAAAACAAAATGAATAGTAAGAAAAGAAGCTGTCTTCCTAATTAGAGGATAAACAAACAATAAAGGCCTAAAGTTTTAACATTGACAAAGAAGAAACAAACTTTAATTCACACTGTCTGGCACACAACAGATATTCAATAAATATTTGTTGACTGGTAAGTAGAAATAAAAAGAAGTTTCCGAGTGCTTTGAGAAGAAGAGGATACAACTGCCTAAAATCTTATCATTATTTCTAACCAAGTAGCTCACGTATAAGATTATACTTCCAACTATAAAAGGTGAACGATAAAGAAAATCTGCATTAATAAATACTTTCTCTAAAAATGCTACTTGGGGCATCGGTGAAACCATTGTTACCTTTTAAAAATCAACTCAAATGGCCTTATGTATTATGCCATTTGATTTATAAACATTTGAATTATAAACATTTAGAATTAAAATATATCCCTATCTACACTGCATTAGTCTTATGGGGACCAAAAATTCCCGGCCATCTTTAGGCTTGACACTTCTTTCTCTCACTATTATTAGATTACTCTTCAGTGAATCATATTCTATTTACTACTCAGGGAAAAGACTTCTGCCTCTATCCTGCCAGAACTGTATGGCTAGCAGGGCTCAACTTTGACAACACAGGGCATCTTGGCTTTAAATATGTATAGTAAAGAAAAAAAGACAGCTAAGCAAATAAAACATATTAACTCACTGAGTGCTCTCCCTTCATAGATGCAGAAAATTCTTTTGACAATGACCCATCTTGGGCTATTACTTTTGCTTGTCACTATGGAATCTGTTACTATTGAATTATGTCTATGTCAACAGATTCAATCATTTAGCTAACATTAGTTTATGTGATAAATATTAGTTGATGCCTATTTTGTGCCAGGCACTATCCAGAGTGGTCACCATGTCCCCATGCCTGCTAATCAAAGTTATCACCATGTTTCCACTTCCTGCACAGATTTTATTTCTTCTCCATCTTATATTGTCCCTTAAAGTTGTTTTTAAGCCTCCAATTGTCAGTAGGTGGAGCTACTTTAATTTGTTATTAAACAATTAACAAAAGACAACCACATTTCTAGGGACTGTGGCTATTGTGGGCTAGACACTGAGGGTAGAGTGTGAACAAAACAACATGGTGCTGCTCTCTTGGGAATTTATAGACCAACAGAAGAGACAGACACTTAATGAGCAAACACATGGTGACTACTTATGGTAAAGATTCTAAGAAAATGACAATATCAGTGATAGATAACAAATTGGAGTGGGATGGAGAGAACTAGAAGGAAGAAGCAAGCAAAGCATCATTCAGGATGGAAAGGATAAAGTCAAGTGAAGATCTGGAAGAGGATCACTGCAGGCAGGGATAGAAGCATGGACAAAGACCTCAAGGCAAGAAGTATAGTATATTCAAGCTTCCATAAGGAAGTAGAACAAAATGGATGGAAGGGAGAGATGGGTGAGGTGAGCTTGGAGAGGAAGGTAGAGCCATGCTAGGCATGTAAAGTATTTGGATTTCATCTGAAATATAAGAGAAGCCACAGAAGGATTTCAAGCAGGGATGGGGAGGTATGTAGCCTGATATATATATATATATATATATATATATATATATATATATATATATATATATCCTGAGTTATATTTTTAGAAGATTTTTATAGCTGCCTTCAAGTAAAAGTTCAGAAGTCACAAAGGAGGCTCTTACTTGTATTCAGGGGGAGAATAATTTGCTTGGACTTGGAGAGTAACAGTGAGGATAGAGGGAGGAGCATATTAAAGATATATTTAGAATGAAAAAATAACCTCACTGAAATAAATCTTGATTCATTGATTAAGGGAGTGGGGCATGGAAAAATCAAGGGTGACTCTCAAGGAAGGTCTAGTTTTAACAACTTTTGGTTCTGATAACTGATGATGGTGGAGATATTTTGCAGGGACCTGCTAACAGTTAAATTGTTGAAATGCCTTTTGGTAAGTTAGGATTGACAAAGTCTGATCATCCCCTTATAGTAGCAGAGCCATCTGTAATCTCGTACTAGTTTACATATTTAGACTCACCTCCTTGCCTTCTTGCCTCATGATGTATGCTGTATATCAACACCTAATTCCCTCTACCATCAGGCAGTTCCCTATCTCCACATTCCTGCACATGCTATTCCTTCTACCTAGAATGCCCTCCCTCCATTACCTGGCCAACTCATTCTCATTTTTAAAACTTAGATTATGGGTAATCTCCCTAAGGAAGGCTTCCTTGACCCCCAGGCTGAGATAAGTATCACTTCACTGAGTTTCCAAACTTTCACATTATTCTGTTGGCCCTGGAATCCGATGGACCTGGGTTTGAATTAAAACTCTGATATTTTAGTTGTGAGGTCTTGGAAAAGTTACTTGACCTCTTTACACCTCAGTTCCTCATCTGTAAAAACAGCATAATAGTATCTACTTCATGGGATGTTGCAAGGAATACACGATATAATCTAGACAGAGTGCTGGCACAAGGTCAGGGCTCTATAAATGTTAGCTCTTCTTACTCCTATCCAGGTGTCTGTCTCCTCTGCTGGTCTAGGCCTCCTTGAGAGCAGGGATTATGCCTTGTGTTTGTATCTGTGAATTGAAACAGTTCTTGGCACATGGGAAATATTTAACACATACATAATAAATGAAATCCAGATTCCTCAGGATGGCATATAATGCTTTGATCCACAAACCCCCTCCCATCCTGTCACCTCAGTCTCTTCTCCATCCACTCCTCTGTGCCAACCTCTCTCCCAACTCACCTCATTGTGACTTCTTGCCCTTGGATTTTGACCTTGGGTGCCCTCTTTTTTGGCATCCAATATGAAAATCTCTTCCCTGTTTTTGTTGGTTCCTTGTTTGTGTTGTTTCTTCTATCTGGAAGGCCTTCCCTAGTCTGAAAACTCCTACTATTACTTATCAATCAGAATCAATGAAAATATAATCTACTTTCTGTACCTGGCCAATTTCCCCCCACTGTATCCATCAAGGAGTTCACCTGTGTACTTATTTTATTATAATGTTTCCTATTGTATGGTAGGTACTAGTTATGTGTTTTCTCTTTTTTTTTTTTAACGTTTATTTATTTTTGAGACAGAGAGAGACAGAGCATGAACAGGGGAGGGGCAGAGAGAGAGGGAGACACAGAATCTGAAACAGGCTGTAGGCTCTGAGTGGTCAGCACAGAGCCCGACGCGGGGCTCGAACTCATGGACCGTGAGATCATGACCTGAGCTGAAGTCGGACGCTTAACCGACCAAGCCACCCAGGTGCCCCATGTGTTTTCTCTTTTATCCTGTGAGTTCCTCAGGTACAATGTCTGGTATTTTATCCCTGTATCTTATTCTCTAAATTGTATCATATATAGTAGGTAGTTGGTTGTAGTTTATTACATAAATGTTTGAGGAACTGAAGTGCCCATATCAAGGCCAAGTGGGGTAGAAAGAAATACTTATATGATTCTGGCAATCAGAACCAGAAAGGGGCTCATGAAGACTTCAAAGAGCGTGCTTGTGGAGGGTGGGTGATGGATATTGAGGAGGGCACCTTTTGGGATGAGCACTGGGTGTTGTATGGAAACCAATTTGACAATAAATGTCAAAAAAAAAAAAAGAGCGTGCTCTCTTCTCGGACCCCCCCTTTGAAAGGAAGTATTTTGGAGACTTTGGCATGACTGGGTAACTCAAGAGCAAGTATTCATCTTATAACCCATCTCCCCTACTTCCTCAAACCTACTTTCTCCCTCTTGCAGTATTAAAACAAACTGACCTCTTTTCTGTTATTGTTCACCATTCCTTGGACTTCCTTTATGCAGACTGTCTATTTCCATATAGCCTGCTTTTCTTCAAGGATTTATATTAAGGGATGAAACAATTGGGATTCCTGTACTGCTTCTGTTTGCTTCTATAGTCCCTACTCCTCAGAACATACTTTCTGCTGGGCAAGTTCTCTGTATGTCCTTCTCTACATCTGACCTGGAGATAAGAACTCATTGCTCACTACTCTCAACTAACAAGACATTTTGTACATTCCTATGCTCCTATCATATTATCATCTGTTAACAGAGTTGTGAGTACTACAAGACCAGGAACTATTTCCAATTCATATTCATATCTTTAATGCTCATCTAAATGCCTGGAATACTGTAAGCACATAATAAATGATGGATAGATAGGTGGATGGACAAAAGCAAAAGATAATGCCTTGTGAACTAACCCACCTCCTTTCCCCCATGTTTATTAAGCTTTCTGAAGTCAGCATGACTTTTTTTTTTTAATATAACCAGTTAAGATGCTATAGGCTTCAAGTGACAAAAATATCCTTGGCTCATATTGGTAATTTCCAGCTCTGCCATTTTCACCTGATCAACATAGACTGGTTCCTTTGTGGTCATAAAATGGCTGCAACTCTTGTTCCAGCCATGATATGTAGACACAACAACCTTTAAAAATGAAAGGCTATCTCCCCTTAGGAGAGAGGAAACCTTTCCCAGAGGCCTCCCAGAGACTCCCCCAACCCCAAACCTCATTGGTCAGAACTAGCCCAACTAATCTCTGGCAGGGAACCTAATCATACCTATAGGGATTTACTCTTGAACTAGGGAAGAAATCACCATTCTCATAGTCATGTGGATAATGGGTGGATGCCTAAACAAAATAGGAATTCTGGTAGCAAGGGGGAGGAAGAGAGGATGCTGGGTAAGTATCTGTTCCTCAGGTCTAAATTCCCAACTGATTCTCTTATTCAGTGTAAATATCCAAATAAGGTTGGGTTTGAGTTCTACTGCTCCTTCCTGGGCCTGTACAGGGTCAATAAAGGGATGAGGACATTCCTCCTGCTTGTTATCAGCCTCACTTCATTACCTCTATCTCTTAATTCTCCTTTTCCATAGCTTGTTTGCATTTGTCTTCCCACCTGTGGGCTCAACCTTATAAGGTCTCCTCAGCCATGCCTCTGAGCTAGAAAGACCCCTGTCCCCCTCTAATATCAAATATTGTTACTGTTAAGGCAATCTTGGGTACAATGCCCCACGATAAACATGTGACTCTTAAGATGTGACAAAGTCATCCTTGCTACATTTATGACCCAGAATATGTCTTTGGTACCCTAATTGTAGTCACACCTCCAAATTCACTGCCATTTTATGAGCAGATCCCACTATATCTTTTGCCAAAGTTATATTTGAACCAAATCATTCCTTTCCAAGTAGTAATATATCCCCATGATCTGTTTGTTTCTATCACTTTCCAACTGTCAAAGGATGTGAGACATCACTTGAAATTGTGCTCCAGTGGCTCCTTTAAGCACTTCTCTTGCCTGCCATCTGTTCAGCTACAGCAATATGTCCAGGAATTGCCTTGATGTCTTTGTCTGGTTCGTTTTCAGTGCATGACCTACCCAACAGAGTTTATTTACATGGCTTCTGTTCCTGAGGATTGGATCTGCTCCAAGAACCCTGTGCTGGTTAGTGACTAGGAGCTGTCACTTGATGTTTATTGGAGCATGTGTCATTGATTCAGAAGATGAACTTGATGACAACAGAAGGCCCAGATCTCACACGTCAAAAGATAAGCACACTATGCCATGAATTTAAAATATTTCACTTTGTCTAAAATTTGGTGGCAGTTTATGCCTCTGTCAAAAATACACAATCCCCTAACTTAGCCTGCTAAGTCCTATTTTGTATTTCCATCTGTAAACATCTTAGTTTGTGTTTAATCTGTGATCTGGTCATGGACAAAGTAGAGATTCTACCAGGAAAAGTCAGAGCAACTCTTTATTGGTCTGTCCCCATGTGGCAGAGATACCTCAAGCAACATTAATAACCCTTTTTATCATACATGAAAGTGTGTGTTTATGCTGTTAACCTCAAAGAAAGAGCTTTATACAACATAGCCTTTAGCTGCATGTGTGAATGTCTCAAAGAGACCTATGGGAATTGTGAATGAGGATTTGAGGACAGCCTCTGACCACTTTGACTTTAACTTCTCATTAACAAAACCATCACTTAAATGTTTAATGTCCAATTTTACAATAGACAAATCCACGCTTCAGTAGACTCCATCTAAATACTTCATTAACCTCTTCCCCAGTGATACCTCCTGGGAATCCAAGTTACTGCTGAGCTATCTTCTCTAAAGGCACTTTCCTTACTTACAGAAATAATGGTGACCAGTTTATGAACTCCAGAGAAAGGGTATTTGGGTCAGAGAAACAAAACGTGGTAAAATACAATATGATTATCACTAGAACAAGTTTAACCAGAACCCACGGCTGTCTCAGACTGAATATGGTGAATAATAACTAACACTTAGAATGGTCAAACTTAGGCCAAAAATTGTCAAAAACATCACCTGACCTGCATATCAGTGAGTAAAGACTATTTTGCCTTATTCTCTACATCAACTGGATATTTGGGGGATATTTCCCCCAAATAGTCTGTTCCATGAACTATCATTACTTCTTTTTGGTTTTAGCTCAGCTCAGCTTTTGGCTTTAAAATTCTCAGGTTTTGAACTTTAAAATATACAAAGGTTGGAGAGAAAGTGGCTTTGGGTTTTTCTCAAAAACTTAGGTTTTGAATGTCAATAGCAAAGGCCTTGAAGGACTCAGGTCATAGTGAATATATATGGAAGAATAAGATTTTGGTCATGGTTATGTTTTCCAGTCCCTCTACCATCAGCACCAAATCCAGATAAGAAACAGCTTCCAGGCTAGGAGAGAGAAGAAACGGAAGGGATGGAACGGAGGCAAAGACAGATTTTACACATTGGTGTGTCCCTGGGCTGCAGGTTGGAAGTAGGGATGGAGGGATAGATACCACTCTTCAGAGAGACCTGGAGCAATTTGAGAGCATGGGATTTACGCATTTTTTTTCCCTAGCTAGGCCCCAGTGAGGGTGCCCACCTTACCTGGGTCAATGGTGGAGTTGAGTAGAAATGGGTCTTAGGTGCCCATGTAAATGAACCTATGGTGACTTTCCCCAAATACCTTGCTGTGATTCCTGGTACAGAGATAGGTAAGACAGCCCAGCAGACCCAAGAAGCCTTGTCATACAAACAAGGAGGACACAGGGGTCATCTACTTGGACCAAATATGAGAAACTACCCAGGATGCAGATCTGTCATAGATTGTGGACAGAGGACAATGAAATACCAGATGTCCCCACTTTCAATCAACACTATGACTCCTAGAGAGTCCCCAAGAAAAAAGAAAGAGAACACTGTGAGCTGACTGAAGATAACTTGGATCAACTATTAAAACCTTGAATTGATTGAGGTTAGTGTAACTAGTCAAAATTTTGTTTTTGCTCCTAGGTATAATGGTGATTTGAATTATAAAAAATCAAGTTACATGGCTTATATACCCAAGTTTGTTTTTGTTGACAGATTATGTGTGTGGGTGTGTGTATACACATATGTATAATTTATGGAAAAAGGAAATAAATATATAAAAACCTCAGAATTATATCTTTATTTCTTCTTTATATACTTATAAATTTTTAACCATTTTCCAAGAGGTATGTGGACTTTAATATTAGAAATAAAACTATTAGCTACTAAAGGAAGATGAATTCAATGTAAGTAACCAGTTTGTGTGCCTCAGAGAAATGAAACATCAATAAGAGAAGATCTTATCTAAGCCCTTCCTATTCTGCAGGCTGATATGAGCACTTCTGTGGCAGGATGTAGCAGGAATTTTTGGTTGCTCATCCTAGGCCCTTTCCTTTCCTTCTTTCTGGCCGGCACAACTTTGACTTTGTTCAGGTAACCACCCTCAGTACACTCCAGGTGAGAGAAGACCCATGCCCAGCTCAGGAGTGAAGCATGACAATCTAAGCCAATGAAACATCAGAAGAAATATGCTAAAGAATAGGGTATTGTGGAAAATGTTTCTTAGCTCTTAAAAGGAGACTCAAGATAAAGATAACCCTTTCAGCTTCTGGATGTCTGTAAGAAATAGCTGCCGGGAAATGTGTCAGTTCCTGTCCAACTGTGAGGAGGGGAGTTAACTTGATGGGAAGAGACTGGAGACAGCAAAGCAAAAAGATGAGAGGAAACTGGCCTGAATTTAAGTTGCTCGGCTAACCAACTGTGAGACCTCCAGCTGTCTGGTTATTTGAGACAGTAAATCTACTTACTGTTCAAAGCATTTTGAATTGTTCTTGTTTGTTTTTTACTTGTAGCATTGCTACACAGTATACACACTTAGCATATGGTACAATCAATGATGACTGATTTACTTGTTTGCTACCCACCTTCCACGAGTCCTTCTTTCATCCTGCTCTGCATCATGAACTTCTTGAGAGCACAGAACATGTGTTATTTGTTTATGAGTGTATAGCTAACCCAGGGCTGTGAAAATGTAGATACTCAATGGACTTATGCTGAACAAAAAGTAGCTAACCATAAAGAGGAGTGAAGTTTTCACATATGATACATACAACATAGATGAGATTTGAAAACATTATATTAAGCAAAATAAGCCAGATACCAAAGAGACATAAGGTATAAGTTATTACGGAACTATGATAAACACATACCTCTCCAACTTGGATATAAAATGTTATCAAGATAGTTGGAGTCCCCTCTTCAATCCCATCTCTAATCTCTTTATTTCACCAGATAGAAGAGTTTTTCAACCGTCTTTGTAATAAATCAATGTTTTAGAAACATAAATATTAGGAAATTAGTCTACATTTGCTCATAAATTCATTTATGCTTTCATTCAACTACTACATCAAGAATCTAGTGTGTGCAAGCATTATGAGAACAGCTTACCTAACCCCTACTCCCCATTCTATATTGTAGGTTCCAATTTTCCTAATTTGTATTCAGTTAAATAGCAAACAGCTGATTGCCATCTTTATAACAACCTTCATCTTGCTCAACACCTCTGATAAATGATTTTTCTCCTTCTCATCTCTAAATCATGAACTTTTAGTCTCTATAATCTTACATCCAAAACTCATTCTTCAACCTTCTAATTAATCTTCTCTTTTTTTCCAATGTTCTCATGTCCTCCTATGCATATTTGCTAATACACTAATGAATACAGTATCTATGGCTCCTAGATAATCATATCAACACTTAGCACTTACTGAGGACTTCTGATGTGTGGTTACTGTACATACAGGTACTGTCCCTAATCCCCATAAATAGCCTGTTTCAGAGGCACATGGATAAGTTATGGATGGATCTAATGTGTTCAAAGTCACAAATGTGACAGAGTTGGGTGGGTGGGTGGTGAACTAAGGTCAAATAATGGCCATGCACTTTTCTGCACTCTCATTCTCTAGGTGGCTTTATGGCTAACATAAAGTATCTTATGGATAACTCATAATAAAGATGATCAGATTGTGAATTGTGTTGTTTCCTGGACTTCGGTCAAGGTGCACTATTTAATCTGGTTACAGCCCAATCATATCCATTTAACAAATGACAGTAACTAGCATACGCAGAATCAAACATTTGCTTTGGGTAGAAGGAAGAGTCTATTCACTAGGACACAAAATGAAATTAATGACAAAATCAGTGTTCATACATATGAGAGCCACACTTCTTGTCCTGTTGGTAAAATAAAAATTAAATTCTCCTCTTTTTCCCTATTCTCCAAAGAGAAAGCAATCATTGGGATAGCTTTTGAGAACTGACTGCCTAAATGAAAATCTTAATAATGATTAAAGCTTCTTCAATAATGTAAAGCAGAAAACATACAATAGACCCCTAAAGTCCTCAAATAAAAGGACTCTTGCCTTTTGGGGAACTCAAGTAATATTTTATTCAGCCATGGAATCCTAGACTTAAAAACATATGCTATTTGTTTTGTTTCATTCTTAATTTTTTTTAATGTTTATTTTTGAGAGAGAGAAAGGCAGAGCGTGAGCAGTGGAGGGATAGAGAGAGAGAGAGGGAGACACAGAATCCGAAGCAGGCTCCAGGCTCTGAGCTGTCAGCACAGAGCCTGATGCGGGGCTTGAACTCACGAACCATGAGATCATGAACTGAGCCAAAGTTGGACGCCCAACTGAATGAACCACCCAGGTGCCCCCAAAACATATGCTATTTGTAAAATTAGATTTGCATTAACACCCCAGTGAGTCTGGGAAACAAAAGGTGGAGATTAAGACTTTTCTTATTGTCTGCCCAACAATCTCAGGGCAAGGAATGTTGTGAATCAATACTCAACACAGTGCCTGGCTTCATGAGATAGGAACTGCTGACTAAAAGAATGAATCAATAAATCTAAGGGAAGCTAAAGGAAAAGTAGGATTATATAAAAGCATTCAAACTATAAGCCTCCTTTTTGTCAGATTTCATGGACACTATATAAGTTTTTGAATAAATAATTTGATTTCTCAGGTTTAATGACTCAAGAAAGAATAAACTGAGTAGATGCCTCACAAATCCTGCCAACATTACAGTGTTAGTGTGTAAAATTATGGGTTATAGAGTAAGAAAGACATGAGTTCAAATCTCTGCTTTCCCATTTGCTGCTTGTGCTACACTGAGCAAGTTACTTAGCCTCCTTAAGCTTTATTTAGTGTTTTCAATAATGATTTTAATGTACCACTTTCAGATTTTCTTTTCAACCCTGTTCTTTACCATGTGCTGTCATTTCTTTTTTTGGAAATCATAACTATAAAACCTAAAACATTTTTGAGTTATGCAAACAACTTCCCTTCTTATATTTTTAATAGGCGGTGCTCTTCCATGAATCTATACCTTTATATATGTTGTGTTCCTTTTCTGGACCTTCTATTTGGCTTGCTGAGTTACCAACAATTCTTTAAAATCTATGTGTCTCCATCCCTGGGAATTTTGCTCTGCCCCTATCCCAACCCTCCACCTCCTCCCAATACCAAATTTAGTCCCTCCTTGTCTCATATTCTTCCTTATACCTGTATTATAATAGTTCATTATTATTATTTTATGTGTATTATAATAATTCACCAATATCTATTTGTGTGTCTGCTTATTTTCTGGCCTGAGAGTTCCCTATAGGCAAGAACCATGTTCTCTTTGCCATTATACACAAGCATCATGTCAAGTATTCATTTGATCATTAAATAGACATGTTTATTTAGCATCTACTACATGCCAGGCACCATTCTCAGCATTTTGATTCCAAGGTAAACAAAACAAAATCCTGCCTTGTTAGCATTTATGTTCTAATGAAATGTTGTACAAACACAGAGCTCACCCTAAATAGAGGGCTCTATGAAAGTAACTATTTACTCCCTCTTTCAATTTCTACCTAAATTTCTGGGATATTTTTAAACCCAACAGTGAGAAGCTTGAACACTGAGACATCTTTACTCTATTTTCTCTTAGTTCTCATGATATTCAGAATAAATAACTATGGTAGGTGACATCTGTAAAAGATAAAAACACAATTCTGTGTTCCTGCACACTAAGGAGAGGGTAGTTAATTGGCTCACTAATCAGTTCTTGAGCAAAGGGCTAACACAATAATGGGCCAGTAATGAGACAACTCACCCAAGCCAGGCTACTGGCTAATCACATCTGGTTTGTAAAGTATTAATCAGCTCTGAGTCAGTGGGTAGGGAACATTAAGAATGCGGTTACTTCCTAAATAAATTATTTTCCACTTACTCTGACAATCATAATTGGTGCTTTTGAAAGAATTATTTTAATACACTTAGAGCAAAGCTCAGATACTGAGTCACTCTACTAATATTCTTTGATTAAAATACCAAGTTATAATATTTTATATTATTAAAAATTTATGGTAATAATAACTCAATAGATTTCATGCCACATTAAAAATGTCAAGGCAGTGTGTCGCATTTTAACATTTGGGTCTTTTATATCATTTCATGATGAAAACAACATTATCTGCCTCAATATTTTAATTAGTCTTTTAACTGGAATTGTCTCCACGGGTTCACTGAAAAATTAGCTCTTTTCATTTTCCTATTACTCTTTATGTTCTAGGTATACTGAATGTTCTTCCTGTTAGTCATTTGCCTTTTCCAATTTTTCCCAAGACGTTCTCACAAAATTGGAAGCATTTTTATTTTTGGAAGACAGCAGGTAGAATAATTAAGTTTGAATCACAGAAGTAAGGCTTGAATCAGAATTCACTCAATATCTAAAATAAGAACCCTACGAAAAAGTTTTTTAAAACTCTCATGAATGGCAAAGCTAGCAAGAACTGTGCTGATGATACATATCAATCTCAAGTTTCTAACATGTGCAGAATGAAGGTCTACATACTTGGCTTGTGCAGAAAATGTATTTTGCTTCTGAGTTGATATTACAATTTCTTCTAATATCCTATTATATACTAATGTTTTACATGCACCTACAGAAAACATGATTTCCTAGCATTCATGTTGGTATTTACTTAATTTTCTTCTAAGTACATAAAGAAGTTTTACTGTAGAAAATTTAAAAGTGTGGGAAAAATATACAGCAAGACAGATTATCCATGGTGTCCATTACCCATTAAGACCTTACCATCATCATCATCATCATCATCATCATCATCACCATCATCAAAAATGCTTACAGTAAATAAATACATAAAATGTGTCCATATGTTTTGTTAGTACTTTAGATGCATCTCTTACTTAAACCTCATAAAAGCCCTATGAAATAGTATGGTGGATTTTTAATATTATTTTTGAAGGATTAGCTTTTATTCCTATTTGTGTGTGTGTGTGTGTGTGTGTGTGTGTGTGTGTGTGTGTGTGTGCTTTTCCCTTTATCACGGAAGTTGGAAGATGGATAATTACCTGTCCTAGACCCACTTAGGTTCTGCATGCAATTTACATTTTGCCAGTTAGTAAAATACTCTAGCATTAGATGTGGGAGACAACCAGAATCCATTCTTCTTCTAGCAGACATGTAGGCTTCAGCAGAAATTACTCTTTCAATGGTCTCTGAGTCCCCTTCCAGCTACATACTATGGGGCTTAGGCATAACTAGAACAATGTATATAGTCTTCTATAGTCCTTAAGACTGGATGGTCTCTGTAATTCCCCCCTCTCTGAAACACAGCTGTAAAATCTAATGACCACTTTCTTGACTTTCCTCTCCAGCCCTTCTAACAGTTTTTTAAGCCCCCAAATATTATTACTTCCTTTTTGGTTGAAATACCTGGAATGAAATACCTGCTTTCCCAACTGAACTATTAATGTTACAGCTAAATAATAATATGACTCTTAGGATATTTTACAATACCAAGAACAAATTCTCCAATTCTCCAGACACCAACTAGGTGTCCAACAATTTAATTCAATTCTGACACTATCTACCTGGAGTTAACATCAGATCTCTTAAGATAAAAGGTTTAGTCCCACAGGATTGCCCCAATTCAGATGCCAGTTGCAAGTCCTTGGGCCCCCTGTAGTTCTGACCAACCACCTATATATTAGGATTTCCCCAAACCATCTCTCAGTTCAATAATTAGCTAGAATGGTTCAGAGAATACTGGAAAACTGTTTACTATTACCAATTTATTATAAAAGATACAAATTAAGAACATCCAAATGGAAGAGAAGTGCAAAGCAAAGTATGGGGCTGAGTGGGAGGCACAGAGTTTCCAAGTCCTCTCTAGGCACATCATCCTCCCATGACCTTGATGTCTTCACCAACCTGGAAGCTCTTTGAACCCCATCATTTAGGTGTTTTTTTGTTTTGTTTTGTTTTGTTTTGTTTTTATGGAAGTTCTATTACATAGGCATGACTGATTAAATCATTGGCCATTGGTTACTAAACTTAATCTCCAGCCCCTCTCTCCTCCCTGGAAGTTGGAGAGTGGGGCTGAGTGTAACCATGTTTTGGACTTTCTGGTCACCAGCCCCCATCCTGAAGCTATGTAGAGATCCAAAAGAGTCACCTTATAAGAATGAACTTGGGTATATTGTTGAAAGGAACTTGTTATAAATAATGAAATACACTCCTATCACTCCAAAAAGTCCAAAAGTTTTACACAGTGTCAGGAACCCAGAACAAAGGCCAAATATGTATATCCCACTGTACCACAACTGACATCTCACAGTGGAGAACAAAAAGAAATTAATAAATTCATTGAAGGTCACATGGAAGAAAGTATTAGGACTTAGGTTTATGTCCATTGGGTCTGTATTCAGAGGCAGCACTTTTGACCCTCATGATACACTATATATCATTTTGACATGTTTTACATCAGGGTAATTTTTATGTATTTAACCCATTTGTGACCCATGCCATTTATAAAATATATCAATTTGCAATTTTTTACATGATGTCAAGAATTTCTTTGTCATTTGCACATTTGACTAATAGAGAACTACACAACATTCAATTTTATTTAACAACATATTTAAACAGTCCCTTAATATTGGACAGTGGGGTGAATTCTAATTTTAATTCTTAAATAATGCCAAAATGATTATCTTTGTTCCCAAGCTTTGCTTACATTTCATAATGTACCATAAAGAGAGATTTTTTAAAACCGGGTTACTAGATCTCAGGTTGTGAATTTAAGATTTTTATACTTATATTTTAAGATACACTTAAATGAGCAAATGAAAAATGAAACAAATTTAAGGTATGTTTTAAAACTAACAAAGTAAAATATAATTGAAAAAAATGTCCTTCTTGCCCCAACTACTTATTCCTATCAACCACTATTCCTAAAAAAACAAAAAGTCCCTGATTTTAAAAAAGTCAAACCCAAAGAGAGTTTTTATTTAATATTTACTAAAAATCTGAGGCTTTTTGCTATGAAAGGGACAGAATTATGACAAAGCTGATGATGTTGATAATTGTCACTTTTATTAAATTAACAGGTTGATATTTCCTTACTAAGATTATTGATCTTATGATTAATAATCACAATAAAATTAAGGAAACTCCAAGGTTCACATTTAATTTCATTTAGATAACTAAAATTTCATTTGAAGATTTTGCCTTCAAGCAATGATATTTTTTCTATAATAACATAGGCAGGGTTAATCTGTCTTTTTGCTTTCTTTAAGTCACTGCCTGAACAACTAGACTAATGGTTGTCACAGTATGGTCTCTCCCTATCCCCAAAACTTCAGTATCTCCTAGGAATTTCTTAGAAGTGCAAATTCCTGAGCCCTACCTAGACCTACTGAATTAGAAATTCTGGAGAAGCAGCCCAGCAATCTGTATTTTTATAAATCCTCCAAGATTTATTTTTGTCTTTTTTTTTTTTTTAATCTTTATCTTCATCCATGTCAAGGTATCTTGGTCCCATCTATGTGTCATTCAAGATGCTATTTCTTTCAATTAGGTTTTTATTTGGTGACTCAGAGCATTAGCGTTGCCAACAGGACTATCTTATTTAGGATTCTGATAAAGTCCATCTTCTTCAACTTGGAGATCCAAGAATTCTCCAGATTATGCTATCTGAAGAAGCTGCCAACTCAGTGAGAAGCCGGCCAAATTTACAGAATGACTGTTACCTCAGGTAGTAAAAAATTATATGAGACTAGATCAGAAAGAACAGCATTGCTACTTTAGACAAAAAAAATTAAGAGATAGATCATGTATATTAGAATATTATTATCTGTATACCAGATTGCTGTTTTGAACTATCAAGAATGTCATAGGTTGGGGAATCTGAAGCTATGTGGGGAATAAGCTTAGGAATTTCCTGAGCTTACACCAATGGGTTAACAAGGCACAAAGAATTAGAGGGGTGCCTGGGTGGCTCAGTCAGTTGAGTGTCCCACTTTAGCTCAGGTTACGAGCTTGTGGTTTGTGGGTTCAAGCCCCACGTTGGGCTCTGTGCTGACGGCTCGGAGCCTGGAGCCTGCTTCAGATTCTGTGTCTCCTCTCTCTGCCCCTCCCCAACTTGTGCTCTGTCTCTCTATGTCTCTCAAAAAATAAATAAACATAAAAAAAAAAAAAAAAGAAAGCCATAGGATGTACACACCCAAGTTTGGGTAAACAAGATTAGGTAAAAAAAGATCAGGTAAATGGGGCAAAGGCCCCCGGTATAGGACAAATTGGGCAAAGGCTCCCAGTATAGGACAAAGGTATAGGAATAGGGAATTTCAGGATGAAAACATCCAGGATGAAGTAAACAAGATTAGGTATGCAGGGCAAAAGTGCCCTCCAACTTAGTACAGTAGCAGAAAGCTGCTTTCATAGGAAGGAAGGACCAAATTAGGTAAACAGGTAAACAGGGCTATAGTTCACAATGGGGCCAAGTTGCCCAGAGTGGAGCTAATTAGCAAAAGAAAGGTGCCTTGTTGACTCTGAAGTAGCATGCTCTGTGTTTCTTGTCCCCTAGACCAATTTAGGTAAACAGAGGTATGGCCTCATGTCTGTTGTAAACAACCTTCCACCCAGCGCCAGGATTTTGTTTTGTATTCACCCAACCCCCCACCCATCCCCATGAGTTAATCCTCATGATTCATTGTCTCTTTGTGCATGTCCATCACCACGTTTGTAAGCCTCTGATCCTAATAAAAATGGAGCCTGACTCTTATCTCCTCCCAGATATGGATAAGATGTACCATGATGTAGATGGGTCTTGTGCATAAATTAGTTTTCCCCAAACTTCAGTCATTCCCCTGTCACTATCAATTTTCATTAATATGATTCAGTTTTAAAATTAAATATATTTATTTCCATCTTAATCAATAATAGTTGTAAAATTATAGTTTCTTTAGAAGTCATATACTTTTTTCTAGTACAAATTAAAATAAATACATATCTGTTAAAATAAAGAAATCTATTTAAACAGCATCTTGCAGCAGGAAATAACAGATGTTGGTGAGGATGTGGAGAAAGGGGAACCCTTCTGCACTATTGCTGGGAATGCAAACTGGTGTAGCCACTCTAGAAAACACTATGAAAGTCCCTCAAAAAATTAAATAGAATGACCCTATGACCCAGTGATTGCACTACCAGGTATTTATCCAAATGATACAAAATGCTGATTTGAAGGGGCACATGCACCCTAATGTTTATAGCAGTACTATTAACAACAGCCAAATTATGGAAAGAGCCCAAATGTTCATTGACTGATGAATGGATAAAGAAGATGTGGTGTATATATATATATGTATATATATATATATATATACACACACATATATATGTATATATATATGTGTGTGTGTATATATATATATATATATATATACATATATATATATATATATACACACACACAAACACATGCATACATACATTCAGTGATGAAAAAGAATGAAATCTTGCCTTTTGTAACAACGTGAATGGAACTAGAGTATATTATGCTAAGGGAAATAAGTCAGTCAGAGAAAGACAAATATTATAGGATATTATACGATTTCACTCATATGTGGAATTTAAGAAACAAAATAGATGGGGGTGCCTGGGTGGCTCAGTCAATTAAGTGTCCCACTTCAGCTCAGGTCATGATCTCACAGCTTGGGAGTTCAAGCCCTGCATTGGGCTCTGGGCTGACAGCTCAGAGCATGGAGCCTGCTTCTGATTCCGTGTCTCCCTCTCTCTCTCTGCCCCTTCCACACTCGCTCTCTCTCTCTCAAAAATAAGAACATTAAAAAAAAGAAACAAAACAGATTAACATAGGGAAGGGAAGGAAAAATAAGATAAAAACAGAGGGAGGCAAACCACATGAGACTCTTAAATACAGAGAACAAACTGAGAGTTGCTGGAGTTGAGGGGGGGGGATGGGCTAAATGGGTGATGGGCATTAAGGAGGGCGTTTGCTGGGATGAGAACCGGGTGTTATATGGTAAGTGATGAATCACTGAGTTCTGTTCCTGAAACCAAAACTACACTATATGTTAACTAACTTGACTTTAAATAAATAAATACATAATAAATAAAAAGCGAGCATTTTGTGAGGTACCTGGGTGGCTCAGTTGGTTGAACACCTGACTTTTGATTTCGGCTCAGGTCATGATATCACCGTTTGTGGGATTGAGCCCATGTAGGACTCTGTGCTGACAGCACAGATTCTGCTTGGGATTCTCTCTCTCCCTCTCTCTCTACCCCTCTCACTTGTGCTCACTTTCTTTTTCTCTTTCTCTCTCTCAAAATGAATAAATAAACATTTTAAAAAGAAAGCATCTTGCTTACCATTAAGATATATTTGGCAAACATTAAATTATTTATTAAAATATCACATCTCTTCTTTAAGGAATCCCAGTTAAGAATGAAAACTGTGACAAGAGAATCTAGCTATATTACAAATATATAAAACAACCTCACTAAAGGGGTATGGGAAAAGGACTGTCCTAAAACTAGAGGTAAAAGAACTGCACATAAATACTGTTCTCCATAGGGATATGGCTTAAAAATTCTGATGCTGATATATATGTATTCTAGAATTAAATAATTAAGTAAATGGTTTCTTCCTATTGGGGAGAAAATTTATAGATCAGCAAGGGGAGGAGGTTAGCAAGATCCATGTGGTAATGGACCAGAGTTTGTGACATTATTGGTAAGAACTTATGTTTAAGTTAATAATGTTACAGATGGTTACATATAGAGATACTTATAGATATATGTGTGTATATGTATATATATATATACATCTATCTATCTATCTATCTATCTATCTATTTATCTATCTATCTATTGCATACCTGCATACATTTCTTTGCTCTGTCAGCTGACACTGCCTAAAAGAACTGACCCCAGTAGTAATGAGTATGCCCGGCACTCAGATCTTGGTTTCTGATAATCTAATCATTCTCAGTAGAAGGAACCAGTACTCCTTGGGAAAATTCTAGCACTGATCAAGAAATACACAACATGAGTCTGGAGCATCTTGTAGTGGCAGAAAATAAGGAAGTGACCCACCTCCATGAAAACTTCACAGTGATGAAGGTATGTCAATAGAGCATAGGAACCAAATGAAAGAGTTCCCAGTGGCCAAAGCCAATCATCAAATTATTTCAATAATTTGAGCAACAAAATAAAGTAGTATCATATTATAGACCAAGGTATAAAATAAATATGTGAGCCCATATTAAAATAAATAATAATTGAATAAATTAATAAATGGGGAGAAGAGACAAATCTCTTCATGTAGATGAATTCCAAAACAAATTATGGAGATGTTTTACTGAAAGGAAGGGGAACATAACTCTCTACCCCTTAAGTGTGGGCTTCCCATAGTGACTTCCTTCCAAAAACCACAGTAAGGAAGGGGATGGAGAGGAGTAACTTTATAATGGAGAAACCTGAAAAATAAACACTAAATCAGCCAGGTGATCAAAGTCATCATTAATAGTCATAGATCATGTTGAAAGTTTCTATCCTGATATGATGTGATGAAAATGGCCCTTTACTTCTTGATTTTCTTTCTCCAAACCCATAACTCCAGTCTTCACTTGATCTTAGCCAAAAGGCTGAGAAGCTACTCCAGTCTTAATCATGAGAAAAATATCAGACAAATTCCAGTAAAAGGACATTCTATCATATATTTGATCAGTGCTCAAAACTGTCAGTCATCAAAAACAAGGGAAGTCTGAGAAACAATCAAGAATTGCCTAAGGAGATATGGTAACTAAATGTAATGTGATATTCTGGAGGGGATCCTGGAACAGAAAAAGGACACCAGGTAAAAACTAGTGTAAAACTTGAGTTAAATAGAGCATGAATTTGAGTTAATAATAACATATTGGTATTGGTTCATTAGTTATAACAAACATACCAAACTAATGTAAAGTGTTAATTATAAGAGTAACTACATGGTGTGGGGGTGGGAAGAGATGTCTCAGGAACTCTGTACTATTTGCTTGATTTTTCTGGTAAATCTATAACTGTTCTAAATATAGCCTATTATTTTTTAAAAATTAAAATAAATATATTGCACCTCTCTAAGGGAACCTGCTGCCTGTTTTCAGGAGGTTATCTTCAGCCCCTCTAATTGCACTGCTCTGTAGGGTTGTGTCAATTTATGCCAGTTTAGTAGGGTGATTTTAAAGCTAAAATCCAATCCCCACTCTGCTTCACACCCATCAAAGACATCCCTCATGGCACCTCTTGACTGGAGAAAGCAACTCTTTAACAGGCTCAGTATGTGGCTCCCTCATCATGGGTCTCCAGAAAGTGTTAATTGGAGATGACAGTTACCTGCATAGTCTATTCTCACACAGGTGTCCCTAACTTAAAACCCCTTCAGAGCTGAGCCACAATAATAGATAACTTGTCCCCTTTCTCCCCAGGGCCTCATCTCCACTCATTCACCAGTCTGCCCAGGTTCTGCATGTGTTCCTCTAACCATTAAAAGTACTTCCTGATTCTTTCTTTCTCCCCTGTCTTATTTAGATAATAATTAGAATGCACCATTTTATAGTCTAATGGTTTTAACAGACTTCAAAAATCTCTACTGGTCTAGTAGCTTTTTTAGTCAAAATGATTAAGTGAAAAACAACTTTAAATGTTTCCTGAATTAGGCAAATGAATAATGATTAAGCCTGATTAAGTGAAGAATCAGAGGAAAGGGGGTGAGCCAGAGGTAGCTTTTTATACCAGGTATTTACCACGCCAACGTCCAAAGGAAGTTTTTAATGAGAAAGGATTTAGATGATACTTATCTAAAGTGAGCCCACTAAGGGGGAACTACCTTACATATGGTGGATACCCAGAACGCAGAGTTAAACATTCATTTTTTTTAATCAGTCCAAGTCTAATGGCCAATTAAGGCCCATTTGTTCAACCTCACCATCCTCTTTTGCTGTTTACTGCTTCAACTTTGAGTGCCAGAAGCTTTTTAAAGAAAGCTTGACCTTTACACAAAGGAGCTTTTTCCGTTTAACTTCTAATGTAATAAGACTGGCAAACAAAATATACTAGCTTGATGCTCAGGCAATAACCCAAAGGAAAAAGAGATGAGGCTTCCAGACAACACACACCACAGCAACTGACAAGTGAAAAATACTAACCAATGAGCATTTTTAAGCAACCAAAATACATTTTTATAATAAGCTTCTCTGGTTACAAACCACTTACAAATATTTTTATTGTTGAAGTACAGGAAAGAAGACCCCAGAGAAAGAGATTTTCAAATAACTAATTCAAATTACCACAGTTTTATCTCTTGAACTATTCTCATTTTAAAGCAATACTGTATTTTTTAAAGTTGTCTTACTCCTTATCATAATTCTAGCTCAATGACTAGCCTAGGAGTCTAGAAAGAACACTAAAATCATCCTTCATGAAAACTTGACAGCTGTCCACTGCAGCCTTTATGGGATTGACTCATAAGCCTACTTATAGGCTTGCAGTAATAACATCACCGATGCCTAGAACACTATAGCTGCTGTATATTTTTCCGGGAGTTCTTTTCATCAGGGCCCTGAATTTGGGCAGTATACATTTTGAATTTTTATATCAATGGCAAGTGCTAAAATTTCTATCTATTGTGTGACAAGCAATGGAGATAAGATGTTGTAGAAGATTGACAAGGTCCCTGCCTCAAGGAAATTATATTTCAGTTGAAAAGGAAGAAAATAAATAAACACGGGGATCACTTTTGGAAATTGATACCTACTATGGAAAAAAAAAAACATATTAGATCCCTAGTCAGATGAGTTCCTCTGCAAGTGGAAGACCTGAGCAGAGACTGGATAAAAAGAAGGAACTAAGGTAGAACTAGGGAAAAGGAAAGAACAAAGGCCCTGAGGCAGGAATGAGCTCAGAGACTCTAGCAAGAGAAAGAAGGCCTGTGTGGCCTTGAACATAAACAACAGTCAAAAGATGAACAGGGGATACATCATGTTACCTAGTAGGCCATGGCAAGTACATGGAATCTTATTTCCAATATGGTAGGAAACAATTAAAGGATTTTGGTCAGAGAAGACATGGATTTCCTATATGGAGAATAGATTTGGAGAATGACAGTGGCAACAGGGGACGAGTTTGGAGGCTATTAGAGTGGCTCAGGCAAGAGAAGATGATAGCTCAAACTCACAGTGGGATGGGGGAGGTGTTAGGGAGGAAAGGGAAGTGGTCCGTTCATTCAAATATTTATCGAGTGCTCCTTGAGTGTCAGATATTTTCCTAGGTTCTCTTTTTTTCTCCTTTTGGAACTTCATCCACAGCATTTCAATCATACCCCTCTCACAACACTTAACACCTTGTATTTTTATTTTCTTGTTTGTGTTTGTGACTCTCTCACATGAAAAATTGTGAGATCTTAGAGACCATGTCTGGGATACAATTTTTCTATTCCCAAAGCTCAGTGTTTGGCATCCAGTGGTCTCTCAATAAATGTTTTTGAGTTTAATTGAAATGTTGAATTGAATTCAAGACTCCCATCTCAAATTCTCAGGAAAAAGAAAAGCTTGTCATCAGCCCTGCCTATTTGTGTACATTCGTCTTTTTTAAAGTGCTCAAATAATTCCTTTCCAACATGGTATGGTTTGCCACCTGCCCAATCCAAAAATAGCACCAATTAATGTAAACAAAATTAGAAAACAGTTGGCTAGAAACCCTTGCTTTCTCAGTCATCTGCTCTCAGTTTTCCTCCCTTACCATAGAAAAAGACAACCAAATAGAAAATTTTTGTCATCACTGGTGATGGTCTTTACAATATCCAAGATGAAAATATTTCTCTCTCCACATTAAACTATGTGCCAAGTCTAATTGCTTTTTCTTTCAAAGTACTATTTTTTTAAATCCCTTTTTGATCAGATGTTACAATGTGAATCATCAGATAATGACAATACTGTGGCAAGCTGAACAACTGGCCCACAAAATATTAAGTCCTAATCCCTAGAACCTATAAATGTTGCCTTGTACGAAAACAGGGACTTGGTAGGTATGATTCAATTAAAAATATCGAGGCAGAAAATTTATCCTGGATTATTCAAATGGGCCATAAATGCAACTACATATATCCTTATAAGACAGAGGAAGAGAGAGATTTGAACACACAGAGAGAAGGAGATGTGAAGATGGAACACAGAGAGATTTGAAGATGTTGGCCTTGAATGCTGGAGTGATGCAGCAACAAGCCAAAGAATTCCAGAAGCACCAGAAGCTGGTAGAAGCAAAGAACCAACTGGAGGAACCAACTAGAACCTCTGGAGGAAAAGCAACCCTGCTGAAACCTTGATTTCTGCCCAGTGATACTGATTTCAGATTTTGGCCCCCAGAAGTGTGAGAGAATACATTTCTGTTGTTTTATGCTTCCATGATTGTGATAATTTGTTACAGCAGCCATGGGAAAGTAATACAGCAATGCTATGCTTTATTTTATTTTTTAAAACTTCATCTTAGGGATTTGGTCTGCCTTCTGTCCTCGGTAGCTTCCCGGTTCACATCTCAACTTACTGGAAGCAGCATTGCTCTGAGATCTGGTGAAATGACCATCAGTCCAAGGTCCTGTGCTTTAGAAACCCAACTATTGACCTTGCCCAGAGGTGCCCTCCCCACAGGGTGAAGAGTGTATGGAACCAAGGACATGGGGTTACCCTATAAACCTACAACCCTTTTGTCCAAGCCACATTCCAGTGTCTGACATTCTGTGGTTCCTTGCCATTAATGCTTCCTCCTGAGACTCTATGGGTCCTCTTCCTTAGTCTGAGATGGAGCCATAGTAGGCTGGCAGCCAGAGATCAGAGTCCCATTATCTCACTGCCTCTATGTTCTGGCAGTGAACCTGGAGTCTTGGGAATTCCAAATTGGAATAGGCCTTCCAGGTAATTATTAAGGTATTTTAATCAAAGTAGAAGTATGAACATATTTATTTAGTAGTCTTCCAGCCTGACTTTTAACTTTAAATATTTAGGCACATGGTATGTAGATGTCCATCAATGCTCTGGTCTTGAGCCTCATGAATGTTAAAGACTCATGGATAGGACTGGCCTTACCAAGATGACATTATGTGACTTCCTCTGACCTGGTGTCTGATAGCTAGTTTGAAGAGCATTCCATGTTCCAAAACTACTTGATCAAACTTCTTATATAAGTTTCTTGCACATTACTGTAACCAACAGGGAATGGGACCCAATAATAAGAAGAATAGGGCTTTGGCTGATGAACATGGATGCAAAAATCCTCAACAAATTATTAGCCAACTGGATCCAACAATACATTAAAAAAATTATTCGCCATGACCAAGTGAGATTTATACCTGGGATGCAGGGCTGGTTCAATATCTGCAAAACAATTAACGTGATCCATCACATCAATAAAAGAAAGGACAAGAACCATATGATCCTCTCAATAGATGCAGAGAAAGCATTTGACAAAATACAGCATCCTTTCTTGATAAAAACCCTCAAGAAAGTAGGGATAGAAGGAGCATACCTTGAGATCATAAAAGCCATAAATGAACAACCCAACACTAATATCATCCTCAATGGGGAAAAAATGAGAGCTTTCCCCCTAAGGTCAGGAAAAAGACAGAGATGTCCACTCTCACCACTGTTACTCAACATAGTATTGGAAGTCTTAGCCTCTGCAATCAGGCAACACAAAGAAATAAAAGGCATCCACATCAGCCAGGAGGAGGTCAAACTTTCACTCTTCGCAGATGACATGATACTCTATATGGAAAACCCTAAAGAGTCCACCAAAACACTGCTAGAACTGATTCATGAATTCAGCAAAGTTGCAGGATATAAAATCAACGCACAGAAATCAGTTGCATTCCTATACACCAACACTGAAGCAACAGAAAGAGAAATCAAGAAATCAATCCCACTTACAGTTGCACAAAAACGCATAAAATACCTAGGAATAAATCTAACCAAAGATGTGAAAAATCTATGTGCTGAAAACTATAGAAAGCTTATGAAAGAAACTGAAGAAGACAAAAAAAAGTGGAAAAAGATTCCATGCTCCTGGATAGGAAAAACAAATATTGTTAAAATGTTGATACTACCCAAAGCAATCTACATATTCAATGCAATCCCTATCAAAATAACACCAGCATTCTTCACAGAGCTAGAACGAATAATCCTAAAATTTGTATGGAACCAGAAAAGTCCCCAAATAGCCAAAGCAATCTTGAAAAAGAAAACCAAAGCGGGAGGCATCACAATTCTGGACTTCAAGCTATACTACAAAGCTGTAATCATCAAGACACTATGGTACTGGCACAAGAACAGACACTCAGATCAAGGGAACAGAATAGAGAAACCAGGAATGGACCCACAAACATATGGCCAACTAATCTTTGACAAAGCAGGAAAGACTATCCAATGGAGTAAAGACAGTCTCTTCAGCAGATGGTGCTGGGAAAACTGGATAGTGACATGCAGAAGAATGAACCTGGACCACTTTCTTGCAAAAATAAACTCAAAATGGATGAAAGACCTAAATGTAAGACAGGAAGCCATCAAAATCCTCAAGGAGGAAGCAGGCAAAAACCTCTTTGATCTTGGCCGCAGCAACTTCTTACTCAACACGTTTCCAGAGGCAAGGGAAACAAAAGCAAAAATGAACTACTGGGACCTCATCAAAATAAAAAGCTTCTGCACAGTGAAGGAAACAATCAGCAAAACTAAAAGGCAACTGACAGAATGGGAGAAGATATTTGCAAATGACATATCAGATAAAGGGTTAGTATCCAAAATCTATAAAGAACTTATCAAACTCAACACCCAAAAAACAAATTATCCAGTGAAGAAATGGGAAAAAGACATGAATAGACACTTCTCCAAAGAAGACACCCAGATGGCCAACCGACACATGAAAAAATGCTCAACATCACTATCATCAAGGAAATACAAATCCAAACCACCGTGAGATACCACCTTACACCTGTCAGAATGGCTAACATTAATAACTCAGGCAACAACAGATGTTGGCGAGGATGAAGAGAAAGAGAATCTGTTTTGCATTGTTGGTGGGAATGCAAGCTGGTGCAGCCACTCTGGAAAACAGTATGGAGGTTCCTCAAAAAACTAAAAATAGAAGTACCCTATGACCCAGCAATTGCACTACTAAGCATTTATCCACGGGATACAGGTGTGCTGTTTTGAAGGGACACATGCACCCCCATGTTTATAGCAGCACTATCAACAATAGCCAAAGTATGGAAAGAGCCCAGATGTCCATCAATGGATGAATGGATAAAGAAGAGGTGGTATATATATATACAATGGAGTATTACTCAGCAATCAAAAAGAATGAAATCTTGCCATTTGCAACTACGTGGATGGAACTGGAGGGTATTATGCTAAGTGAAATAATGACTTCACTCATATGAGGATGTTAAAAGACAAAACAGATGAACATAAGGGAAGGGAAACAAAAATAATATAAAACCAGGGAGGGGGACAAAACAGAAGAGACTCATAAATATGGAGAACAGACAGAGGGTTACTGGAAGGGTTTTGGGAGGGGGGGATGGGATCAATGGTTAAGGAGCACTAAGGAATCTACTCCTGAAATCATTGTTGCACTATATGCTAACTAATTTGGATGTAAATTTAAAAAAAGAAAAGAAAAAAGAAAAAAAGAAGAATGGGGCTTTGCAATAAGAGCTGGCATTAAATCTGTGCTTCACTACTGGTGGCCCGTTCTTTAAGTTCATGGAACCTCAGCTGCCTGTTACCTGCCTCACTGCGATAACTTGAGTCTCTACTCTTGCCTACCCCACACTCAATCCCTTTCCCACCCAGCAGCTTAAAGTAATCTTTTTAACAAGATAATCTGATCTTGTCACTGACAAAGACTCTCACCTTGACCAAACTTTAGTCAGGTTTCTTCCCTTTTTTGACTAGGTCCTGTCCTTGGGTATTGTCCTTAAGAGCAAGAATCCTACATCAGTTTATTAAGAATCTCTACGCTCAATATCTAATCACCTTGACCTGCCTTCAGCAAGAAATCTGTTGAATTAGCTTAGCCAGAATCCACCCTCATCCCTGATGTCTCCTCTAAAAATTTTCCATCCACTGACTTCACACTCTGCTCCTTGGCTATAAATCCTCTTTTCTTTGTATTCAGAATTGCATCCAGTTCTATACTGAGGTCTCTTTATCCCTATTGCAATAGTTTCCAATTCATATTGGTTTTGACCACTTTAACTACTGTGAAGCTCTGGTTTCTCTTTTTTTTTTTTTAAATTTTTTTTTAACGTTTATTTATTTTTGATACAGAGAGAGACAGATCATGAATGGGGGAGGGACAGAGAGAGAGGGAGACACAGAATCGGAAGCAGGCTCCAGGCTCTGAGCCATTAGCCCAGAGCCCGACGCCGGGCTCGAACTCACGGACCCTGAGATCGTGACCTGAGCTGAAGTCGGACGCTTAACTGACTGAGCCACCCAGGTGCCCCGCTCTGGTTTCTCTTTGACATAATTTCTCTGCAGAAAATTGTCCAAGTACTTCCCATCACACGTAGAAGAAGAACCAAACTCTCCACCACAGCCCAGGGTCTGAGTCTGGCTTCTCTCTGACTTCCTCTCCTCTCTGCTTCTTCCCTGCTTACCTTTCTCTAGATCCACCTTCCTTCCTTTTGTTCCTTGAAGACATAATGTTCATTTCCATTTGGGGGTCCTTTCTATCTAGTTGGAATGATCTACCCTTAGATCTCCTCAGGACTGGATGCCTTCTTCCAAGTACCTCCCAGCTCAACTATTACTTCCTGATGCCCCACTGCCTGGCTCACTCCATCACATCACTTCCCACTGGAACCACTGTATTTACTTGTTTGCTTACTTATTGACTGTCTCTCTCTCCTAGTTGAGTGGAAGCCCCCGTGTGGGCAGGAATTTTCTGACTGGTTCCCTACTGTATTCTCAGTACCGAGCATAGCTCTTGGTCTATAACTATTGCCTGAATGAACACTTGTCATAGGGCTGCTCTGAGGGTTAAATGAGTGGGTTACCCATCTCACACGAGGCCTTTAATAAATGCTGGTCCTCCTTACCCCCTCCCTCTGATAGGATGTGTGAGTCATGGCCTTCCGGCCTCACTACCTCTTGCTACAGGAATGTTCATGCTTTATCTGATACTGCAACATTTCTTTTTCCCCTCATAAAAATCAGGGGTCACATCTTAACAATCATTTCTTTCTCACAAGTGAGAAATACATCCAATAACCCCAATGAATGTGTATGTTCAATAATGCATTTAATACATATAAAATCTAACAAGAGATTTCTTCCTGATTTTATTTATTCATTCAAGTACAGCTGTATAAGAGGTGCAGGGCCATATATGTCTATATAGTTTTAAAAATGTCTTTGTTTATTTACTTGCTTGCTTGCTAGCACTATCCTTCTTCCCAAACACACATACATGCACACACACATACATCCACACGCTTAATTCACAGAAAAAGATTTCAGAAGTCTTAAAGGGGAAATGTAAAAAACAAAAGATTTCTTTAAACTATATAAAATAGTTGAAATTGGGGTAAAAGAAGATATAAGAATAAGGATAGTACTAACTGAAGACAGGAATAAAGCTAAAATCGCAGAGCAAAAAAAGCCTCAAACATAATAAAAGTGAACATAATAACATTTTATAAGTAAATGAGTAATAAAAGTATTACTTTTAACAGAAAATAAATATGGCATATTGATTTTCTAACTGAACTTAATTTTTTTAAGTCTTGTTTTTGTAGACCTACATTCACTTCATGAATACAAATGTAGACTATTAAAGAAATTTTTTTTTGACAGACAGTGAGTGAGGTGTGTGCATGCACACATGAGTAGGGAAGGGGCAGAAGGAGAGAGAGAATCTCAAGCAGGCTCCACCCTCAGCATGGAGCCCAAAAGGGGCTCGATCTCACAACCGTGAGATCATGACCTGAGCTGAAATCAAGAGTTGGATTCCCAAACCCCTAAGGGTTTAATAGGCACCCCTATTAAAGAAATTTTAAAGCACTCAGTTATTATAAGCACTGTAAACACATAGTTTTATTTATTTGTTTGTTATTTTAAATTAATTTTTCATAAATACTACACATATCTGTTTACCTTATTTGGGGGTGATAGGGTTCAGGATACACTGCTCCAGAACGTAGATTTGGCATGTGGATTACTTCAAGCTAAAAACAAATGAGGCCCACCCAAGAGAGTTGAGAAATGCTTTTTACCTCTCTCTTAATTGCCTGAAAGAATTTAGATAGGGGGCCAGGAATGGAGCTATCACCAGAAATAACTTTTCACATCAGAAAGACTTATGTGCATGGCACAGAAAAAATTTACAAAACATTTGTTTTTCCCATCTTCCTGTCAACTGTCTTCCTTCCCTTCGAATCTCCCACTACTCCATTCTTAGCTCAGAATGGCATACAAGCCCAATTGCCTGACTGTTGAGGAGCCTCATGTCTTCAGGTTTTCTGTATGTATAAAATTAAATTTGTTTTTATCCTCCTGTTAGTCTGTCTTATGTTAATTTAATAATTAGACAAGCCAAGGGGCACCTGGGTGGCTCAGTCAGCTAAGCATACAACTCTTGATCTCCGCTCAGGTCATGATCTCACGGTTTGTGAGTTCAAGCCCTGCATCAGACTCTGTGCTGATGGCATGGAGCATGCTTGGGATTCTGTCTCTCCTTCTCTCTGCCCCTCACCTGCTTGTGCTCTCGCTCTCTCTCTCAAAATAAATAAACTTAAAAAATAATTAGATCAGACAAATAACCTAGAAGGGAAGAAGGGAAAAGTTTTTGTCCCTTACGGGGTCACTGCCACTCTTGTGACATTGAAAACAGTTATGGTGTCCTTCTTTAGCATACACAATCAACATGTTTTCTTCATTTATTCTTTGTTTTCTTCCTTTCTGAAAAAAATATATCTATGTTTAAAGTTAAGAAGAAAGTTAGCTGTAAAATCACATTTCAGAAACACTACAGCAATTTGAAAGAGTCACAGCCCACAGCAAAATGCTACAGCATCAAAGAGCTAGGCTAAGAATTCCATGTGTGAAGAGTTAGATGGCATTCCTTCTCTCCCACTCAGGAAACATCCCCAGATGCCAAAGATTAAGCATGCTACTTTATAAGACTAATGTTAAATGCTTTCTACTTCATTCAAAAGAAAAAAAGCAAATCATTCATAAAATTCAACATTTTAGCAGTAGCCTAATATTTGTGTCACATCTTACAAGTAGAGTTGAGGAGAAAGGCTAGTTAGGCTAACACTCTTGCTCTTTAATTTCCAGGCCTAAATGGTTCAAGAGTTGATTTACTTCTTATTACAATTCTCAGTCAAAATTGCCCTTGAAGATCCCTTAATTGGTCCATGAGGTACAACTATACTGGTTTCAAGAGCATATTCCTGCACAGTAATCTTTGAGCAAACCATTAATGTTTGAGAAACACTAGATAGACTAAAGTAAGGAACATCTACATGCAGATGTTTATGCATCTAAATTACTCTGCCTTTCAGATGTGATTAAACCCTAGCAATGAGTACGGTAAGAAATCTAAATTATGCAGGCTTTCCTCCATGATCTTAATATTTGTTAGTAGTAGACTTATCATCTAGTTAGTAGACTTATCATCATAAGCATAAAATTTCATTGTAGAGAGAGAGAGAGAGACTCTCAAGTCAGCATCTTAGTTGAATGCATGATACCATATTGTCTTGTTATTGCAGTTAAAAGTGGCCCAAAATTCAAATGTAAGACAACTCATGTATTGAAAGAGTATTACTTACAATCCTAATCTTCAGTTATAATCATTTATTTTGAACTTTGTTCTAACTTTCAATGGAGGCTTTAAGAGCTTTAGTAAATTACAATGTGCTTGAATTTTTACTGAATTTTCTATTCTCACAAACCACATTTCTTCAAAGAGGCCTAACCTTCGTGGCATTATATTTTTTATAATACCTGTAATCAAGGCTTTAACCGAGGTCCTAGGCAAAGCTAACAAATAATTATTGTTCACAATAGAGCTAAAAACAGAAGTCTAATTAATTAAAGAACTAATTGAACTTCCCTACTACTGATACATTAGTTCCTGCTCTGACATAAACATTAATCAAAGTCATTGAATAATTCAGCTTTCTACTTCCCTCACCTGTGTAGACAAATCCACCCACTATCCAGTGGGGGTAATGTTGAAGAAATGTTTCATGATGCCATTTGATAATATCTTTATTAAATATCAGGAACTGATAACCATTCTATGGGAAAATGAGAAGAAAGGTATAGGAGAAAAGCAAAATGCAATTATATACATATATATAATTAAATATATATTCCCTACATATTATAAAGAATACAAAAATATGAAACATATAAACTATATTATAAAGATTTCTTTTCAAAAAAAATTTTTAATGTTTATTTTTGTGAGAGAGATGGAGCTAGAATATGAGCTGGGGAGGGACAGAGAGAGACACACACACCCAGAATCTGAAGCAGGCTCTAGGCTCTGAGCTGTCACCACAGAGCCTGATGTGGGGCTCAAACTCACAAACTGAGAGATTATGACCTGAGCTGAAGTCAGACACTTAACCAACTGAGACACCCAGGCGCCCCTCTAAATTTATATTATATATAAATCTAAATATGTTTCCTCTTTGAAAAAATAATCTATGGAGAAAAGAGCCTTTTGAGGGAACAGTTTAAAGTATTTTACAAAAACTTTTGCATTTTAATGAAGTGGGCAATTTAGATTGCAACTGTACAGGGACAGTGGATTTCCTTTAATTATGTGATTAGATAAATATTTATATATTTTTTCTCTGTTGAAATCCAGGCTTCCTGTTGAGTCTAAATGCTGGCTCTCTCCCCTCCAGTTGGCAGAATCAGTTTCCAGACCTGCTGGAGAGGATTCACATCAGATGCTGCCTTGATGAGAAAGAAAGTCATCATTAATGGGCAGTTCTGTTTTTGAAGCCAGGCTAATGGGGACCTTGTTTGGCATTGCAGGGTGAGGCAATGTTGCTGTTCTTACCACTACTCTATCAGGTTCAAGCTGTGTAGAAAGGAGATTGCACACTCTTGGAGGGCATCCTCCAAAGAATCTATCACCTTAAATTCATAGTAAGATATTCCAAGAAGGCCCCTACATGGAGACCATTGTAGATGATACAATGCATGGCCTTAATCTCTCTTCAGAAATGCAAGAATTATTTCCCTGAGGCTGAAAGAAAACCCTCAGCTGTCAGCCCCTATACAGATTTCCTTGGTTGCAATCTGCAATGTGATTGCCTTGGTTGAAGAGACTCACCTTGTTCAAGGGCATATTTCCTTTCAAGGACAGCCTGCATTCAATGATTTAAAAGGATAAAGATCTGACCTTCTTATGTCAATTTAGGACAACTCTGAACAGCCATCCTGGCTCCAGGGTCTCCATTCCCCTGGGGTCAGCTGGGCCTTTGTTGGGACAACATTGTAGCTCTACTTCTTCCTCTGCCCCATTCTACCTCCTTCTACAAGCCTTCATCACAAGAGCACCTCCCAATCTCTGCACATTAATCTCTGCTTCAGAGCAGACTTCCTGGGGAACTGACCCATGACAGAGATGACAGGACGTTCCATTCCAGAAGAAGTAAATACTGTGATACTGATCAAGATCAGAGTAACAAAGTGGGCATGGCATCAATAGGCAAATACTAAAAGGAGGTACGGGGGAGAACTAGGCCACACTGAATACTAAAACGAAGTAGGCAATGTTTCCCTTCTCCTCAGACTGTGTTGAGTCAAGCAGTTTCTGGACCAGAGCCTGGGGCATCCTCAATGAGTCTGACTGTCAAAAAATCCATTCTCTCCAATATGGCCTGCTATCAAGAGGAAAGGACAACCGGGGTTGGGAGGAGGGGGCTATTCCTCCATCCAATCTTTTTAATCACCTCCTAGACACTCATCAAACTCTTCAGAAAACAGCTTCAGAGTTACTTCAAAGAAGCCTTACTTCAAAGTGATGCTCAGAGATTTTAAAATAAACTCCAGAGTTCTCAGAAATCTCCTCAGCAGCAGCAGCAGAGTGGGCACCACCCCTGCTCTTATTGTGGAAGGAAAATGGCATTCTGGGGATCTATCTCATTAGCAGAGAGAATAGCAGCCCATCTTTAGCACTGCCCATATGGAAACAAGCTATTCACAGAGTTCTAGCAGAATCTGGCCACCATCCTGTCCATTCTGAATTCTTTTTATCACTTTCACCACAGGAGGTCTGGTGGATCTCCAGATGAGACCATAAATTTTAGACACCACTGCCTGATGAAGGTGAGACATGATTTAATACAGGAGATCTTCACCGGGCTTTACTGACCAACAGGCAAAGAAAAACCATCACAGCTGACAGTGTAGGCCTGCCCATCTAAGGGGCGTGGGGGTAGGTATTCTAAGAAAGGCAGAAGATAAAGGCAAAAGTGTGGTGGCAACTTTAAAGAATAAGTGTAGACCTAATACTTGGTGATGTCTTTGTCCCCAAAAGCCATTTCAGGCCTGCTGTCTGCACACAGCCCCAGCTCATAAAAGGGCACCAGGAGAGCTGTGTGAAAAGGTTCCTTTTCTTTTTTTAAAAGTTATCTGCTAGATGCTCTGAAAAGAGCTTTTTGTGTTGAGCTTAAGGCAGCTCAGTTTAACTAGCAGTAGGCAGAGCATTGTTAAAACGGATAAAAATGGGAGATAAGCTTTGCTCCCACAATCTGCTTCCAAAGGATACAGAAAAAAAAAAAAAAGAAGTGGCTCCTTGGAGGCACATTGTTGCTGCACTTCGTGGGCTCAGAGGCCTTCCTCTGGAATTAATATTTACCTCCAATTACAGTTTCCTGGGGTAAAGAGTCCCCACCAATGACTGTTCTAAAAAGCTTTGATTTATTGAAGGGTTAGGCAAATCCACTCACTTAGGTACCCCCTCACAGAAAGCAGTCAACAAAAAGATTAAAATCAGAGCAGAAGGAATGTTTTATTTACATTTCTTTGAAGTTCAGACCTTTGTTCCTTTTCTTACCCCACTCCCCTTAGCAAAATGACACTTAAGAAGTTTTCTCTGCTTTTAGAAAGCTCACATCTTCCCCTAGGCTGTAGCTTTGCCTTGTATTTTGCCACATTTGGAAGGCTTTTCTGCTTCCTTGAAACTAGGATTTGGCCTATGTGAAAAAAAGTAGAGATGTATCACTTTGCTCATTCCAAATGCATGCAAGTTGGGGAGCAGCAGACTAGCTCAATCTTGAAGCACGACACCAAACATTGACTGAAAGCTCTACTTTCTTTTTCCCTGGTCTCCTGTTGATTGCAGCCACAGAGAGTTCCAGCCCCTTCTTTGGATGAGTGAGAGAACAAGGTAGCATTTTTCCTCCAAGAAAGGAAAGGAAAGGAAGCCAACAAGGGCTGTCCCCTGGGGCCTGATGCAGCACCAGACTTTTGTTCTTTCCTGGTATCCTTCAGGACCCTCACTGGTTATCACAAATTGAGTTTCAGAATGGGGATTACCCATGGCAACCTCAGACGGTTTCCAGGGGGTGGATGCTGTCCTCTCCTGTAGTAATTCCTGGAGCTTCGTGAGACCATGATGGCCCCTCACTATAGACAGACATGCCTGGGTGGAGAGGGTTTTAGTCCTCCCATGCCTTCAGCTCAGTCATCCCCAGCCTTGTTGGGGTCACTTGCACACCAACACTGCCCAGAGGGTGTATAATAACAGATATAAGAAAAGGTCTTGAAACTTATTTTCTAATTCTTTAGGTGGAAAGAAGAAGGAAAAGGAGATGTAAAAGAATAAAACTTTTTAATAAAGAGAAAAACAGTGAAGTCAACAAAGTAAATAGATAAATTTCCAGAAATTTCCTGTTGACAGGAGACAGAATTCTACACATGTGCTGAATCTTCCCCTATAATTGGGCATGTCTGGTTGTATCAGGATTTCCCCTCATAGTAGTCAAGAGTTGGGCTTAAAGTCCAACCAGCCTCCATAGTTTGACCACCTTTCAGACAGAGATCATGTTAGAGAGTCTCTAGACAAAAATATGAAGATTTGACAACCAGCTGGCAGAATTAATCACCTGAATTCACAACAGTGGAAGAGTGAGACCAAAGGAATAGAAAAACAAACACATAAACACTGAGATGACAAAATAAGGGGAAGTGTTCTTATAGCCTCTCTCTCTGTAAAAGTTAGTTCCAAAATGGTAACTTCAGGGTCAGGTTATGATGCTTTGGGACTTTTTCCTGTTCTTATCCCTCTGAACAGAAGTAAGCAGTCTGGCCAGGAAGCTCCTGCCAGTGAATATTTTCTATTCTTCTTTTGTCAGGGTTTTCCTTTTCAAGCTCCCAACAAGATCATTTTGCCAACAGAGCATTTTCTTGTGTATGAAGGGTTTCAGGGATTGTTTGTTCTGAAAAGCATCTGCAGACAATAATTGGGAAATGTGTTAAACCTGCCATCAATTTGTTTTATTGACATGGAAGCCTCAGTGGGTCCCTGAGCAGAATAGACTTTTCCCCATGTGAGCCAGTTACTGAAAAGGCTGAGCCACTGAAAAGGCAGAGTCAGAAAGAGGCAGACACCAGGAGAGGAAAGTGACAGTGGGAATACAGAAGGGTAGAAGCTGAGCCAGAAGTCCTGAGACAAACTCCTTGATGAAAATAAAATCTTCTTGGGGCACCTGGGTAGCTGAGGCGGTTAAGCGTTCAAATCTTGGTTTCAGTTCAGGTTATGATCTCATGGTTCATGGGTTCGAGTCCTGCATTGTGTTCCGTGCCGACAGTGCAGAGCCTACACGGGGTTCTCTCTCTTCTTCTCTCTCTGCAGCCCCTCCCCCCCCCCAGTTCATCCTCTCTCTCTCTCTCTCTCAAAAACTAAATAAATATAAAATGAAATGAAATAAAAGAAAAGAAAAAATAAAATCTTGAGATATTGAAAAGGAAACCTGGTCATCACAGAAGTATCTCCAAAAAAAGAATATTCAGGGATTAAGACAAAGGTAGGTGTTGAGGAAAGATGAGAGTATGTGTATTAAAAGTGCCCCATCTGGGTGGCATGGTTTCTGTCTGTTAAGCTGTTTAGTCTTAATAAACAGTCTCTCCCCTTCCCCTTAAAATATTGCATTTCATTCTGCCATAGAGAAAACCAAAGTTGCTCAACTTGGTTTATGGTACTTGGACAAATGGTAATTTTCAGTTTATAATTCCCTTGAGGGGAGTTAATGTTTCAATAAATTATAAAAGGTGGGTTTGACTCGTTTTACAGCACCATCAAACCTTGGTATGGATATATAATCTCATAAAGTGAATAGGTGGATTTGCACAATGGGTGGTATTAGGAGCCTTCAGATGTTGTCAGAGAGCACATGGGGCTGGTGACTCTCCCCAGCTGTCCCCAAGCTGCCTCAGAATGGAAAGACACTTCCCTCTCAGGAGGACGCCAAGGCTCACTGACTTAGCTTCTCCAAGGCGAACATATTTGGATCTGCACTGGTATACTCATCTGTAAGACTTAGTGATCTCCCAAAATAGTGACTTCCAAAATGACAGGTGTGTTTTCAAGTGTTTGTCATGTTCACAGGCATCTCAGAGCAAAGAAGAGTTTTACACATTACATCCAAGGGCATGGGGAAAGAGGGAGTCCCTAAATCATTATGGAATCTTGGTCAAGGTAATTTAATATTAAAATGTATAATCCTGGTTTTAAAACATGTTAGAGCCCTATTAAAAGCAATAAGGCTCAACATATTTTAAAAGCTATTTATTGTGAGGTTCTTATGTAGCCATATAGAAATGTCTTGTTAAGCAGTCAGGTGGAAGATAAAGAGAAACATGGCAGTATTGATAAAGAAACACTAAGAACAAATATCATGATTCATTATTTGTCTAATTTATTTGTAATAGGTACCCCTCCAACTTCCAAAGAGAGTCTGAAGTCACTTAAAATAAGTGTCATAGACTATGTCAAATATTTTAATATATACTGCAAATATGTATGTTTGTGTGTATGTATAATTTTAAAAATGTATCAGGGGAAGAATGCAAGAGAATTATGTTGGATGTCAAGAATTAAGTTAAAGTTGCTTGACTCTAAATTTCTCTTTGAGGTTCATAGAAGAAGAAAATAAATGAAAAGGGAAGGAAAGAAAAAAGAAAAGATGATGGACACCATATAACTGTTGGGGAAATTGAGGTTCTGGTAAGAAACTTGCTCAGTGGCATGTCTTAGGTAATGCAATGGCAGTTCCAGGGACCAAGTCTCTGTGAACACCATGGTAGTTATTACCATGGCATTTCTTAGCAATCAGGTCTTCTTCCTATACCTACACACAGTCTCTGTACCCACACAAAGTCAAACAAATCACTTTTCATCCATCACACTGTCTCATAAAGTGAAAATATCTAGAGGCCTTTCAGTGTCTGTCATCACAAAACAAGAAGGACACAATCCCATAATTAGACCTCAAAATTCAGGAAAGAAAAGCTCTTTTCCAAGAACACTGGCAGTCCTAAGGACTTATAAAACCTTGGAATTAAGTAATTAAAGCCATTGATGCACCAGGCAAGGGCCATACTATGAAAAAAGTTACCTATTATCATTTCCACATGATACTAAATTCTAGTACCATATTTTTAGTGTGCTTACTTAATAACATCTGTGCTTCAAATTGCCTGACAAACTTTAACACAAACATCCATTTGCCTTATAATCTTTGCCCAATGTTAAATATTAAGCACCCACAGATTTTTCAAGGGAATTATTTTCAAAAGCATTTATTGGATCTCCAAACATTTGCACATCAGAAACCATGGCACTCAAGAGAGTGTTGGTTTGTTAGATGGATAACCCATTTTTATAGCACTAAATACAGATAGCCTGAAAATACTAATAGGAATAGTAACATTATAAGAATTTGTGAATTAAGGGGTGTCTGGGTGGCTCAGTCAGTTGACTGTTAGACTCTTGATTTTGGCTTAGGTCATGATCTCACTGTTCGTGGGATTGAGCCCTGTGTCAGGCTCCACACTGCCAGCATGGAGCCTACTTGGGATTCTCTCTCCCTCCCTCTCTGCTCCTCCCCTGCATATTTGCGTGTGCAATCTCTCTCTCTCTCTGTCTCTCTGTCTCTCTCTGTCTCAAAATAAGTAAATAAACATAAAAAAAAGAAATTGCACATTGAAATATTTTCAGACTTCAAAAGAAGATCAAAAAAATCTGTCTCTCTGAACAAAGGTGTATGCTTCCCTTAACTGGGCAATGAGTATTACATAATCCATTTTTTGGTTTGTCTAAGGAAGCACAGAGTTAAATTAAATGTTTGAGGTAACAAATTAATACTGGTAGTTTGATTCTTTTAATTGATATCTTAAATGGTTCTGTTTGTATTTTTATTTGTCCTGTTACTATAAGCTGCCTTAAAGCCTTTTTAAAAAGCAATAAATCATGTATAAATAAATATATGAAAATAAAAATACTTTGTACAGGGGCTGAGGTAAATTGTAGGATGAACCCTAGATCAGGGCACAAGAGAGGTAAGAGAATAAATGCTCCCACTTTTGATATAACAGGAACTGTCCCTTGGAAACAATGCTCGACAGGGCCAAACAGTTTCCAAATCCCAAGAGAAGAAACACCAAGCCAATAAAAAGGAGAATTCAATACTTTCTTTTCTTTTCTTTTCAATAATATAGATTTGTGCACCTAAATAAAAATCAATGGACAGATTCAAAGGCCTTCAAGTTCCAAGTAGATAGTATAAATGCACAAAGTGATGAAAATTACAGGGAGCTGGGTCTTATGGGTAAATGGAGAATACACCTCCCCACCATTCAAGTTTAAATTTTTATAAAACATGCTTCAAGAAAAAACACATCTCTTGACCACATTTGTTGGCTCATTTTGTGACGACTGATCTAAATAATCAATGAACTTCATTCCACTAAAGTGTCTCAACAGCAGAACCACTGGCACTTGGAATGGAACAATTTTTCACTGAATGAGACTTTGCTGTGCATTGTAAATCAATGAACATCCGAGTCTCCCAAGAACCAAACAATTAAAAGTGTTCCCCCCAACCCTACACATTTCAAATATGTGTCTCCTGCCCCTCAAGGTGAGAACCACAGTGTCTAGTTTTATGGCTAACCTATTCTCTTGACATTTTCATATCTCACCTTGTATTTTTCCTCTGTCACAATAAAGGTATAACATGATTTTCAGGACTGAAGAGGGACAGTATAATGGCAAACCCTTTCCTTTGTCTTACATCAAATTAGAAAGGATATGGTGAAGGGGTTGGCAGGAAATATGAAGATAATGAGATGAGGAGGAGGAAATGATCAAAGGACGAATCAATGCAGTCACTAGGCAAAGGAAACAGCAGGGAAAGTATGTGGGGATGGAGGCTGGACTAGTGATTTTTTATTATTGCTACCACTACACAGTTTTTCAAAGCTGCTCTCTTTCATCCTCTTCCATCATCTTGGAACGTCCCCAGAATATTCAATTTGAGAAACTTTGCATTTGTATCTTTGGCCCCTAAATAAAGGTAGAATCCTGTCTAATGAGTACCATTTATAACATCCAGTTCTACATAATGAGGCCATTGCCAACTCATGGTCAACAGCCACACTAACTGAAGGTTGCTGTTATGGATATAATTAGCTTCCTTAAATGGAAAACTCATGTAGAACAGATGTATTCTCAAGTCATTGTTCATTTACCAGTCAACCTAGTTAATAATCTATTGAGATACAGTGTTACATTCAAAACTAGAAATTACTTTTGGATGATTGCATGCTATATCCTTTGTAAATCTGGCATCAGATTTACAGATTTCTCAAAGTAGGGTTCTTTTACTTCCTTTGAGTGGAGAATGTTGTAACCTATGGGGACTTAATGGCTGTAGGGTTTCCCCCTGGTAGAGTAATGACCCTCACATTTTTAAAGAAAGTAAGAAGGTCTTAGGGATATGAAGACCTGAAGATGTTTGGAATAAAGCTGTTAATAGAAAACAGTAATGAACCAAGGTAAGGGGTGGGAATATTGGTGTCAGACAATTTCAAAAGTTCAAATAGAGAGTCAGAGAAAGACAAAACAGAGTATAAGATCCAGGGCAAGAAAAGTTCAGGAAGTATAAATGACACTAAGCTTGGTTCTAGCAGAAACTAGCAGACCTAGGCAGTGGAGGGGATAGACAGAAGAAACAGGGGCAGGGGGAAGATGAAGGGGCCAGCTAAGACCGCATAAAACTGAGCTCTTAAATATAACGTCTGTTTATTGACAACGAAGGGAAGGTTACAAAATAAGAGGTTATGAACAAGTTTCTACAGCCTCAGAAACTGATTCAAAATAACCCCAGACATTTTTTAAAGCATCTATACATTTTAATAATTATAAAAATATCCACAACTAATATTCATTAGTTATGATGTAGGCAATGTGCTATCCACTTTACATGGATTAACTCTTTTCATCTCAACACTATTGGTAACCTCAATTTAAAGTTGAAGAAACTAAGGTGGAGAGGATTAAATAACTCCCCCAACTTAGTCGCATGGGTACTAAGGTTTCAAATCCCTTCTCTTAACCTTTGACACTGCCTCCTTTCATGTATGACACTGCTATTCTCTGGACGACAAACCCGAGAACTATGGTTACATCCCTATAGTGGGCCCCAGAAACCTGTGTGCACCATCCCCTCCCCAGTACAGAATTGCTCAAATCAAGGTGGACACCTGGTTTCATCTCAGATTCTACCCACCATCCCCCCCGCCCCCGCCCTTAAATAATTTGGATTTAGAATAGAAATAACCAGTCAGCGTGGATTGGTCTTATTTGCTGAGGAAACCATCAATGTAGGGGCTATGGGATGTCTACTTTTCTCCCTCCAGCTCCACTGAGAGGCAGAAGGAGGGGAAAGTGGCACAACACAGAAAAGAAGTAGAAAGTGAGCACTTCCTCAGTTCTTAGTGGGTGTCCATCTCCTTATTTCAGGCCCTTCCTGGGGCCAACTCCTTTCCTGCCATCAGATTCAATGATATGCCCTCTGTTTTCATTATAAATACTAGTTTTTTGCTTAGCTTGTCCTGAATTGATTTCTGTCACTTAAACCAAAGAGTTACAACTAAAGCGACATAGAGAAAACTGAAATCTGTGGTTTCTATTTCCTCTTATGTATTTTACTGTCTTAAGCACTCCTCCCTTTTATCAATAGCATATTCTTTCAGATGAGGGGGTCCTTTCCTAAGTCCCACTGGGTTTTAGTCTTAGTAAAATAATATCGTGGCAACAAGAGGACCTCCATCTCCTACTGGAAAGACTGGAAACAAAGTAACCCAACCAAACCTGGTGGCTTGGATCTCCATGCCCAAATCTCCCACATTTTATTATGGACATTCGTAGAATGCCTACATAGCAACTGGGCAAACAGATATATGCAGACTCATACTCTAACATGCCTTTCTTTGAAATTCCCCAAATAGCCCTCTTTAGACATTATCTCCTGATGAGTTTGATGTTGTAAATACAGAGAGGACAGTACACATTTGCATCATGGAAATGGTTTAAAAAAAATAATAATAACTACCACCACCATCACATCTACGGTCATCAATGCTATTTTTATTTGTAAAGTGGATTTTAATTTTAATAGTATTTTGATATTTTTTTGGTATTTTAATTTTAATGAGCTATTTTGATAGCCTACTGATTTCATTAAAATGAAATTCTATTGCAGTCCTTAAGAAATAATTAAAATAGCCCCTGATGGAAGCTCAACTTCTATCTTCCCAAATAAAAATTTGCAGTTGGTTGTTTTATTAGTGTGATGATCCTCAAAGCAACTTTCCCACATGAACTATGTTTTTATTAGGGACATGGAGGCAAGGATAATACCTGTGATTATTTTCTCAAGTTGACCTGAACCAGTCTGAGCAATTAATATGCTTGTGGATGAACACAGATAGAATAAGGAGATTGTCTTCTCCATCTTTCTCATTTTACAGATAAGGATGCTAAGGCCTAAAGAGCAAGGTCATACAATTTAGTAGCCAGGTTAGCACTAGATCCTGAGTCTGCTGATATTCCTGACTTAAAGCTCTTTACATTTCACCTCTCTGAGAAGGCTTTAGGGATGACTTTTAGAATTTCATAACCTTCAGAGTTGAGGAACTCAAGATCAATTCAGGTGAGAAGCAGCCAGCATAATGCTGGACACTGGGAACTGGGAGTTCCAGGCTCTGCCTTTTACAGAGTTGTACTTTTTGGTTCTATTTGTAAAAAAAAGAGGAATTATTGGTTCCAAGGGCTTCTTGACATCCTGGAGAATCCTTAGATGCCTCTTGAAGAGCTGGCTAGTCCTCCTCTGGGACTCGGCTGCAGCTTCTACTGGCTTTCCTAAAGAGTGGGCAGAACCAGAAACACACATGCTCTTCTTGTAAGCCAAGGGAGTTCCCCCTTCCCTCTTCCTTCAGAACCCAGGTAAGGCACATGGGATACAATCAACCCACAGTAATATTCAGCTATCTGTGTTAGTCACTAAAATAAGAGTCAGGTAGTTCACAAGACTTGGAAATTTATAACCTTCTTTTTTTCATCTTGACTTTAGCTTACTAGACTCTGAACAACAAAATTTTGAGTTGAAAGAATCCAGTCATCTGAGTATAAATAGATCAGTTCAAATAACTGATGTGTGATTTGGTCATTGTGGTTCTAAAGAAATGTACAAACCTCTGTATGTCTCTTGTATAATAAAATACCATCATGGATTTTATACTCCTGGTTTCTGGTATCAATTCAGCCTCCTATGATAGGTGTTACTAAAAACCTTTGAAGTGCTTGTTTGTACATGCCAGATTTTTTTTAATATGCTAACTGATAAATAATTCTACTCTGCAATCTTTCAAAAGAAAAAAAATTGCCAAAAAAAGACAATAATGCCATGAAAAATGTAGTAAAAAGCAAAATAATTTCTTTCATATTTATTTTTTATAAAGCACATAGAAATATGGCTCAGGATCTCCACCTAGTGGAATCTTTAAGGGGATAACTTGCTAAACCACTAAAACAAGAAACGGGAATGGGGCCATTAATTCAGATGAGTGATTTTCTTTTTTCTTTTTTTTCTATATAACATGTATTTATTGAAAGTCTGATATCATAAGCCAATATTGCTCCTTTTTAACTGGGATGGTTCACATTTCCTAGGTTATTATTAAGAGATCTCCACTAAGATCTCTGACTCTTGAGAGCTATCTTTTGTCATTGCAGGCAGGAGACCTGGGTTCCTCCTCCTTTCCTTTGCCAGGTCCATATTAAAGGATTCCACTACTTTTAAAAAAATTTCATTCTGGCTTGATAGGGAAAGGAACTATTGCTCAGGAAAGGTCATTTTTATCCTAATTATTGTCATCAAAAGTTTGATGGAGGAATTTGACAATAAATTTCATATTAAAAAAAATAAGACCCAAAATTTTAAAAAATCTAAAAAAAAAAAGTTTGATGGAGGAAGTCACTAATAGTATCTAATAAGTGATATAAGTGGTCTCAGCAGGTTAAAAAGATATAATAAATCATGGGGCTTTCATTTACTTTGAGGGTGAATACAGACTCTTTCTGTGCAGCCAACTGAAGAAATTTCAATGATAGCATGTCATTTTCCAGACAGACAACTTCTGGTCCTTTTTCCCCATGAAAGGTAAAACATATGCAATTCAAGTCACACTAACTGCTGCCCTCAGACTAATTTCTGAAGATGCTTAAGATGCATAGCCACCTCATGTGGCCAGTCCAGAGATATGGAAAAGCTAAGGATTTCCTTGCTAAATCTTCCATCTTCTTTTTATTATGTTGGTATTTTGTTTTAGGCACCTGAGTCCATCACCAATGATCCCCAAGAGATCACTAAATCAAAAGAAATCCCTGTTTTCTAACTCCTCAGGATCAGACTCTATGAGTCTGTCATCACACTGTCTATATGCTGCCTAGAAAGATGAGGGGCATTAGGGTTCAATAAGCATCTAGTTATAATTATACCGTTCAGTAGACTAATTATTTATTTATGACTAGTATATCATATTTGGTAAACAAATGCTTATTACATTGAATAGCATTTAATTTACATGATAATTGTTCTTTACTACCAAAAAAAAAAAAGTGTCAGTTGTTAGTTGGTACTAAAGATTGCTGTCTATAAAAGGTGTAAATCTGTAATCACTGATATAAATCATTGATATAAAGCTGTGCTTCATAGTCACCCTGGGCTCTATTTAGCCAAATCCAATATTACTTTCAAGTTAGATTTGAGTTTTTATTTAGGATGAATGGTGGGATAACTGCACTAATGGCTAAAACTTCTTCATCCTTCCATCCCTTTGCTATCCCTTTTCAGTGCCTTCTCACTCTGCCTGTGGCCTCAGCCATATGGCTTGTTGGCCAGTGGGATATTAGCAGACTTGGCTCAAAGAGAGGCCTGATAAGGCACTTGCACATTTCTGCTTCCTCTCTCACACCTCTGTCATCACCATGAAAACATGTCGAGGTTGGCCTGCTGCAAGATGAGAGGCAGGTGGCCAAATTACTTTTGTCACTTCAGCCAAATATCAGACATGTGAGTAAGACCACTCGACACAGGAAGAACCAGCCAGCAGAGCAAAGCCTGAATTGGGGACCTGCAAACTCTTGAGTTATTAATACCTTAAGCCAATGAGTTTTGTGGTGGTTTGTTATGCAGCATTACTGAGGCAATAGATAAATGATCGAGGATGCACACTAAGTTTGGGAATGGCTTACGAGTTAACCAGAGGAATTTCTTATTGGAAGACAGTAATCTGCGAGCAAAGAAGAATTATAGTTTGGGACACTGAAAGATGAGTGCCAGAGGGGCAAAAGTGAGAAAGTTCTTCATGGGGAGGATAATTGACATTTTAAGAAAGTTGAAAAGGATATAATATCAGACAGGGCCAGAATCAATATAACCATACTTAGCTAATATGTATGGAAGAAAGGGATTCTGATGGAGGAGGGTGGCTACCACACAAGATTTACCCTCATCACAGATTTAAAAGTAATGTGTTTATTTTAAAAATTGCAAATTGATCATTTCTACAGCTGAGTCTTGGGTTTTTTTTAGCTGTAAATGGGGGGATATACTCGAAGAGTTCCAAAGTTCCTTCCACATGTCCCATAATTTTATTACTTTAGTAAACCTATTCATTGTTTTGCGAAACAATCCTTAAAAAGCACTGTAGTCACCCCACAATTGCTGTATGCAATCAGATAGTAGTATTTATAGCATTAAGGCCACTAGGATCCAGTGTGCCTAAGCTGAAGAAAACCTCATGAGAATTATGCTAATAATATGGTTAGGGAGTTTAGAACATGGGTCTCATTTAGGAGGCATGCCTCTTAATTGGATCTCCAGATATTTCTGAAGGAGACAGAATGAAAGAACCAAGGTTTGTCTAGAATAACATGAGCAAACTTCATGCCTGCTATTCATGTAGGGTATCTTCAGGGTATCTTCAGACAGGTCTGGGTAACAAGAGCTTTCAATAGGTGAATGATCTCTCACCTACATGTAATTTCCCATACTGAGTAAATTTATTTACTTCTTCCCCATGATATACACATATGAAATGGCACTGCCCTTAAGATGATTTGGTTACTGGAGTAAAAGCATGTATATGTGTGTGTGTATGTGTGTGCATGTGTAAAGTGGAAAAACAAATTAATTTCAAGGGCTGCGTTAACTGACTATTGTGTTTTGGGAGAAGAAGGATAGTTTCATGGGAAATCTCTCATTAGTCTCAACTAGAAAGCTCCCTGTGGCTGGGGACCCATCTCACTAAAAAAAAAAAATTTTTTAATGTTTGTTTATTTTTTTAGGGAGAGAGACAGAGCACGAGTGGGGGAGGGACACAGAGAGAGGGAGACACAGAATCTGAAGCAGACTCCAGGCTCTGAGCTGTCAGAACAGAACCCTGACATGGGGCTCAAACCCACAAGCTGTGAGATCATGACCTGAGCCAAAGTTGGACACTTAACTGACTGAGCCACCCAGGTGCCCCATCTCATTTTTATACACCTGTAGCATACAAGCCCATTGTAATGAACACTGTAGACCCTCAGCAAATATGTTCTATTGTTTCTCCTCTTTTGTGGTAAAGAACTTTTAGTGCAGCCTTGCTTTTATAGAGGTGAGAGGGTTTAGAATTTCTTCAACAGTAAGTATGATTCGACTCTTCCTTCATCCTTTACAGTATGAATTTTAAAAAATTCAATGAAGGTTTAGAAATAACAACCTATTTCCTTAATGAAATGGCCTTGTAGATAGATGTCTAGTTTCCCAATTATCTTTATCATTTCATGTGTTTCTATGACACTTCTCCATCTTATAACTAAAGAGGATAAAGGGGAAGTCTAATGATTTAGAATTAACTATACAGACAGTAATTATATGTTTCCAGTATTTCACTCCCTCAGAATTTTTTAATGATCACAGTATATTCACTTGAAGAGAGCTGTTATGAATTCTAATGTGTGCTCTGTTTGTTGCAAAGTTTGTACCAGTCAATTAAAGATAAATAGATAACAGCGATAGAGATATGCTCCATAACCATCCCATTTGTCCCTCTAACTGGGCTTTTCCATCTTCATTTCCATTCCCTTCTTATTCTTCATACCACTTCCTCTGCATCCAACTTTCACACAACATTCATACACTGCTTTCATACAACATTCACTGGCTGATTATACACACATGAAGGGCTCTTCTCTCAATGATTCTCTGTTAGAAGAGAAAAAACATATAAACATTTCTACCCATAAATAATAGTGATGACTGCGGTAATAAGCAATCAGAATACCACTATGTTTGGATTTTTCCCAAGAATTTCACATATATTAATCATTTAATCTTCACTACTACCTGTGCTGTATTTTATCCTCAAGTTATAGATGTTGAAAAAGGTTGTTCAATTTTTTTTAATAAAATGAAAGATTGTTCTCTTAAAATCAGATGTACCACATCCCCTGAGCATGTTTATAGAACACTGTGTAAAAGGTATTAGACCTGGATGGAGTGCATCTCATCTAAACATAGGGGGAACTGGTTTAAGATATGAAAGGGCTTTGTGTAAAAAGAACTACTCAGACAAATAAAAAGACACATAGATTCTACATAGTGTAGCTGTATTACATTGAGATGTGCAATGCTATGTACATGATAGGCGCTTTAAAAGTAATTGTTGAATGAATGGCACACCATATCAATGCTCTATGAACATGTTTTCATTCAGCAAAATGTGGAAGCTAATGAAGAAAAGTTGAATTTCTTAGTAAAGTTTCCAATTCTAACATACTAATGCTATTTTACTTAAAACAAGATTAGATTCGTACCTCTGTGCAAAACTTAATATAAATGTTTATAGGTTATCACTTTGAAAAAATGTTTCAGATTAAATTTGATGAGTTTTAAAAAATAAGGTCTTTTAGTTTGTTATAAAATGTTAAGCCTAGCTTCCTGGTTAAAGAATTTAAGTATCCATTCATTTTCCCCCATTTGCTGTCTGTGTGACTTTGGTCAAATTACTTAACTTTTTTAAACCTTGATCTCCTTATCTGTAGAGAAGGAAGAAACAACATGATAGAGTTATCAGATTAAAGGAGAAAATATATGTAAAATACTTAGCAACGGACAAGTGGTGGATAGTAAATATTGTTACTACTAGCAATTAGAGATGAAACAAGGAGTTGCCAAAGTAAATGAAAACAAAATTGTGCTTTATAATCTTAAAAATACAGAAGTGGTATCTTCAGCTCTGATGGCCTGAACTTGCTTTGGACGCTGCACAGCATCATGCTTTTTCTACACTCAGAGACCCAAGCGTCTCTTTACTCCCTTGCATGGATTTATATAATCCTTACCCATGTTAACATTAGTGAAAACAAGCCCATGTTGAATTCAGTTGCTGATACCAGCCTAGTCTATTTAATGTTTTATTCTTCAGTCCCAAAGGTATTCTGAAACAAAAGCAAAACCAGTTGAAAACACTAGAAAATATGAGAACTGTTTCTTTTCCACACTATATAACAAATAGTCTCTTTGCTATTTTCCAAGAATAGTCTTGTGGCCCCCAAACCTCCAGGAAGCTATGCTAACTTGTAATTCTGTGTTAGCTAAAGAATAAAAAGTACATACAAGCATATAAAAATGTAAAAAAATACAGCAGCAAGTTAGGCCAATAGTGAAATGAAAAGGTAGTACTCCAGGAAAAGGTCAATAAAACACAGCAATCTGTGTTAGATAAATAAGAGCATATGCTCTGGCTGCAATTCAAAACCTTTCCCCCCCAATATGACATAGAGATGGATGGTGTTTACATGCAGAATACACTCCTTTGAGTGCAGAGATAAGATATGCCAAGAGCTGTGTGGAATCCCTAGGGAGCTAGCTGCAACTGTGGTCCCTTTTTCTCCAATTCAAGAGAAGATGTATATAAATGCAAGTAAGTATTATAGGGTGGTAGGGTAGAATTCATTCTAACTATATGAAGAATATAAATGTTTATCTCTCATTGACAATAATTATCATTCATAATAAATTACTTGCAACACGTCATGTATCTTGAAGAGGAGGATTCAACCTCATGGATACATGTTATCTATAACATGCTATTCTATAAATGTAATGTTATCCCAGTAAAAGCATCTAGTTCTAGATTTTGAATCGAGATCAAACAGGTGATTTGTAAGTTAATATTAAAAATAAGCAAGCAAGGGGCGCCTGGGTGGCTCAGTCGGTTAAGGGCCTGACTTCGGCTCAGGTCATGATCTCACAGTTCATGAGTTCGAGCCCTGTGTCGGGCTCTGTGCTGACAGCTCAGAGCCTGGAGCTTGCTTCGGATTCTGTGTCTCCCTCTCTCTCTGCCCCTTCCCTGCTCATGCTCTGTCTCTCTCTGTCTCAAAAATAAAATAAACATTAAAAAAAAAATTAAAAAAAATAAGCAAGCAAAAATAGTCAGAAAAATTCTGTGAAAAAAAGAAGACAGTAGGTCTATCACATGTTAAAACCTATTGTATAGCCATAATAATTAAGACAGTGAAGTAATGATGCTTAAAAGTAAAGACAATAAATAAAATGTATTGTTTAGGAATAGACCCAAATATATTTGTGAATATGGTATAGGACTAAAATCATATCTCAAATAGATGTGTAAAAGATGCATTGTTGAACAAATGCTATAGGAACAAATGAATAAGTATCTTGTGTGTGAGGTTGGAAGGAGGATGCATAAAGTTAGAACCTTATATCACAATATTTGTACCAGAAATTGGAGATAGACTAAATAATTAATCCAAACACAAACCAACAGACATGAAAGCACTTAAAGAAAACAAGGGAAAAATCTTTTAGTAAAATTTAGACTGGAAAATATCTTTGTAAGAATGACCCTAAACTCCACAAAATCAAATACTGGTACCTAACACCAATTTTATAAAAAAGGATATTCCTGGGAGGAAAATAAACCTTCATCATAAGCAAATGACAAATTGGAAAAAAATATTTGCAACTCACATCAGAATGGACTAATCTCACTGATATGTAAAAAGTTCTACAACTCATAAAGAAAAAGACAAAATAAAATAGACAAAAGATATGAAGGTTATTCACCAAAAGGAAGTATAAATGGCTCTTAAATAAATGTAATGATCAGCTTTACAATAAAAGAAATGAAAATGAAAACTCTAAGTTATTATTTTACACCTATCAAAATGACAAAGATCAGATCAAAAGGTTTGTAGAAAAAAAAATGCTTCTCCTATAATACTATACTCCTATAATACTCTACTTGGATCCTTGATTGCAAGTACACATTATATTATATTCCAGGTTCGGCTGCCATGATAAAATACCACAGACTGGGGGGCCTAAACAGCAGACATTTATTTCTCATAGTTCTGGAGGCTGGAAAGTCTAAGATCAAGGTGCTAGCCAATCCTGTTCCTGGTTGAGAGCCTTCTTCCTGGCTTGCAGATAGTTGCTTCCTCACTGTGTCCTCACAAAGTAAAGAGAGAGCTCTGATCACTCTTCCTTTTCTTGTAAAGACATTAATCCCCATCATGGGGACCTCATCTACAGGACCTCATCTAAATTTATTACCTCCCCAAAGGCCCAACCTCCAAATGCCATCATACTAGGGGTTAGGGCTTCAACATTATCAACTGGGGGGCTGGGGAGGACACAGACATTCAGTCCATAACAATATAACAATGCAAGAAGCAAGGGAATCTTCTAACAGGCCTGAATTACAATGGCTGATAAGAGTAACCATAGGGAACAGGAAGAGGAGTGTTCTCTATACAGAACCAATACTCACTGAATGCCAACCATGTGAAGACAGCATTATTCTTTGTGATATTTATTTTGTTTTTGTGACATTTTGGGTAGGATTCTGATTCAATTATGTGTAGTGCATGGTGTGTACAAAAGAAGGGAAGTAATGGAGAGACTAGACTGAGTGAAGCTTGCCTTTCCAGATTAATAATATCCTTATTAGTCACACACACATCACAGAGGCACACACCCTGAACTTGCAGAGAATAGATGCTGTGGGGAAAGGCTGGGATCGCAAGCTCAAGTGTATTTTTTACACTGAATTGTCCCATTTAGGCCTAATTTGTAATTGGAACTTTAGGAAAATCCTTAATCACAGCCAGGAATTGTATTGACATTGGGGTGGAAGCAGTTAATAAGACATTATGATTTCCTTTCTACTCCAGCTGCCAGTCCTTGTATTTTTTGCTGTGAAAGTAGAAACAACTCAGACTTTTTTTTCCTTTTGTCCTTACTTGGAGTCAGCCAGCAAAGGACGTCACTTCTTTTCACTTACCAGGGGAGAGAGAAGTGACTACATCTCATTCCTGAATTGATAGAAAGGAAGACACAGCTTCCTTTCCAGACTACCCTCCAGGCTGGGCAGCAGAAATGGAAGAAGAAATGTTCAAGGATGGCCAGATGGTCTGCTGAGCCACAGCTGGGCCTCCAACCTAAGCAGATGGGCCCAAGGCAGCCTGGGAGGAACCTGGGATTTTGTGTGTGTGTGTGTGTGTGTGTGTGTGTGTGTGTGTGTGTGTGTGGTGTTGGGGGTGGGGGATAGCATAATGTTTCCCATGGGTCCCAGAATGGAATGGCACACGCATGACTCACGCTGCTGGCAGCCCTGATGAGATTTTGCTGCCAGGACAAGGAAGGGTATAAGAAATGGAACATGTGGACCAATGCCTGAAGTCCAGACTATGACGTCTCTGGGAATGTCAGCACGCCCAGATAACATCCAGGAAGCGCCTGCCCCCAAGACCCCGGTACTCTAAAATCTTCTAGTATTGGACACAATCCCACGGAGACAAATTTAGTTTCGCCACCCAGAATACTGGGGCCTCAAAACAGAAAACAATTTTAGTTATAGAAAAGAAAATTTTATTTCTGGCACACTAAAGCTTATGGATTAAAAAACAGTCAGTACAATCAAGTATAGATATTTGAGAAGGAAGGTTCTAGTTAAAAGGGCCTCAAATTCCAGGTTAAGTGACGTGTAGTTTATTCTATAAGTCTGGAGGCTCCGTGGTTATTTCTGAGCATTTTCTCTGCCTAGTTGTTATCTGAAGTGAAAAGCAGGTCCTGGAAAGAATCGTAGCACTTTAAACCCTACTAGTTAAATACTTCAAAAGGCTTTTTCAACTCAATATGATAGTATTCACCACTATTGTGACATGGTAATTAGCAAGCTGACTGGTTGCTCCAAAGGCCGGTTTGTAGAAAACTGCCAGATCATCAAACTGTGGCTGGAAACAGTGGATCCAACTGTCGTCTCCAAGAGGTCCCACCCAACTGATCCCAATTTCAGAGGCATGGCATCAGCTCTGTATTTCCATCTAAAAATTCCAGAGACCTATGGAAATAGAGTTGATTTTAATGATGCTAAAGGGTTATACTTTAAAATTACAATTGTTAGAGATCATGGTGAGTTTGGGTGTCTGTTTTGTTCAGTTTTTTTGTTTTTTTTTAATTTTTGAGTGTATATACTGCTCGAATCACTAGTTATATTAGACCAAGATTTTTTTTTTTTGAGTATAGATTGTACTGAACCTTCACTGTAATTAATAGTGTGCTGCTAAATGTTTAACAACTGGCTCTTTGGGGGTAAATCCCTGATTTGTGTAAGTGCACAGTGACCAATTTCAGGCTACCAATGGGAGGTCTTTGAAGTAGAGTTGGGAAGAAATGCACAATCATCCCTAGTACATACTTCCACTGTATTTCCACGAAACAGATATACTTGTAAATAACCTCAAGAACATGAATAATATAGCAAAAAATTAGAAAGTGCAAAGTTTTTAGTCTTTACTTTGTTTATAATATAATTTATGTATTTGTATATTTTTATTTTTTCATAATGGTTGTATATGACAACTGGCTCACAAAAATCCTGAAACATTAACTGTTGGCTCTCATTAGCCCAGTATAAGCTACACCAGTGTACCACTGATTGTTACCCTATCCCTGGCATGGTGATTGCCACCTAGTAGGTGTTTTACATATGTTGTGTGACTGAATTAGTTCATTAGTTAATGAGTAAGTATCAGAGCCCAAAAAAGTTTTCCAAATGCAAATGCAATGTAAGACCAAAGTTTGGGGGCATCTGGGTGGCTCAGTCGGTTGAGCGACTCACTTTGGCTCAGATCACGATCTTGCAGTTTGTGAGTTCGAGCCCCGCGTCGGGCTCTGTGCTGACAGCTCAGAACCTGGAGCCTGCTTTGGATTCTGTGTCTCCCTCTCTCTGCCCCTTCCCCACTCATGCTCTCTCTCTGTCTCTCAAAAATGAATAAACGTTAAAAAAATTTAAAAAAAAAGACCAAAGTTTGTTTAAAATCATGTAAGGAGTAATCCCTACAAGTAAAGCAAAATGATGTGTAAGGCAAAATTTTGTTTTCTTGGCCTCAATAAATAATAAATCAACTAGTAAACTTCTCCCTTTGTTACTACATAGCATTCATATAACTTAACAGTTGGATTTTAAACTTGGTAAGATAGTAACCAATTGTGGCCCCGTCATTTAGTCTTTCTGGGAAAAGCATGTTATCTGGGGGCCTTCACTAGTAACAGCGATGTCTTTTATTTCATAAGTTGAATTAAAGGTTTATTAATGTTTGATTTTTTATTATGCTTTCAGAACATCAGATAGGCATAGAGTATTTGTTGGGAGCACAGGTTGAGGCCAGATGACTTAGGTTCATATCTCAGTTCCTTATACTTACTGTCCATGTGACATCTGCTATGGTACTCATTCCCTCTGGTCTGCAGTCTCCTTATCAGCAAGTTGAGGACAACAGTACCTGCTTCATGGGATATGTGTGAGGACTGAATACATTAATATATAAGAAGTGCTTAGAACAAATACAGAAAAGGTAGCCTCTAAGTGTTAACTATCATATTATTATGTGAATCATGTGTTGTATTATGAAGAAGAAAAATAAAAGACAATTTTTAAAAAAACAGAAGTTAAACTACATATTTTTGCAGCATTTTCTAATTAAAAAAATTCTACCCTCATTTGCTCATTCTGAGACTTTCAAATTGATCTAGTACCTAGGGACAAGCCCACCCCAAGGATAAATGAAAATCCTCCAGTGTGTTCCCATCCCCTTCTAGGACCTAGTCAGTCTCCTGTCACTTGCCTTCTTGGTTCATTTTCTTCTCAGCTTTCCTGGCTTTACAAAACCCACTATAGCTCTTCACCAGGACCTTTGTCCCTACCTGGCCTAGAATAGGTGGCCTAGAATTAAATTTCTCATTCTCACTATGATTTGTGTGAAGGACCCCAGGTCTCACTAGCCTGAGAGACTAGAACCCAGCCCTACCAGTCTTGACCCTACCTGAAGGGGGACAGGAATCAAATAACACTTAAAGCCTGTATCTGCAAATATGAATACACAGGAGATGTAATTTTAGCCCTGGGAAGACCTTAAGGTAACAGGGAAACGAAGAGGAAAAGCATTGGACTAAATTCAGAGTTAATGAGGTCAAATGAAATGATGCTTATACAGTGTCTGGCACTTAAGAGGTATTCAATAATTAATACCTTCCCTGGGACACATGAGAACTAAATAATAAATAACTCACTTCTTTCAAGCCTGACTAAATCATTTATCACCTCCAGGTAAAATTGGGAGGTTAGAGTAGTTGATACTTAAAGCAAGTCTGCCTCAAAAAGTCATTACATATTTCCCCCCAGGCTAACTTTTGATTACACTTAAAGCCCAGGGATAAGACACAACAAGCCTTGTTGAGTCAATTCAAAACCCATAAAATTGTGATTTATAAATTTTGCCACCAGAGGGCACAATATAAAAGCCAATGGCTGCTGAGTTACAGCTGGTGCAGCATTTTACTGTCTATAATTATTTCATTCTGTTGATTTTGGAATAGAGTTTCAGCTTCGTAGGTGGTGATAGTTGCCCCCTCCTGTTTAACATCCATTTTAATATAATCCACAATCCATTCTTCGCATGTTTAGGGTTTGCCTGAGTCTGAAATCTGCAAATAATTTTACCAAAATGGCTATTCACATCTGCTTACTGAAACAGACCTTTTTTAAACTTCCAATTTTTCTTTCCAATAGGCAAGAGATTGTAACTTTGAAGTGATCTTGAAATCTAAACTTACAATAACACACGGTGGTGCTTTTAAGCACTGCTTAAAATCAAACTTTGACTTTATGTGGGTGTTAGTGGTTAAAAAGTATGGGTGTAGTTTTACCAATTTGTTTTGTGCTCTAAGTCTAGTTTATATGCAAATCCTTGGTACACTGAAGAAATGTGCATGCCCTTACAATGTTCTAAGAAAATCTATCACCTTCAAACTTTTCATGTGTGTTCTTTAAATCTTAAACACCACATTCTTTAACTAATTTACTATTCACTTCTGCTTTCTCAAATGTTTTTATTTAAAATACTGTCAGTTTGAAATGGTTTTAGTGTATATTACAGCAGACTATGTATTATTCCCATCCTTTGAAGGAAATGGGTATAAAGACAATTATTAAAAGTCCTTTTAGTCTTTGTGCCAGTGGAATTTTCCCTCTCTCTATTCATACCAAATTTTGTTAGGGGCATTTTCCCCCTAGTATGAAATGCTCTTTATAGTGATTTAATGGACTTACACAGTGGAGCTGTAGACTAGTGACAAAGCATGAAATCTGAACAGTAAGGAAGGTGTTGAAAATGAACCCTAAAGCATTAGAAAGTCAACTTTTCTATTCTAAGGAATATAATTTGTTATATTTTCTCCCCCCACCTTTTAAAAGGGATAGAACAGGCAATATGCCATTTAAAATATATATAATATTTATATATTATATAATTATAATATATAAGAGCTATTTTTCATAACTATAACATCTACAGACTCATGGATTTTTATAAACTATGTAAACAGAGCAAAAAAGACTAAAATTCAAATTAATAAAACAAAAGGTATCATAAATATTATTAGATATTAAAATAAAAAACTCTGAGGGGCGCCTGGGTGGCTCAGTCGGATAAGTGTCTGACTTCAGCTCAGGTCATGATCTCATAGTTCATGGGTTGGAGTCCCGCATCGGGCTCTGGGCTAAGTGCATGGAACGTGGAGCCTGCTTTAGATTCTGTGTCTCCCTCTCTCTCTGAACCTCCCCACTCACACTCTGTGTGTGTCTCTCTCTCTCAAAAATGAATAAACATTAAAAAAAAAGACAAAAAAATAAATAAAAAATAAAAAACTCTGAGAAAATCTATAAAGTGGGGGGGGGGTATTTTTCTAGATCAGAATTCTTTTCAATCGTAAGTAATCTCTGAAAGCAACCTTTTATTTCCCTTTCAAAATGAATGAATTTCACACCATGGTAGGAATGCTGCTTCAACTAAGGAAAATCTATCCCACATAAGTTTGTTATTTTAGAAATATTGCCAACTGTGAACACCTCCCATCATAAGAATTTTATAAAATCACTTAAGGAGTATTAAAATATGTCCTCGATATAAAAATTATCTTTTGGGAAAGCAACTCACCTCGTTTAGGAACTTAATATCTATCTGGTGAAAAATTTATTTAGTTTTTTGCAGGTACCGAGGATGCCACTAACAGGCATTTTTGTCATCTTTTCCCTGGCTATCTCTCAGACATGCCAGGCTGGTGTTGGTGCACCCATCACAGAGATCATGCCTGAAGCTCAACTCTACTGGGGCCTTCCTGGAAAACATCTATTTTCACTGAAAACTGGACAATCAGAGTTACTTGAAGCTCAGCTGCCTCAAACCAACGTACTCCATATGGAAAACTCAAGACAGGGAAGAATGTAGTTAACCCAGATTTCAAGTATCCAACTGAACTGCTTCCTTCTTCTCCCTGGCTCCAATAAAAGAAAATCTGAAGCAAAGTTATTTGAGTCAGAAGTTTTTTTTAAATAAAGCATCTTCTAGAAAAAAACTCAAAAATGCTATCCCTTAAAAATGCTTAATTTTCTGATGAACTTTAATGAAATCAGGATTTGTTCTGAGAAACTAATTATCTACCTAGTGAACTTTAACCAAACTTTTTTTTTAAAAAAACCACAACTTAAAAACGATTTTCTAACCATTTTCTTTTTCTGTATGAAATGCCCCTACCATGAAAAATATCTTTGCATTGACCTCCCTGAGTACTACTTCTCAAACTCCCTGTGATGAAGGAACAGTAATTAACTAATTTATACTACTATTATTTCCAAACTATTGTCACTGATACTTTTATAAAATATAATAAAAATGAAATGCTGGATAAATGGTATTTGTACATTATGTAAAATACAAGCCCAGATATTTTATAATTAAATTAAGCAGATACAAAAGGATTCTCTTAAAGCACTGAGGACATGGCTAAATGCTTATTCCGAGTTTTTGTACATATTCCTCCCTATCTTGTAGTGCTTAATGTATAGAGCATCTCAGGTCTATAGACAGCACTTCCAATAGGATTATTTTAATGGCCTTTCCTCTTATAGCAAAGTTGTAAAACACTTGATGTGTCCTAATTACATTGTCTGAAGAGTACTAACACTATTTAAACCATGTTTCAAAGTATCATCTAAATAGATATGAACAACTCAAGGTTTATGTAAAGTCCCTTTCATCTTGTGAAACTTTAAAACAAAGATCTCATAACTGTCACTGAATACTGAAATTCTTCAATATGGGAGAAATGGAATAAGAAAAGACTTTTGGAACTATATATTAATGCCTAAGTATGTCCCTTGTAAACTTATCCATTTGGGGGGCAGAAAAGAAGAGAAAAAGGAGGCTTAGAAATGTACATAAGAAAATATCTTTAAAAATAGCTATATTTTCCTAATCGGATATATGGAAAGTTAGTTAAGTTTAGAAGGCAAAAGAGAAAAATCTTTGGGGAGACTTCTGTACTTTTTTTTTGTCCAACAGGAAAACCAATTTCCTTACAAAAAGTTATTCTTTGGAAGTAGCCAGGCTGAACTGCACATCAATCGAAGTAATAGATCAGTTGAGTCTAAGAAAAGATTAGAGACACAACTCCCAAAAAGTATAATTTGGGCTGCAATTGAGTGAGTTAATGCTGGTTGACTTGCAGGCTTTGTGTATGTAATTTCCTCTACAGATTACCTAAATACAGTTTTCCAAACTTCTGTGAACATAGCACTATTACCAGTGTAGTGCTCTTACAGTGACATCAAGCTATACTTCCAGTGTCCCTAAACAACTTCACTGGATTTATATTCATTTCTAGTAGATCTGGCTCAGGGATGTGTTTGGGGGAAATCTCATATCGCAGCTGACTTGATGTGCAACTGAAATAATAGATGTAGAAAAACAGTTCATTAAAAATTGAAAGTGGTACGTTTATGTGTGTGTGTTGGTATGTTTAGGTGTATATATACAGTATAGGTAACATACCTATTTATTTATTTATTTATTTATTATTTATTTATTATTTATTATTATTTATTTATTATTTATTTATTATTATTTATTTATTTATTTATTTATCTCATTTATCGTTATTATTTATCTCATTTATCATAAGTCTCAAACATCACTTGTTGTAATGAGTGCTTAAAAAGACTATAGGTTTCAAAGGATGATTATGAAAAGTATTTACAGAGATCTAGGAAGTAGAAAAAAATAGATACCATGCCCAGTTTTGACAAATACTAATGAACAGTACATGAGAAAGTAATTTAACTTCTTCAACACTCAGTTTTCTTATCCATTAAATAGGATAATTTCTGTGGTTACCTACCTTATATGCTTAATGAAATGCAAATGAAAACACTTTGTGCTGAGGAGGAAGAACTGTGAAAATAGTATATTTTGCCTATATTTCTAACACTAGAGTATCCTTCTTATATAAACAGGCCATTCTGAAATTCTTTCCTAAAGCATGGGACATCCATAGTAACCACTTTCATTCTTCAAAATGAGTCTCCATTTACTTTCCACTCTTAGAGGATCATGTTTACCTTTTCCTACATTCTTAATTTCTCTCTGCTGGGATAAGATTGTAATTGTATTTAGCCCTGTGAAGCACAGTGGGTAACTTATCAAGTAATCAGGGTATTGATTTCTATAGAGGCCTTAAATTTGTAATCTAGAATAAATACCCTTTTTGTTACAAATTAAAAGCAACACTTTGATAATCATGTAAGCAATTTATCTACATATGCTAGAAGCCATTATTATCATGGCAATGTAGAAAACGATCGTGAGAAATGTGATTATTGAATCATGGTCAACTAATTTGACAATACATTATGATCTTTTCAAGAAAAGCTCTTATTCAATCATGACTTTGTCAATAGGATAGTTTGGACACTTAAAGAGAACAGGCAAGGCCTTCAAGAGGGCTAATATCTATTCTGTAAAATAGAAGAAATAAAGTTTAACTTGGGCAACTATGAAAGTTTTGGTCTCACAACACCTATGCTAAGGGATTAAGAAGGAGGCCACCATACAGGTAAGGCTAACCAGAGGAAGTTTCCCTCTAGCCATAAGAGTCCAGCTCCTCGTGCTATTCTTCAGACCCCTGATACAGTTATAGAGATGAAGTGTAGTAGAGCCATTGCCAAACTGGTCAACCAAGGTACTACCACTGATATAGGCCCGGTGGACTTTGGGAATTCAGGAGAATCCTAGGTTTAAGTAAGAACTAAAAATCTCTAGTTTTCATCCGGTATTAGACCACTGGGGATATAGAAAATACCTGGTACAGTCTATTTGCCATCAAAGAAAGAGGTTGTGTTAAAGACTTATCATGTAGGCATTCTTTTCTTTTTTTTTTTAATAACAGATTTTATTTTTTGAGTAGATTCAATTCACATAAAGATTAAGTGGAAAGTTCTCAAAATCTCAAAATACGTACCCATATAGTTCCTCACTCCCACCCCCCAGTTTCTCCAATTGTTAGCCAATATTGATACGTCATTATTAATTAAAGCCCATAGTTTACATTAGGATTCACTCTTTGTCTTTTGGACATTCTTTCTTAAGAACCCTAAGCTTCTACTATAAATTAACAAAATATTCAGTAAGAGTTGATGCTATAAATAAGAATACTTATGAAAATGTTTTGCTAAACTCTTTAGCATTCTAAAGAAAAATAAGAAATTGTTTTAATAAAGAAAATGTGGTAAATTTTATTATGCATATAAATATATTATTATGATAAGAAAAATTTTAATGAGGAGTTGGGCTAATGAATGAGCTTAATGCAAAATAAAGCACATGGTAGTGAATGGCACAAAGTAAAAACTCAATAAATGCAAGCAACTGTCATCACTATAGTCAATACTTCTTATAATTGTAGAACTTTTTTAAAGAGGGGACCAAGTGATATGAGGAAAAGATTGTGTAATCTACTTCACAAAGTACTGGAACAGAGGTTCCAAAAAAAAAAAAAAATCCAGTCAAAATCAGGTCAAATTCATATAGATGTTAAAATCACACTTACAAATTGGTGAAAGGAAATGCAACCACAGGAAAAATAGTCAAGAATCATATGAATATAAAGATTGTAGGTACTATCATCCAGTAGCAATGACCTTCAAGATTACACTTGCTCACTGAAGCTCAAACCATGATGTCATCATTCATATTCATGATTCTGTTGATAATGTAGCTTGCCTTTTGGAAACCTTTATAGCTACCTCTCATGCAGTGGGAATTAGTAAGTAAGGGAGAAATAGAGCAATAAAGCATCTCAGAACTGTAGTTAAGATTGACTTCTATTCCTTTTATTGGGGCCATTTCATTTTAATGACATCAGAGTGTAATTGCTAAATCAGGTTGAGCACCTCCCACACTGGTAGTGCTAAAATCCTTAGACCAGAACACTGGGAATTTCTCACTGTGATGGCTCTGTGTGCCTGACTAACAGTATTCTACTAATTATCTTCTACATAATACACATACAATATTTGACCCAGACATGTGCACAGGCACAGATTACCATATAAATCTGGTGGATATAAATTGTAAAATTAATTGATGTGGTTTAGTTTCAAAGATGCTTGAATAATATGGATTAAATGCAATTTAAAGTTATCTTGATTCTTGTAAGTAAGTCTGTCCTTACTAAATCCTAAGTAAAGTATTAAATCTCTCTACCAGTTTGGGAGTGTAGCATAGCAAATTCACCTAGGGGTTTTGTTAATATGCAGATTAGGATTCAAGAGGTCTCGGGTGAGACCTAAGACTACATTTCTAACAATTTCTACATTTCTCCAGGTGCTACTGATGCTCCTGCATGTCCAAGGATGCAATTTAAGTTGCAATGCTGAGTATAGCACACAAGCTCTGGAGTCTGTCACACCCTGGAAGTTACTTAAGCAATCTGAGCTTCAGACTTCTCAGTTAAATGAAGGGAACAATAGAAGTATCTATTTCTATTCTTTGTTGTGAAGATGACATGATATAATAAATGCAGGATGGTAAGTTCAAGGCCAGGAACATAGAAAATAGATTTTAAAATGCTAGCTCTTGTTGTAACTTTTGTTGTTTCTATTAACCCCTTGTCAGTGAAAAGATATATATTTCTTAAATCTTTTCATTAATTCATTGATTCACTTGGCAACACATTAACTCTTATTGACTCTTACTAAAGGTGAGGGCATGATAACTAAGAGGTTAAATCTACTAGGGAACATAAGACAAGGATGGAAGGCAATAGCACATGAAGTCCAAACTATACTAGATTTGACAGTCAAATGCACAGTGAGCTTATGGTTAAAGCAAAAAAAAAAAAAATTGATAGCCACTTAGACTGGCCTTTATTTCTCTAATCTGTTCAACATCCATGCTTTGTCAGTTCCATCTCCCAATCTTCTCTCACATCCAACCAAACAGTCTCTGGTTTTAAACTAATATCTCCTCCTAACTGCTCTGTTGCATCTTGCCTTGACCCCCTCTCATCCATTTTTATATTCTAGTAAGAGTGACCTTTTAAAAGAATATCTCCCCCATTTAGCACTCCACAGCCTATAGAACGATGTCCAAATTCCTGAATAAAGGTTTCAAGTCCCTGGGCTGACTTCCCCCTCCACCATCTTTATCTCCTACTATTACCTGTCCATGCTCTGGCCTCCCTAGACAAGAGGCACATTCTATCCTCTCTGCCTGAAGTGGTTTCTCCCAGATTTTTGCCTAGCTACCTCCTTTGAAATCAATATAAGATCTCAGGTTAGCAATCATTTCTTCAGAAGCCTCTTCTGACCCCCTCAGTGTGCTCCCACAGCCTCTTCCACCTACCTCGTCATAGTTCTTATCACACCAGACTCAACCCTCAAGCAGATGCTCCACATCTATTATGATCTCTTTGTACCATTTACTTCTTGTTCATACTCACTGAAGTTGTGCTTTTCTGTGTGTTTGTGTGACTCCTTCATGAATGTTTGCCTCCCTCATAGACTATAATCTCTAGGCTAGCTGGAACTGAGCCATTTTCTTACTCATCAAGACTGCTAGGGGCGCCTGGGTGGCTCAGTTGGTTAAGCGGCCGACTTCGGCTCAGGTCATGATCTCTCGGTCCGTGAGTTCGAGCCCTGCGTCGGGCTCTGTGCTGACAGCTCAGAGCCTGGAGCCTGTTTCAGATTCTGTGTCTCCCTCTCTCTGACCCTCCCCTGTTCATGTTCTGTCTCTCACTGTCTCAAAAATAAATAAAACGTTAAAAAAAATTTTTAAAAAAGACTGCTAAATTGCAACACTCAGAAAATAAAATGTTGAAAATGAAACTACTTACAATATAATACAACATTCTAAGGACTAAATTGAATAAAAGTTGTGCCTGATTCTTAGAGTGAAGACTTCAATCTTTATTGAAAGACTTAAAGAAAACATAAAAAAGAGGTATCAGATTTAAGAACAAAAAAAACAGTATCATATATATGTTAGTTTTCCCTAAACTCATCTCTGGATTTGATGTAGTTCTAATCAAAATACAAACACAGTGAGTCAAAAACTTAGATAAGATGGTTCTAAATTTTTTACAATAAAAGAAAAAGATCCAAATAGTTATTATACTTATAAAGAATAATGTAGGGGAGGTGGTAATATTTATCCTATTAGATATCAAGAGTTAATTGCTAAAAGGTATTAATGATTAAAATAGTGTGGTATTGTCACAGCACTAGAGAAACTGATCATGAAGAAATCTGACAATGGTAAGCATTAATGAGGATGTGGTGCGATGGAAACACACCTACTGGTGGGGATACCACTTGGAAAAACAATTTGATATTGCACATCCCACTCCAGGTTCACTGCTTAAAGAATCTTTTACATGGGCCCCAGGGTTCTTGGACAAGCAATTCTGTTCATAGGAGAATAGGTACAGTGTGGAAAATTCACGTATTTGCATATGATCAATAAAAGTGAATGAAATATTGCTGAAAACCATAACATTGGTGAATTTTAGAAAAAACATGAATGCACAAAGAATCAAAGTTTAGAAAACCCATGACAACAGAGAGTATGGTACTATTTTTTTTTTATAAAAAATATATAACATGGAAAAACTATAAATAAAATTCAGGATAAGATTTACCCCTGGGGATGGGATAGAGTGGAGAATATGGAAGAACATACAGATAAGTTCAACAGTTTGGGTAATGTAGTTTATAGCTTGGTGAAGAATTCATGGGGCTTCCATTTTTAAGAAACTCTTCAAGACCCTGGAATAAATCCCCCCCCCCACAATAAAATCCATGTGGCATACTTCCTTAACCTTATTTCTTCTTAAACTGTTCAAGCAAAGTGAATAAGCTGCCAAGACCAAGCTTTTGCCATCTCCAAAGCTATCTCCATTCCCAAAGCACCATCATCAGCCAGATGAATGTAGATGTAAACCTGACTTGACACTGACAGCCTTTGACAAGGGAAGTGTAGCTATGGAAGAAAACCCCTCAGCAGAGATGCTGTTGCATTTATAGCTGATATGGCCACAGTTCCACCTCCACATTCTCTGCATCACTGGTGGTAAAAAGAGCAACTGAAGTTCTCAAATTAAATAAAACTTCTCCATAATTGCCAGCTTTAGCTGATCAAGGGCCAATTTTCCAGGAATGTCCTCTGCTTTAATAACATAAAATCTTAGTGAGCCATGCTCTCTACCTTACCTTTTGTGAGATTTATTTATTCTTTTTTAAATTTTTTTAACGTTTATTTATTTTTGAGACAGAGAGAGACAGAGCATTAACGGGGGAGGGTCAGAGAGAGGGAGACACAGAATCTGAAATAGGCTCCAGGCTCTGAGCTGTCAGCACAGAGCCCGATGCGGGTCTCAAACTCACGGACCGCGAGATCATAACCTGAGCTGAAGTCGGCCACTTAACCGGCTGAGCCACCCAGGCGCCCCTCTTTTGTGAGATTTATACATATATCTTTCCATAAAAAAATTATATCCAAACATAGAGTATTATAAGATACTTCTTAGTAAGTCATTTAAGTCATCAGGCTAGGAATTCATTCTTACTGGTTCTGGAATATCAGGAAGTCTAATAAATAGAGGAAGCCAATGAGTTAGGCCCTCTATAGTTGACTTGATTTTCCATCATGTTTTCCTTTTGTAGCCACAGGTTTTATTCCAGGTTCTGAATCCCATTTGCTAGTATAATCTCTTGCTTTGAAATCTCTGAAGATATTTTATAATTACTTCCTGTGGCACTTTATTTGCAAATATGACCACAATAATTCTTCCCATCCCTATATGCATACACCTTTGTGATGTGACTTCATCAGACCTTCCATCAAGGGCTGAAGCCTATTTCCACATGTCTTGAATCTTGCCTGCTCTTGTGATAATCTGACCAATACAACATGGTGAAAGTGATATTGTGTGACTTCTGGGTCTGGGCCTTAAGAAGTCTTGCATTTCTGTTCCTATCATCTTGAAATGCTTCCCTGAGACCATCATGGGAAAAAGCCAGGGCTAGCCTACTGGGAGATGAGAGGGTACACAGAACAGAGGTGAGTCCCCAGACCAACCAGCCAATAGTCAGAATAAGCCACCAGACATTTGAATGAACCCATCTTAGACCAGCCAATTCTAGTCAAGCCCTAGATGACTGTGATCACATGAAAGACCCCAGATGAGAACCACAGAACTGCCCAGCTGAGTCCAACCTAAACGGTTGAGCCAGAAAATTATGAATAAAATGGTTGTATTGAGCCACCAAGTTTGGGGAGTGGTTTGTTACAAAGCAATAGGTAACAGATATACTTCCCTTATTTTTTTTTATCTTTTATCCAAATGAGGTGTGGTGGTAGTGGTGGTGGGTGGTGGTGGTGTGTGTATAAAAGCTGAGCTCTTCGATCAGAGTTTGGACACATTAAGGAAAATGTTTGAATCTGTGCTTGAGGGTACTGAAGAATGACTGTAAACTGGGTAATTCCAAGACTTGAATATTTCATTTAAAAGGAATCCTATAGGCAGAATCTTTTAGTATGGATTGCTTAATAATGAGACTTCTCAGATATATTCTTTTTCAGAAAGAATATATTTCCACTATTCTTATACATTTTTCTTTCGTCAGTAGCCATTTCTTATTTCACATCTACAATCTAACATGTTGGGTTTTTTTTTTCCTTCTACATGGCATTCAACATTTCTCTTCCTAATTTGGAGTTAGGTTTTATTTTCTTTCCTCTTTGATTCTTTCACAGTTTATTTTTCTCTGTCCTGTTCTGTCATTCTTATCCTTGACATCTTCTAAGGGTGTAATAGAAGAACTGGATTGGTGACTAACACAAAGATCCATATGGCTCTGACAACTCCTTTACCTCCAAGCTACTTTTCTGATGTTCTCCACAGTCCTTCTGTCCTACCTTTTGTTTCTTTTCGTCAAAAACTTCACTCCCCTCTCTGCTGCCAGAAATACAGCCTATGCATGCTGTGATATGGATATGAGAAACCACACTGCTAAGCAGCTCAGGCTATACTTGACAGATTAGAGATTATTTTTTTCCTATTTGGCTGTGTCAGGGCAGCAGTATATTTATTTTTCTCTTTGACACCAGTGACAGTTATTACTGTGCCAGCTCCCAATCCAGAGAATAAATGAAAGCACAGAGGAGGCATGGGGCCTTCCAGTCTGACTCAACACAGCCTCCCCGAGCTCTGCTGTTTTGCAGCCTACTGCAAATGGAGTCTCAGAGAGCAGCAGCCCAGACACTGTCTCATGGGATGGTGAGAAAAACATGTTTGGGAGGCAGGAGAAGAGACAGAGGAGAAGGAAGAGAGAGGTGGAGTACAGAAGAGAGAAGAGAGGAGAAACATAGGACTTTGTGGTTGATAAGCATTAACCAGGGGGATGCTGGCAGATACACTCTTGGCACTTTTGCCTCCCTGCTACCGCCTGCCAAACTGAGTTGTTCTTATTAAAATACACAAAGAGAAACAATAAAAGAATCAGAGTTTCCCAGAAATGGAAGTAAGCAGTATAATCAAGCAGAGTTTTCTACTTGTTCGCTCTTTTATTTTCTTTTTAACATAATTGACACATGCAAGAGAATATATTGAAAATATATGCAAGTTATATTGAATACCTGCAAACACACTCCACTCCAAGAGCCAGAATATTACCAATAACCTATCTCTTCTATATGTTTCTTTCTATCTCATTCTTTTCCCTCTCCCCCAGAAATTACTACTTCCCTGAATTATGTCTTTTAATTCCCCCTCCTTACTACACATATGCATATATGCCTTCTCACACAGAATCATGCATGCTTAAACAATACTGATTAATCTTGGTCATTTATAAATGTTGTCATGCTACATAAAGTCTTGGGACTTGATTTATTGATCTTACATGAAGTTTCTGAGTTCATCCACACTGTCATAAGCAAGTTTGTTTCATCCTTTTTTTAAAATTTCTTAATGTTTATTCATTTTAGAGAGAAAGAGAAAGATAGACCGTGAGTGGGAGAGGGGCAGAGAGACAGAGGGAGACACAGAATCCAAAGCAGGCTCCAGCTGTCAGCACAGAAACTGATGTAGGCCTCGAACTCACAAACTGTGAGATAATGACCTGAGCCAAAGTCAGATGCTTAACCTACTGAGCCAACCAGGCACCCCTATTTCATAGTTTTTGCAGCTGGGTAATATCATGTTATACAAATTTACTTGCCTACTCTCCTTTTTTTTTTAATGTTTTTTTAATTTATTTTTGAGAAGGAGAACAAGCAGGGGAGGGGCAGAGAGAGGGAGACAGAGGATCTGAAGCAGGCTCTGCGCTGACAGCAGAGAGCCTGATGTGGCGCTCGAACTCACAAACCATGAGATCATGACCTGAGCCAAAAAAAAGACACTCAATCGACTGAATCACCCAGGAACCTACCCATTCTTCTTTTAATGAAAAGTTGTTCCCAAGTTTTTGCTAATGTGAACAATGCTGCTACAAATATTTTTATACATGTCTCCTAGTATACATGTGCAAGTGGGTCCCTAAGGAAAATACTAAGAAACAGAGTTATAAGGCATACCAACATGTACAAAGTATATAAGAATATAATAATAAATTTTAAAATTATATACTTATAGATATATACATTGGAGTAAACTTATAAAAGTTAAAAATAACAGGTAATCCTGAAGAAGAGTATCTTTTTTGCCTTATCCTGTTAAGATACAAAGACTTATAATGAAGCTGTAGCAATTAAGAAAGTGATATATTGGGGCAGAGATGGATTATAGACCAATAAAATAGAATTAAGGGTGTAGAAACAGAAGCCCCAGTAGATAGTACAGAAAACATAGTAGATCCTGGGGAACAGTAGAACTAGACAATAAGTGATGTGAGAATAATTGGTTATGCATCTGAGGGAGAAAAATTGGTTGTCTATTTTGTAGCATATATAAAAAATCAGTTCTAGAAAATGAACTTACAGTAAAAGGCAAAACTTAAAACACTTTAGAAGAAAATAGGTTTCTGATTCTGGAGTAGGAAAGATTTATTAAACAAAACACAAAAACACAAAATGCTAACCATAAAAGAAAAAAATAATAAATTTGACTATATTAAATTTAAGAACTTCTTTTTTTAATGTTTATTTTAGAGAAAGAGAGAACAAGTGGGGAAGCAGGGGGTGGGTGGAGAGAGAGAGAGAGAGAAAGAGAGAGAATCTTAAGCTAAGCATGGAGCCTGATGCAGGTCTTGATTCCATGACCCTGGAATCATGACCTGAGCTGAAATCAAGAGTCAGATGCTCAACCAACTGAGCCACCCAGGTGCTCACAGAACTGCTGTTCAATAAAAGACATCATGAACAGGGGCACGTGGGTGGCTCAGTTGATTAAGTGTCCAACTTCAGCTCAGGTCATGATGTCACAGTTTGTGGGTTCGAACCCCTACATCGGGCTCTGTGCTGACAGCTCAGAGCCTGAAGCCTGCTTCAGATTCTGTGTCTCCACCCCCACTTTGCTCCACTCCCACTCATACTCTGTCTCTCAAAAATAAACATTAAAAAAAAAGACATCATGAGCAAAGTAAAAGCACAAGACAACAAAAACTAGGAGAAGATATATGCAACATATATTGCTGAATATGGATTAACATATAAAGAAACAGGGCAAATCAATGAAATATTAAACATATAAAGAAATGTGGTAACTTAATGAAAATATGACAAAACAACTCAGCAGGAAAATATAGAAAAAACTTGAATAGGCATCATATGAAACTATAATCAACTTCACTAAGAATCTAAGAATCAGGGAGGTATAAATACAATATAATTTTACTACTATTAGACTGCCAAAAATTAACAGGAAAAAATGTACAACCACTTTGGAAAATGATCTAAATTATTTTGTAAAAATGAATGTTCATTTGTAGACTCTATCATCTGGCACTTGCACTCTTAGGTGTGTGTGTATATATATATATATATATATATATATATATACACACACATATATATATATACGGGATGGCCACCAAGTCTATATATAGACTTTATGACCACCCTGAATGCAGCCTAGAGGCTTCTTCAGCTCTAATTAAATATGGATATATATAAAATCCTTCCTGTCCCAACTATCTCTGCTCAGGCTCTTGAAAAACATACTAGTCCTTTGTATTTGTAGATTGCAGTTCCCTAGGAAATCTGAGTAAACAGTGAAATCTATGCGGACTCTCTTGCATGAAAAATTTGTGGAGAGTTTAAAGGGGTTCATTGCCTCCTTAAAGTCCTCTGTACCATTTCAGGATCTGTGTTTTCGGATTAAGAACTCTCCTCTGAGTCATTCTCTTTCCAGGGCTAGAGTTCAAGGAACTGAGGTATGGCTTGGCCTCCATCTAGGAACTATACTTCTTCAGGTTTTGATTTGAGACTAGTAAATGTGTTCCATCTTCCAGATTTAGGAGTCAGCATTTTGAGATACTCACTCATCATAATTTATGCTAGTCAAGAAGAGAGTAGCAGTGGGGGGCCTGGGTGGCTCAGTTGGTTAAGCATCTGAGTCTTGATTTCAGATCAAGTCATGATCTCACAGTTATGAGATCAAGCCTGGTTTTGAGCTCTATGCTGAATGTAGAGCCTGCTTGGGATTCTCTCTCTCTCTTTCTCTCTCTGCCCCTACCCCCCTTCCCAAAATAAATAAACTTAAAAAAAAGAAAGAAAAGAAAAGAAAAGAAAAGAAAAGAAAAGAAAAGAAAAGAAAAGAAAAGAAAAGAAAAGAGCAGCAATTCCAGAACCAGTGCTAAGGGCACTTAGGCCTAAAGATCCCCAGGTCAGCTGGCATGATGACACCAGAAGGTGGAGCAAGACCTTCCACAAGGCCCCTTCACCCATATGCCTGATGGACAGGTGGACAGAGTGTCAGGCACAGCTTCTGTGCCTAAGAAGCCCAACAGGAAAACCAATACTTCAGAGGAATGTTGATAAGAATAATAGACACATCCTCACATTTATGAATTCAGGTTTTCTAGAGTGAATTACCCAGAGTCCAGGAATTCTAACCAAGTTAAATGAATAATATCATTCCTTCAACCACTTGCATTAGGAAAACACAGGTATCATTTCTACTTTGCAATTATATTTATAGCTTATTCTTAAATATTCAGATTTTTCATAATTGTTAGCTATTGTGATAAATGTAAGAATGTGAAATTATTGAGGGCCTGGTTTGTCTGACAGATATAGTTATTAATTGCAAAGCACTAGAGAAATATAAAGTATCATATTAGGAAAAAGAGCAGGAGATTCTAAGAGTGTTTTGAAGTCAGACTGACTCCACCATTTACTGCCATTTACTTATCGGGCAATCTTGTGCAAATCTCAACTTCAGCATCCTTCTATGTAAAATAAGAATAATAACAGTACCTACCTCACAGGAGCACTGTGGGAATAAAATGAGACAGTGTCTATAGAAAGCAAAGGCACATGGGATGAGATTTAAAAAAGTAAGCTATTTTTAAAATTAACACCCTATTCTTCACATTTAGATCCATGTCTATTTCTCCCAATATTTTTGAAATTATGGAATTTGTTTTAATTCCTCACTAACAGAAAAACTAAAAGAGTATTACTTTTATTATTCTTAAGGAAGCACTTCATGGAAACCAAAGAATTCTTTTTTTTATTAAAAAAAATTTTAACGTTTGTTTATTTTTGAGACAGAGAGAGACACAGCATGAACGGGGGAGGGGCAGAGAGAGAGGGAAACACAGAATCGGAAGCAGGCTCCAGGCTCTGAGCCATTAGCCCAGAGCCTGACGCGGGGCTCGAGCCTGACGCGGGGCTCGAACTCGTGGACCGCGAGATCGTGACCTGAGCCGAAGTCGGACGGCTTAACCGACTGAGCCACCCAGGCGCCCCATGAAACCAAAGAATTCCAAGGACAAAATGTATGTGCTGACAGAAAGCATTAGGTAGGTTGTCATTGTGATGATACATCTGTATCATACATAAGGGTAGAGACATAGGGCCAAAGACAAAGGAATAGTCTCTAAAGATGAAGGAGATGAACAGAGAAAGATTCCAAATACATGGGGTTTATTCAAAAACAGAGGTGTATTTAAGATTTTTCTTATATGATAAGACGAGGAAAGGACTATAAAAAGGTGGTTCAATTCTTTAAGAACATTAAAAAAATTAAAATTAATTTTTTAAGTTTCTCTGATTTTACTGCAGAATAGATTTATTAAACTTTCTCATAAATATAAAAGATGGTTTACATCTAATTTCTGAAACATGAATTAATAAAACTTAATTAAGAATTCTTCTCACTCACATGGATTCAGTGATATCAATTCCTATAAAGCATCTGAGTCCATCTAAAACCAACCTGTAGTTTGATTAGATCCAGTCATTATCTACATAAGACCATGGTCCACCAGCTCAGTTTTCATTCATGGCCCATAATCACTCTTCATAGAATTTACATTCTCAAAAATTTCTGATCCCAGACTTCATTGTCCTGTGGCAGCTGACTCTCTAGCATTTCAGTTCCCACCCTCTCTTGCACAGCTCTATGAAATCTGCCCTCCAACTTTGAATCTTATGTAATACTCCCTACACCCACCAGGACTAATGTACTTGATGGCATGGAGAAGCCAGGTACCTCATCCCTCACCATTAAATGACTCCCCAGAATCTATCTCTTCTATGAAATTATTCTCAGAGTCCAATCTATGACTGTCCTAAATCTCTCTTTCTGCCCATTTCATGCAAGTCTGTGTATATGCATAAACCTAGGCATTCTTCCTTCCTCTTAAAAATGTGAATTCCTTTTGAATGGGATTCCCAACTAAAAATCTTTCATATCTGTGAGAACTCCTGTGGGACTAATGAAGAAACAGGTGGCATGTTAGTGAATATTGACTAGTTCATTTAATTTTATTTTTAGTTTAATATTTTAGATTTTATTTTTAACTAATGATAATAAATAGAAGTAAAGCACATTTTTGGCATTAAGAATTTTACTCTGGAACCAAACTATTTCCTTACTAATGCCAGCTCTATTACTTACACCATGTGCTCTCTAAACCTCAGCTGTTTCAAATGTTAAATGAGGGCAATAATAGTATCCACTTAACAGGATTATTTTAAGGATTAAATTAAATAATCCATGTAAAGTACTTTTAAAAAGGGCATACTACATATCAAGTATTTGATGAATGTTGTGTTGTTCTTATTACCTTAGATTATCAGGAAAGTATAACCAGTCATTTTCTAAGGTTTGAGTGTACATTTGAATCACTCATATAATGAGAATCACTAAATTATATAAGTGTCAGTTAAGTCTTAATTCAAGTTTGTACCTTTCCTTCAGAAGTTCTGAAATTGTATCTGGTGATCAACAGCATAAAAATAAATTGTTTCTTATCATACAGCACCCAAAACAATTGGAATTGCCAATACTCTCTTTATTTCTGCCCTTAGGACAAGTGTGAAGTCATCTATCACCTCCTAGAGGTTTAATCCATTAGATACTCCAATTGCTGTCCTATCTGACTTCCTATTATTAGACACTGTCTACCCTCCCTTTCCCTATTCCTTTGACTTCCAGACACATGTCCTGCTTGTTTTCTTCCTATATCTTCCCAATACTTCTTAGTCCTTTGTGGTTTTCTCTTCCCTTTCTTCAGATAATTTTGTTGCCCAGGTAACCTCCTTTCTCACTCCTAACACTTGCCTTGGATTACCCCATTATCTCTCAAGATTTCAACATATTGATGACTCCATGTCCATCTGTACTGTCACTGTCTGAGGCCAGGCCCTCATCGCTTCCAATTTAGCTTATGAAAATTGCCTCTTAAATGGCCTCCTGGCTGCCATCTTTTCCCTGCTTTAAGATTTCTCCTTCACATAACCACCAGAATGACCTTCCTGAAATGTAATCTGACTTTGTCCTCCTCAAGCTAAAGCTCCTTTCCCTTGCTGGATAAGACCTTAAGAAGGAACCCTAATTGGGGGCACCTGGGTAGCTCAGTTGGTTAAACATCCAACTTTGGCTCAGGGCATGATCTCACAGTTCATGAGTTCAAGCCCTGCGCTGGGCTCTGTGCTGACAGTTCAGAGCCTGGAGCCTACTTCCGATTCTGTGTCTCCCTCTCTCTCTGCCTTTCCCTCATTTGTACTTTGACTCTCTCTCTCTCTCTCAAAATAAGTAAACATTAAAAAAAAAATTAAGAAGGAACCCTAATTGTTGTTCAGATTATGCCTCGTTCAAACAAAAGCCCATGGTTCTAAAAGTTTCCCTGGGGCTGTATTTTTTTATTCAAATCACTTTCCAGCACAAATCATTGATTGCAGCCTTAAAATCAGAAGAGGTTATAAATTCCAATAAATGAATTTTACCAGAATTTTACCAGAATTTACCAAATTCTCAAAATGAATTTTCCTAAACTGAAATTTTTTAGAAAAGTCAATTATATATATACACACACACAGTACATTGTTGTTCTTTTTGAAAAAGAGATTATAGAGTTTTCATGATGGTGAAAGCATATAATATAAATACATACACTTAAATATACTTAAAATCAGTTAGACAAAGAAAATGGGGTAATAATGAAAACTGACTACTCCATAATTTAACAACATTTTCCATAAGCTTAGATTTAGATCTATTATACATTGTAGATCCTCATATTATAGAACTGCTAACCATCAATCTTTGCTAGAAAGTGATGAACACTGTTAAGAGTCCACACATCTCAGAGCCTTCTGTCAATGTATATGAACAATGTAGAGGAATGTATAAGAATTCCAAGAGAAATTGCTAAAGAAAGAGGGGATGATAGTAAGACCTGCTGAGTCAGAAGCCAAAGTCTGGATTCTGTCCTGTCTATGGCCCTACTTCATAAGACAACTAATTAGACTTTTAAGATATTACTTTTTTCATCTTCAGAATAGGGGCTTTAATTGCACAAATCTCTAAGGCCCTTGTCAGCTTTGAAATTTGAATATTAGCTGCTATGGCTTATCCACAGAATAGAACAACTCTCCTCTAAACATGCTTTGAGAAGGATAAAATCTATATTTGCCCCTTAGTCACAGTTTAAAGATCTCTTAGGTGTCCAGACTTAATGAGGTTCCTCAATCTATATTCCTGTAAGCCTCCACCTTCAGGTGCTAAAATCTTTAGCTTCTTCATCTCTCTAACTATGCTGGACATTTTCATATAATGTAGCCTGAATTGTTCTAGGCTTGAATCAATAAAAATTTAACAGAGAACTCAACATAACCCACACCCCCTGCTTTCAGGTCCAAGTAACGATACCTCCATAGTCTTCCAGTGACACACACTAAATACTTCACAAGGAAAGAGCTGGATAAGTAATTAGTGTGTGTGTTTTAGCTCCAGTTTCTTGCATTAGGGTTATAACATCTGTATGCAGTAAAGTTAAAGGGTAGAGTTGGCTCCATCAGACAATTTCAGACATCCACACCATCACGGTCATAGCAGCTGACATGTTTTTTGCAGTGGAGATTTAATGTATTGGATAGGATTATGAGTGAATTGGATTGGCTTCACCATTTTGTATCATATTTTGCTTTATGATGAGCTGTAAGCCAGAGTCTATATAGTTAGACTTGGGGGCTTAGTAACATAACCAATAAAATATAGTGAGGAAAAAACAAGGCAGCATTCTAGAGTATATCAAATGAAAAGCCATCCCAGCATTAAAAATTCTGCTGATATTTGGAGATGTCTGTCTCAGACTGCTCTCTTATAAATTTTCCCTTAGAAAGCACACCCTTGCCATATAGCTATTACTGTACTCTGTCAAATACAGGTAGGGTCCTGCAAAGAAGATGAAAAAATAATGCAGTGTGTTTACCTGAATTATTCAAGCAAAAATAAAGGAATGCAATGTGCTTTACTTAACTCAAGCCAAGATCTCTACATTCCCTAAATCAGAGGTCCAATACTCACAGAGAAAATTCAGCAATCTGATTACAGTTTGCTTTGATTTGTAGCCTTGCAAGCTTAGAATGGAATCAGAAAATATATACACCTTGGAATGGAATCAGAAAAATGTGTAAAGATGTGATATACAGAAAAAGGTAGACAATTCACCCTGTCAGTGTGAGTCCAGAAGTGTGAGATTCCTCCCACAGATGACTGGCCCCACGGCCACCTGTAACTTGAGCTCCAAAAGTCACTTACCCTATGACGATACAGGAGATGGCAGTTCCCAAGAAGGCATATGTTAAAATAGATCCTAAGTTTTGAAAAAAGTGTCTCTGGGGAGAAAAGAATAGATTTTATATAGTATGTCCATATTTTTTCTTAGTGTAACAGTAAATAAAGATAAATGTATGCATTTTTACAGGCCCTCCCTTCCCTCACTGTTTAGGCAAATTCTGGTTTTGGAACCTTAATTCCTGGCCTTATTGCACAAATAAGGTTGAACTGATTTACACTGCAAAGGACAGAGGTTTCTCAAAGAAAGGAGGAAAAATGCATCTAGAAAATGACAGGGTAGAGATGAGAGAAACGACTGCCAGGACTGGCTGGACCTGAGAGAGAGAGCAAAGGATTGGGCCAATGTCCATGTAGAACTCTGGCATGATTAACAGAAAATGAAGTTTTTAGGAAATGTTGTTGCCAGTGAAACCCCTTTAATATTTTAAAAATACTATCCTGAAATATTTTAATTGCCTTTTGACTTATTGGATCTCTGACTTCTATTTCTTCTGAATGCAATGAAACAAAACCTTAATCACCTACAACAATTTATTTTAATGAGTCACACAAATGATGCCTAGTATTAGGACTGGGGATAAGGAAGGATGAGGTGAGTAAAACCAGCCTTCTAAGTCTTCTCAAAGGTTGGCTTGGGAAAACTCCCTTCCAGTTGTGTAGTTGGGAGCTGAGCAGTTAGAAGTGACAGCAAGAGGGAGCGTGGAGTACACAAGAAAATAGGGTCTGTACTGCAAAAGCCACCTGGCTGCAGGCACTGACAGGCCAAAGGGAGGAAGGCCCCTGGAGTCTCTGGGGTGGGGAGCAGGGAGCAGAAAAGCAGCCGCACTACCTCTGCATCTTGAAACCCACACAGGCCAGAGCCTCAATCTGCGGCACAGGAGATGATAGCACTTAAACTATCAAGGGAATTACTAACCTGTGAAATGTGCACATTCAGGTGATACTTAAATAATGTCAGGCGAAAGCACAGAAGCAACAAAACTGGATTTCCTCTCTATGAGCATCAACAGCTGAGTATTAGCAAGGCACCTTGAGTTTTTACCCTAATTGATAAGCCCAACGTCTATCCCAATTAATAGCTAACTCTGGTTACAATCATCTAGAATGATATTGTTCAATAGAAATATGATACAAACCATGCGTGTCATTTAAAATTTTTCTAGTAGGCACATAATAATAATTTTTAAAAAGGCAAAATGAATTTTGATAATATATGTCTTATTTAACCCAATATATCTGAAACATTATCATTTCTACATGAAATCAATATCAAACATAATGGAGGTATTTTTTGTTCTTTTTTTAAGTTCATTGAAATCCAATGTCCATCTTATACTTAAAGCATATCTTCATTCAGACTAGCCACATTTCAAGGCTTAATAGCTGCATGTGCCCAATGGCTAGTGTATTGTATAGATCAGATTTAGAAGGATTATAAGCATGTCAGATTTGAATCTGTATCACAGGTATCTAAGATAATGATATCCTTACAAAATAAATAAACCCATAAAATAATTGCTTTTTCATTAGCACTGGTAAAATTCTCTGCTAAATGATAAAAGAAGAAAACAACCACTGTATATTTACCTTCTTCAGGCTATATCCTGCATGAAATATAATTGGTGGCAGTAAAACATTGAAGAAGATTTCTGGATCAAATGTCATCTGCCAGAAAAGATAAAAGTATAATTACAAAGATGATCCTTTGGGTCACTAAAAATGTGCTTTAAAAATACAGTTATACTCACCTTTGGTAAGGTTGTATGAGGTATATTAACATGCTATTAAATTAGCACAGATGAAAATTGGAAAAAATGCAAACAGAAATTCATAAATGCAATATAACTATGAAGTAACATTTTCAATGTACAACCTATACTCCATTCTATAGCTAGCAATAATAACAACAACTCAATAAAACCCTTCTAGGCAAAGAAAACTCTTATCATTGATTTTGATTAGTTATCCATTCTTCATATATCAAATATCTTTATTATACATATATATTTATTTATTTTCTGGTCAAAGAAATTTTCTGGTAATGCTCAAGCATTTTAGCTTCTGACAAGGACTTATTTGAACTTTCCCCAAGTAAAACATTTTTTAAAAGTTTGCTCTTAGTTTATCCTACTTTATCCCATTCCAGAGTTTAAAATATTTTCCAAACTTTATGTAAAAATATATTTGAAAGTGAAAATGGATTTTTCTAGTGTTTGTTTATTGGCTTTTACTTAAGTGTTAACATAAAGTTGGCCAGAAAAAAAAAACTTATTTGGTGTCAAATACAATGAAATGAAATAAAGAGACTCTTGAATCTAAACCTACTATTTGTTGGGAAATCTGAAGATGAAACTCTTTTAATCTTTAAAGTCTTACTTAGACTTATTTTCTTCTTTCTCTACCCCATTCCCCAAATACACAATGTCGTTCATTATTTACCACTAAGGCCTTTTACCATTACAATATTCATCAAAATCTTTCACATATAGTTTTCACAATTATAATATCCAATTTCCCCTCCCTTTTTTTTGCCTTAATTCTAACTCATCTCTAGAGCTGGATCTCAGAAGCTACTCTTCTCTGAAGTCCACTTTGATTTCCCTAGTTTCTTAGGTGTTTTTTTCCTTTATTTAAAAAAAAAATTAACGTTTATTTATTATTGAGAGACAGAGAGAGACAGAGCATGAGCATGGGAGGGGTGGAGAGAAGGAAAGACACAGAATATGAAGCAGGCTCCAGGCTCTGAGCTGTCAGCACAGGGCCCGAGGCAGGACTGGAGCTCACAAACTGCGAGATCATGATCTGAGCCCAAGTGGGACGCTTGACCTTAATCGACTGAGCCACCCAGGTGCCTCTCTTCTGTGTTCTTTTAGCACTTTGGATCCTCCTCCTTTTCCATAATAGCCCCTCAATTCTACTCATGTAACATTTGGGAAGGGGTAGGTGGGACTCAGCCGGGTCTCAGAAACTTAATTCATCCATTGATGTTATAACATCTTGTATCAATGAACATTCAGGTAGATCAACTATGGGCCATTCATAGCTCTCTGTGCCTCAGTTTCTTCATCTTTAGAATGAAGATAATAGGAAGCGTGGGTGGCTCAGTCGGTTAAGCATCCGACTCTTGGTTTCAGCTCAGGTCATGATCTCACAGTCATGGATGGAGCCCTGCATCAGTCTCTATGCTGAGCTTGGAGCCTGCTTGATATTCTCTGGCTCCCTCTCTCTTTGCCCCTACCAGGCTTGCTCACTTTCAAAATAAACAAATAAACATTTATAATAAAAAAATAAAATATAATGAAGGTAATAAGATGATACCTAATTCTAAGGTGGTTATAAAAATTAAATCAATTAAAATTTGTAAAGCCTTTGCAGCATTACCTAACATCTAGTAAGCACTTGTAAATACTTATCCCTAAAGAAAATAAAATATATGAATAAATATTTTCCAGTTATACTATTTGAAGAAACTGCTCTGCTGTTAGGAACTCTTGAAGGTTACAGCTGTGTAAAATCTGGGCAAAGAAATTATGAATCCTTCTAAGTTTGCTCTTTTTTCAAATATTATCTGATACACCATTATTGATCTATTTTTATGAGGCCTCTTTGAAAGTATATCAATTGCATATTTGAAAGTTTTTAGCAAAGAGATGTATTTCTGAGTGCTGGGGGAAGGAAGCAATGCAGCTGTGATCATCTGGAAGAAAAAAACACAGTGGCACAAACATTTTGGACAGCAAATCCCTTGCCTCAGCAGTTTTTCTGCAAAAATCAGGTTAATCACTCAACCAGAACATTTCAATAATCAGAATGCCCCATTCCCTGCATGCAGGTTAACTAATGTACTATTGAATTATATTTTCTGGAGCAGCCAGATGAAACTGGCAGGCTGAGAATGGCATGCAGCATACGAGGATTTATTTGTATATACAAAACAGATTTGTGTTCCTTTCAGACTTGCTATAAGCTTAGGAACTGCTAAATCAGAGTTCTGGGAGTAACTCCAAACCCAGACAATTTCTCAGAAATGGCTAGATCTGCTGCTGCACCAATCTCCAGATGGCGATTCCACATTTCATTTTCCTCAGATTTTGTGTTCAAGTCATGGCCTTAGAGGTGAGACTGTTTCTAAGGCCCAAACAATTAAAATTTTTCAATATATAGTGAGGGGGAAAACATCTAAGACAAGTGAGTGGGAAAAACAGAAAGCTAAAAATATTTCAGCTAAAGACATTAGTCTTTTACGATATAAAGCATAAAGGCCAGACCCATCCAACAGAACTTCCTGTGATAATGGAAATAGACTACAATTGTACTGTCCAATATGGTAGCCACTACCCACATGAGCTATTAAGCAATTGAATTTCAGGCTAGCGCAACTGAGGGACTGAATTTTTTATTTTCACATCTCCTGAGTAGTAGCTGGCAAAGGCAATTATCCTCATTTTCCAGAGACAGGAGAGGAAATGAATGGCATGCTCAGTGTTAATCAGTGTGACAGGGATATCACTAAGAATTGGGCACATATGCATGGGCAAACTAAATGTGTAGTTTCTGAGGGAACATCAGGCTAACATAATTACTTAGGGCAAGATTTAGGAATGTTTAAGAGGAGTTGGGACTCAGATATGATTTTACTATTTTGGTAATTCCTGATTCCTTTGGAAAAGTGGAAGTGGTTAACACAATAATGTGTTCATTCATTTTCAATGATTTTTTTTCATTAAAATTTTAACAAGCCTCTGCTACAAAGTACTTAAAGATATACTGATAGATATACTGAACCCATGAAGGCTATAGTCAAAGGAAGGAAAGATGATATTCAAGCACAGTAAAAGGAACAGGGCTAGGCTGTAATTCAGAGTTCTCTAGGACAGAAACACCAAAACACCATTCTGGGCTGGCTGACCCTGCAGGGAGGCTTGATGTTCAAGCAGCATATAAGCTTGGCTTTAAAGGATGGATAGGAGCCTATCCATGGGGCACCACCATGTAGAACATGCTCCTTTGTCTACCCTGGGGGCAGTGGGCCAGGGTTCACCAAGCCACAGAGCAAATTGGTAGCTTCCTGGAGTTTCGGTTATACTTAATAGCAAGTGATTTGAAACATTTTAAGTATTAAAATAAATGAAGATTTATTAAAAATCTCAAAAAAATCTGTATGCACTTTTCCTATAAATAGGAGACTTCAAAGAAAACTTGGCTCACTCAGGGCAGGCAGCTTTGGGGCATACCTAGAGACACCTCAAGGGTGTCCATTTCCTTTCCTCTGCTCTAAGTTATGCTTTAGATAGAAGGCACCAGACACACTTGGGAAATAACAATAGATAATGCAGGGCTCCTGAGGGATGGAGAAGGAGGTTAATGCAGGTGCTGTGTTGATGGGTTGCAGGGTTGCCATGACATATCAATCCCTTCATCTTTGGGCTAAGGGATGGTCAGAGGCCCAAGTCTAATCCTTTCAGCCCTGAGTAGTCTCATCAGGACCCTAATTTTCCTACAGTTTACCCCCATTGACCCGATACAATCATTTTCTGTGTCATGATGGGGATAATGTTGGCATGCACTTCTTTAAGCAAAGGTTATCTCTGTAGTTATAGCTATGAAGCCAGGAAAAAGATAATCACCTCCTCACTAAGTATACAGAAAATCCTTCTTCCAACTTCCACCTTTCCTTTCTGCCACCACTTTCTCTCTTTGACCACGTAGAGCTGGATTTAAACTACATTCATTCAACCATGGAGAAAAGTAGAAATGTTTTACACAAGTAAGATTAAACAATAAAATGGCCAGTGGGAGTATAAATTTGTATATCCTCTTAATAGGGTAATTTGGCAATAGATATTCAAATGTTAAATGTCCGTACCATTTGATTCAGCAATATCTCATCCAAGAATTCATCCTGCAGATATGCCTATACATGTATGGAATGGCCCCAAGGACAGGAGCATTCATTGCAGATGAAAGAATTGGAAAAAAAATGTTGGGGATGATTAAACCATGAACTGGTTAAATAAATTATGGTGTAATCCATAAAATTGAATACTATATAACTTTTTTAAAGGCCGAGGAAACTGTATATGCATTGAAATGGTTACTTTCTATAATTTGTTGTCAAGTCAAAAGAGCAAGGTATAAGAGCATGTCTGGTGTATATAAAAAAATTGCTATGGGCTCACCAAACCCATTTCATTTTTGTCCTGGTCAGACACCTGACTTCATTTCCTTGTAGTCAGGTGGGGCCATATGACAGAGATCTAGCCAAATAAATATGGACAAAAGTAATATAAATTATTTCCAAGCCTGGTCCCTAAAAACCCCCTAGATCTTCCATGCTCTATTCCTTTCTTTGTTAGTTCATCATAAAGAGCATTTGGCAGAGGTCCCAAATCCCTAGAGACTGGCAGAGCCACTAGATTAAAGGAAGTTGGGATGATTAATTGCTACTAGAGAAGACTAGTACTCCCTTTACTGGCCCAAAGGCCACATTGGATTGGGACATGAGCAAGAAGTAAACCATTATTGCCTTAAATCATGGAGATTTGGGGGTAGCTGGTTAAAGCATTTTGCTTATTCAAGGGGATGCAAAAAAGGGGATGCAGAATATTTACATACATATATATGCATACACACACATAAACTATTGGTTGTCTCCAGTGAGACTAGGAAAGAGAAGCTGCCTTAGAGGTCACCCAATCTCGGGGTCTGCAATCTCTGCCAATCCCGGGGCTGCGTGGAGGGGGCAGGTTGATGGGAAATGGGGACAACTGCTCTGGCATCTGTCCTGAATCTGCCCTCTCGTTTCTGCCTGAGCAGTTTGGGTTTTTTACACACTGTGAAGCAGCGTCAGATTTTCTTTGAATGTAGCGTTCTGCTACTAAAAAATGTTTGAAGCCCTGACCTAATACTGTCCCCCAGAAAGTTCAAGAAACATGTGGAAGGTCAATGGGCCAGTGAGAGGCAGCAGTGAGCTTAAAAATCCTAAACCACAGTTGTTTCTCTTTTATGACATTCATATTGTTAATTTTGCTTCAAATGTCTTAAATGATGTCTCAGAATTAAAATCTCTCCTTCCACCCCTCCCTGGAGGTAACTAATACCCTGAAGTTAGAAAGTGTTTTTCTTTCCATGAGTATGTTCATGTACTTAACATATATGTGTCTGTAAGCAATAATTAATATTATTTTTACTATAGAATATTATATGTAATCAGTGTATTTTAAAATTTTACAGGGGCGCCTGGGTGGCTCAGTCGGTTAAGTGTCTGACTTCAACTCAGGTCACAATCTCGCAGTCCGTGAGTATGAGCCCTGCGGCGTCGGGCTCTGGGCTGATGGCTCAGAGCCTGGAGCCTGCTTTGGATTCTGCGTCTCCCTCTCTCTCTGCCCTTCCCCCATTCATGCTCTGTCTGTCTGTCTCAAAAATAAATAAATGTTAAAAAAAATTTTTTTTTAATTTTACAGAAACTTAATATACGTATAACTAGCATATTGCATTTGGTGTATTTTAAAATTTTATAGAAATTTAACCATAAATATTCTTTTGTATTCTTTTTACATTCAATATTATTTTTAAAGATTTATCTATATTATTAATACATGTGGATTTTGTCCAGTCACTTAAACTGCTATATAGTGTTCTATTGAATAAATATATCATCATTGTTTTTCCCTTCTCTAACAAGAGAGTTAGGGCAATTAAATTGTTTCTTATTTTTCGCTATTACTAAAAATAATGCAATGAATATTATTGTACTTAAGTGCACACATGTGAAAGATTCTCTACAAGTGGAAAATACCTACAAATGGACTGGATGATAAAGTGTATAAATCTTCAACTTTTAACACGTATCGGCAAATACTTTAAAGTGGTTATACCAATTTACATTCCCACGTAAGAGTATAAAAGTTTTTTCCCACATTCTAGTAAACACTTAGTATTGACAAATTTCTAATTTTTGCTATTTGGATAAGTATGAGCTGTTATCACATTATCGTTTACTTTGCATTTCCCTTTACTAATGAAATGAGCATAATTTTCTTGTTTATTGACCTTCTGTGATACCTCTTTAGTGAATTGTTGATCTTTTACCCAGTATGATTTTTTTCTTGCTGATTAGTTCATCATACAATTTTGTTACTATTTTGTTTTGGTTACTTATATTTCAAATATATTCTTCTGTTATCTCCTTAAACTTTTCACCTTTGTCTTTTAACTGTATTTATTGGGGTCTTTTTCAAGAAGAAATTTTTTATTTTAATGTAGCAAAATTTACTCCATTTTTACCTGTGATTTCTGCTTTTGGTAACTTATTTTTAAAAAAAATCTTTCCCTGTCCTAATGTCATATATTTTCTCCTAAAGTTTAATAATTGGCTGTTAATAATTAAGTCTTTAAAGCATCCCAAGTTTATTTATTATATGATGTGAAATAGGAATCCACTTTTATTTTCTTCTATATGGATAACTAATTATCTCGGGACTATGCATAGGTGTTTGGTAGTTCATCCTTTTCTCACTGATTTTGGTTGGCTTTCTGTCCAGTGCTTTTCAAAGATCCATAAGACATTCATTCTAATAAATACTTGATATCTATTATCCAATAGCTTATTTAATAGTTGAAATATAAGAACAGATTTATACACATAGGTATTCACTGAAGCATTATTTACAGTAGTGAAACTTTAGAAGCAATTCAAAAATCAAGCACATTTACTTCCATTACCCTGAATTTTCAAAAGCCTGAGGGAAGTGTTAGGTTATGATAATAAATAAAGCAAGTTAACAAAGTTTTAGAAACCATCTGACTTAAACCACATAGGAAAAAATGTATGTAAAAATACTGCATAGAAAACTATTTAGCAAAATTTACAGTGGCTGCATAATGTTGTAGGATTATTTGGATTTTGCTTAAGAAAAAAAAAACACCTTTACAGTCTTAACCAAATGAACATCTTATAAAGTTATCATTTAGAATTATGAACATTTGAAATAGACCTGAACCTTTAAAAATATTAAGGGATAATAAAAGGTGATAAATAATATATAAAAGAAAATTAAGAATTGACCCAGATTTGTTAGGATTTTCAGGGGGATAAAATATCTCAAAGGGCCTAATATAGAATCAGGCAAATGAGCAATAAGTGCTCATTAAATAGTTAACCCATATGATGTCCAAATTTTTTTAGTTATTTTCATTCTTTTCAAAACTTACTGGAAGGATAAGAATAGTTGCCTCCCATAGAATACCTAATATGGATGTTTAAAAATGGTGGACCACTGAAATATAAGAATTCTGCAATGCAATTTGTAGAAGCAGAACTAAATTACAGAGAAATGGCAAAAGGAGAACTTTTAATAGAAGATAATTTTAATAATCATAAATTATAATTGACAAATTATGAGACTATTATACCACAAAACTACATTCACTTTTGAAGTAAGTAAAATTCTAGAAGTTAGAAATACACTATGAACATTACACATGCAAAAATGACAGATATAAACACTGGTATTTCTCTTTTTGTAAAATGTTATTTATTTATTTATTTGTTCATTCATTCATTCATTCATTCATTCAGTGCATGAGCAGGGGAGGGGCAGAGAGGGTGAGAGACAGAGAATCCCAGGCAGGCTCCATGCTACCAGAGTTGGGCCTGATGCAGGGCTCGATGTGGGACTCAAACTCAATAAACTGTGAGATCATGACCTGAGCTGAAATCAAGCATGGGATGCTTAACCAACTGAGCCACTCAGGTGCTTCGATGCTGGTATTTCATTGGAAGTAGGTAATGTCTACAACTCCAGGCAAAATTAGGTGGAAAATTGGGAACAAAACATTTTTATAATTCTAAATATTTAAGTTAGCAGCAGGGAGTTTTGCAAAGAACATTGAACTCTGAGTCCTAAAAACAATTCTGCAACAGATCAATCTTGATCAAGTCACATAAGCTTTCAGAACCTCAGTTTCCTACTATGAAGCATGGGGGCAATACCTGTCCACCTCATGGAATAACATTGAGATTGAAATAACAATAAGAAAAGCAAATCAACTCCTTGGAAGAGGTAATGCATGGTCATTATAATTTAGGCAGGGCTAAAGTTCAGAGTCAGCTTTCCTCATAGACTGGTTCATTATCACTTATTAGTCCTAATAATTAATAATAAAAATAACAACTCACATTTCCATAATGCCATTACAGGTTGAGAAAGTGCCTTCATACATAGTATCTCATTTTTTTTTCTTCACAGCAACCCTTTGAAAGTATGGTAAACACCCCATTTTTTACAGAGGTGAAAACAAGTCTCAGAGAGTTAAGTAACTTATCCAAAGTCATATACCTTGTAAGTAGCAAGACTGACTCAAATCCTACTTTCTAATAATGAGTCCATTGTTCTACTGATAACAATGCTGACAACAAAACTAATAGTTATTATACTTTGAATACTTACTATGAGCCAAGCATTATTCTTTTTTTTAATTGAAGTATAGTAGATGCAATATTACACTAGTTTCAGGTGTACAACATAATGACTGGACAACTCTATACACTATGCTGTGCTCACTACCAGTGTAGCTACCATCTGTCACCATACAACACTATGACAATTTCATTGACTATATTCCCTATGCTGTACCTTTCATCCCAATGACTTACTCATTCCATAACTGGAAGCCTGTACCTCCCACTCCCTTTCACCAATTTTTCCCAGCTCCCCACTAACCTCCCCTCTGGCAACCATCAATTTTTCACTATATTTATGGATCTGTTTCTACATGTTTATTTGTTCATTAGCTTTGTTTTTTAGATTTCACATAAAAGTGGAATATGGTGTTTGTTTTTTTCTGTCTGACTTATTTCACTTAGCATATACCCTCTAGATCCATTTATGTTGTCATGAATAGCAAGATCTCACTCTTTTTATGGCTGAGTAGTATTCCATCCTATCTCTATAGATACCACATCACATCTTCATCCATTAATCTATCAACGAACACTTAGATTGCTTCCATATCTTAGCTATTATAAATAATGCTGCAATGAATATACAGATGCATATATCTTTGTGAATTAGTGTTTTTTTTTATTTGGGTAAATATCCACCAATGTAATTGCTGGATCATATGGTATTTCTGTTTTTAATTTTTTGAGGAACCTCCATACTATTTTCCACAGCAGTTGTACCAATTTACATTCCCACCAACAGTGTATGAGGGTTGCTTTTTCTCCACATCCTTGCCAACACTTGCTATTTCTTGTCTTTTTGATTCTGGCAAGTATAAGGTGATTATCTCCTGGTGGTTTTGGTCTGCATTTCCCTGATGATTAGTGATATTGAGCATGTTTTCATGTGTCTGTTAGTCATTCATATGTCTTCTTTGAAAAAATTGTCTATTCAAGTCTACTGCCCATTTGTTCATTAGGTTATTGGGTTTTTGGTTTTGAGTTGTATAAGTTCTTTACATATTTTGGATATTAACCACTTATCACATATATCACTTGCAAATACCTTCTTCCACCCAGTAGATTGCTTTTAAATTTTGTTGACTGTTTTCTTCAAAGTGCAAAAGCTTTTTATTTTGGTGTAGGTCCTAATAGTTGATCTTTGCTTTAATTTCCCTTACCTGAAAAGACATATCTAGAAAAATGTTGCTAAGGCTAATGTCAAAGAGATTACTGTCTATATTTTCTTCTAGTAGTTTTATGGTTTCAGGTCTCACACTTAGGTCTTTAATCCATTTAAAAAATTTTGTATATAGTGTAAGAAAATGGTCCAGTTTCAGTCTTTTGCAGGTAGCTGGCCAATTTCCCCAGCACGATTTACTGACGAGACTGTCTTCCTCATTGCCTATTCCTGCCTACTTTGTCATGGATTAATTGACCATTTAACTGTGGATTTATTTCTGGGCTCTCTATTCTGTTCTATTGATCTATGTGTCTATTTTTGTGCCAGAACCACACTGTTTTAATTATTATAGCTTTGTAGTATATCCTGAAATCTGAAATTATGATACCTACAGCTTAGTTCTTCCTTCTCAAGACTGCTTTGACTATTCAGGATCTTTTGTGGTTCCATAAAAATTACAGAATTATTTGTTACAATTTTGTGAAAAATGCTGTTGGTATTTTGGTAGGAATTTCATTGAATCTGTAGATTGTTTGGGGTAGCATGGGCATTTTAACAGTATTACTTCTGCCAATCCATGAGCATAGTATGTCTTTCCATTTGTTTGTGTCATCTTCAATTTTTTTCATCAATGTTCTATAGTTTTCAGAGTACAGGTCTTTTACCTCCTTGGTTAAGTTTATTCCTAGATAATTTATTCTTCTTGGTGCAAATGTAAATTTTTTTCTTAATTTCTCTTTATGCTACATTTTTTGTGTATAGAAATGCAGAAGATTTCTGTATATTAATTTTGTATCCTGCAACTTTACTGAATTCATTTATTAATTCTAATAGATTTTTGGTGGAATCTTTAGGGTTTTCTATGTACAGTATCTTGTCACCTACAAACAGTGACAGTTTTACTTCTTCCTTATATATTTGGATGCCTTTTATTTCTTTTTCTTATCTGATTGTTGTGGCTAGGATTTCCAGCACTATTTTGAATAAGATTGGCAAGTGTGGACATCCTGGTCTTTTTCCTGATCTTCGAGGAAAAGTTCCACATTTTTGATTATTGAGTATGATGTGGCTTTGTCATATATGACCTTTATTATGTTGAGATATGTTTCCTCTAATCCTAACCTTGTTAAAAGTTTTTTAATCATTAATTGATATTGTACTTTGTCAAATGCTTTTTTGGCATCTATTGAAATGATCATATAATTTTTATCCTTCATTTTGTTAATGTGGTGTATCACACCACATTATTTGTAGATTTATTTGTAGATTTATTTGAAAATATTAAGCCATCCATGCATCCCCAGAATAAATCCCACTTGATCATTATGAATAATCCTTTTAACGTATTGTTGAATATATTTTGCTAATATTTTGTTGAGGATTTTACATATATGTTCATTAGGGATATTGGCCTGTAGTTTTCTTTTTTCTGTAATATCTTTAGCCAGGCACTATTCTAAGTGCTTTACATGTAATTTCTTGTTTGCAACTCACAATGACCCTATAGAGTCGTTAGGATTGTCCCATTTTATAAATAGGTAAGTTGAAGCATAGGGACATTAGTTATCTCACCCAACGTCACACACTGGTAAGCGGCATATAAACCAAGTAACATGGCTCTAGAAGCTACTCTCTTAACTACAATATTCCATCTACCATTCTCCTAGGTTCGGGTTACCCACTCCACTGTTGGATATGTCCTCATTAGCTGCAAATACATAAAGCCTACCTCGGTTTTCCAGATTATTGCCATAGCACCTAGTCACAGATGATCAGAAAGTCTCATATGTTTCTGCATAAGATTCCTTTAAAAAAATTTTTTTTAATCTTTATTTATTTTTGAGAGAGAGAAGGAGACACAGGATCCAAAGCAGGCTCCAGGCTCTGAGCTGTCAGCCCAGAGCCTGATGCAGGGCTCGAACCCACGATCAGTAAATTCATGACCTGAGCCAAAGTTGGACGCTCAAGAGACTGAGCCACCCACCCAGGCGCCCCTGTTTCTGCATAAGATTCTTAACACATAAACTTACCTCTGTTACCTCTCTCTTTACTAAGGTAACCATTCATTCTGGTTTGACCAGAACACTTCCAGGCCCACTTCACTTTCAAAAGTTTCAGTTTGAAAGACAAATTATGGTTTCCTACTCCCGATCCCAGATGCCCAGATTCCTGGCCTTTCACAAACTACACATAACTTGGATTGCCTGCTGGTCCCTTCTGGGCCTATTCTTCATTGTGTTGGTTGCCTATCTCCCCAACTAGCTGTGACACTGACATGACAGTGGAACTCCATTCTAAGACTGACTTGATAACAGCAGGGGGAGGAAAAATAATAGGTGAGTGTGAGAAGGGCCTGGTATTCCATCTCAAGTATTCATTCCTTAGTACCCAGGTGAGAATTACAAAAGAAAAGATATCCAACACAACTGAAAATTTACACATCAAGATTGATTCCTCCCACCCCTGGAATTGATCCTAATCTTGGCCAATCTTTATTTATAGGCAAAAGAAATTATGCTTTTTAATCCTCTGAATACATAGGAGCATTGCAGTCTCACAGAGTTTTCATTTTTTCCCTATAATTTTTCTCAGTGTGAATAATCTTTTTAGGCCTTTGCTTTAAAGTGTGTTTACAGCTTCCCTATCACAAGACCTCACCAGGGAACAACTGGCCTGGGGAAGCTAGACAGGGAAGGGCTGAGTCAGCAAGGACCAGTCGTAGTAGGCATGCTTGAGAAGGTATGGGGAGAGGTGGAGGCGCTGAAATCAGCAGAAAGTAGATGCGAAACAGCTTGATTTAAAATTAAAATAATGTGTTTCTCAAATGGTGCATTCATCTTAAAAATGGTGTATTAAAAAACAACATTAAACTTCCTCCATCATGCCCACCTCAAACTTAATCCCAAGGAGGAAACCCATGCCTGTCCATCAAGGGAAGATGTTAAGAAAGCAGAGTAATATTTATAGCATGCCTAACACTAATTTTTTTTTCATTTTTTGAAAAGCAACCCTATAAAGTGGGTATCACTAATCCCTGTTGGTTTTTTAAGAATTTTTTTTTATTAGAGAGAGAGAGAGAACACGAGTAGGGGAGAAAGATGGAGGGAGAGAGAGAGAGAAAGAGAGGGAGAGAATATCCTGAGTAGACTCCAAGCTCAGCATGGAGCCTGATGCAGGAATCGATCCCATGACCCTGGAATCATGACCTGAGCCAAAATCAAGATTCAGGCACTCAAATGACAGAGCCACCCAGGTGCCCCATTAATCCCTGTTTTATAGATTTTACAGATAAACAAAAATATGAGAAGTTAACTTGTCCAAGGTTTCAATGCCGCAAGTGGCAGAGATAAGATTCAGCCTAAGTTTAATAGCAAAACCACAATGGACTGAATATTTGTGTTTCCTCAAAATTCATATGTTGAAATTCAACCCCCAAGTAGTTAGTTTTAAGAGGTACAGACTTCATGGGGCACATGGATGGTTCAGTCGGTTGAGCATCCAACTTCAGCTCAGGTCATGATCTCACAGTTTGTGGGTTTGAGTCCCGCATCAGGCCTGTGCTGATGGCTCGTAGCCTGGAGCCTGCTTTAGATTCTGTGTCTCCCTCTCTGCCCCTCCTCCACTTGTCCCCTGTCTCTCAAAAATAAAAAAGAGAGGAGCCAAGATGGCAGAACAGCATGGAAGTTTTTTGTGTGTCTCGCACCCATGAAATACAACCAGGCCAACACTAAACCATCCTACATGCCTAGAAAACTGATTGGAGGATTAACACAACAATCTGCACAATCTGAACCACAGAATTCAGCAGGTACATGGCGCAGAGAGGTTAATTTGGGGAGCGAGAAGCCGCGGAGGGTAGGGAGCCACTTTTGCAGGTGGAGAGAGGACAGAGACTGGGGAGAGGGAGAGAATATGGGAAAAGTACCCCTCCCTCAAGGCAGCTGGAGAGAAAGAGGAAAATTGGAAACAGCCACAGAGACTAAACTAAAAAGGGAGAAAGGAGAAGGAGAAAGGAGAAGGTTTAAATTCCATTAAGACTGTAAACAAGGGGAGCACAGGGTCACCCAACTCTGCAGCTCGACACCTGGCGGTGCTCTGGTGGGAAGGGTGGATCCCCAGGAACAGAGTGGGGTCCGGGAGGTTCTCAGGCCACACGGGGAGAAGCGGTTCCACTGCTGGAAGAACATTTGGTAGAGACTGTTGAAGTCACCTGGTCCCAGCAGACCCCAGAAAACGGCCACATTCGCTGCTGCTGGAACAAGGTCGTTAAGGGTGAAGCCTGGTGCCAGATGTGTGTTGTGATTTTCCATAATCCCTGAAATGCTGCTGCTACACTATCTCATGAACTTTTCCTGGGTTGGCTGGCACCTGGCTGCAGTCTCGGGGCACCGGCAGCAGCAGGGTCCAGCAAGCGTTCCTGGGTGCAGCTGACATTCGGCCATTGCTCGGTGAGATCCTCCCACAGAGGGGCGGAATGGGTCAGAGCCACAGTACTTCAGAAGTAAGGGGCCAGGGAAAAGAGATGCATCTGAGACAAAACTCAGGAGAGAGGTACTGCCTGGGGCACAGAGAGCGAAAAAGCAGGGAGTGGACAAAAAGCTGGACAGAGGACGGGTGCGCGATTGCTGATCCAGGAGATCAGACTGGGTAGCTGGGTGGTGCCATTTTCACCGCTCCCATGCATGCGCATATGCACCTACCATGCACTGCAGCAATCCACCCCAATAGGCTAGCAGCGCCATCTAGTGGAGAGCGGAGCCATTACACTGAGCCCTGCCCAACAGGGCCAACTTCCACTTCAAAACACAAGTCACCGCCTACTTAGTTTATGGACTATAAAGCACCAGATAGACTGACTTCTAGGGGAAAACGAAGTAATTTCAGTCCTACTTCAATCTGTTAGCAGGTCAGTCTATTCAATTTTCTTTCTTTTCTTTTCCTTTTACCTTTCTTTTCTTTTTCTTGAATACAGAAAGAGAAATAATTCATTTTATCTTTATTTAAAATGATAATTCATTTTTCATATTTATTTCCAATTTTTATTAAAAATATTTTTCTTTAATTTTTATTACTGTATTTTGTACTTCTGTGTAATTTTTTTCAAATTCTATTTTACTTCCACCATTTTATTTTAGTCTACATCAGTGTATTCACCTTTTCAAATTTTCAAACAATTTCCTTTTTCTTATTCATCTTTTTTGTTTCTTTTCTTTTTCTTGAATGCAGAAAGAGAAAAACTTCATTTTTACTTTCAATTTCTATTAAAAATAGTTTTCTTTAATATTATTACTATATTTTTTGCTTTTATGTAAATGTATTCAAATTCTATTTTACTACCATCATTTTATTTTAGTGTACTACAACGTATTCACTTTTTCAAATATTCAAACGATTTCCTTTTTTTTTCTTTTTTAAATCTTTATTCTTTTTGGTTTCTTTTTCTTGAATACATAAAAAGAAAAATTCATATTTATTTTTAACTTTATTTAAAAATAGTTTTCTTTAATTTTTTCCTACTATATTCTTTACTTTTGTGTAAATTTTTTCAAATTCTATTTTACTCCCATCATCTCATGTTAGTCTACTTCAGTGTATTCATTTTTTCAAATTCTCAAACGATTTACTTTTTTTTCCTTCCCCCGCTTTTTTTCCTCTAATCTGTCAAGCCACTTTCAACGCCCAGACCAACACACCTAGGATCTAGCATCATTTATTCTATTTGTGTGTGTGTTTAATTTTTTAATTTTAATAATATTTTAATTTTGATTTTTTTAATTTCAATTTTTCTACTTCATTAATTCCTTTTCTCCCTTCAAAATGACAAAATGAAGGAATTTACCCCAAAAGAAAGAGCACAAATAAATTACAGCCAGGGATTTAACCAACACAGATACAAGCAAGATGTCTGAACCAGAATTCAGAATTGCGATAATAAGAATACTAGCTGGAGTCGAAATAGATTAGAATTCCTGTCTGCAGACATAAAAGAAGTAAAAAATAGCCAGAATGATATTAAAAATGTTATAACGGAGCTGCAATCATGGATGGATGCCACAGCAGCAAAGATGGATGAGGCAGAACAGAGAATTAGCGATATAGAGGGCAAACTTATAGAGAATAATGAAGCAGAAAAAAGAGGGAGATGAGGCAAAAGAGCACAATTTAAGAATTAGAGAAATCAGTGACTCATTAAAAAGGAACATCAGACTCATAGGGGTCCCAGAAGAGGAAGAGAGAGAAAAGGAGTAGAAGGGGTGAACAAATCATAGCGGAAAAATTTCCTAACAAGGGGAAAGACACAGACATCAAAATCCAGGAAGCACAGAGGACCCCCATTAGGTTCAACAAAAACCAACCATCAACAAGGCATATCATAGTCAAATTCACAAAACACTCAGGCAAGGAGAGAATCATGAAAGCAGCAAGGGAAAAAAAAGTCCCTAACCTACAAGGGAAGACAGATCACGTTAGCAGCAGACCTATCCACAGAAACTTGGCAGGCCAGAAAGGAGTGGCAGGATATATTCAGTGTGCTGAATCAGAAAAATATGCAGCCAAGAATTCTTTCTCCAGCAAGGCTGTCATTCAAAATAGAAGGAGAGATAAAAAGTTTCCCAGACAAGCAGAAATTAAAGGAGTTTGTGACCAGTGAACCAGCCCTGCAAGAAATTTTAAGGGGGGGCTCTCTGAGGGGAGAAAAGATGAAAAAATACATACATACATACATACATACATACATACATACATACCAAAAGCAACAAATATTAGAAAAGACCACCACCAGAAACTCCAACTCTACAAGCATCATAAAGGCAAAAAATTCATATCTTTCAGTACTCACTGTAAACGTCAATGGACTCAATGCTTCAATCAAAAGACATAGGGTAACAGAATGGATAAGAAAACAAGATCCATCTATATTCTGTTTACAAGAGACCCACTTGAGACCTAAAGACACCTTCAGATTGAAAATAAGGGGATGGAGAACCCTCTATCATGCTAATGGTCAACAAAAGAAAGCCGGAGTAGCCATACTTATAGCAGACAATCTAGACTTTAAAATAAAGACTGTTTCAAGAGATGTAGAAGGGCATTATATCATAATCAAGGGGTCTATCCACCAAGAAGACCTAACAATTGGAAACATTTATGAGCCAAATCTGGCAGCACTCAAATATATACATCAATTAATCACAAGCATAAAGAAACTCATTGATAGTAATACCATAATAGTAGGAGACTTCAACACCCCACTCACAGCAATGGACAGATCATCTAATCAACAAATTAACAAGGAAACAATGGCTGTGAATGACACACTGGACCAGAGGGACTTAACAGATATATTCAGAACATTTCATCCTAAAGCAGCAGGATATACATTCTTCTCCAGTGCACATGGAACATTCTCCAGAATAGACCACATACTGGGACACAAAGCATCCCTCAGCAAGTACAAAATGATTGAGATCATACTGTGCATATTTTCAGACCACAACACTGTGAAACTCAAAATCAACCACAAGAAAAAATTTGGAAAGGTAACAAATACTTGGAGACTGAAGAACATCCTACTAAAGAATGAATGGGCTAACCAAGAAGTTAAAGAGGCAATTAAAAAGTATATGGAAGTCAATGAAAATGATAACACCACAGCCCAAAACCTTTGGGATGCAGCAAAGGAGGTCATAAGAGGAAAGTATATAGCAATCCAGGCCTTCCCAAAGAAGGAAGAAAGATCTCAGATATACAACCTAACCTTACGCCTTAAAGAGCTGGAAAAAGAACAGCAAATACAACGCCAAACCAGCAGAAGACAGGAAAAAATAAAGATTAGAGCATAAATTAATGCTACCAAAACCAAAAAAACAGTAGAAAAGATCAATGAAACCAGAAGCTGGTTCTTAGAAAGAATTAACAAAATTGATAAACCACTAGCCAGTTTGATCCAAAAGAAAAAGGAAAGGACCCAAATAAATAAAATCAAGAGTGAAAGAGGAGAGATCACAACCAACACAACAGAAATGAAAACAATAATAAGAGAATAGTATGCCAATAAAATGGGCAGTCTGGAAGAAATGGACAAATTCCTAGAAACATATACACTACCAAAACTGAAACAAGAAGACATAGAAAATTTGAACAGACCCATAACCAATAAGGAAATCGAATTAGTAATCAAAAAGCTCCCAAAAATCAAGAGTCCAGCCCAGGTGGCTTTCCAGGGGAATTCTACCAAACATTTAAGGAAGAGTTAACACCTATTCTCTTGAAGCTGTTCCAAAAAATAAAAATGGAAGGAAAACTTCCAAACTCTTTCTATGAAGCCAGCATTACCCTGATTCCAAAACCAGAGACCCCAGTAAAAAGGAAAACTATAGACCAATTTCCCTGATGGACATGGATGCAAATTCCTCAACAAGATATTAGCCAACTGGCTCCAACAATACATTACAAAAATTATTCACCATGACCAAGTGGGATTTATACCTGGGATGCAGGGCTGGTTCAATATCCGCAAAACAATTAACGTGATCCATCACATCAATAAAAGAAAGGACAAGAACCATATGATCCTCTCAATAGATGCAGAGAAAGCATTTGATAAAATACAGCATTGTTTCTTGATAAAAACCCTCAAGAAAGTAGGGATAGAGGGAGCATACCTCAAGATCATAAAAGCCATTGATGAACAACCCAACACTAATATCATCCTCAATGGGGAAAAAATGAGAGCTTTCCCCTAAGGTCAGTAAAAAGACTGAGTGGTCACTCTTGCCACTGTTATTCAACATAGTATTGGAAGTCGTAGCCTCTGCAATCAGGCAACACAAAGAAATAAAAGGCATCCACATCAGCCAGGAGGAGGTCAAACTTTCACTCTTTGCAGGTGACATGATACTCTATATGGAAAACCTTAAAGAGTCCACCAAAAGAACTGCTAGAACTGAGTCATGAATTCAGCAAAGTTGCAGGATATAAAATCAATGCAAAGAAATCAGTTGCATTCCTATACACCAACACTGAAGCAACAGAAAGAGAAATCAAGGAGTCGATCCCATTTACAGTTGCACAAAAACCCATAAAATACCTAGGAATAAATCTAACCAAAGATGTGAAAAATCTATATGCTGAAAACTATAGAAAGCTTATGAAAGAAACTGAAGAAGACAAAAAAAAAGTGGAAAAGATTCCATGCTCCTGGATAGGAAGAACACATATTGTTAAAATGTCGATACTACCCAAAGCAATCTACATATTCAATGCATTCCCTATCAAAATAACACCAGCATTCTTCACAGAGCTAGAACAAATAATCCTAAAATTTGTATGGAACCAGAAAAGTCCCCAAATATCCAAAGCAATCTTGAAAAAGAAAACCATAGTTGGAGGCATCATAATTCTGGACTTCAAGCTATACTACAAAGTTGTAATCATCAAGGCACTATGGTACTGGCACAAGAACAGACACTCAGATCAATGGAACAGAATAGAGAACCCAGAAATGGACCCACAAACATGGCCAACTAATCTTTGACAAACCAGGAAAGAATATCCAATGGAACAAACATAGTGTCTTCAGCAAGTGGTGCTGGGAAAACTGGACAGTGACATGCAGAAGAATGAACCTGGACCACTTCCTTACAAAAATAAATTCAAAATGGATGAAAGACCTAAATGTAAGACAGGAAGCCATCAAAATCCTCGAGGAGAAAGCAGGCAAAAACCTCTTTGATATTGGCCACAGCAACTTCTTACTCAACACGTCTCCGGAGGCAAGGGAAACAAAAGGAAAAATGAACTACTGGGACCTCATAAAAATAAAACCTTCTGCACAGTGAAGGAAACAATCAGTAAAACTAAAAGGCAACCAACAGAATGTGAGAAGACATTTGCAAATGATGTATCAGATAAAGGGTTAGTAATCCAAAATCTATAAAGAACTTATCAAACTCAACACCCAAAAAACAAGTTATCCAGTGAAGAAATGGGCAAAAGACAGGAATAGACACTTCGCCAAAGAAGACATCCAGATGACCAACTGACACACGAAAAAATGCTCAACATCACTCATCATCAGGGAAACACAAATCCAAACCACCATGAGATACCACCTTACACCTGTCTGAATGGCTAACATTAACAATTCAGGCAACAACAGATGTTGGCAAGGATGTGGAGAAAGAGGATCTCTTTTGCATTGTTGGTGGGAATGCAAGCTGGTGCAGCCACTCTGGAAAACAGAATGGAGGTTCCTCAAAAAACTAAAAATAGAAGTACCCTATGACCCAGCAATTGCACTACTAAGCATTTATCCACGGGATACAGGTGTGCTGTTTTGAAGGGACACATGCATCCCCATGTTTACAGCAGCACTATCAACAATAGCCAAAGTATGGAAAGAGCCCAGATATCCATCAATGGATGAATGGATAAAGAAGAGGTGGTATATATATATATACAATGGAGTATTACTCAGCAATCAAAAAGAATGAAATCTTGCCATTTGCAACTACATGGATGGAACTGGAGGGTATTATGCTAAGTGAAATAATGATTTCACTCATATGAGGACGTTAAAAGACAAAACAGATGAACATAAGGGAAGGGAAACAAAAATAATATAAAAACAGGGAGGGGGACAAAACAGAAGAGACTCATAAATATGGAGAACAAACTGAGGGTTACTGGAGGGGTTGTGGGAGGGCGGATGGGCTCAATGGTTAAGGGACACTAATGAACCTAGTCCTGAAATCATTGTTGCACCATATGCTAATGAATTTGGATATAAATTTAAAAAAAAGAAATAAATAAAATAAAATAAAGAAAAAAATAATTAAAAAAAAATAGGTGGGGCCTTCAGGGGTGATTAAGTCATGAAGGTAGAACCCTTGTGAATGGGATTAATGCCCTTACAAAAGAGATACAAGAGAGTTTTCAGTTTCTACCATGTAAGGACCCAATGGAACGACAGCCATGTAGGAAACAAAAAGCTTGCCCTCACCAAACACAGAATCTGCTGGTGCCTCAATTTTAGAGTTTCCAGACTTTAGAACTGTGAGAAAACAAGTTTATTGTTTATTCCCCCAGGCTATAGCATTTTTGTTACAGCTGCCCAGGAAGACTAAGACAAAAAATCTTATGCACTTCCCTATATCACTTTGAAAGCCATCAGAGTTTAAGCTGACAATATAAAGCTCAAATAGTAGAATTTTGTGACAATCACCTTGTGGGAAAGGACTTTTTGGTGAGGTAAAAAATGAGGTGTTTGGATATTTCTAATTCTCCTAAAAATGAAATTATATAGAAATATATTCAATGGTGTGCTGGTAAACCATCTCTATGGATGAAAAAAAAAATAAGCCCACAAGCCTTGACAATTTCTGTCATGTAAACAAATATGCCTACCATGGCCCATTTCAATCTACAAATGTTTGAGCAACTGGCATATAAAATACTTGGATATTTAATAAATAATCAGCTCTCAAAATCCAGGACAACCCTACTCTAGTACTCTACTGTGTCATTTTATTCCAGCTATATGTTAACTCTTTAAGTACCATTCTTGAGCACAACATCTATATAAGATCCTAGCCTATGGGAAGTATAGGAAATCAGGATATGCTCCCCCCTACCTGCCCCCTCCTCCAGAAAAAAAGTCCTTTGAGCATAAGAATTATTTTGTACTGATTATTTTGAAGAGAAGCTCTGAAGCTCTGAAGACAGACTAGAAGTTATCCTTTTGTAAGGAAAATTTACACTAAGGAAATCTCCATTTGTAAGGAAGCCTGTCTCCTTCTTAGTACCAAGAAGAGAAGTATGACTCTAACTCATAAGAAATGTATCAATGGAGAAGGCATAGACTTAAATCTGCATAACAACCTTACTCTTGTTTATATTAATTTTCCTGGTCACCTTCTTAAAACTTGCCTTCTTTCTTCTTTTTTTTAGCCAAAAATGGCACTTTAGCCTGAATTCTAAGCCCTAAGTGTCCCTAGTCAAGAACTTAGACAAATAGAAGAAAAGATTTTTTCCTCCCCTATGTGGGTCAGTATGTTGGATACTGGGATTCTCCTTCAGTGAAGGACTTGTCCCTGCTGCTAGAAGTGCTGTTAGCCCCTTCAGGGATTGTCAAAGCTGCAAAAAGCCACCTCATCCAAGCTCAGCCCTTTTTCAGAGTAGCCTGTATCCAAAGATAGAATGATTTGGTATTTTAGAGCCCAGGCCATCTCAGTCCAACTGGGTATAAGGCTGAAGAGCCATCCTAACTCCAGAGCTTCCCATGGGGTTAGCTAAACTTGTTGGGCTTGCATCATAGCTTAACTTCTCCCTTGGCCCACTCAGGCTTATTTACTTTTCCATTCATAAGGTGTTGATCTCAAGGGCATTTAACCATCCCACTTATAAACTCCACCTCAGAGTCTACTTCTTTGGGAACCCAATGTGCAACAGTGAGAAATAAAGGTGAAGATCACCTAAACATGCTGGACATTTTGCTCCACACACCCTCACCTGAGGCAGACCTCCCTAAATCAGACAGTGTCCAGTTAGTCTTGTAATCAGAAATGGGAGCAGCTGAGACCCCTGACTCTTGCTTAAATAGCAACAGGAGACAAGCCATTTAAATGCAGAGTTTCCTTATGGTTCCCATCCTTCTTGATGGTTTCCACCCGTCCTGTGCTGACAGATGTAGTTCCTACCCTCAGACTGTATAAGCCACTAATGAGCAGCTTCTTACGGACCTTAGGGAAAAAAAAAACAGGAAATACAGTGGGATGGAACCTTATTTAACTACTCACTGGAGGCCAGCGATGATAAGTGTGCATTCTTTCCACAGTTTAATGTTTTAAAAGGAACAAAGCAAAGGGGGAAAGAATTGGAAGATCCATTTTAAGTTTTATCTACTCAGACTAAAAGTCTGATGGGAAATCTCTCTTTCTCCCTCCCTCCCTCCCTCCCCTCTGTTTATCCTGTGCCCAGCCTCCTTTTCTCTGTCTCCCTCCATTCCAACTTGATTATTTGAAGATGAGATTTGTAACAATTCCACTATCTGAGTAACAAACAACCAATCAGAGAGCCCTGGTTCTTCACTCTGAGAGGAAATGCATGATACATATAGGGTATAAAATGGCTAGCAAGTAAGACAGTGCAGAGTAGAATGAAAAATAGCCATTGACCACAGGAGAATGATACATTATTATCTCATCGACTCAGGACACACAAAGCATCTACCATGTGCCAGGCATCCTGCCTTGAACTGGGAATACAGTATAACCACAGATAGGCCTTGTCCCTGCCCTCTTGGAGTTTTATAGTCTAATGAAGAGATAGACATCAATGTAAACATCACATATATAAATATTAATTTATAACTCAGCTAAGATACTAGTGGGAGAACAATAGGTGGAACTATGAAACAAAAGAATTGGATACTGGTGTAAAACAGCATGGAGTCACTTAGAGTGAGGACAAGTATTTCCACAAAGCTGGTCAATCCCTAAGAACACCCTTAACTCAGGCCAAGAGCCCAGTGTATATATTGATGCTGATGAGACTTGTAATATAGTATTTAAGAGTTCAGAAAATAGCAGAATTTTTGAAGAAAGATATCCAAAACAGCTAAAATAAAAAAAATTAATAAAATATGACCTAATATCTCTAAGTTGCAGTGTGCATATGCTAGCGAGTGAACAAGATGATCCCTTTGGGTATGAAAAGAACCTTTCATATTTTATTTTTATCGCATCCTTGTAAAAGTTCTAATTTGAGGGTCGCCTGGGTGGCGCAGTCGGTTAAGCGTCCGACTTCAGCCAGGTCACGATCTCGCGGTCCGGGAGTTGGAGCCCCGCGTCAGGCTCTGGGCTGATGGCTCAGAGCCTGGAGCCTGTTTCCGATTCTGTGTCTCCCTCTCTCTCTGCCCCTCCCCCGTTCATGCTCTGTCTCTCTCTGTCCCAAAAATAAATAAACGTTGAAAAAAAAAAATAAAAAAAAAAATAAAAAAAATAAAAGTTCTAATTTGAGGGGCACCTGGATGGCTCAGTCAGTTAAGCGTCCAACTTCAACACAGGCCATGATCTTGCGGTTCATGAATTCAAGCCCCGTGTCGGGCTCTGCACTGACAGCTCAGAGCCTGAAGCCTGCTTCAGATTCTGTGTCTCCCTCTCTCTCTGCCATTCTGCCACTTGCACTCTATCTCTCAAAAAACAAACATTAAAAAAATTAATAAAATCACTTTAAAAAATAAAAAATAGAAGTTCTAAATTGATACTGCTTTATAATGTACATAATATGTTGGTATAGTAATAATGTACATAATATATTACTACTTGCATTTCATATGTATAAATCGGCATATATTAGATACATACACTCAAGAGTGTTTTACTGATGGGGTACACAATCAAAAGTTTTGAAAACAGTGTTTTAAAAGTACTTAGCAGTTAGCTGGTACATAATAATAATAATTAATATTTACCAAGAATTTACTACATGCCTGGCATATTAGCCTTTTATATGAATAATTTCATTTATCCCTCATAATAACATTTTGAGGTTGGAACTAGTATTGCCTCACTTGATAAAACTAATGCACTGAGGGTTAGATTACATGCTGAAGATCACCCAGCTGATTAAAGGTAGACATGGTGTTTGAACCCAGGTATTCTGAGTGGAGTGGGATTCCAACTATGATATTGTGCGGCCTTATACATGCCAGATTCCTAACACATTATGTGTTGATGTTTAAAACAATAATATTTTGGAGTTTTTTGGGAAGGTTACTTAGGAATATTTTGGAAATGACACACAATAAATACAGGGCTCATCAATAAGTACAGAAAATAGTATCAAATAACAAGTTATGAGTCATATTTTTTAAATATCAGTGTCTCATGGAAGGTAATTCACCATGATCTTTAACTGAGTAGGATAGGGAAATGGGGAGGAGAGCTTCAAAGCTCCCAGCCACCCACTCTACCCCAAAACAGTGTGAAAACCTGTCCTTTAGTACCTAAGTGGGTAGCAGCTACTCAGCATCCCAAAGGATTGGTCTAGGGCATGTTCTGCTATGCTAGCTACCATAGCTCCTAGAAGATGTGTCTGTGCTACCACTGTAAGTCATTTCTGGCACTAGACAAATAGATGCTCAGATGGATGAAACCCTGGGTTTCTTTTCACGGCCAAAGCTGCAGAGGCCCAAGGACTACTATCATGTCCTTGGTGACTTAAGATGGCCCACAACCAGCCAAAGGTCAGAAGGCAGAGATGATTGGGAGATGAGTGGGGATCCCACTTGTTTCTTCCCATTGTGGTCTGGAATATTTTCTAGGGCTTGAAGCCAGAAATTTGAGAAGCCGTTGACTTCTAGACACTCACCTCTTACCAAATTTTATCATATTAGAAAGAACACTAACCCCAGTGATAAAGATACCCATACACTTTCACATAAATGCTTTCTTTTCACAACTAGGACTGAGTGTGAGACTTTGTGCTCGAATCACATGGCACTCCAAGGGCTCACTGGCACCAACAGCCTTTACATTATTTTGAGTAGCTAGGATTTTTGTTAAGAGATAAAATTGAACAGCTATTTGGAATGTACCCCCTGTCTCCAAATAAATGTTTCAGTGGTTAGTTTCCTCAGAACATAAGTCCTGAGTGGGGCGCCTGGGTGGCTCAGTTGGTTAAGCATCTGTCTCTTGATTTCAGCTCAGGTCATGATCTCACGGTTCACAAGTTTGAGCCCCACTTCAGGCTCTGTGCTGACACTGTGGAGCCTGCTTGGGATTCTCTCTCTCCCTCTCTCTCTCTGCCCCTCCCCTATTCATGCTTGTTCTCTCTGTCTCTCTCTGTCCCTGCCCCTGTCTCTCTCAAAAATAAATAAATTAAAAAAAATAATACTTAAAAAAAAGAACATAAAGAACATAAGTGCTGAGTGATGATTTGAGAAGAAGAAAAAAGTCCTCTATCTAGAGGTCAGAAGAGTTCCTGAGTGCCTTATCCATAGCCCTGTATCAGAAATCTAAGCTATATTCCAGGTGGCAAGGGTTTACCCCAAACTCTCCCAAACATATCTGGTAAGGAATGCTGTCTAGAATACTTCTTAATCCTGCAATTTGGGGTGTTCTCAGCTACAAAGTGTAGTAAAACAACTCCTTTGGTGTTTACGTTCTGCATTCTAAAGGCAAGCCTGGCTAGAGTGCCATGCAGAGACTGCCAGGCTTCCTGTTAATTCTGCATTTTGTTCATTTTCACTCCCCATCCCAAGTTGATGTCTCTTTTCTCCTCCACCCTTCTTTACCCCAACAAATAGAATTTTTCCAGGATTTTTGGTATAGACAAAATGGTCTTGAATATTGATGAAAAATATAGCAAAGGCCTGGTAAGGGAAAACATGACTTCCAGAAAGCTAAGGCATTTAATGTTACTTAGTTTTGCCCCCTGCTTTGAAATTCTCTTCTTCCAGATCTCTGCATGGCTCACTCCCAACTTCATTCAGATCTTAGCTCCAACTTCACCTCCTCAGTGAGGCCTTCCCTGCAGGACACACTTAAATATACTTCGCTCCCCATCCTCTTATTTTGCAAACTTTTCTACATAGCACATGTCTCTACCTGACATTACATTATAAATGATTGTGCTAAACTGTCCTTTGTCTATCTCTACCCTGGAATCTAGGCTCCACGAAAGCAAGGCCTAGCATATGATGAGTGTCCAACAAATAAATATTTGTTCAATGACTAAATGAATGAAGAAAATCTATTCAATTACTAAATTAAAACCAAATGAAACTAATCCTCAGGGAAATATAAACCAAAACTACAATGAGATACCATGTCCTACCTGTTAGAACAACTATTATCAATAAGACAAGATATAAGTGTTGGTGAGAAATGTGAAGAAAAGGAATACTTGTGCACTGTTGGTGGGGATGTAAACTGGTGCAGCCACTATGGAAAATAGTATAGAGGTTCCTCAAAAAATTAAAATTAGAAATACCAAATGGTCCAGCAATCCACCTCAGGGTATTTACCAACAGAACTGAAATTATGAGACTGACTCAGGACCAGAATTGAAATTAAAATCCCCACAAGGTATCTGCCCTCTCATGTTCATGACAGTATTATTTACAATATTATTTATAATTATTTACAAGAGCTAAGATATGAAAACAAAGTGTCCATAAATGAATGAATAAAGTAATGTGATACACACACACACACACACACACACACACACACACGGTTATTATTCAGCCATAAAAAAGAAGGAAATCCTGCCATTTGCAACAACAGGATTGACCTTGTGGACACTATGCTAAGTGAAATAAGGTAAAAAAAATACAAATACTGTAATACCTCACTTATGTCAAATCTAAAAAAATGAACTTGGAACAGAACAGATTGGTGGTTGCGAGAGGTGAGAGGTGAAGGGTCAGGGAAATGGGTGAAGGTGGTTACAACATACAAACTTACAGTTATAAGATAAATAAGTCCTGGGGATGTAATGTACAGCATGGTGACTATAGTTAATAGTATTGGATTGTATATTTGAAAGTTGCTAAAGAAGTAGAACTTAAAAGTTTTATCATACAAAAAAATCATAACTATGTGAAGTAATGGATGGTAACTAAACTTATTGTGATAATCATTTCATAATACCTACATATATCAAATCATTATATATCTTAAACTAACACATTCTTATATGTTGATTATATCTCAATAAAACTAGAAAAAATAAGAAATAAATAAAAATACTTTCACAGCAAAAAAAATAAAAATAAAAAATAAGACAAAAATAAAAACAAACCCAAATGGAAAAATCTTAGAATCTTGAGACATTTCTGAAATCATCTCTCAGGCTAACTTTTTGCAAAGAAAATTGGACAAAGGTGGAAGAAAACAGCTAAAATGAAAGAAAAAAAGAACTGTTAAGTTTTTTAATAACAATAGAGATATTAACTATCCATCCTTAACTGAGGTTTAGGATGACAGTAGCTAAGTCTATTCCACTCACTGCCAAGTTTGAGAATCCCCCCTGGTACTTCTCATGTTGTATTATCCAAGACTTGTCACGATAGCAAAACATAAATCATGAATCCCTGTTCTCTACAGGATGGAGGAATAATTGATAATATCCTACAAATGTTTCTCCAAACTCCAAGTGCTGATTTATCATGATGCTTGCTTCTCTCAGTGTGCCGAGAACAATTTTAGAGGAGATTTCTTTCGTGTCTTTTCTTATTCTTTCCAAAAGTGTCCTAGCATTAACTGGACATATTTATCTCATGGTCCAGTGACTCCTTCTGGTCAAGCTTTTCCTGTTACCAGAAGAGGTTTGCTCTCTGGCCTATGGAACCAGAATAATCAAGCAAAGAGAAAGACTGGAAAAAACAAAAATCGTTCACAAGTAAATATATAAGAATTAAGAATGAACCACAAAAAGACTAAATTACCATTAGAAAAAGTTGGACAGTGAGAATAAAAATAAGACACTGATATTTTAATGCTGTAAATACAAAATTATTTATAAAAGTCACATGATTAGCTGTTGCTATAAAGGCTTCCTTAAAATATCTCAAAAATATACAGTATTACCAACACAATTGATAATAGCTTCAGTGTGACCTATTTGCAGCCTCGCAATTTTCCTTATTAAAACAACAGAGAGAACTGATTACTCAGCAGGGTAACCTTCTCTAAAATAACTTCCTTGACAAAATGGATAGTGTCACTTGTCACACAGGAAGTGAAGACTTGGCAGAATTTTCTCTGGGTAGTTTCCTTTGACTTTTCACATTACAGTCAACTGATTTACGAATAATAGGAAGTATAAATTTAACTGTGCTGACAACACTTTGGAAGTGTACTAGATCTGCAAGACCTTTCCAGCCAAATGGTCTCCTGACCCCTCCAACTCAATATGGCAAAAACATAATGTGTTAAATCAATAATAAATAAGTTGGTTATGAAATGGATTAATTCATTCATTAATTTTAAACCATACATGTGAAGTTCCCCTAACCTGCTCTTTCCCCTAACTTCTAACTTCCCCATTTCTGCCGTACCACCTCTATGAACCCATAAGACCTAGGTAGCAGAGTAAGCCATTCTCTCTTCTCATGTCCAATGGGTCCAAATTCTGCAGCATCTTCCTTCCTTGCTTCTCTTCCATTCACCCCTTGATTACCATCCAAGTTTAGGCCTCATTTGTCAGCTTGCTTTCACTCTCTACCCTCTACATGACAGGCAAACTATCCCTTTGATTTTATCAACATAACACCCTTCCACTGACTACAAATAGAGAGTGCATTACTCAGCTTGGCATTCAAGGGCTTCTGTAATCAAGCTCTGCCATTATTTCTAACCCTACATTTTATTGGTCTTTCATATACCAACAAATTTAAATTGTTTTTCTTAGAATATTCTTTTTTTCCACTTCCATATCATGTTTTTGCCTTTGCTTATAATGACATCCCCACTTCCATACATTATATACACCACCACTACCAAAGTTAGTTAACTTTTCTTTCTTTGAAAGCTTTCCTATCACCTTAGTAAGAAATAATATTGTTTTTCCCGAGTGCCTGTGGTACTTGACCTACTCCCTTAATACCAAGCTTTGTGGTACATTTATTTATTTACTGTGTTTTCCCCTGATTTATTAATAAACTCCTTGAGAGCATTCATTACTTTAGAATTGAAGCTGATGGGACTCACTCAGTTCACCTGTATTGAAAGGACGAATAAATGAGTGATAAAGTTCTTTTATAATCTGCTTTTCAAAAGCAAGTTTTAAACTCTCTATTGATATGAAATTCAGAAATTTTTAGTAGACATTTGGTAGTTTAAATATTATATAACAAATTAATATAAAATAATCATGTAACAGAATATAGGCCTCACTCAGCTAAAACTAGTTAAAGATTATATATATATATGAGGGGGGGTGCCCATGAAGAGGGAAGAAGGGCAGGGTGGGGAGAAGGAGAGAGAGCAAGAGAGAGAGAGAAAGAGAGAGAAAGAGAATCTTAAGCATACTCCAAGCTCAGTGCAGAGCCCAACATGGGGCTCAATCCTATGACCTTGGGATCATGACCTGAGCCACAATCAAGAGTTGGATGCTCAACTGACTGAGCCACCCAGGCACCGGTATGTATTATATATTGATCTTTTCTCCCCAACAAATGTTAAATGAGTGAAAAAGCATGCACACACGTGTCCTTAATCCCTGGCATTTATTAAGCATTCCAACATTATCTTGTAGCAGCAATGATAGCATTGGTGTTAGAGGTAGTACAGTGGTGACGATACTGGTGGTGGTATTAGAAGTGATAGTGGTCATATGATATTTTATGACTTCACTCATATGAGGACTCTAAGATACAAAACAGATGACCATGAGGGAAGGGAAACAAAAAGTAATATAAAAACAGGGAGGGGGACAAAACATAAGAGACTCTTAAATATGAAGAACAAACAGAGGGTTGCTGGAGTGCTGGAGGGGTTGTGGGGGGGGGATGGGTTAAACTGGTAAGGGGCACTAAGGAATCTATTCCTGAAATCATTGTTGCACTATATGCTAACTTGGATGTAAATTAAAAACAAAACAAAACAAAACAAAAAACAGCTGCATCTTAAACTCACCAAGTTGTGCACACTAAATATGTATAGCTTTTTGTATGTCAATCAATTGTCAATAAAGTGGTTTAAAAAAAAGAGTGGTAGTGGTAATAGCAGTAAAGACAGTAATAGTAGTGCAATGTAAAGGGCCTCATAGTAGCCAGACACATTAGATACATCATCTCATTTAAACATTAAAACAACTCTACAAAACAGCTCTAATCTCCTCATTTCACAAATAAGAAAGTTGGAGTTAAAGGAACTTATTAAGGATATATGGAAGATCTATCTGGTGCTGAGTTTTTGCGGGTGCTGAATTTTTTCCCCCAGTACTCCATGTTACATCCTTACCAGTCATCCAATGAATGGAATCCTGTTGCTTCTGACAAACATTGATTGAATAATTGATTGATAATGCATAGTTGAGTGCAGTGGAGAATTCCCAGTAAGAAAGACAGACTGTGGATTTTTTATTTTCACTAACTATGCCCCCTGCTAGCATTGGCACATAAGAAACAAATGTGCATTAAAATACGGTGTGGCCATTTATAACAAGGTCCTTTCCACTTAAAGTCATCTAATATGGTAAGTATACCGGTGGATGCCTCTTTCTCCACCAGCAATGAGGGGAGGACTTACTCTGGATACTGAATTGCCTACTGCCAACTTTGGATGCCTGGAGGAACAAATACTAATTATGACAAACAATTCACATAATTTAGACATTAATCTAGGAAATACTTGAGCTATTCAAGGTGAATTAAACTTTTTATATACAGAATTCATAATCCATCCAATTAAAAATCCAAGAAAACCCCAGTGACTTGGACATTTTCTCCAAGTCTTGCCTTAGTTTTTCAAAAGCAAACACTGGAACTGGCTGATGATAAAGGAATCAACATGTCAACAATACAGTAACAAAATTTCTGATCAATTACTGGCAATCCTGCTAGAAAAAAATTGTTATAGTAACAGGTAACTATCAGCATTTGGGGGGGGTCAACCTGTTTGGTGAAATAGTGCTGCTAAGAAATGAAGATAAAAATAAGTAGAGAGTGAAAAAAAATAAATACTTAATTTATGTCCAGGTGCTAACTAGAGGTAAAAATGAAGAGTGTGTTTTAAATAAAACCCTATGCTGCCAACAAAGTCATTTGAATTATTTTTTATTTCAGGGTAGATAATTTTCTATTATCCACATGAATAGAAAGAATCATATGGAAGAGATCATCCAAAACAACAGAAGATTAAGAAAAGAGTTAAGGTGGTGAAGGAGTAAGGGGACCCTAAGTTTTCCTTCAACACAGCTGGATAAATATCAAACGTTCTGAACACCTAAATAATTGATCTGAAGACTGAAAGAACAAACTGCATATCTAGAGGTAGAAAAATGGCCACATCATGGAAAGTAGAAGCTACAGAAAGATGATTTGGGGGACAAAAGAATTGAGGTGAGGGACCTCTGATCACAGAGAAAGGAGCGAGAGAGAAAGAGAGAGATAGAAAGAGTGAAGACAGCACACAGGGGGATTGCACAAGAAAAACTCTTCCCCAAAAACATTGGCTGGGAAAAGGAGAGGGGCTGACTACCACAAGCTTTTATAAGCAGTGGAGCTCAAAGGCGAAAGTTTAAGAAGTCTGCACCATTGCAAGGGTCATGTTTAATGGGCTTAGTGCTGCTCCTGTGGGGAAAGAGAGTGAAGCCCTAGGAGTAGACAGTACAGTCTGAGGATTCCCTGGGTCACACAGGAGACAGAGTTCCCCTTCTTCAAGTGCATTTGGGATAGGTGGCATGGCCTCTCCAGGTACAAAAGAGCTCGCAGGTGCCAATGTGCTGCCCTGTTCATTAGCATAGGAACAGAGACACTTGCTGAGGGCAGCAAACCTTGGTGCCAGCTTTTTGCTGTGCTTTACCATAAAATAAAATTCAAACCACTGTGTGGTCATGTGACTGCTTTTCTGGGACAAATGACCACAATGTAGTGAGACCCTCCCTAAAGGATCAGCACTGATCCCCCCATGCCGGGTTTTTAAAATTTGTAGTTCTGAAGCCCTGACATGTGCCTGAGATAAAACACAGGAGTACTGTGCTTCCTGGCAGGCAGACAGAATGGACAAAGACAGGCTGAAGGCAGGGATCTGATGGAAACTGGGGGATACAAGAGGGAAGACTGCTTACTCTTCTGTGAGGGCTTTCTGAAGAGTGGCAAATGCGAACTCCCCACTTTGGGGACGAAAGAGTGAGGTGATGCCTTTTCCTCCCAGCCCATCAGCACTAATGACTTCATTGAGCAACACAATGCCCCCCAAGTGGAGGCTGGAGCCTCTTACACTAAGCCCCATGCCCCTGTGTCCTGCAGGTGCATCTTCACTAGGGCAAGTCAGCCTGAGAATCAGAACAGCAGGCAGAAGACCAGCACAAACCCCTCATATGCACCAAGTCTACTGATCATAGAGTGCTGCAAAGCTTCAGCTCTAGAGGAAATAGGATCTAGCTTTTTTCAACAAGCAGACCAAAACACGCTTACTTAAAATTTGCCACAGAATAGGCAAGGTCCAAACACCCGCCACTGAAGGCAAGGAGAAACTCTGCAGAGGACGGATGAGGGAAGGAATCGCCAAAACACAACAGTAGAATTCACACTCTGAAATACTTCCTGAAGCACCAGGCCCAAGACAGTATAGAACCTCTCCTTAATATAGCCATTACTCTCAGGAACAGGAATATTACAGGCTTTCCTAACAATCACACACACACACACACACACACACACACACACACACACACAGTGACCTAGACAAAATGACAAGACAGGAAATTCACCACAAAAGAATGGGAAGAAGTAACAGCCAGGGATTTAATAAAAATAGATATAAGTAATATGCCTCAAGCAGAACTTAAAATAACAATCATAAGGATACGAGCTGGGCTTGAGAAAAGCATAGAAGACACCAAAGAATCCTTTCCTGCAGAGATAAAAGAACTAAATCTAGACAGGCGAAAATTTTAAAAAATGCTATAACAGATGCCAAACCGACTGGATGCAATGACAATGAGGATGGATGAAACAAAGAAATGAATCAGTGATGCAGAAGATAAAATTATGGAAAATAATGTAGCTGAAAAATATTGGATCACACATGTAGGTTTAGTGAACTCAGCAACTCCATAAAGTGTAATAACATTCATATCGTATCATTCTCCCCCAAGAAAAAGAGAAGGAGAAAGGGGCAGAGTTTACTTTATCAAATTATAGCTGAAAACTTCCCTAATCTGGAGAATGAAACAGACATGAAAATCCAAGAGGCACAGATAACTCCCATTAAATTCAACAAAAGCTGGCCTATACATTTCATAGTCAAATTCATGAAATACAGACCAGGAAAGAATCCTGAAAGCAACAAGGGAAAAAAAATCCTTAACCTACAAGGGAAGACAAATCAGGTTCACAGATCTGTCCACAGAAACTTGGCAGGCCATAAGGGAATGGAATGATGTATTCAATGTGCTGAATGGGAAAAACATGCAGCCAAGAAAACTCTATCTGGCAAAGCTGTCATTCAGAATAGGAGGAGAGATGAAGAGCTTCCGGGAAAAATAAAAACTAAAGAAACTCATGACCACTAAATGAGCCTTGCAAGGAATATTAAATATTAAAGGGGACTCTTTGAGTGGGGAAAAAATAGACCAAAAGCAACAAAGACTAGAAAGGAACAGAGAACATCATAAGAAACACCAACGTTCCGGGTAATACAATGGCTTTAAATTCATATCTATCAATAATCACTCTGAATGTAAATGGACAAAATGATCCAATCAAAAGACATGGGGTTTCAGAATGGATTAAAACAAAACAAAACAAAACAAAACTCATGTATATGCTGCCTACAAGAGATTCATTTTAGACCTAAAGACATCTGCAGATTGAAAGTGAGGGGATGAAGAACTATACATCATGCTAATGGACATCAAAAGAAAGCTGGAATAGCCATACTTATATCAAACTGTATTTTATATTTTTTATTTTTTTAAGTTTATTTATTTATTTTTAGAAAGAGAGAGAGTGCAGCATGAGCAGAGGAGGGCAGAGAAAAGGAGAGAGAGATACCAAGCAGGCTCCATGCTGTCAGGACACAGAATCCAATGTGGGGCTTGATCCTACAAACTGCAAGACATGACCCGAGCTGAAATCAAAAGTCAGATGCTTAACTGACTGAGCCACCCAGGCACCCCCAGACAAACTAGATTTTATGTATGTATGTATGTATGTATGTATGTATGTATGTATAAATATTTATTTTTGAGAGAGAGAGAGAGAGTGGGGGGGGGGGGGAAGGGAAAAGAGGGAAGAGGAGAGAGGATCTGAAGCAAGCTCCATGCTGACACCAGAGAGCCTGACACGGGCTTGAACTCATGAACTGTGAGATCGTGACCTCAGCTGAAGCCAGACACTTAACTGACTGAGCCACTTAGGTGCCCCCAAGTTAGATTTTAAACCAAAGACTGTAACAAGAGATCAAGAAGGGCATTATATCATAATTAAGGGGTCTACCCATCAAGAAGTTGTAACAATTGTAAATAGTTATGCCCCAAACTTGAAAGAACCCAAATATATAAATCAATTAATAATAAACATAAAGAAACTCATAATAATACAATAATAGTGGGGGATTTTACAGCAATGGATGGATCATCTAAGCAGAAAATCAACAAGGAAACAAGGGCTTTGAGAGACACACTGGACCAATGGTCTTAAGAATGGACCAGATGGACTTAACATATTCAGAACATTCCATTCTAAAGTAGCAAAATATACATTCTTTTCAAGTGCACATGGAACATTCTCCAGAATAGATCACACACTGGGTCACAAATAAGGCCACAACCAGTATAAAAAGACTGAGATTATGCTATACATATTTTCAGACAACAACCTTATGAAACTTGAAGTGAACCACAAGAAAAAATTTGGTAAGACCACAAATACATGGAGGTTAAAGAACGTCCTACTAAAGAATTAATGAGTTAACAGGAAATTAAAGAAGAAATTTAAAAAGACACGGAAGCAAATGAAAATGAAAACATGACAATCCAAAACCTTTGAGGCAGCAAAGGTGGCCATAAGAGGAAGTATACTGCAACACAAGCAAGAAAGGTCTCAAATACACAACATAACCTTACACCTAAAGAGCTAGAAAAGGAACAGCAAATAAAGACTTAAGCCAGCAAAAGAAGGGAAATAATAAAGAATAAAGCAGAAATAAATTACACAGAAATAAAACAAAACAAAACAAACAACAACAACAACAAACAAATAGAAGAGATCAAAAAAACTAAGACCTGGTTCTTCGAAAGAATTAATAACATTGATAAACCCCTAGCCAGGCTTATCAAAAAGAAAAGAGAAAGGAACCAAATAAATAAAATCATGAATGAAAGAGGAGAAATCACAACCATTACCACAGAAATACAAACTATTATAAGAGAGTATTATTAAAAATTATGCCAACAAACTGGGCAATCAGAAGAAAGTGATAGATAAATTCCTAGAAACATACAAACTACCAAAACTGAAACAGGAAGGTATAGAAAATTTAAACAGACCCATAGCAGCAAAGAAATTGAATCAGTAATCAAAAATCTCCCAACAATAGTGCAGGGCGAGATGACATCCCAGGGGGATTCTACTGGACATTTAAAGAAGAGTGAATACCTATCCTCTAACTGTTGCAAAAAATAGAAATGGAAGGAAAACTTCCAAATTCATTCTATAAACCTAGCATTATCTTGATTCAAAAACCAGAGAAAGACCCCACTAAAAAGGAGAGTTATAGGCCAGTATCTCTGATGAACATGGATGTAAAAATTTTCAACAAGATACTAGCAAATCCAATTCAATAGTACATTCAAAGAAATATTCACCATGATCAAGTGGGATTTATTCCTGGGCTGCAGGGCTGATTCAATATTCACAAATCAATCAATGTGATATACTACATTAATAAAAGAAAGGATAAGCATCATATGATCCTGTCAATAGATGCAGAAAAAGTGTTTGATAAAATACAGAATCCATTCTTGATAAAAACTCTGAACAAAGTAGGGATACATGGAACATACCTCAATATCATTAAGGCCATATATGAAAGACTCACAGATAATATTGTCCTCAATGGGGGAAATCTGAGAGCTTTTCCTCTACTGTTGGGTACAAGACAGAGACATCCACTCTCACCATTACTATTCAACATAGAACTGGAAGTCTTAGCCTCAGCAGTCAAACAACAAAAAGAAATAAAAGGCATGCAACCGGCAAGGAAGAAGTCAAACTTTCACTATTTGCAGATGACATGATACTCTATGTAGAAAACCTGAAAGACTCCAGCAAAAAATTTCTAGAACTAATACATGAATTCATCAAAGTCTCAGGATATAAAATCAATATACAGAATATGTTGCATCTCTATACACCAATAATGAGGCAGCAGAAAAAAAATCAAGGAGTTGTTCCCATTTACAATTGCACCAAAACCCATAAGATATCTAGGGTTAAACCTAACCAAAGAGGTAAAATATCTGTATTCTGAAAACTAAAGAACACTTGTGAAAGAAATTGAAGAGGACACAAAGAAATGGAAAAGCATTCCATGCTCATGGATTGGAAGAACAAACAATGTTAAAATGTCTATACTACCCAAAGCTATCAGCACATTTCATGCAATTCCTACCAAAATGCCACCAGAATTTTCACAGAGTTAGAATAAACAATCCTAAAATCTGTATGGAACCACAACAGACACCGAATACCAAAGCAATCCTGAAAAAGAAAAGAAAAGCAAGAGGCATCATAATTCTGGACTTCAAGCTATATTACAAAGCTGTAGTCATCAAGACAGTATGGTAATGGCACAGAAACAGACACATAGATCAGTGGAATAGAGAACCCAGAAATGGACACATAACTATATGGTCAACTCATCTTTGAGAAAGCAGGAAAGAATATCCAATGAAAACAAGACAGTCTCTTTAGCAAATGGTGTTGGAAAAACTGGACAGCAACACACAGAAGAATAAAACTGGATCACTTTTTTACACCTTACATATAAGTAAATTCAAAATATATGAAAGACTTAAATGTGACATAGGAAACCATCAAAATCCTAGGTCAAACATCTTCTTTGACCTTGGCTATAGCAACTTCTTAAAAGACACATATCTGGAGGTAAAGGAAACAACAGCAAAAATGAACTATTGGGACTTCCTCAAGATAAAAAGCTTCTGCACAGCCAAGGAAACAATCAACAAAACTAAAAGGCAGTCTATGGAATGGGAAAAGATATTTGCAAATGACCTATTGGATACAGGGTTAGTATCCAAAATCTATAAAGAAGTTATCAAATTCAACCCACAAAATTAAATAACCCAGTGAAGAAATAGGCAGAAGACATGAAGAGACATTTTTCGAAAGAGAATATACATATGGCTAACAGACACATGAAAAGCTGCTCAACATCACTCATCATCAGGGAAATGCAAGTCAAAAGCACAATGAGATAGCACCTCAGGCCACTCAGAATGGCTATGATTAACAACACAAGAAACAACACATGTTGGGGAGGATGCCGAGAAAGGAGAACCCTCTTATACTGTTGGTGGGAATGCAAACTGGTGCAGTCACTCTGGAAAATAGTATGGAGGTTTCTCGAAAAGCTGAAAATATAACTACTTAATGATCCAGCAATTGCAGTACTAGGTATGTACCCAAAGAATAAAAAAATACAGATTCAAAACGGGTACATGCACCATGATATTTATAGCAGCATTATCAACAATAGCTAAATTATGGAAAGAGCCCAGATGTCTCTCCACTGATGAATGGATAAAGAAGATGTGGCATATATATATATGATGGAATATTATTCAGCCATCAAAATACATAAAATCTTGCCATTTTCAACAATGTGGATGGAGCTATAGTGTCTTATGCTAAACAAAATAAGTCAGTCAGAGAAAGACAAATACCATATGATTTCACTCATAGGTGGAATTTAAGAAACAAAACAGATGATCATATGGGAAGGGAGAAAAACAAGAGAGAGAGGGAAGCAAACCATAAGAGACTCTTAACAATAGAGAACAAACTGAAGGTTGATGGAGGGAGGTAGAGGGGGATGGGCTAAATGGGTGATGGGTATTAAGCAGGGCACTTGTTATGATGAGCACTGGGTATTACATGTAAGTGATGAATCATTAAATTCTACTCCTAAAACAAATATTACACTACATTAGCTAACTAGAATTTAAACAACATTTTGAAGAAATAAAATATGTGAAAAACAGTAATATAAATCTACTAAGAAAACCAGAAAAAAATCCAGGATATGGGACATTGTACAAATGACTTGGACACTTCAAAAAGTTCAATGTTGTGGGAGAAAAGGACTTTTCCAGATTAAAATGTGGGCAAAACCTTGATTAGATCCTGGATCTATATTTAAATTATGTCCTAGATGAGGACACAGTTTAAAAAGACATTCTGGGACATTAGGGGAAATTTATCTCATACAAATAGATTATATTAGATGCTATTGAGTTATTGTTAATTGTCTCAAGTATGACAATGGCATAATGGCATTGTCCTTTCAGCTTTTAAATATATTTTAAATTCTTGATCTTCATCAAGACTATTACCATAAATTCAGCTCTTCTATGAACTTCTGAAAATACAAAATTATAATCAATTTAAAAAAACAGCAGAAGATTTAGAAGTTGTTCCTATTTATTTCAGAAATACATTATTCAATTTGTGTTTTGCATGCTTCAATTTACTTTTCTAAGTTTGATTTAGGCTCATATTATAATTAGTTTTACTTTCCTGAGCCCTCACCAAGTGCTAGGAGGAAGTTAATCTAGAAATGTGCTAGTGGAAAATAATGGGAAAAAAAAACACTAAAAATTATCCATCTTGAGTGAGGAAAAATGACAGACCAAGTATGTCCCTTCTTACCCCAAATCTCTCAAAATAGAAACAAATGTGTGTGTGTGTGTGTGTGTGTGTGTGTGTGTGTGTGTATTAAAAGAAAACTAAATCCGTACGGGTGAAAGTGATAAAATAAATTTCCATCAAGGAAACTCTCAGGTCTAACTCAGAAAGTTCTGTCATGAGTCACATAAGATCCTGGTTCCTGGGGCACCTGGGTGGCTCAGTGGGTTAAGTATCTGACTTTGACTCGGGTCATAATCTCACTGTTGGTGAGTTTGAACCCCATGTCAGGTTCTGTGCTGACAGCTCAGAGCCTGTAGCCTGCTTCAGATTCTATGTCTCCCTCTTTCTGTGCCCCACCCCTGCTTGCACTCTATCTTTCTCTCTCTCAAAAATAAATAAACATTAAAGAAAAAGATCCTGGTTCTTAGCGTGTACTTATAATATTAAACGCAAATTCACTTATTCTTTATTTCAAAGACTAATCCAGAATTCATAATACACTACAAGAGGTAATCTTACCTATTTTCTGACCCAGAGTCCTGAGAACAGAAGGAAGTTTCCTTTCAATAACTGAAGCAGTTCACAAATTTGCAATAATAAGACCATTTTTAAAAGATAGGTCACTAGGGGGGCACTCTTACACTGTTGGTGGGAATGCAAACTGGTACAGTCACTTTGGAAAATAGTATGGAGTTTTCTCAAAAAGTCAAAAATAGAACTATCCAGCAATTGCTGGATACAAAAATACTGATTTGATGGGATACATGTACCCCAATGTTTATAGCAGCATTATCAACAATAGCCAAATTATGGAAAAGCTCAAATGTCCATTGACTGATGAATGTATAAGACAGATGTGGTGTGTGTGTGTATATATATGTATGTATATATGTGTGTGTGTATATGTACATGTGTACGCACATATATATACATACATATACGTACACATGTACATACACACACAATGGAATATTACTCAGTCATCAAAAAAATGAAATCTTGCCATTTACAATGACATGGATGGAGCTAGAGAGTATTATGCCAAGTAAAATAAGTCAGAGAAAGACAAATACCATATGATTTGACGCATATGTGGAATTTAAGAAATGAAACAGATGAACATGGGGGAAAAAAGGAGAGAGAGGCAAAACATAAAACAGATTCTTAACTATAGGGAAAAAACTGAAGGTTGCTGGAGGAGAAACGGGAGGAGGGATAAGTTAAATGGGTGACAGGGACTAAGGAAGGACATTTATTGTGATGAGCACTGGATATTGTATATAAGTGATGAATCACTGAATTCTACTCCTGAAGCTAATATTATACTATATGGAATACAACTGGAATTTAAATAAAAACTTGAAACAAAGAAACAAAGATGGGTTACTTTACAATTTTTCTTTTTTCTATCTAAGATTTCTAAACTGGTGGAATCAAGGTCTCTTGAGATTGACTGTGTGTCAGTAAATTTATAAACAGCCAAGTGGCCAGTGTTCTGTGTTGGCAGCCAAAAGCTAGTCACCTTAAATCAAGATTTACAAGCGCAAAATTTTTTATTCCCCTCATTTTCCTTTTTTTTTTTTTTAATTTTTTTTTCAACGTTTATTTATTTTTGGGACAGAGAGAGACAGAGCATGAACGGGGGAGGGGCAGAGAGAGAGGGAGGCACAGAATCAGAAACAGGCTCCAGGCTCCGAGCCATCAGCCCAGAGCCTGACGCGGGGCTCGAACTCACGGACCGCGAGATCGTGACCTGGTTGAAGTCGGACGCTTAACCGACTGCGCCACCCAGGCGCCCCTCATTTTCCTTTTGACTTAAGGAATATTTGATATGAGTAGCCAGCTGTCAATATATATAATGACACATGAACACGTGTGTAAATATTTGAAACAAGTATCATGACAGGCAGAGTCAGAATTATCTGTTTATCGAATGCATCCGTGCTTTGCAAAGCAATTATATTAAAAACCATTCTTTTGCAACTTCTAGGAAAAAATACAAACAACTAAACTTACAATAAGAATGTATCAAGGCATTAACCCCTCAGTCAACTAAATTGGCCCAACAGTGTGCTGTTTAAAAAGAACATATACACGTGTATTAATGTATTACATATGATGGTTCAATTTTTTTATACTTGAAAACAAAAATATATCACCAGCTGTAATCCTTACCTTTTCAAGTATAGCATTGCCTTGGTGAGGATTGATGTTATGTTGGCTTATTTCTCTCTTGTATTTATATTCATAAACTTGGTCAGTGATATTAATCAGCAGAGTTGATGGACTGAAGGCCAGTTTTCCACAATCATACACAGTTCCACTTTCAATATCAGTTGGTGCTGTAGCATATCGTATGATTAATCCCATTATTAGCCCTAAAATAAAGAATAAACAATTGCACTGGAGGAACTGAATCTAAAATGTTCACTACTGGGTGCTTTTAAATATATGATTTTAAACTTGTAGAAGTGGCAGAAGAAAAGGTTATACATTGCCTGGTTTAGAAATTGCTCACTATTCCATAGATACTGGTTCAATAGATTGACTGTACTAAGATATTTGTGGTGTGGACACTATTGTTCGAATATCCAGCACATATTTCCCCCCTTCTTTCTTTCCTAATGGAGCCACAAATTTTGGAGGGAAAAGCTACCTGCTTCTTCAATCTACCAAAGTGATTCAAGAAAACCTTTGCCCTGTAAAATATTGAGTAATCTAATAATCAGTCAGGAGATAAAATTTCCCAGAAAGTTTTTGGTTCACAAATTAGCACATGTATAAGATAGACTCATCAAACTAAAAGGAAGCACTTATATACCATGGTTGGGAGAGCGGTGTTCTTGTTTTCTCCCTTGGGACATGACCAAGACAATTTATTTCTCCATTTTTTGCTGAAAGATATTTTGTGACCTTAAGGGGATCCAGTCCAAGGACATAGGCAATATACTGAGAATGGTAGGGCCATGGTACAGACAGAACTCAGTTCCTGATGACTTCACTGAACAAATGGATCAACCTATTCTGGAGCTACCCTACTGCTAGACATAATATATTCTTTAATTTTTCAAAAAACTTTGAATCAAGTTTCTGTTTATCTGTAGCAAATGCATTCTAAAGATACAACATTCCTTTCAGTGAAGGTTGAACTCAAGTAATAATCCTTGACTTTTAAGTTTACATACTCTGTTAGTATGCTCATGGTAATCTGGTAACTGTAAGCTTTCCTAATATTATGGATATATTAACAAATAGCAAAGAAACTTCAGAGGATTTTACATTCCTCAATTTAAAATTAGGACTGATACATGCGTTTTAGGGTAAATCCACAATTTACTCTTTAAACATCAAATGTGGGAGGTTTTACAACTCTTGTGAATCCAGTCATCTAATGGACTTTCATTTATTTATTAATACTTTGTTGGGTATGTATTTTGTACAAGACATTTCTAGATTTAAAATAAAAACAGTCCTGGCCCTATAGCTCAAGTTTGTAAAATGCAAACCCTTAAGCAAACAATCATAATACAATGTGACATGTGCTATGACAGTTAGTAAGCCCTCTGTGTTATATGAGTATAGAGAGAAAACGCTCTAAAGCCCTTTGAATGATGCAAAGCTTTAGATGAATCTTAAAAGGTCATGTAAGAGTTTTTCAGATAAGCTGAATCAGGGAATAAGTTGGGATCCAGGTTGCACATGTGGGTGGCAGTACATAACAGCAGAGCTAGCTAAAACTTCCCCAGGAATTGGAAGGATATATTCAATGTGTTGAATCAGAAAAATATGCAGCCCAGAATTCTTTATCCAGCAAGGCTGTCATTCAAAATAGAAGGAGAAATAAATTGTTTCCTAGGCAAACAAAAACTAAAGGAGTTCATGACCACTAAACCAGCCCTGCAAGCAATTTTAAGGGAGATGGATACTTTGAGTGGAGACAAGATGAAACAAAACAAAAAAGACCAAAAACAACAAAGACTAGAAAGGACCAGAGAACATCACCAGAAACTCTAACTCTATAGGCAAGACAATGGTAATAAATTCATACCTTTCAGTACTCACTCAAAATGTCAATGGACTAAAAGCTCCAGTCAAAAGACATAGGGTACCAAAATGGATAAGAAAACAAGACCCATCTATATGTTGCTTACAAGAGACCCATTTTAGACCTAAAGATATTTACAGATTGAAACTAAAGGGATGGAGAACCATCTATCATGCTGATTGTCATCAAAAGAAAGCTGGAGTAGCCATACTTATATCAGACAAACTAGATTTTAAAATAAAGACTGTAACAAGAGATGAAGAAGGGTATTATATCATAATTAAGGAGTCTACTCACCAAGATCTAACAATTGTAAATATTTATGCCCCCAATGTGAAAGCGCCAAAATATATAAATTGATTAATCACAAACATAAAGAAACTCATTGATAATAATACCATAATAGTAGAGGACTTTAACACCCACTTACAACAATGGGCATATCATCTAAGCAGAAAATCAACAAGGAAACAATGGCTTTTAATGATACACTGGACCAGATGGACTTAACAGATATATTCAGAACATTTCATCCTAAAGCATCAGAATACACATTCTTCTTGAGTGCACATGGAACATTCTCCAGACACAAACCTGCCCTCAACAAGTACAAAAAGATCAAGATCATACCTTGCGTATTTTGAGACTACAACACTATGAAACTCGAAATTAACCATAAGAAAAAAATTTGGAAAGACCATGAATACTTGGAGATTAGATGAACATCCTACTAAACAATGAATGGGTTAACCAAGAAATTAAAGAGGCAATTAAAAAGTGCATGGACGTCAATGAAAATGAAAACATGACAACCCAAAATCTTGGGGTGCAGCAAAGGTGGTCATAAGAGGGAATTATATAGCAATTCAGGCCTTCCTGAATTGCTTCCTGAATTCCTAAAGAAGGAAGAAAAGTCTCAAATATACAACCTAACCTTACACCTAAAAGAGCTGGAAAAAGAACAGCAAATAAAGCCCAATACCAGTAGAAGAAGGAAATAATAAAGATTAGAAAAGAAATCAATGATATTGGAAAAAAAAAAACAGTTGAACAGATCAATGAAACCAGGAGCTGGTTCTTCAAAAGAATTAACAGTATTGATAAACCACTAGCCAGGTTGATCAAAAACAGAAAGGAAAGGAGCCAAATAAGTAAAATCACAAATGAAAGAGGAGATCACAACCAACATTGGCAGAAACACAAACAATAGGGGCGCCTGGGTGACTCAGGTGGTTAAGCCTCTGACTTCGGCTCAGGTCATGATCTCATGGTTTGTGGGTTAGAGTCCTGCAGCGGGCTCTGTGCTGACAGCTCAGAGGCTGGAGCCTGCTTCAGATTCTGTGTCTCCCACTCTCTCTGACCCTCCTCTGCTCATTCTCTGCCTCTCTCTTTCAAAAATAAACAAACATAAGAAATACAAACAATAATAAGAGAATATTATGAGCAATTATTGCCAATAAATTGGGCAATCTTGAAGAAATGGACAAATTCCTACAAATATATAAACTACCAAAACTGAAACAGGAAGAAATAGAAAATTTGAAAAGACTATAATCACTAAAGAAATTGAATCAGTAATCAAAAATCTCCCAAGAAACAAGAGTCCAAGGCCAGATGGCTTTCCAGGGGAATTCTATCAAACATTTAAAAAAGAATTATAGCCTATTCTTTTGAAGTTGTTCCAAAAAATAGAAATGGGCAGAAAACTTCCAAACTCAGTCTACAAGGCCAGAATTATCTTGATTCCAAGACCAGACAAAGACCCCATTAAAAGGGAGAACTACACATCTATTTCCCTGATGAACATGGATTCAAAAATTATCAACTAGATACTGGCAAACCGCAACCAACAGTAAATTTAAAGAATTATTCACCATGACCAAGTGGGATTTATTCCTGGGATACAGGGCTGGTTCAATATCTGCAAATCAATCAAAGTGATACATCACATTAATAAAAGACAGGATAAGAACCACATGATCCTCTCAATAGAACCAGAGAAAGCATGTGACAAAATATAGCATCCTTTCTTGATACAAGCCCTCAAGAAATTAGGGATAAAAGGACCATACCTTAAGATCATGAAAGCCATATAAAAACACCCACCACTAATATCATCCTCAATGGGAACAACTGAGACCTTTCCCCCTAAGGCCAGGAACATGACAAGGATGTCCACTCCCACCAATGTTATTCATCATAGTGTTGGAAGTCCTAGCCTCAGTAATCAGACAACATAAAGAAATAAAAGGCATCCAAATTGGCAAGGAGGAAGTCAAACTTTCACTCTTTGCAGATGACATGATACTACTCTATGTGTAAAACCCAAAAGACCCCACCAAAAAGCTGCTAGAACTAATACATGAGTTCAGCAAAGTTGCAGGATATAAAATCAATGTACAGGAATCAGTAGCATTTCTATACACCAATAATGAAGCAATGGAAAGGGAAATCAAGGAATTGATCCCATTTACAATTGCACCAAAAACCATAAAATATCTAGGGATAAACATAACCAGAGCTTGAAAACTCTATAGACTGAAAACTATAGAAAATTTATGAAATAAATTGAAGAAGACCCACAAAAAAATCGAAAAACATTCCATGCTCATGGATTGGAAGAACAAACATTGTTAAAATGTCTATACTGCCCAAAGAAATCTACATATTCAGTGAAATCTCTATCAAAATAACACCAGCACTTTTCACAGAGCTAGAACAAACAATCCTAAAATTTGTTTGGAACCACAAAAGACCCTGAATAGCCAAAGCAATCTTGAAAAAGAAAACCAAAGTGGGAGGCATCACAATACCAGATTTAGCCTCTACTACAAAGGTGTAATCATCAAGACAGTATGGTACTGGCACAGAAACAGACACATAGGTCAATGGAACAGAATAGAGAACCCAGAAATGGACTCAGAAACATACGGCCAATTAATCTGTGACAAAGCAGGAAAGAATATCCAATGGAAAAAAGACCGTCTCTTCAGTAAATGGTGTTGGGAAAACTGGACAGCGACATGCAGAAGAATGAACCTGGACCACTTTCTTACACCATACAAAATAAACTCAAAATGGATGAAAGACCTAAACATAAGACAAGAAGACATCAAAATCCTAGAGAAGAAAATAGGCAACAACCTCTTTGACCTCAGCCACAGCAATCTCTTACTTGACAGGTCTCCAGAGGCAAGGGAAACAAAAGCAAAAATGAACTATCAAGACCTCATCAAGATAAAAACTTCTGTATAGTGAAGGAAACAATCAGCAAAGCTAAAAGGCAACTGATGGAATGGGAGAAGATATTTGCAAATGGCATATCAGATAAAGGGTTAGTATCCAAAATCTATAAAGAACTTATCAAATAATCCAGAGAAGAAATGGGCAAAAGACTTGAATAGACACTTTTCCAAAGACATCCAGATGGTTAACAGATACATGAATAGATGCTCAACATCACTCATCATCAGGGAAATACAAATCAATACCACAATGAGATACCACCTCACATCTTTCAGAATGGCTAAAATTAACAACTCAGGAAAGAACAGATATTGGCAAGGATGTGGAGGAAGGAGAGCCCTTTTGCACTGCTGGTGGGAATGTAAACAGGTACAGCCACTCTGGAAAATGGTATGGAGTTTCCTCAAAAAATTAAAAATAGAGCTACCTTATGACCCAGCAATCGCACTACTAGGTATTTATCCAAAGAATAGAGGAGTGCTGATTAGAAAGGACACATGCACCCCAATATTTATAGCAGCACTATCAACAATAGCCAAAGTATGGAAAGAGCCCAAATGTCAACCGACTGATGAATGGGTAAAAAAGATGTGGTATATATATACAATGGAATATTATTCAGTGACCAAAAAGAATAAAATCTTGCCATTTGCAACAACACTGATGAAACTAAAGTGTATTATGCTAAGCAAGATTAGGGAAAGAGAGAGAACAAGAGAACACTAGGACTGCAGACCATAGGCAGAGACCAAGCCATATGACTTCACTCATATGTGGAATTTAAGACACAAAACAGATGAACATAAGGGAAGAGAAGCAAAAATAATATAAAAACAGAGAGGGAGATAAACTATAAGAGACTCTTAAACACAGAGAAAAAACTGAGGGTTGCTGGAGGAGTGTTCAGTGGGGGGATGGGCTAAATGAGCAAGGGGCCTTAAGGAGGACACTTGTTGGGATGAGCCCTGGGTGTTATATGTAAGTGATGAATCACTAAATTCTATTCTTGAATCATTATTACACTATATGTTAACTAAGTTAGATTTAACTTTTTAAAATGAATGAATGAATAAGTGAATAAATGAATAAAAGTTCCTCAGGATTTATGTTTACCAATGTGTAGCATAGTTCTTGGGAAAGTTGGTGCTCAGCCAGAGATTGTGTTTCTTGGCTATCTTGTCTCTGGTTGGGTTCTCACCAACAGAATACAAGCAAAAATAATATGTGCCACTTCTGGAACACAGCTTTGAATGGGTAGGTGAGTTTTCCCCTTCTCTTTCCCATATATCTGATAGATGGAAACAAAGCCCCTATAGGTAGACAAAGCCACCAGACTGAAGAAGCCTGGGTCCCCAAGATACCAGGAGGGAGAAAGCCATCTGCCAACCAGGAACACCTACATTGGACTGCTATGTGAATGAAAAGTTAACTTCTGTTGTGTAGTCACTAAAATTGTAGTATTTTTGTGTTAACTGCCAACAGGATAACCTACTGAAGATTATGTATAAATACATGACTTAAGAAATCTGGTGGATTTAGAGAGTTAGTAGTGGTGTAAGAATAAAATAAATGGAGGGAAAGAGAGATGAGAGATAAGAGATGAGAGATGAGAGAGAGAGAGAGAGAGAGAGAGAGAGAGAGAGAGAGAGAGAAGGAGAGAACTCTAGGACAGCAGACCATAGGCAGAGGCCAAGTCATAAAGAAGTTCCTGGGTATGCTAAAAAAGTTTTTATTTTTAACCCAATTGTAATGTAAAACTATTGAAAGATTTTAGGCAGGAGTGTAAAACAATAAAATTTCTATGTAAGAGCTATCACTTTGACAACAGTGTGGAGAATTAAACAGAATGATGGGGGAGAATAAAAACATACTTCTTTCAAGAATATTTTTACATCATTCCAGCTTCAGTGTTTGGCCCACTCCTCCAATAACAGTGAGAAACATTGTATCCTAACCTTTGTTAGCAAAAGAAAGTAAGTGATGGATATGTAACCACTATGAATGCTTGATCCACCATAGAACAGTTGGCAGCCTTTCATGTTCCATGCCAATTGATTACAATAAAACTAGTCAGGAAAGAGAAGGGAAGACACATTATGCACACTGCCAGTAGTTTAGGGTACCTGTGAAGAACATCATTTTTCCAACACTCTTTGACTAGGAAGGATTCATTTTCTAAGTTATTCAGCAGGTACCATGAGTGATACTATGACCTCTGCTTGCTATTCAAGTGGGATATAAATAAGGAAAGCACAAGACACTAACTTCATGGGGCCTGAATAGAGAGAACCTATATTAATACCATTTAAAGTTCCCAGAAGGTGAGCCAATTATTTTTGCAATATGCTTTCAGTGCAATAACAAGAAGTAAACATGAAGTGTCCACTGTTTTTCCCCAAGCAGGGAACTCAATTATTTGTTATAGTGAATGCCTAGTACTTGGGTCCCTGTGGTTAAATTCATACAACGTCCCAAAACCTAAACAGCCCTGCCTGAACCTTTGCACCAGCTCTAGTCCCAGCTTTCAACAAGAGGCACGTTGGAGTAAATAGAGTAAGCTGCTTGCCACCAGAGGTGATCAGACGTAATGGCCATGACGGTGCATCTCTCAGACAGATCTCCTACTATGAAGGCTGCAGTTGACCAATGGTCTCAGCTACTGTGCTCTGGAGTCCATGACCAAATTCACTGAGGCCAGACAATGACTGAGTTCAGTAGGGGTACTAAGGCAGGGAGGCGGGGCTCCTCTGAAGGGTCACTATGGCTTAAGGATGCCCCATGAGCCTCACTAAACCTTTCTTAGAATTGTGCCATAGCCTGGGGCACCTGGGTGGCTTAGTCGGGTAAGCATCCAACTTTGGCTCAGATCATGATCTCGCAGCGCATGGGTTCTGGTCCTGGGTCAGGCTCTGTGCTGACAGCTCAGAGCATGGAGTCTGCTTCAGATTCTGTGTCTCCCTCTCTGTCTTCCCCTCCCCCACTTGTGCTCTGTCTCTCTCTCTCTCTCTCAAAAATAAACATTTTTTAAAAATTAAAAAAATAAAAAAAGAATTGTGCCATAGCCTAAACATTTTACTACATAGCCTTCTTTCCTTCCCCACCTCCACAGGGTATGCAGCTGCACCAGGGTCTGGCAGTTGTCCCAGAATTCAAAACTCCCTCCCCATTTTCCATCAAAAAAGTTTTTCCAATAGGTCTTTCACACAACTAATCTCTTCCCAGATTCTCCTTCTTGGAGGACCCAAATTAATACACTTGACAAAAGGCTCTAGCCCTGCTTCTCTTCAACCCCGCGTCTTGAGAGGAAGCAACATCTTGACACAGTGTAAAGGCCAGTGAGGATACTGCAGCTGAAAGTGTGCTCAGTTAACAAACACATACATCCATTTGTACACCCCCACTGCAGTAGCAGCAGCTGGAAAATCCTTAATATCTGAGGCCAGACACCTGCCTGTAGAGCCTGATAATGCATCTGACAGCCAAACGTCCACTCAGTGCTTTAGCTATATGTTGAAATAAATATGGAGTGTTGAGTTAATGCACTTCCAGCACAGTATTGTTTGAAAGCAGGTGAGAGATAAAGTATGATATCTGGTAGGAAGAAAATGCTAATGAAAGGGGTTGTTTGTATACCCCACAAAGACAAAGGATAAAGAAAGCAACAACCACCTATGCACAGAGGGAAACAAGAGACTGTCTGCTATAGTTCCATGGACACAAACCACCGTTCTCATTGGTAACCCATGAACTACGACCTTACCTTCCCAGGAGAAAAAGAGGCAGCTTGTCCCAGCAAAGCAATACCATGCAGCACATGTGTGCACAGGCCTGGTTCCAAATTATATCCTCACAAGCGTGACACTTCCCTGAGCTTTGCCCCCTAGCCAGCTGATGGTATCACCTTCTCCAAGTAAAAACTCCAGTCCAGATGCATCCCCTGCCCCTACAAGTTTAGGCATTTGGGCAACTAAGGCAAACGTTGTATATATGTGCTCTCCAGGGAACCCTGACTTCTCCCGAACAGCATACAAGCCCTAGGTTGAAGCTTGGACAACATATTTTATCTCTAAGGCACTCACAGTCCTACAGATTCTATCTCAAGTCCCACCTATGGGGGACCATGCTCTGATGCAGCCTGTGCTCAATGAGTTCCCTCATCTTTGATTTCTTATAGCATTCATAGTTTAAACCAAACCCTTTGTGGGCCAATTTAATAAAGGCTTACATTGTTCAGCATTGCTTTGTAGACCTTGGCTTTGTCTCCCCCACTAGACAATGAGACTGTTTACGACAGAGACTCTGTGCTATTTTTCATCTCTTTTTCCTTTAAAAAGCTACACTTTAGGCAGAATTGTAACCCAACTTTCCCTAAGTCCACAAACTCCCTTGGAGTCAGGAAGAAAATGATCCTCCAAGTTTATGTAATTGGTCAGTGACCAACATCTTAAAATGTAAAGAACATCACACCAAATGCTGTGATGTTCCTGTCCTGGCTGAGCTTGCAATATACCTCCCATAGCAGATGCCTGAAAGGCAAGTGACACAGTGATGTTTGCAAGAGAAGGAAGGAAGGAAGAAGGAAGGAGGAAAGAGGCTCATGGGCACTCAAAATGAGAAACATTTAGAAATATGAGCCTTGTCTTTCTGGACTGGCTTTCACTTCATTCTCCACATTGAAAATACAAGAAAACCCCACTCCTTCCTCCCTCATTCTGCTTTCATGCCACAGACACACAAGGCATTGCTCTGAGACTTGAATTACAAAATGAATAAGATATGGCCCTGACCCTAAAATATTAAAATATTTTAATCTTACAGGGCCTTTTCCTCTTGTCCAATATTGTGATCCTGATTTCCAGTGAGAATAAAGCACAAATGTTTTCTAAGGCTCTTCTCATATTAAGCCTGTATTTCATAGACAATCTGCCTGCATCTTGTTGATGATCATTCTACATGATGCTGAAGCATTTCCCAAGGGGGCTTTTTTAAGAGGAACATGGATGGGAATTTACTTGCATATATAATGATTATATTTATGTACAATGGAACAGATTACAGAATGGTTTTGAAAATAGTACTAAAATCTCTCTGTGATCAGACCTATGGTTGTGTTTATACATTATCACACACACACTGCCACACTGCATGGCAGCACACCGTAGGAGGCTCCCTTCAGAGTCTTTTTCTGGAGGAGTGGTGCTCCCCTGACATCACACAATGCAACAAGCCCATCTATACACGTGTCTAATCAGACTAGTTCATAGGTATATATTTAAATGCTACATGCTACTGGAGAGAATTTAGGAGCCTAAAGCAAAGGTACATAGTTACTATATGAAGATTGTAGAAGAACTGAGTTTTGTAAGTTCTTTCATTCTGTATGCATTGAATGGCTACCAAGAATAATGTAGATAAATGAGGCATTGCCCCTTACTAAAACAAGAAGATAAATCATTAAACTATATAATACTATATATCAACTTGATTAGTGTATCAGATACTGTTGATTGCCAACCCAGCATCCATCCTGCCTCTTTCCCAAAAAAGCCCTGATTTGTACAGCTAGCCACCCCTCCTCCCACAGCTATCTACTCAGGATAAGTTGACCTTTCCCTCAGCTCCAAGGGAGTTCCCTTTCCCCTTGCTGATAATCGGTACTGCAATGGCCATGTGACTCTATTCTGGTCAATAAAAAGTGGAGGGAAGCTAGCTAGGGAACTTCTTAGAAAAGCTTTGATATCCTAAGAGAGAAACAGAAGAGCAATGAGCTCTCTTATTCCTCAGAATATTATTGGGCCTAGTTAAGATACCAGGAACTTCCATACCCACGTTACTCCTCACCTGATGTTAAAGTCAGACTGGGAATAGCAGAGCAGAGCAAAGGAAAGAACCTGGGTCCTTGATAACAATAATGGGCTGCTGAATCAACCAGCCTTGCAGACTGTTCTCTGGAGTTCTAGTCATGGGAGCAATAAATGTCCTTATTGCTTAAGTCTGTTTCAGTCAAGGTTTCTGTTATTAGCAACTGCATGCATCTTTATATAAACTTTTCTTTTAAACAAGTTCTAACAAAGTTCTAAGGAATCCTAAAGGAGAGACCAACTAACTCCTTTCCCCAAAGTATTAGGGAAAGCTTTACATTGGAGATTCTTTTTTTAAATTATTTTTTAATGTTTATTATTTATTTTTGAGAGAGAGAGGAAGAGTGCAACCAGGGGAGGGTCCGAAAGAGAGGGAGACACTGAATCCGAAGCAGGCTCCAGGCTCTGAGCTGTCAGCACAGAGCCTGATGTGGGGCTTGAACTCACGAACCACAAGATCAAGACCTGAACTGAAGTCAGACGCTTAACTGACTGAGCCACCCAGGTGCCCCTAGGAGATTCTTAAGGATTTATAGGAAATCTCCAGGTAGAGTAGAGGACAAGGACTTTCTAGAAAGAGGAATTCATAAATCAGTGACCACAGTGCTAACCAGGTATATCAAGCAGTTTGGGAAGGCTGACTAGGGCAACTGAAATCAGGGACTGTAGCACACCTGAGAAATAACAGAGGGTGTTCAAGAAAGAGAGATGATTGGCAAAAAGGTCTTGAGAAAGAACCATGAGAGATTCTTGTTGGAAGAGAGATTTGCTGTGGTTTCCAGAAGAGGTAACAGCTTTGGAGACAATCATCTTAAGGGAGAAAAGAAAATTAAGGTATGGTAGGGACATGGAGAGGAAGTTAACATCAGAATTTGTCTTATATTTCTGTGAGGAAAAATTTAGCAAAGAAATTTGAGTACAGGAATGTCAAGATGACGGTAATAAAATTAAGCCCAAGGAAGAGTATTGTTTACCATTATTAGTACTTTTTATTATTAGTGTGAGACTCTTTAAGGCAGGGAATCTGGGATACTATTTCAGTCACCCAGATTCAAAAAATATGAACTAGGGATTCAAAATGTGGAAACAAAGAAGAAAAGGGTCTGACAAATATTCTAAGGAAGCCAAATCAGTGGACACCATTAACTGTGTGCAAGATAGTATTCACATATATTAAAGTGTCATCTCCACAACTTTTACATTTTTACTTGATAGTTATGTATCTCACCCCTACTCAGTCTTATCAATATTGTTATCAGAACACTGATTTAGAGAAATGATATGGGTTTGCATATCAAATATTGCATGCATTTCCTTTTAGCAGTTTAGTTTTACACTGAGATTAATCATAGATAGAACCAAAAGTAAAAATATGCAATGCCTTCTGATTATTTAGGGATTTCATTCCTTCTCTGCCCTCCCACCAATCTTCTAAATTCAAAGGACTTAAGGAAAGTGTGGGTGTTGCTAAAAGGGACACAATTTATTGCTCTGTGCTGGTTCACTATCAACTTGTTTTGGTGAAGAAAAAAAATCCTATAAGGGTTTCAGAACAGGTCTGAGGCAAGAGTAAAAGTAAGGGGTCCATGAACTGTCCTACCTTAGGAAGCCTCATTCAAAGTTCTGTCTTCTCACAGGTTAGAGTCACATGGGAAATGACAAAAAGACACAACCACCGGATCTTCTACCACAGCAAAGTGTCCAATGTTTTTCTCCATCCTTGGTTTATACCAATAATGCACATAGGCACACACACATGCACACAACATACACAGAGATACACACTACATATTTCACAGCACTCTGGGGTTCTCAACATAGGATTATAGACAACTTTTCTCTAGAAACTATCTCAGCCACCAGCTTATATATAGCTCAAACCCTTTGCTGCAAGCATCTTAGGAGATTTACAGAAGAAATATAGATATGTAACTAGGTACATATTAAAACAAAATTATTTATAATGTTTACACAAAACAGTCTATTTTTTTGTTTTGTTTTTGTTTTCTGTAAAACCAGAAGGGGAAACATTATAAACAAATATAAATAGTGAAAAAGGAGAGGGGGGTGGGGAACTCTCTAATAAGTGAAGATTTTCTCCCAGGCCTCCTTTTCATCACAGGATAGTAATGTAGTGAGGAAGAGAAAAGAGACGAAAGTAAAGGATACAAAACTAGGAACCACATATTGAACTTTATTTTCCTAGTTCTGAAACTTTAGTGTATCAGAAGTCTCTGGAAGCTTTGTTAAACACAGACTGCTGGACTCTGCCTCAAGTTTCCTACTCATTAGTGGGTCTGGGTTGGGGCCCACATTCTTGCATTTCTAAAAAGTTCTCAGGTGATGCTGTGAGAAGCACTGTCGTATAAGACAACAAATAATTCCCACCATTATGAGTGCCACCACAGTCCTAGAACTCTGTCAAAGTCCAAACCACCTCATGCTCATGCACACAGGTTTCATAGAGCATAGAGAGCCCAGAGGCATAATTAAAGATTCTACCTTCAGTCTCTTCCAAATATTCAAGTCAATTAAACTAACAGATGATGAAAGCCATTTTGTATGATTCATATGAATAAGGCACTTACAGAAACTTCCCCCACCCATTCTGACAACCACAGATATTTAAAACAAGCATAAGTGTGGACTTGCAACACTGCTTTTCCTGATGCTAGGGCAGGTGTTTCCAAGTCAGCCTCATCACTCTCTGTGGGACAGTTTAACCCAGCTTCTTGGCATGGATGTACTTTCACAATATTGCTCCCATCGAATTTCCCATGCTGGGCTTTATGCTATGACAGGATAACATTTCTGAGGCCTTAAGGTAAAAGAAAAACTTAACTACTTGCCTCATTTCCCCACTGCTGACTACCTATCAACAGCAGAAGCTTTCAAGGTGGTGTTTTTGCCAATTATTCTGTGCAGCCTTAGCCAAAGTTGTAAATTTTTGGAATTTCTTTTCCCTTATATGCAAACTGAATGAAGATCATTGTATTTTGCATGGATGTCCTGAGGATTAGCAATAATATTTATACTTAAGATACCTCAGTCTCTATCTTTCTTCTGTAAACTTTCTAAGATACCATCACCTGGCACAGAGTAGACATTTATTAAATAATAGAAACTCTGGGGCGGGGGGACAAGACAATGGAACAGCATGGAAGTTTTTTCTGTGTCTCGTATCCATGAAATACAGCCAGACCAACACTAAACCATCCTACACGCCTAGAAAACTGATTGGAGGATTAACACAACAATCTGCACAACCTGAACCACAGAATTCAGCAGGTATGTGGCACAGAGAGGTGAACTTGGGGAGCGAGAAGCCACGGTGGGGAGGGAGCCACTTTTGGGGGCAGAGAGAGAATGGAGATGGGGGGTGGGGAGAGAATATGTGAAAAGCACCCCTCCCCCAAAGCAGCTGGAGAGAAAGTGGAAAATTGGAAACAGCCGCAGGGACTAAACTAAAAAGGGAGAAAGGAGAGGGTTTAAATTCCATTAAGACTGTAAACAAGGGGAGCGCAAAGTCACCCAACTCTGCAGCTCGATACCTGGCAGTGCTCTGGTGGGAAGGGTGAATCCCCAGGAACAGAGTGGGGTCCGGGAGGTTCTCAGGCCACACGGGGAGAAGCAATTCCACTGCAGGAAGTACATTTGGTAGAGGCTGTGAGGCAACCTGGGCCCAGCAGACCCCAGAAAATGGCCACATTAGATGGTGCTAGAACAAGGTCATTAAGGGTGAAGCCTGGTGCCAGATGTGTGTTGTGAGTTTCCATAATCCTGAAACACTGCTGCTACACTATCTCGCGAACTTTTTCTGGGGTGGGCTGGCACCTGGCCGCAGACCCGGGGCACTGGCAGCAGCAGGGTCCAGCAGGCATTCCTGGGTGCAGCCAGCATTCAGCCATTGCTCATTTGGCCCTTGCTGGGTGAGACCCTCCCACAGAGGGGTCGATGGGGTCAAACCTGCAGTCTTTCAGAAGTAAGGGGCTAGGGAAAATAGCCGCATCTGAGACAAAACTCGGGAGAGAGGTACTGCCTGGGGCCTGGTCACGGACAGTGAAAAAGCGGGGAGTGGATGACAGCTGAAGACAGAGGATGGGTGCACGATTGTTGACGGGGTAAACAGAGTTCCAATACTAGAGACTGGGCAGCTGGGTGACGTCATTTTCACCACTCCCGAGCATGCGTATACGCACCTACCTGCACCACAACAATCCAACTCAGCAGGCTAGCAGCGCCATCTAGTGGAGAATGGAGCCATTATACTAAGCCCCGCCCAACTGGGCCAACCTGGCGCTTCAAGAAAACAAGTCTCATTGCCTACTTAGTTTATGGACTATAAAGCACTTCATAGTCTAACTTCTAGGGGAAAACGAAGTAATTTCAGTCCTATTTCAATCTGTTAGCAGATCTATCCATTCACTTTTTTTCTCTTTTTCACTTCTTTTTCTTGAATACAGAAACAGAAAAAATTCATTTTTATTTTTAATTTTTATTAAAAATATTTTTCTTTAATGTTTTACCATATTTTAAACTTTTTTGTAAATTTTGCGAATTCTATTTTACTTCCTTCATTTCATTTTAGTCTCCTTCAGTGTATTCACTTTTTCAAATTTTCAAATGATTTTCTTTTTTTCTTTTTCTTTTTTTCATTTCTTTTCTTTTTCTTGAACACAGAGAGAAAAAATTCATTTTTATTTTTAATTTTTATTAAAATATTTTTCTTTGCATTTTTTCTACTATATTCTTTACTTTTGTGTAAATTTTTTCAAATTCTATTTTACTTCCATCATTTCATTTTTGTCTACATCAGTGTATTCATTTTTTCAAAGTCTCAAACGATTTCCTTTTATTTTCATTCGTTTTCTTTTTCCCCCTTTTTTCTCTATCTATCAAACCACTTTCAACACCCAGACCAAAACACACCTAGGATCTAGCATCATTTACTCGATATTTTTCTATGTGTGTTTTTAATTTTTTAATTTTAATATTTTTTAAAATTTAATTTTTTTACTTTTAATTTTTCTAACTCATTAATTCATTTTCTCCCTTAAAAATGACAAAATGAATGAATTCACCCCAAAAGAAAGAGCACAAAGAAACAACAGCCAGGGATTTAATCAACACAGACACAAGCAAAATGTCTGAACCAGAATTTAGAATCACAATAATAAGAATACTAGCTGGTGTCAAAAATAGATTAGAATCCCTTTCTGCAGAGATAAAAGAAAAAAAACTAGTCAGGATGAAATAAAAAATGCTATAACTGAGATGCAATTACAGGTGGATGCTGCAGTGGGAAGGATGGATGAGGCAGAACAGAGAATCAGCAATATAGAAAACAAACTTATGGAGAATAATGAAGCAGAAAAAAAGAGGGAGATTAAGGCAAAAGAGCATGATTTAAGAATTAGAGAAATCAGTGACTCATTAAAAAGGAACAACATCAGAATCATAGGGATCCCAGAAGAAGAAGAGAGAGAAATAGGGGTAGAAGGGTTATGTGGGAAAATCATAGTGGAAAACTTTCCTAACCTGGGGAAAGACACAGACATCAAAATCCAAGAACCACAGAGGATCCCCATGAGAGTCAATAAAAACTGACCATCAACAAGGCATATCATAGTCAAACTCACAAAATACTCAGGCAAGGAGAGAATCATGAAAGCAGCAAGAGAAAAAAAGTCCCTAACCTACAAGGGAAGACAGATCAGGTTTGCAGTAGACCTATCCACAGAAACTTGGCAGGCCAGAAAGGAGTGGCAGGATATTTTCAGTGTGTTGAATCAGAAAAATATGCAGCCAATAATTCTTTATCCAGCAAGGCTGCCATTCAAAATAGAAGGAGAGAGAAAAAGTTTCCCAAACAGAAATTAAAGGAGTTTGTGACCACTAAACCAGCTCTGCAAGAAATTTTAAGGGGGGGGGGGCTCTCTGAGGGGAGAAGAGATGAAAATATAAATAAATAAACAAACAAACAAACACCAAAAGCAACAAAGATTAGAAAGGACCAGAGACCACCACCAGAAACTCCAACTCTACAAGAATCATTAAGGCAAAAAATTCATGTCTTTCAGTACTCACTGTAAACATCAATGGACTCAATGCTTCAATCAAAAGACATAGGGTAACAGAATGGATAAGAAAACAAGATCCATCTATATTCTGTTTACAAGAGACCCACTTGAGACCTAAAGACACCTTCAGATTGAAAATAAGGGGATGGAGAACCCTCTATCATGCTAACGGTCAACAAAAGAAAGCCGGAGTAGCCATACTTATAGCAGACAATCTAGACTTTAAAATAAAGACTGTTTCAAGAGATGTAGAAGGGCATTATATCATAATCAAGGGGTCTATCCACCAAGAAGACCTAACAATTGGAAACATTTATGAGCCAAATCTGGAAGCACCCAAATATATAAATCAATTAATCACAAGCATAAAGAAACTCATTGATAGTAATACCATAATAGTAGGAGACTTCAACACCCCACTCACAGCAATGGACAGATCATCTAATCAACAAATTAACAAGGAAACAATGGCTGTGAATGACACACTGGACCAGAGGGACTTAACAGATATATTCAGAACATTTCATCCTAAAGCAGCAGGATATACATTCTTCTCCAGTGCACATGGAACATTCTCCAGAAGAGACCACATACTGGGACACAAAGCAGCCCTCGGCAAGTACAAAAAGATCAATCATACCGTGCATATTTTCAGACCACAACACTGTGAAACTCAAAATCAACCACAAGAAAAAATTTGGAAAGGTAACAAATACTTGGAGACTAAAGAACATCCTACTAAAGAATGAATGGGCTAAACAAGAAGTTAAAGAGGCAATTAAAAAGTATATGGAAGCCAATAAAAATGATAACACCACAACCCAAAACCTCTGGGATGAAGGAAAGGTGGTCATAAGAGGAAGTATATAGCAATCCAGGCATTCCTAAAGAAGGAAGAAAGATCTCAGATATACAACCTAACCTTATACTTTAAGGAGCTGGAAAAGAACAGTAAATAAAAGCCAAAAACAGAAGAGACAGGGAATAATAAAGATTAGGGCAGAAATTAATGCTATCAAAACCAAAAAAACAAAAACAAAAACAAAACACAGAGCATATTAATGAAACCAGAAGCTGGCTCTTAGAAAGAATTAACAAAATTGATAAACCACTAGCCAGTTTGATCCAAAAGAAAAAGGAAAGGACCCAAATAAATAAAATCAAGAGTGAAAGAGGAGAGATCACAACCAACACAACAGAAATGAAAACAATAATAAGAGAATAGTATGCCAATAAAATGGGCAGTCTGGAAGAAATGGACAAATTCGTAGAAACATATACAATACCAAAACTGAAACAAGAAGAAATAGAAAATTTGAACAGACCCATAACGAGTAAGGAAATCAAATTAGTAATCAAAAATCTCCCAAAAAACAACAGTCCAGGGCCATATGGCTTTCCAGGGGAATTCTACCAAACATTTAAGGAAGAGTTAACACCTATTCTCTTGAAGCTGTTCCAAAAAATAAAAATGTAAGGAAAACTTCCAAACTCTTTCTATGAAACCAGCATTACCTTGATTCCAAAACCAGACAGAGACCCCGCTAGAAACAAGAACTATAGACCAATTTCCTTGATGAACATGGATGCAAAAATACTCAACAAGATATTAGCCAACCAGCTCTAACAATACATTATAAAAATTATTCACCACGACCAAGTGGGATTTATACCTGGGATGCAGGGCTGGTTCAATATCCACAAAACAATTAACGTGATGCATCACATCAATAAAAGAAAGGACAAGAACCATATGATCCTCTCAATAGATGCAGAGGAAGCATTTGACAAAATACAGCATCCTTTCTTGATAAAAACCCTCAAGGAAGTAGGGATAGAGGGAGCACACTTCGAGATCATAAAAGCCATATATGAATGACCCAATGCTAATATCATCCTCAATGGGGAAAAACTGACAGCTTTCCCCTTAAGGTCGTGAACAAGACAGGGATGTCCACTCTCACCACTGTTATTCAACATAGTATTGGAAGTCGTAGCCTCTGCAATCAGGCAGCACAAAGAAATAAAAGGCATCCACATCAGCCAGGAGGAGGTCAAACTTTCACTCTTCACAGATGACATAATATTCTATATGGAAAACCCAAAAGATTCCACCAAAAAACTGCTAGAATTGATTCATGAATTCAGCAAAGTTGCAGGATATAAAATCAATGCACAGAAATAGGTTGCATTCCCATACACTAATAATGAACCCACAGAAAGAGAATTCAAGGAATCGATCCCGTTTACAGTTGCACCAAAACCCATAAAATGCCTAGGAATAAATCTAACCAAAGAGGTGAAAAATATATATGTTGAAAACTATAGAAAGCTTATGAAAGAAACTGAAGAAGACACACACACAAAAAATGGATAAAGATTCCATGCTCCTGGATAGGAAGAACACATATTGTTAAAATGTCGATACTACCCAAAGCAATCTACATATTCAATGCAATCCCTATCAAAATAACACCAGCATTCTTCACAGAGCTAGAACAAATAATCCTAAAATTTGTATGGAACCAGAAAAGACCCCAAATAGCCAAAGCAATCTGGAAAAAGAAAACCAAAATGGGAGGCATCACAATTCCGGACCTCAAGCTGTACTACAAAGTTGCAATCATCAAGACAGTATGGTACTGGCACAAGAACAGACACTTAGCTCTATGGAACAGAATAGAGAACCTAGAAATGGACCCACAAACGTATGCCCAACTAATCTTTGACAAAGCAGAAAAGAATATCCAATGGAATAAACATAGTCTCTTCAGCAGGTGGTGCTGGGAAAACTGAACAGCAACATGCAGAAGAATGAACGTGGACTACTTTCTTACACCAGACACAAAAATAAATTCAAAATGGATGAAAGACCTAAATGTAAGACAGGAAGCCATCAAAATCCTCGAGGAGAAAGCAGGCAAAAACCTCTTTGATCTTGGCCTCAGCAACTTCTTACTCAACACATCTCCAGAGGCAAGGGAAACAAAAGCAAAAATGAACTACTGGGACCTCATCAAAATAAAAAGCTTCTGCACATCAAAGGAAACAATCAGCAAAACCAAAATGCAACCAATGGAATGGGAGAAGATATCTGCAAATGATGTATCAGATAAAGGGTTAGTATCCAAAATCTATAAAGAACTTATCAAACTTTACACCCAAAAAGCAATCCAGTGAAGAAACAGGAAATAGACATGAATAGACACTTCTCCAAAGATGACATCCAGATGGCCAACGGACACATGAAAAAATGCTCAACATCACTCATCATCCAGGAAATACAAATCAAAACCACAATGAGATACAATCTTACACCTGTTAGAATGACTAACATTAACAATTCAGGCAACAACAAATGTTGGTGAGGATGTGGAGAAAGAGGATCTCTTTTGCATTGTTGATGGGAATACAAGCTGGTGCAGCCACTCTGGAAAACAGTATGGAGGTTCCTCAAAAAACTAAAAATAGAAGTACCCTACGACCCAGCAATTGCACTACTAAGCATTTATCCAAGGGATACAGGTATGCTGTTTTGAAGGGACACATGAATCCCCCAATGTTTATAGTAGCACTCTCAACAATAGCCAAAGTATGGAAAGAGCCCAAATGTCCATCAATGGATGAATGGATAAAGAAGATGTGGTATATATGTACAATGGAATATTACTTGGCAGTCAAAAAGAATGAAATCTTGCCATTTGGAACTACATGGATGGAACTGGAAGGTATTATGCTAAGTGAAATTAGAGAAAGACAAATATCATATGGCTTCACTCATATTAGGACATTAAGAGACAAAACAGATGAACATAAGGGAAGGGAAACAAAAATAATATAAAAACGGAGGGGGACAAAACATAAAAGACTCATAAATATGGAGACAAACTGAGTGTTACTGGAGGGATTGTGGAAGGGGGGATGGGCTGAATGGATAAGAGGCACTAAAGAATCTACTCCTGAAATCATTGTTGCACTATATACTAACTAATTTGTATGTAAATTAAAAAAATTAAAATGAAATTAAAATAAATAAATACATAAATAAATAAATAAATAAATAAATAAATAAATAAATAATAAATAAAGGAAGCCTTCTAGAGCTAAATGTGTGAAAGAGTATGGGTTTTATGGTCCTGGGCTTAAAGAAGCTCAGCTTGCTGTTGGTTCCACCAAGTCACTTCATGTCTCTTATGTGCCAGTTTCCTTATATTTTCTTTTCTTTTTTCTTTGCTTTTCTTTTCTTTCCTTTTCTCTTCTCTTCTCTCCTTTCCTTCTTTTCTTTCTTTCTTTCTTTCTTTCTTTCTTTCTTTCTTTCTTTCTTTCTTTCTTTTTCAAGAGAGAGCATGAGCAGGGAAAGGAACAGTGTGAGAGAGAGAGAATCTCAAGCTGAGCATGGGACCTGACATGGGGCTCAATCCCATGATCCTGAGATCATGACCTGAGCCAAAATCAAGAGTCAGAGGCTTAATTGCCTGAGCCATCCAGGAACCTCAGTTTCCTCATTTGTAACATGAAAATGTTATACCTACTCCCCAACACACACACATGCACATACAAACACACCCAGGTTTGTGATACCCAGTGTCGCATGGAGCCAAACTACCAAGGTTTGAGTGGCTATGGCATATCATAGGTATGTGATCTTTGATAAGTTATTTGATTTTTGTTGTCTCAGTTTCTGCATCTAAAAAAAGGCTGTTGTGACGATTAAATGAGTAAACACATGTAAAGCCCTTATGACAAAATAGTTCACATAGTAAATGCTATTTGTGTTAGCTATTTTCACTATTATATTTTGATGTAATAGATGTTTAACAAATGTTGGTTCTTGATATTTCCACTTCTTTAACCATATAATTTTAATTCAATTTAGACTATAATAATATCTCCGTAAACAGTTTGAATCATAGATTCATTTTCTTGATGTGTACAGTCATTACCTTTTAATACACTGAGAGGGGAATCTTTTGAGGAATCATAATAGTTTGCACTCAGGGCTTCCTCTGTAGCTCCTTAAAGATCCAGAAGCACAACAGAATGTATAGGAGGTTATTTTCTTAAAATCAACTTTTGAAAACCTACAGAGAGCAATATGCCTTGAAATTTTTCATTTTTTCAACATTTATTTGGCTAACACTTTACTGCACAGAAAATCTTGCCCTGATCTCTGAAGCTTCTTAAAGTCAACCTTTTTACACTAAAGGGAAAACAAGTTTAGTTCACTGGGCTCTTGACCCTAATTAACTTTGCTACAGATCCCTTCAAATTAAACCAGAACCACTCTGATTTTCACATGACACGCATCCATAAGCCCCTGAATCTCAACCTGCTCTCCCTGTTCTGATGGTATAACTTGCTCTCCTTACCTTTCTGACGGGAATTCAACAGCATTTACTGAGCACTCCTTACAAAATCAGAGCAGGACTAAAAGAACTAAGAGTGGTAAAATAACACTAACTAAAATGCTGTCTGGAAGAAAGGCCTGAATATCATTATAGGCTGGTAGGGTTCTGGAAAGAAAGCTACTGGTTTGGTTGGAGTGACTGAGAGATGCCTGACAGCTGAAGTTAGTCTTTGCCTAAATTTTGAAGGACTTTTGAAGCTGGAAGGGAGCTTTCATTTTTTCCTCTTTCTGCAGATAAGAAGAACAAGGCCAGAGATTAAGTCACTTGGCCAAAGTAATGCATCTAGCTACTGGGGAAAAAAAAAAAAGTCATCAAGATTGAAAAACCCAAATCCCCAAGAGAGAATCAAATGCTTTCTCCATTAAAGCATACCACATTTGAATAAGTACAAAGCCTCAGAAGAGCCTTCCAGGCAGGGGGAGGAGGGCAAAGTGGGCAAAGTGGCAGTAAACAACTCCTATGGGCCTGGCAGTCAAGGAGTCAGTGCTGGACAGGAGCAGAGCAAAATGGATCAGTAGGGTGGAGCCCCATCATGTTCAGCAGCACAATTTTATCCTGAGGAACTTCCAACTAGTGCCCTATGATTTTTTAAGAAAGATAGCTTTTAAAACCTTAGTGATTCACATGTAACTGCATTATCTTTAAATTTCAAACAAACAAAAAAGCTATTGAGTGAATTATTTAACCTTATTGTATTGTTAAGTATACTGTTAGATGACAAGACATAGTTTACATAGTTTAATATGGCATAGTTTGATGAAATCAAAATCTAAACTTTGTGGCTTGGAATTTCTTGGAATTTCTTTTCTGTCCGCTAAATAGTGAGCAAATTTCCACATGAGTTCAGAGACTGTCCCTTATATTGGAAGGCCATAAATCAAAGATAGACTTCTAAGAGGTTTGAATTGTTCTGTCCCTAAGCTTAGATCCCAACCCTCAAAGGTATGGCATTATGAATGTCCTATAAAGTATGAGAGCCTCCAGTGATGTGTAATGAAATTCTTAATCCTATCGGGGAATAAGGAGAGATTTTTCTTTTACGAACTATGAGCATGGGATGGGATACAGGGCCCTAAGTGAGCAGCACTAAGTGCACCAGCTGCTGTCAGTCAATATTTTGGCCATTAATAGTCATTTAAGCTATTAGTCCAATTTAAATGACTATCATCATGGCTTAAGATATAAACCAGTTATAGATTTCAATCCTTAAATTTTGAAATAATGAGAGCCGCAGAATGTCATGAAACACAATTACCCATTACTGTTCCTCATGAAGCAAAAATATGGTTGTAATGCTGTTACTGATTTTTAAAAGCATCCTAGGACCCTTAATGTCAAAAAAGAAGATATTTTTCATATAATAGATTATTTGTAGTTGGGAGTATCAGACTGATCTCCAATGAACACAGAATCAAACTGAACACTACACATGATTTTTCTTGGCCTCCACAACCCCTCATAGGATATTTTAAGGTTAACAACTTGGAAATTGTTTCTATCAATAACTATAAGAGAGCAATTAAGTGTTCTATTTGATAACTTTTCCCCTCATTTTTCTTGAACTGCTCATTTCCTAAGTCCCTGCTCCTTAGAATTTTTAAGTTGGATTCCTGATCTACTGATAAAATGCATTAACATCTAATCTTTCTTCTAAAGGATATTTGACACATTTCAGCAGAATAACCAGCAGAAAGGCAGAATGTCTTAGTAGAGATGGAGGTTGAATCCCAACTCAGCAGCTAATTACATGACCTTCACCTAGCTAAGTTTTCCTTCCCTTGCCTGTGAAATTAAGATATTGGAATTATGATCTCTAAGACTCCTTCCCAATTTGTGAATTTCAAATTCATTTATAGGCATTGGGCACTTCATTCACTTGGCATTTCCTTTCCCCTTCTCATTTAAACGTGTTTATTAGAATGTCCAATCTTGTTCCTCTGTTGTAGTTTCAGACTATTTTATCACTGATAGAAAGTCCCCAATAAACAGTTTAGATACAATGATGAACAGGAGCCAACTTTATAGACATGTGTATGTATAAAAGCAAATGGACCTTGCTATGAATGACTGTTCAGTTTTGGGGAAGTTAGTTCACTGCTCTGAGATTTAGTTTCTTCCTCTGTATAATGAGGGGGCTGGAGAAGATAACCTCTATGATCTGCTTAAATTTCAACAATTATAATTCTTTACCAACAACAAAAAAATAACACTAAAATAAAAGTATTTTCATTCATTTATATAGTTTAAGATAACTCAAGGATACTCAAAATTTTAGTAAAGGAATAGTTATGCATACATATGCATGTTTTCATAATTTTTATAATCATTTTACTTTGCATTGTTTCAGAATTCGCTTTCAATAACTTACATATAAGAAATTCAGAAGAATGGAAATCACACAACTTAATCCCACTCTTACAAACCACAAGCCTTAAGAATAGCAATTTAAAGAAATGCTATCTGAACCATTCTGCAATACACTAATATTTTATGATTTCAACCTCAACTTGAAAGTATTTCATGAAGTTTTTAAGAAGTAAAGGTAATCTGGGACTTTTTTCAGGCTCAAAAGTAAAAGTTGCACTTATATATTATGAGTACAAACTATGGTTGAATTTTAATAAATCATCAAAAATTTTTTTTTTAATTTTTTTTCAATGTTTTTTTTTAAATCATCAAAATTTAATCAAATATTTACAAAAGAATGTATCCATCATGGATTAGCTGAAATTGGTAAAATGAGTCATAGTTTAACCGTATTCAGTGCCGTGAAGAAATCTTCTAATAAAGGTTTATAATTTAAAAATCTGTGTTGTTATACAAAACCATATATAGCCCTTTAATTTAATGCCAAGAATTGCATTGTTTCTGGCTTCTCAGATTACATCCCATATCCTCTTTGATTATTTATTAGCCAAGTCAAGAGAAAGATCATGGGTCACTGTGGATGGAGAAAAGCAAATGACTGGTACCTCGGGCTTTACACCTGACAGAACCGCTTCCTTTCTGTTTGACATTTTCTTCAACCTGATTGTGTTTTCCCCTCAAATGAAAGTTTTGTTTTTTGCTTTAAGACCCTCAGTACAAAAGAATTTAACTCTGTGCTCGGAAGGGATCAGCACATCAGTCTCCTGAAAGAAAATATACTGCTTAGCCTATAACTTTAAGCTCCTAGCTCAAGTATCTCACCGTGGAATCTAGTTTAGGCATAGAATTTCTTACAGTCTCAAATCATGACTGTACATTATTATCATCACAACATCACATGGTTAGCATATAAAATTGATCCTGTGCCCTGAACCTCAGGGATATAAAAGGCTTTAAGACTTCCAAAATGAGGGAAGAAAAATATAAAAGTACATTTTTTGCTATGAATTATAGCAATGCTTCACTTGTTTGCATTGTGTTCAAAGTTCCTATCCATTACCAAGCTGAGATAAGAATAGTATAGCAAGTTTTAGAACTACTGGTGTCTTGCATTGTACTTTCAAAGACGAGAGTACAGCATGGATAATCTCTGCACATTTTACTAAACTTTCTGAAAGGAATGACACGGTAAATTGTACAGAAAGAGCAATACTTCAGGAGTTTAAAATATTAAATGCTTTTTCAGATCTTTCCCCCTACTCCCCGCCAAAGGCACATAGCATATAATATTAAAAATGACAGTAATTATAAATTAGAAAGTGTAAAATCAGGCTAAGAAATGAAAAGTATTGCGTAAGGAAACTTTTGTATAAGAAAATAAAACATTGCCCATATAATTAAAATGGGTTTGGATACAGTTTTTCCAATAGCATGGGTGGGGTATGTTTCTGCCAGTTTCCTTCTTGAAACTAGTTGCCATAAGACGATTCATTCCATACAGTTTTAAATAATGCTATTTCCAGAACGTTATAAAACTCATCAGTCCCTCCTGTGAAAGATTGCTGCTCTTTGTGACTGCAGAGTCCTGACTTCCCAATATCTATCATTACAAAAACAAACAGTTTGCTCGGTTGGACTCCCCACATGACAATGGACCCGCATCTGTCAACAGACTCGCATTATGTGCCGCCTGAGAACACGACTATGACATTTACTCTTGTGACAGGGCAAATTTCAGCAGCTCATCTGGAAAGAGATGAGCATTCATTATGCTGCAGCACCTTTCATCAAGCTAATGACATTTCAATCAGCACATTTTCTCCAGTTTCAATACTTTGCCATCTGAGCACAAGTCTCTAATTACGCCCAAGCAACAAGTTTCACATCAATCCTACAATTTCTGCACTCACCATACACCATTGCTCCTCCGGTTTCATGCAAGAAGCGAAATCGATGATTTTTAAATAACCAGATTGTCAAAATGGTAAGGATGAGCAAAAAATTAAAGACAAGCAGCTCCACTGCTCCCTGATGTTGAAACTGATACTCATCCTTCTCTGACATAAACCTTTGCTGTCTCTCCATTCTCTGGTCTTCTCGTAATTCCTTAGACAAAAACCTGGATAAGGACTATTTTATCCAGATTTGCCTGAAACAGTCTAGCTGCCTGAAGATTTCAGAATAAACACTGCCACTTAAGTTGCTACTTCATGAGCGTTCTGCCTTAGTATTCAGATGGCTTCTCGTTACAACTTCCTGTTTCTCTTAAAGCAGCCCTGTCTCTTTTCAAACTCCAGAGTGTAGTTTCATCATGGACTCTTACGGTCTTGAAACAATCCATTCCACGAAATTATCTCTCATGTTGGACAAACCTGCAAGCAATCATTCTGAGATCTTGAGTCATGATTCTTATTGTTTTAAACAAGCTCCTTAAACTGCATAACTGGTGAACTGTAGATTAAGAATAAAACAGATCACCTTTCATCAGCAACATTTTCTAAGTTCAAAAAGCTAATTCTGAATCGTAACCTCACTCACACGCCAGATTTCACCTCTCCAACCAAAGTCTACCAATGTGACAGGGTTTAATTGATGGCTCTGATTTGACCTAAGATGATTTCACAGGAATTTTGTTTTAAGGTGAGAATGAAAAAAGAATTTAGTATATGACTCCTCCTCCCTCTCTATGGCTTTATATAACTGGTAGTCACAAGTGCAGCATTTAAACTGCTCCCTTTTACCAAGAATAAATGAAAGCAAAAGACACAAAGAAAATCCTGTCCCCATCTCTACAGCTGTGCTGTTTGGATATGTTAAGTCAAAAAAGAAAAGGCACTAAACACATATCTTTGAAGGAAGAAACCATATAGCCATCCTCAGCAATACTACGTACATGGATTTCTCTTTACAGAGCTTCTGGTCCAGACATCCAGGACCCACAGAAATCTGCCATAGATCACAAACTTTCTCTGTCCTGTGGCAAAACAATGTGGTGAGGTCACTGAGGAATAGTCTGCCACCAGCAACAAAGGCTCCAAAAATCACAAGACTTAGACCGTAACAGTGATGATTCTTCAGCTCACCTTCCATTTGGCAGGCCATTTCTGTTTGAATTCATATTTTTATGCTTTTTGAAAAAGTTCAAGACAATATTACTACCAGGGGCTCTGCTGATTTTTCAGCAACTGCTATGATTTGTTGGCCTTATTGGTTCTATAGATTAGCTACATCCAAGGGTTCAGTGCAATTAGATACATCCAAGGGTTCAGTGAGTTTTTTTCTCATTTCATGGGTTAAGTGAGTTTTTTATCATTTATGGTACCATTGTAACTCAGGAGTATAAATCATTTAGTATGCCCACATTCAACAGAATTGGCATTCAGTGTGTAGAGTGTAAATGATTTCTTGAGTAGAGAAAGTCCAAATATATCCTCCAAAGCTCTTGTCACCAAAAGCTAGAGGTCAAACATATAATATATTGGAAACTAACTAGCTCCCCAATAACAGTTTTACCCACAGGAAAGTCTCTCAACCACTTACTGTAAAACTGCTGTTTCAGCTTCTTTGCCTTCTGCAACTTTTGAAGCTGATTTCCTCTCTGAGTTTAACTCAGTGGGGGGTATTTATGTGGGCTGCAGATGTTCTTTTAACACACTACCCTTTTTGGCAGGCATATATGTGATGACTAATATTCGCACTGTTTTGAAATCTGTCAGCTAACGCTTGTGAGAATTTCATGAAGCCTTAGTTAGCAGGTTCTACCTTTACAATTTTGCAATCCCACAGGTTTAGTCTTGAGTTGTTAGATTTACAAGATAACCCGAATTCAAAGTCTAGCAATTCCCTTTTCTTTTTTTCTGTTTTGATCATCATTTAATTACTTTGGTTTCCTTTTAATAATGGTAATTACTCCATCTGGATAGAATAAACTTTCTTTGGTTGTCTTATTATGACATCCAATTGCATTCTCTTACCCAATAACACAGCTCAATGAGAGGATTAAAGTCCCTGAAATGTTTTGATTGGCTAATACATTGTTTTTAAAAGTCCTAAATTTGATGTCAACATACTCAAATAAGTATATTTCACATTGAAAACTATATATATGGCTTCTCTAGAAAAACAAACAAACAAACAAACAAACAAACAAAACTGGTGAGATCTGGCCCACTGGGCTCTCCTTCCCATATGGCCACAATCTGTTAGTGCCTGTTTGCCACAAATCCCATTCATCCCATTTCACTCATTCATGTTCCCTGTGTGGCCCCTGCAGTCATTTGGAAGTGTGGCCCCTGGTTCACTCTACAAATGGAATATATTCACTGTTCTGCTGTTCAATATCATTTTATTTTCTGTTGCACCAATAAAAGTACAAAAAAATGAAATAGAAAAACATATTAATATGGCACCTACCATGGACAGGAAATATTTTAGGAAATTTAATTTGGTCTAAATTAATGTTCATAAAAACTCTTCTTTCTACAGCTGAGGGATTTAAGGCTTAGAGTTGACAACATATGTAAGGGTGTATAACTAGTGGAAGTTAAATTTCTGTCTGGGGTTTAATGGCCTTAAGATGACATTTCTACGGTGATTAACTCATCTTGGTTTGTCAGGGACTTTCCTGGTTTTAGTACTGAAAGTCCTGTATCCCAGGAAACTCCTTAGTCACAGGCAAACCAATCATCCTAACAGCCAAGGTTTCCAAAATGTGAAAATCCTCTTCTGTCAATAATAACTATTCTTTCTGACATTCCTGAGGGATAATTCACACAAAGAAGAATATCAGTTAAAAATTAAGGCACTGTTTTATTAGCTGGTGACAATAATCCTTAGTGCCAGGTTCTCTGATGAAGTTGGAATGGAACCCAAAATTTAGGCACAAGGCTCAAAGAAACATTCTTGATTGTTCCTTAATTCCTCTCTTAGAACCTGCTGGCCAGTGAGTCAAAAGTTCTTGCTGCAAGATGCAACATGCAGGTGAGAGGAAGTAAAGAGAAAAACAAGATGGCACAGCCCATTTCAGTGAGTATGCCCTGCCTTAGCTTGCCTATCCAGCACCATGGAAGGAAAGACTTGAAGAGAGGAGCCTCCCAGGCCCGGTAACCTTGTATTGCATGGTAATACCACCACTAGTGAACATGACCAGTTAGAATGCATAGACTGAGTTTCAGAATCTAACCAATCATTTGAGAGTTCCTTATTCTTGGAGAGGACAGTGGAGATTGTGGGCTCAGAGGATCAAGAAGGGAGATTTTCCTAGGGTTGAGGAGTGATGCTGAGAGTTCCCTTTCCTCAATCACTAGAGTCCCACCCTGCCAACTTCTCCCTCAACCACTGTGTTTAACAGAAAATACTTAAGCCAACCCAGTGCTTCATTCACTTGGCCTATCTCCCAATATTCATCCCTCTCTGAGACCGGTGAAGTGGGGCTATATATTTTGCCCCCAAAATTTCTGAAATGGGCCAGGACAGGACTGTAATTAAGTTTACTTAAGGAGCATACCATGTCCTGAACCAAAAATTCATGCCCCACCCCCCATTCTATTGTCAAATTTATCATAAATCCATCCATTAAAGTAATGAAATAAGGAGACTATTAGGCTGGGGTGGCTCTAATGCCTTGGTAGCCTATGCAAACAAACCAAATCTAAGCCACAGTCAATGCACTCAAATCTAAGAGTGAAACTTAAGAACAATCAATTACAAACAGCCACCTAGACTCTCCCAAATAAGGCAATCACTTAAGTGATACCCAATCAAATAATTTCTGAGACTCACTTCCACATCTTTTCTATAAATACTTCTCTCTTAGCTCCTGTTGGTAGAGTACTCCTAAACACTTTCAGTTTAATGCTTCCCCAGTTTAAATGGATATATACTCCCAAATAAACTTTTACAAATTTTAATGTGCCTTAGTTTACCTTTTAACACATCTCAGCTTCCCTACCCTCCAAAAAAGTCACATTAGCACAAAAATGTCCCGAATTTGAAGAATATGTACCCCTCCCATTAATAGACTCTACAGAAAAATAAGAGTTCAAAAATTTCACAAGGAAGTTAAATTGCAATAAACACTTAAACAATATTAACTTCCCCAAAACTTACTACCCAATACCTGGTTTTTCTTTGTCTGCCTCTGTAGAGTCTTGGGTCTCTGGAACCCAGGGCCAAAAACCCTCAGTGGGGGAAAAACACATTTTGGAATAATGCTGGAGCCTCTGACCACAGCAAACCCCCTCGGGCATAATGTCCCTCTCTTAAGAATGTAACAGATACCACCTACTCCCCCTCAGGTTCCCCTCAGGAATTGGACAATCAAAATACCTAAGGAAACTAAGTAAACCATAAAACTTATGTTATCTGAGGGACAGTAAGGCCATGTCTGACTCCTCACACAATGGAATGGAGCCAATCAGAAACGGACAACCCAGCATCTAGAGTTATCCAGCCAGTAAGGGTAGAACCTGAGAAGGAATGAGGGGGAAGGGAAGAGGGTACTGAACAGAACCTTATGAAACAAAGACCCTTGCCTATAGTCATGGGTATTCACCCTCAAATGCCCCCTCTCTGTAAAGAAAGCTTTCATACTACTCTTATTTTCTAATCTTATACTCTAATAAACTTTTGCCTGCTGCTCATTTTGTGTCCAGTTCTTCATTCTTCGAAGCAGCAAGACAACAAATCCCCAGTACGGAGGTGAAAAATCCTGCAACATTTCTATTCAACAACTCAAGTACAGAAACATGTTTGGCATAAATGAGGATCTCTTCTTTCTTCTACCCTACAAGGTGTGTTCCTTCAGTGCTCTGAAGTGGGAAAACCGGGATATAGACCTCACTGTTTTTTCCCAGGTGACAATTTATCTCTGGATTGTTGATCTTTGATGGCCAGGAGTACATAAGAAGTTTCCCTATTCAGGGATAACCAGAAAGAAAGTGAATCCCCTTCCACTTGCACTGGATGCCACTTACTGGCCTTGCCCCAGAAAACATATACGAGATTCCACTTTTTATTTAGGCATTTATTCATTGAAGAATTCCCAAAGCTGTACAGAGTGGAAGAAAAGCAAATTTGGCATTGTGCTTGTAATCTAGCCACATCGGCCCTATGCCATTAAAGGGCAGTGGCTTCACAGCTAAAGCCTCAAGAGTGAGGAGGGTCCCAGATGGATAGCCCTGGATTCTTAATTCAGCTTCTTCTCTCCTTTTGTCTCCAGCTTTGTCCTGGCAACACATCACCACTTTTCTTTTGTAGAGAGAAACAATTAATGTTACATACTAATTATATCTCAATTTGAAAAGGTTAAGAAAAAAGAAATAAAAGCTTTGGTCCATTGATCCCCTCTTCTGTCTTGCACATATTGAAGAGTCAGGCATGAGAAACTCATTGGCTTTTTATTGTATTTAATCTCTGTCAGCTTTTCACAAGGTAAGGTAAACGCAAGCTGGCCACAGTGGCTTCCCCCAACCTAGGAAGGAAGTTTCAGAGATGAAGGGAAGTATGAGCTCCGGAGCCAAGGACAGGGAGGACAAAATGGAAAACTGCCACTGGAAGCTACAGCTTGTTTTAATGAAAATTTCCTGCAATCAAAGACCTGAGAAAATGCATTTCTTTGATTTCCTATTAACTGTCCACATGATAAATTAACATTCTTCTTAGGATATAACTTCTATTCTATGTCTTAAAAACTAGTAAGTTTGACCTCATTAGCTAAAAGACATTTTGCCCTATCACTTCTGTTAAGTTATAAAATGTTTATATGAACTAAGAAGAAAGGCCCCATACCTTTCATCTCTCCCTAATTTCTACACTTTTTTCCAGTGAGAGAAAGGGACAAAAGAGAAGGGAAAGCAGAATTTTCAAAAAGGTGACACTGAATAATCTTAAATATATTTTTCTGAAATGAAGTATGTAAATGGCAAGCAGGTTTTGACAGAAATACCTCTAGTGTCTCTTAAATCTATTAAAAATCCAGCCTTTGAGGCAGGCTTTGTTGGATGATGTCTCAATGTGGGTTCCCTCAAAAGCAGAGCCTAAGACAAGGACTTAGGTGCAGCTAGTTTATTTAGATAATCCCAGGAATCACAAGTGAGGAAGTGTGCATAAAGACCAGGAAATACCATTATTCAGAAATAAAATTATAAGCCTCATTGGAGCCATTCCCCATTTCATCCATATCTTTACAGGGTCTGTGTACTTTGAAACTTTAATTTATAGGTATGCTGAAAACATTCCTTAAGCAGCACCTAAGATTAATTTTATTTATGCTTGAGGCAACTAAATTACATAATAAATTCCATGACAAACAACATGGGTCTCTTGGATAAGGGAAATCATGCCCTATGGCCAGCGGAGTTAAAGTCCCATATCACCTGTGGAGACGAAATTCTATATGCTTTGAAATGTTATTTTATGATGGTTATGTCATGTCTAAAGTTTATGCTTTAAATTAAAAGTTCAAAACTACCCTGGGACTCTTTGAAGACTATGTAACTTGGTGTATGCACATATAAACATACATTACATACAACCCCAGGATTGTACTCCAAATAAAGTTTAAATTAACAATAGGTGGTTAAATATTCATTTTAATCCAGCATTGAAAGTTTTTTTTTTAATTTTTTTTTTCAACGTTTATTTATTTTTGGGACAGAGAGACAGAGCATGAACGGGGGAGGGGCAGAGAGAGAGGGAGACACAGAATCGGAAACAGGCTCCAGGCTCTGAGCCATCAGCACAGAGCCTGACGCGGGGCTCAAACTCACGGACCGCGAGATCGTGACCTGGCTGAAGTCAGATGCTTAACCGACTGTGCCACCCAGGCGCCCCTCCAGCATTGAAAGTTTTAAGGGATTTCATAGAAAAGTGTGATTATAGTTCTATAAAAATGTCCTACATTACTGTGGAAGAAAATGACAAATTCACAAAGCTTTTCAATGGCATTTCTTTTGTGTGTTCTTATTACATTAGATATTAGATCCAAGAATGTTTCTTCATTACCTAGACTAAGTATGGATATGCAAATAACAATTATATTATTCAGTTAGAAGATATAAGTAAGTAATCCATTCTCATTTCTAAGCTCTAGTTGAATGTATATGCTCCCTCCCATTCATATGTTGAAACCTAATCCTTACTATGATAATATTTGGAGTTGGTCTTTTGGGATATAATTAGGGACTAGTGCCCTTATAAAAAGGACCCCAGAGAATCCTCTTGGCCTTTCTATCATGTGAGGACAACAGCTAGAATATAACTGTCTATACATGAACCAGGAAATGGATTCTCAACAGACTCCAAATCTGCTAGCGTCTTGATTTTGGGCTCCCCAGCCTCCAGAACTGTGAGAAATAGATGTTGTATAAGCCACTCAGATTATGGTAATTTTGATATAACAGCCCAGACAGACTAAGACACTAGGTAGGGGAAAGAATATTCCTCAAAATACTATCAGGACATATAAATCTCAATTAAAGCTGTAACAGAGAACATTGTATTATAGCAGCTGTCAGAAAGGCTCTTCAAGTTTCTCAGATTCCTTAACAAAATTCTTGAAAAGATAAGACAATTATGAACATTTACTCACTCTTCATATTCTCTCTACAGAAATAGTTTTTCTACAGCACATTTGGGCTCCACAACTGAGGGACTATAAACAATATACAGTTTGCAAATGTTAAGTGAAGAATCTTTTTTTAAAAAACAAAAATGTCTTCCTGTCTCTACTTTGAACATACTTTGAACCTTGTCTGTTAATGCACTATAATCTTGAGAAATGTTAAATTTAGAAAAAGCAGAATCAATTGATTGTCAGAAATTTAAGATTGAAACAGTGCTGAATTCCACCAAAACTCACTCTTACAACTAATTTATATCCATGTGAAAAATGGAATTGTTCTATTAGGATTCAGCACTTTAACCTCAGTTCCTCCCTTTCACTACCTTAACAAAAGAAGAATATACACAAAATAAAAACTGAGCAAGAACACAGTTATACCCGAAGTATAAGGCTTTTGGTGAACTATGTTTGAGAATCTGGCTTAGACCAGAGGCCTCCCACCTCACCCAAAATCTACATGGGAAAGTAAGGAGACACATTCAGAGACACACTTCCTGAGGTAAGACCAGATCTGCAGGGCAGACTCCACATCCATGCACTTAGCCTGTTTTAAGAAGGGAGGTCTCCTGCAGAGACAGCAGGAAAGAGAAAGAAAAAAAAAAAAAAAAAGAATGTTAGCGCTCTACCCACCCCTCAGCCTTCAGGGCTCACTTCAACTGCAATGATCAAAGGAGGAGATAAAATGTTCAACCTTCTCTGCTCCCAAGCACTGGAAACTCACCTCCAGTAAGGTGTAGCCCAACTGATATGAGAGTGGGATCACCCACTGAACATTCCTGTTCCAAGGGATCAAGAGAGAGGCAGAAGCTCCCTCGTGGCACCTCCAAAAGGTTAGATGTATAGGTAGAAGTTTCCTCCTGCATGGACCACTGCAAAATGTGGGGATAGTAGCAGAAGGATTGCCCATTAAGTCTCCTCAGGTATTTGTGCTTTAAACCTGTTGCATTTAACTGTCAAGCCTGTTAGGCTGTCAGGCTGACCCACTCCAGAGAGGAAACCAGCAATGTGTCTAAGCAATTCTCCTGTATTCAAGAGGATGCTTCTTTTGAATCCTCCTGAGACCAGTGTGTTGAGTGATCTAACTGTTGCTCCCTGCGAGAAAGGATAAACATTTATAAATTTGCCTTAACTCCACCTCACACCAAAGGACGAAGAATTATTCCTATTCAACTTTTTTGTGTGTAAATTGTGTTGATCTGTATTGTGCAACCAGTTTTTTTTTTTTAAAAGTAAACAGGCTCCATGTGCTAGCATAAAAATACTCAAAAAATGCTCAAAAAATAAAACAACAAACATCCCAAATTTGAACACTGATTATTTGATTATTAAGTTGAAAGAGTAAGCGCTAAAATGCTAAATCAAATTCCCTTTCCCCTTGTAAACTAAATTCATTTTTTTCTGTATAGTTTCTGATTTTGTTGGATTGGTCTCATTCTGATGGGTCCAGATTTCCTTCAGCAGCTGTAGTACTTTAGACCATCTCTGAAGCACTGAGATGACTGTAGCTTCTTCAGCAACTACAAAGTTGAATTAATCCAGCCACAAATATTCATTCTGGTGTGCTAAAGAAAAGGACACCTGAGAATCACAGCACCAGACTTACTCTAATAAGTTAAGAAAACACAAGCAAGCAATTCCCATGCCACTTAGAGCATCATCCCAATCAAAATTATCTGTCCCCATTTTTGTAATTAGTACAACCCAGGTCGATATTTTTGTCATCATTCATGGAACATTGCTGAGAGTTTTTACCACTGGGAAATGCAGGCATGTGAAGAAAACACAAAGTTACAGGTAAAATATTTTGGTATCAGGATGACCAACACAAACGTCCATATGGGCATGTGGGCCAGAGGAATTTAAACCCACAAGGGAGGAAGTACCCATTCACTGGCACATTGTGTTTCCTACACTAATGGGGAAATTCACTTGGATATATACTGCACTGTCTCGCCATTAGAGAGAAACATTCAAAATACTATCTTCTTTTTTTTAAAAAAGTTTATTTTGAGAGAGTGAGAGGGTGAGAGTGGGGGAGGCGCAGAGAGAGGGAGAAAGAGAATTCCCAAGTGTCAGAATCTGCACTGACAGTGCAGAGCCGATGCAGGGCTCCAAATGACAAACCATGAGATCATGACCTGAGCTGAAATCAAGAGTTGGATGCTTAACCCACCGAGCCACCCAGGTGCCTCAATACTATCTTCTTTTAAAACCATAAAATGTGCAGTGATGACACCTCTAGTCCAGTTCTCCAATAAATTTAAATTTATTGGCTGCCCTGTGTTTGTCCTGCATGTTGAAAACCTCTTAATTATTAATGAAATGACAAACATCTAGACCTTTAACATACTCCACTATAAAATCATGTGAGGGAATTGTTACGATATGAATGGCAACAGTGTTATGGTTTGTTGGGGCTGCATGATGAATATTGTTTTATTTCCTCTACTTTCATGTGAGCTGAAAATCTCCATAATAACCTTTTTTTTTCAAATGAATTTTTATGTCTTTCTTGATTGCTGCATTATGCTTTTTTTTCATGTGATTTTCCCTAAAACCTTGACGTTCCTTGGCTTTTGGACTTACCAATCCTTGAATACATTTTTCCCACATAATCAGTGATGCAACTATTCCTTCAGATACATCTTTTCTTACAGCAGTTTGATAATCCCCTAATATTCCATTCCCTTCCGTTCTTCCATGAATCCTACAAGATCAGCAGGGCCTTGAATGTTTTTTCCTCCTGGGTAGCATTGATAACTGGATTAGAATGCCTGACGTCTTCTTTCTTTAAGACAAGACAGTTATTCTAGGGTTCCCCATACAAAATTAATGAGTTCCAGAGCAATCAAATGTGTTCACTGTTTAAAAATATCCAGTCACCTTCTTCATCCTAAATTGTATAATTCTACCCATAAGTTATCTTCCATCTGCCCAGCAGCTAACCCTGGCTTGTAAATTATCTCTTTTGAATTATTGGGCTACTTTTACAGTGACTTATCGTCCCTAAACCCTTGTTCAGAGTCCTAACTCTATGAATTTCCTGGACATCTTCCCCCAAACCATGGCCATATGAGTTTTGCAAACTAAAGTGATGGTGTCACCTTAAAACTTATCAAACAATGTTTAATGTATTCTCTGCTAATCTTCCAGTCCTTTTATCAAATATTTTCCATTCTTTTCTGAAAACACCATGCAACATTTCCACAAAATTTATATGTATATGCAGATACATAAGGGGAGTATTTTCAGGTTTACAAAAAATTAAGAGACAGATACAGAGATTTCCCTCATATCCTTTGCCCACACATGTATAGCCTCCTCATTACCAGAATCATTCATAAGAATGACACAGTTTTTTTACCAAGAACAAACTTACATTGATATATCATAATTGCCCAAAGTTCATAAAGTTCTCTTGTGGTGTTGGAAAAATGTATAATGACATATGCCCATCATTATAATATCATACAGAATATTTTCACTGCTCTAAAAAAACTTCCGTGCTCTGCCAATTCATCTCCCCACTGTCTCCACCTACCCCTGGCAATGACTGATCTTCTCACCTCCATAGTTTTGCTTTTACCAGAATGTCATATAGTTGGGATCAAATAATAGTAATGTAACCTTTTCATATTATTTTCTTTCCCTTAGTAACATGTATTTAATGTTCTTCCATGTGTTCTCTACCTGGGCTTTCACTGGGGGAGTTAACCCAGTTAGCTTTCCCCATCTTACTGTTTTTATTTGTTGTCTTGAGCTCTCCAAAGTCCTTGACTGGGTAACACTAAAATATTTCCCTTTTTGCTAGTCCCATCTTTTTTCAAGAATTCAATCTTATTTCACCTCTATTTCAAAACATATGACTTCATTTTACTTTCAGTTTTCCTCATTGATGCTCTGATTGCAAGATCAAACCTCTTTCCAAAGAGTTTTCTGTCCTTGATATATCACTAAACAAACCAAATTCCTAATGTCAGAGTGTTCTGGGTAAAAATCTTAAAATTGTTCCTCTTTAGCCTTTGGTTCATAATAAGGATGGTTTTGTTTTGCCCTCTACTTCCACTTAAAAATGTGATATAGCCACTATAGGAGAAGGCCAACATTCCTCTTTCTTTCTTCCACTACCCTTATGTGGTTAAAACTAGTTGCAGTTTCTGAAATCTACACCCATGAGCAGAATTCTAAACATATCCAATTCAGAGCCAATTTATGACTGGAGGTACAGGTCAGGGTATTTCCAGAACCCTCTGCAGTAGCCTCATGAGCCCTAGAAATTATTTGTCTCTTGATGTAGTTTAAAACAAGGTAAAGAAGTCAGAATTTGGAACAAGTGCTCTAGAGTTGCTACTGAGGCCTGATGCTGAAAAACTAGAGGATGAAATGAACACAGCAGTACCCAGTGCCCCATGGGAAACTTAACTTACAGACCTGGCTGAGAAGCACTATGTGGGGGGACAAAAAAGATGCCATGAAAATGATAATCATTCTTTCCACAAATGTCTAAAAAGGCCTCGAATAGTGAAGATCACCTGCTTTGAGGTGGAACTCTATAACTGGAACTCTGCTTCTGAGCATCCTTGTGTCTGATGTACCAGCTGTGGACATGCTATAAGCCACTATGAGCTGTCCCAGCCTAAGCTAGCCACCAAGTCCTACCCTAAGATTCTCAGTCTCCTTAGATTTCCTTATAGTGACCAAATGCCCATCTTGCGTATCTACTTGTTTCCCAGCCCATATTTTTGAGGTATTTTAGGTTAAAATTTTCTCTTGCTCACCTCCAGGGCATTGACTGATGAAGTGAATACTTAAAAAATAGATAGCCAACTGTATTAATGCCTTAGCAGTGCTTCTGCTGAAGTATATTGGAGAATGGAGCTTGGATCTTAGAATTAGAATCTGCACATCACAATGGGGCTGTGTCCAGGCTGCAGACAAGACTGTGTAGCCACTTACCGAGCCAGCTTCAGGGACAAGCCTACATTGGGCTCGGTCTCAAATAGGTACTGCTGCCTGTAGAAGGACGTGACCCCGGTGGGCTACTGCATTGCCACAGAAGTGGAGGTGAGCCTGTTTGCATCTGAGAGCTCAGGGGGTCACAGAAAGAGAGAAAAGTGGTCTCTTCCTGTGTTACAAGCATAATCCTCCAGGGTTAAATATAGCTTAAGTATCACTCTGCCTGAGGAGGGTGGGAGGAGGGGCACAAGCCTCTTAGACAGGACTATTCCAGAAGGAGAGAAGAGTTGGTGAATGTGTCTTTCCTTCTGGGCCAAGATGGACTCATGTGAAGGAGAGAAATTTTCCACCATAACTCTTCTAAGTTTTAGTTTTTAAAATTGGAGAGACCACAATGGGGGAGGCCAGACCTTCAGATGAGTCATCTAATCAGAGAAAGTCAAAATTCAGAAGCTTTCCCTATGAGACATCACAGAACTCTGGTTTTAGTATTCATATGATAATATAATTGATAACTTTGTATTGTAATGCTTCTAACAAAGTTTTTCTAAACTCTAAAAATTCCACCCTTAAAATACAACCTTGTATTTCAATATCTCTTCAGTAATAGTAACTTCACTCAGGAGGAACACTCTATTATTGGTCAAATATCGTGGTTCTCAAAGCAAAGTCTGGACCAGCAGCATTAGCATCACCTGGAAACTTGTTAGAAATGCAGATTATTCCACCTCAGCTCACTGCATATGAAACCCTGGTGGGGTGAAACCCAGAAACCTGTGTTTAACAAGCCCTCCAGATGATTCCAATGCTCACTAATGTTTGAGAACTACTGGTCCAAGACATGCCTTGATAGACAGATGCTTCAGTGGAGCAATAAATGACTCATGTCAAAAAGTGAAAGGATCTAATACACAAATGAAAAAGTGCTCAGGTCTGGTTTAAAAATACAGATTGAGAGGTGTCTGGGTGGCTCAGTTGGTTAAGCTTCTGAGTCTTGATTTCAGCTCTGGTCATGCTCTCATGGTTTGTGGGTTCCGAGCTCTGCATTGGGCTCTGCATGGAAAGTGTGGAGGCTGCTTGGGATTCTCTCTCTCCCTCTGTCTCTCTGCCCCTCCTCTGCTTGCACTGTCTCTATCTCTCTCAAAATAAACTTTATAAAAAAATACAGATTGAAATAATTATTGTATAAAATCACATGTAAACAATACCACACATGCAAAACCTCAAGGTGATACCAATTATCCCACTCACAGATAAATTGAATGCCAATGCACTGTTATTTAAGGAACAGTTGTATGTGACCAGTGCTATATTTTTTTCTTTTTAGTCTTCTTTTTTAAGTGTACGAAAGGACAGTAAACATCCTGTTCATTCTCCCAGGCATTGCATCACTTCCATTCCCAAGGGGTCGGCATCAGCTCCTGTCTGCAGTGTCCCACAGGCTTGGCCTCCTCTCTCCTCCTTCATCATTTATCTGATTCCCCTTCCTTGTTATACGTTTTGCCTCCGTAAAAAGGTAAATTGCTGTTTTGAAATAATATTCGACGTGGTTCTGCCTACATTGCCACTAAGAGTGTTGACACAGTAGACACAAAGATGATGATTATGCAGACATCTAGGATAACAAATGGTGTTTTCTTATCCTTTGTCTCTTTTTTTCTCCTATCTCTCTAACTCCTCTACTCTATCTGGAAGCTCCTCCAGATACGATGTCCCTTTCCTCCTTTTATGCATTGGGTGCTAGCTCCACACTGCAGTCCCAGCTGTCTAGTGACATCTTTGTGAGTCCATGCTTGTCCCATCATGCTTTCTTTTCTTTCTTCCTTTTATATTATCTCATTTTCTTCCTTCTTTTGCATTCTCTTTCCTTTCTCTCTAATTTCCCCTACTCCTTCTGTATTCCCCTGTCTTCTCTCCCTCACCCTTCTTTCATCTTATTTCCCCTTTCAGCCCAACTTAGGAGACACTGAGTCAACTGGGAGGCAAACAGGAAACATGCAAGGTACTTTGGGGACACTGAGAACACTTGATGCTCTGAGGGTGAAGGGTCCAGTCCTGTGCTGGGTGTCCCTGGCCATAACAATATCTAGAAGCCAGGACTGGCGTGGCATTTACATTCTATGCACATTTTCCCCCTGGAGTTCACCCTACTAAATTATTCCAGTTTCAAGTACTTACTTTCTTTGGCCTCAGTTTCCTGTCTCTCTCCCCCAATTCCAACTTCACTACACCTTGGGAATATCTGTTATAAAAAATAGGCAAGAATGGTTTCTTACTACCCTGTTCTTATTAGTATAAAACTATTGCGGAAGAGGTAGTTAACAAACAAAATGTACATATGCCATTAAATCACAAGGTAACAGAGATTTAAACATCTCACGGAATTCTCATTCTCCCAAGGTGTGTACTATTCCTATAAACTCCTAAGTTTTTTTTCTATTTTTTTAAAAATATAATTTATTGCCAAATTGGCTTCCATACAACACCAAGTGCTCATCCCAAAAGGTGCCCTCCTCAATGCCCATCACCCACTTTCCCCTCTTCCCCACTCCCCCATCAACCCTCAGTTTGTTCTCAGCGTTTAAGAGTCTCTTATGGTTTGCGTCCCTCCCTCTCTGTAACTTTTTTTCCCCTTCCCCTCCCCCATGGTCTTCTAATAAGTTTCTCAAGATACACAAAGTCATAAATTCCTAAGTTTTAACAAGAAATCCAGAGGGCATGTTAGAGTTCTACTGGTCTGGCTTTCTGGAAAGCACAATTCTGGGCAGCCATTTGCTCCTTGCTGTGACAAGCAATAATTCTTCAATAATTTTTGATAATTTTCTTCTGTTAACAGTGGATTTCTATTCAGGAACACCTCTGATTTCTTGTTGAACACCACCCTCTACATCTCTCAAATTCAAATGTGTCCCCCCTCCCCTGCCTCAATGTCCAGTAACTATTGTTGCCTTTAAGGATGGCAGAACCGAACCAATGTGCGCTCTGTGTCACCTCTCAACAATCTGCTCTTTAGTATTTCACACAGGTCCTGCAAGAGGCATGTTAATGAGTCAAGAGAACAGATCTAAATAATAATCATTTAAACTCCCAAAATGCAGAGATGCAGCACTGCTACCCTGGAAGTCAAATCTACCTTCACTGCCACTCCAACCAGGCTAGAAGTTTAGACAACTTTTATAGTATTTGTCTTACGTTCCCATTTCTTAGTTTTGCCATAGTTTGGGTTTTTACAGATAGTAATAATAGCTAACATTACTGTTACCATAGGAATTCATACAATCAGCTAAATCACCCAATGAAATAGGTACTATCACTATGCTCATTTACAATAAGAGGAAACTAAATGCAGAGGAAAGGCACTTGTCCAAAGTCCTACAGCTAGGAAGTAGTACAGCTGGGATAGGACATCACTTTATCATTCATCTTTGGATTTGAAAATAATGATAGTGAAAATATAGACTTAATTAAGACCCTTTTGTATTTCTATTTGAGTTCTTTCTTCTTTTTCCCATTTTTGATCTCATATCACACAAATCCTCCTAAGTCAGAATTTGGATAAAAGGCCTTGAAATGCATAAATTTGTTCTGAAAAATAACACCATTAATTAAAAGCAAAATTTCTGTTTCATCAGAAAAACATGATTAAAATTGCCAGAACATTTTCTTGGGTTAAAAGTGGAAGAGGATTCTGACCACCACACTTCTGAAGGAGCTTTTAATTACTATTCATTGCTTCCATTTTTAAGGGTGAACATGAAACCACTTCATGCTTAGGCAGTTAGATATCTGACTTTATTTTGCCCTTGTTTTTTTTTCAACATGTAATATTGAAAAGAATTGTTTTACTGCTTATAACGACGTACATCAAGAAAATAATGCCTCATTTATTTTATGTCAGGATTGGATAAGGCTCTTGGTGTGTGTCTTAGTCAATTTGAGCAGCTATCACAAATTACCACAGATTGGGTGACTTATAAACAACAGAAATTTATTTCTCACAAGGTGGGAAGCCCACTTCCTGTTTCACAGACAGCTGTCTTCTAGCTGTCTTCACATGGTGGAAGGGACAAGGAAGCTCTCAGGGATCTCTCTCTCTCTTTTTAATGTTTATTTATTTTGAGAGAGAGAGAGAGAGAGAGAGAGAGAGAGAGAGAGAGAGAGAGAGAATGCAACCAGGGGAGGGACAGAGAGAGAGGTGAGAGAGCATCCCAAGCAGGCTCCACATTGTCAGCTCAGAGCCTGATGAGGGGCTTGAACTCACAAACCATGAGATCCTGACCTGAGCCAAAACCAAGAGTCAGACACTTAACTGACTGAGCCACCCAGGTGCCCCAGGTGATTAGAGTTTTAAATACACAGAGAACTACAAATCAGTGTGAAAAAGAAAATACAGGAAAAAATTCTATAAAATATGAATAAATAATTTACAGATCTGTGTATATACAAACTATAGTCAAGTAAAATGGGGTTCATTTAATAACAAGAAAATGCAAATTAAAATGAGATATTTTTCATTTTTCATCCATCCAATTAGCAAAATTTAAAGAGTTTATTCATGTTCAGATCAGTGTTGGCAAGAAAGAAGAAAAGCAAACATTCTTACACACACTGGGATCTCTCTTATAAAGGTACTACTCCCATTGGGTGGAGCACTAATGACCTAATTACCCCCTAAAGGCTCTACCTTATAATACCATTACATTGGGCATTAGGTTTCAACATATGAATTTGGTGGGGGGAGACACAAAACTATTACACAATTTATAGTAGTACAACAAGTAGACTTAAGTTCATTACTAGTAAAATATATTCTTTCCTTGCCCTCTTCCAATGTTTTACATAAGGGCAGTTTATTCTCAAGTACAAGCAGTCTCATAGGTTAGCTGGACTTTATTTTGAATATACATATAAGATATAACTTTAAATGCTTAGGGCTTCCTTTCATGGGCTGTGTCACACCCTGCATATCAAACGTACATGAGAAAGCCAATTACACACTGGACTGTTAGATTCTTTGATTTTTAATTCTGAGTCTGCCACAGGCATATGTCTCTGAGAAAGTCTTTGAAAAACCTTGTTTTCACTTCTTTCCTTATAAAATGAGATTTTACAATCTGCTAGAGAAATTCTGAGGATTACATATCAAATGATGGCAAAGCACTTTGAAAGTACTAAATGGGATTATTAATAATTTAAGAGAGAAGCAAGCCTTCATCTGAGTTGTTGAAAGAAATATGTGGCATATTTATTTCAATCATTTATCATTTCACTGAAATTTCCTCTACCTTGAGCTACTCAGAAAACACCTGATTCTTTTTAAAATGGGACTTTAAAACTGGTTCTCTTTTTATAGTTTTTCAAAGTACTTTCATACCAGTTACCTTATTGGAACCTCACAAAAACCCCAGGAGGTATAAATAACATATTATGTAGGAATGAAGCTGCAAGAAATAGAATATCCTAAAAATATTCTTTTAAACAAATAGCATTTATTATCCTTGCTTTAAGGAAAAGACCAGGGTTAAGAAGTTCAGGGCAGATCAAGAGACTCAGTGGTGTCATCAAAGATTTAGACTTTTGTCTTTTCCCTCTGCTATCTTTGCTGAGTTGGCTCTTCACTTCATGTTCACAAAATGGCTGCTATGGCTCCCGAAAAAATTTGTTTTCAAGGTAGAAGGACACCACACTAACCACATCTGTTCCTTTACAAGTAAAACAAAAGCTTTTCTAGAAGCTACCCCTGGCAGAATTACTCTAAAACTAGATCATATGACCCTTGCCAGGGCAAGAAAAGGGAAGGCAGTGAGTGTATGGTTTTTTATGCTCTGTAGAGAAAGACAGAAGGGAAGGAATAAGGGGGCTGAGAACAACTCTGAGAACCCAATGCCAGTATTGATGAAGAATGAGAAGCATTAAAAAGTAATTTTTTCGGGGGCGCCTGGGTGGCGCAGTCGGTTAAGCGTCCGACTTCAGCCAGGTCACGATCTCGTGGTCCGTGAGTTCGAGCCCCGCGTCAGGCTCTGGGCTGATGGCTTGGAGTCTGGAGCCTGTTTCCGATTCTGTGTCTCCCTCTCTCTCTGCCCCTCCCCCGTTCATGCTCTGTCTCTCTCTGTCCCCAAAATAAATAAACGTTGAAAAAAAATTTTTAAAAAAAGTAATTTTTTCCAGATGGCACAGCAAAGAAAATTAAAACAGATCTGAATTTTTCTGCTTAAGTGGAAATATCTAACAATAAATTATAAAGTCAACTGAAATTTTTTAAGGGGTGACCATGCTGAGGCCTACTTCAGCTACTCTTACTGACATATACATATATGACCCCAGGTACCTCCATAACAGTGCTGAAGCAGAAGAATGACTTTCCTCCTGTGCACATGATCAACTTGTCAGTTTTTGAGGAATCACCTTTTACCAGCAGTCCAACATACAGCCTGCTCTCCTTTTCTTGTTCTCCGTTATAAAGGGAAATTCAGCAAGGCCATACTGAATAAGTTGGAAAAAGTAATCATTTTAAAGAGGACAGCAACAGGGAAAACAACTTCTGTGTCTCCCTGTCTGAATCAGTCATAGTTTGTGTGCAAGAAAAAGAGCTTAAAAAATACAACGCAGGGAATTGTGTGCTTAGGTGTGTTGGAAACAATAGAGGAGTAAGGTACAGAAATGACTCCCAGTCAACATCATACAACATGCTTGTCAGGAGAACTGCTACCTCTGACATTCAGAGATGTGGGACTTCAGAAGGTGACTTTTGGGTTAGGTGACCTCAAAACTCATTGCCAATTCTGTGATGCAGGGTCCAGGAAGCTACAGTCACCTCCCTTCCCATCACAGCTGCTCCTTGACACACCTATCTGGTTATCAACACACTAGACTTTTGCTCCAAAAAAACCCCAAAGTCTTCACAATTATGTTTGCCAGTAGAAAGACCCAAAGCAAGATGGCACCCATCTCATATCTGCCTTAAAGGCTCTGCATAAGTGCATTCGGTTAGAGTCTAATTTGCATCCAGAACACCAGCCTTGTGGGAGTTTAGGAAAGGTAGGATTTAGTACGCCAGTCTCTGCATGATTCTACACACACATGGAAGTTAGAACTGATGCTGAGTGCCATCATGTCCATAACACTGCTGCCCCTTTCAAACACAGATGGAAGACAGGGACCAAAGGGTTAACAGTAGAAAAGAGTTTTCCATTAGTGTCTACCTTTTGGCCAGGACTTGCTCATGATGTATGAATTTAACTTGGTCATAAGTTCCAGTGACAAAGGCTTAATTTAGCATAAATTCCACCGGATATCAGATCTGCTGTCTGGTATATAAAAAGCAACAGTCATTATTTACTGAGGACTTATTTTGTGCCAGACAGTATTATTAACGCTTACATATAATTTATTAAAACTCACAATAACTCTGTATGGTAGGAAACGTTATTAGAGCCAATGTTCAGATGATGAAATTGAGGAACAGAGTCCTGAATATTGTAGAGATACCAGTGGTGGAGCCACATTTAGCAGAGCAGTCTGACTCCAGAGTCCAGGTTCCAAATAACTATAATGTATCGCTGCTCCATAAAATTAGTTTAATATACAGCTATACTGGAGGAATTTGCCCTTCACAATCTCCCTTTTGATTTACCATTAGGATTCTGCTGGCTCCCTGATCAATCAATTTTGATGACTTTTATAGAAATAATCCAAGATGGTACAGTTATAAGCATTCCTGTTCAGCTAATCCTATTTGCCACTGGTATCTATCATAAAATTAGATCTGTATTTTGCTTGAGATTTTTTCTGAGATTTAAACTCACATTGAAAGAAATTTATCATTTTCCTAAGAGTTCCCCCAAAATCAAAAGGGAGGACCACTCATTTTACACTTTTCTCATATCAGAAAAAAAGGCCTTAATTCTTCAGAGGAGGCTTGGGGGGCCAAATGTTATAGGACTCTCCCCTTAGGCACACTTGATTAGTCTAAGGTTTTTCACAGGATAGTGAAAACTGTAACTAAGAAAAGAGCCTTAATTCTTCTTAGGGGGCCAAGCTGTGAACTGGGAATTAGAAACACATACCATGAAAATGAAGCCAGATGACCTGAAAAAATGATACATGGGAAAAGAGAAGTACCAACGACCAACAGATAGGGGGAAACTAATATAGAGAGGGTTAATTGTGGAAGCGATCAATCTGATTATAGCTGTGCCTGACTGACATCAAGCTGCATCCCCTGTCTTTATTTCACGACAGTACCCCAGAGGTCTTCTCAAAAACTTCCAATAATTCCCCATTTTACTTATTCATTCCTATATAACAACAAACCATCCCAAAACTTTGTGGCCCCAAACAACGTTATCATTTATTTTGCTTATAAATCTGCAGTTTGGGCAGAGCTGGGAGGCAGCAGTTTGCCTCTGCTCCAGTCAGCACCAGCTAGGATGGCTTGTAGGTTGAGGACTACAGGAGTCTGAAGGCTGGCTCATTCACTCCCAAGCCTGGCAGCTGATACTGGCTGTCAATGGGGACCTCACTTGGAGCTGGGGTGGGAACACCTTCACGAAATTCTTCAGTCAGAGGGGCTACCTGACTTCCTTACAAGGTAGCTAGATTCCAAAGGCAAGCATCCCTGGAGAGGAAGAGAGTTGGGGCAAGTATATCAGCTTTCATATAACCATGAAATTAAAAAATGGTCACCTCCACATAGTCACAGGCCCACCCAGATTTATGTGGAATGTCAGCATCATATTGTAAGAAGAGCTTGTGGTGTGTACTACATTGATGTGGATATCTTTGGAAAATATGATCTGCCACATCCTCTGTAAGGTGATATAGTGCTATTGTGATGATATTTATTTATTATCTATGTATGTATAATATAATCAAATGTGTGTGTGTGTGTGTGTGTGTGTATGTGTGTGTGTGTGTGTGTGTGTGTTAGTCTTTGTCCCTGACTTCTGGCACATAACTCCTAAAACCCTTGGAATCTCTGGAGTGACAGTGTCTCTTATATTCTAATGAGATGACTGCTGGCTGAGGATCCCTAGGCAGCTTCAGGATGGGGGCTGGTTGCCAGAAAAACCATGGCATGAATAGAGGGTTGGAACTTTGAACCTCACCCCCTGACCTACAGGAGAAGAGCCAGTGATAGAGTTAATCACCAATGGCCAATGATTTAATCAGTAATGCTTGCATAATGAAACTTCCATTCTAACCCCTGAACGACAGTAGAGTTTCATCAGCCTCCAGGTTGATAAACACAATGAAGTGCAGAGAGGCTGGCAGGCCCAGAGAGGACATGAAAGCTCTACACACCCTCCCTCCCCATACCCTGACCTATGCATCTCCTCCATTTGGTTGTTACTGAGTTGAACCCTTTATAATAAACATGAAATTGTTAAGTAAAGTGTTTTCCTGAGTTCTGTAAGATGTTCTAGCAAATTATCAAAACTGAGGAGGGAGTCATGGGAATCCTCAATTTATGGAGGCCTGGGAGTTGAAATTGTATCTGAAGTGGTGGCAGTCTTGTGGGAATAAGCCCTTAATCTATGGGGTCTGTGCTAACTCTGGGTAGTTAGTGTCAGAATTGAATTGAACTGTAGAACACCCACCCCCAGTTGATGGTTGAAGAGTTGGAAAATTTGTTGGTATTGGGAAAACACCACACATTTGGTATCAGAAGTGTTGTAAGTAGAAACAGCACAAAGTTATTTAAAAGTGTTTTCTACTTACAAACAAGTGTGTTTAAGTTTTAAATTATATATTTGTAGCGTACACAAAAAATAATTCGTGTATGTATATAGATAGAAATATAATGAAAACTGTCACTCCCTCCCTACCTCCCAGCCCTCCAGTTTCCTTCTGTAGGGGCAAGACATGTTATCAGTTTCCTGTAAGTCTTTCAAGAGTTACTTTTTGCTGCTATAATATACATAGACCTCTCCTTCAACTATTCCATGCAAATGGTATCCCCTTTCAGCACTTCATTCTTTCAGTTATAGAGATTACTATGTATATGTATATTTTTTCTCAGCCTTTTAAAGGGTACTTAGTATGCCAATATAAGGATGTACTATAATTTGTGTAACCAGTAACTTATTAATAAACATTTAAGGTTGTTTCCAATAAAGCTTTTACAAACAACTCTGCAATAAACAACCTTCTATATCTCTCCCTTTGCATGTATATGAGTATATTTATAGGATAAATTTACTGGAAATATGACTTATGAGTTAACAATTATAAGCCTTGGCAATTTTGTTAGATTTTGCCAAATCCCAGTACTAACTCTGAATACTCGTTTCCAACATGTTCCCTAACACAAGATATTATCAGAATTTCTGATCTTTGTCAATCTATCGGGTAAAAAATAGTATACCTGAGTAATATGTGTTTCTCTCTATGAATGGTGGTGAGCATCTGTGTATGATTTTCTTTGAACTATCTTTTCATATCCTTTGTTCCTGAAGGACTATTTTAACAAGCCTGGCAGATATCTGCAACCATTGCCTAAATGCCTCTGCCAACGCAGAGGTTTAAAGCCAGGACAGAGATAGGACCTAAGACGGGGAGAATCTCAAAACTATGTACATCAGAGAAGAAATATCTTTTCAAAAAGGGTTTTCTTTTTTAATTTCATGACTTACATATATTTTTTAAAATGTTTATTTATTTATTGTTAGAGAGAGTACATGCATGCACGAGTGGGAGAGGAGCAGAGACAGGCAAAGAGAGAATCCCAAGCAGACTCCACACTCAGCACAGAGGCTGACACGGAGCTCCATCCCATAACCGTGAGATCATGACCATCTTAAAGTATCTCTGAGCAAACAGGGTAACTTTCTTTATTTTCAGTAACTTAAGGAATCAAGTACATGACAATATCCAAGGGAGGAAGAAGGGAGAAGACCATTAAATACTAACTTAGGTGAACTTCCAACTTCTAGAACTTTGTCTCTAGGGAAGGACAAGATTTCCTGAAAGGTCGTTCCTCCCCTTAGTTGAGCCTTTTAAAACAAGAAAGAAATGAATTTCACAGGAGTGTGGACTGTTAACTAAATTTTCAGGCAAGATTGTTTTGATTAAAATTATCATGGTAACAATACCTGAGTGAAAAGTGGTTCTTCTGTTTATTTTTCTTCCACTATAAGCACAATCTGTGGGTTTTGTTTGCTTGTTTGTTCCTTTTTACTCACCTAATTGCATTTCCAAGCTGGAAAATATACATTTAGTTATAGAATAGGATTCTCTGGGTTTCTTATTATCAGCTAAAAATGTAACTGAGGATGAGGATCCTGTTCAGCTGCAGTTTGGGGGTGCTTTGTGGCAGTTAACATGGGAGGAGAAGGGTAAGTTGACAGTCCACCGAAATGGAAGGGCTGATAAGGCAGTCTCTTCACCAGGCTGTGATGCAACTGGTCTGGACATGCCAAACTTTGGATTTTCTACGGTACCGAAGTTAGGAGGAGAGAATAGGAAGTGGACATCACGGCAAATACAAAGAGGACAAAAGAGCATTTTTCCATTACCTCAAGCCTTTCCCAGATACCTTATAAGTAACGCAGATGAATAACTGGATTCCCTCCTTCCTTGCTTTGCCATACTCTTGGGGAGTCTTACAAGGGAGTAGGGACCCAGATAAACCTCAAACTGGTAGTCTACATTCGTTGTGTCTTATAATCTTTCCAGTCCAATAGGTGGTGGGGGGTGTGAACCAAACTTACTGTATATATCTTAATCTCAAAGTAGAAATAGCAGCCTTGAGTTTTGGAAGTAGAACAGAGTGATAATGTGAGTCCGAATGTTTTGATATAAAAAGGGAGTGTTGATTATTTCCCCTGCATGAGGTAAACATCACCTGGAATCTAGATGTGTGGACAAAATGAAAGATACCAACTAAGACTCGTTATCATTAGCCTTGTGACTCCAATAGACAAACTAAACATTCCCTTTGTGCAATGAGAACAGTCATAATAGAAAGAAGAGGGTAGCCTGGGCAAAATGCTGATGCTCTCTGTGGGCTTCCTCTCTGAGTCCTTTTTCCCACTCTCACTTGTCACACACACAAGCTAATTGTAGCTATGATGTCAGTTTCAAAGTTTAAGGTTTGACTTTCACAACCGTGACATTTAAGTAAGGGTCCTTTGAAGCCCCAGAGTTTTCCAAATGTGGATGTGAACAGCTGAACTTAGATACTAATAGCTCTTGCATGTGGGTTGGCAGAAGGATGGAGGCAGGACCACTAAGACAGGAAGGTGGGGATGGCCAGGCTAGCATGGATCTGTCAGGGTTAATGAGTATAAGGAGCAGAGTAATGTTTTCAAATACCACCCAGTATCTTTTCTGTGCAATGCAGGTGGGTTCCCCCCCCCCCTTTTTAGCTTTTCACTATAAAGACCAATTGATGAAAGCAACAAACTGAAGTAATATCTAAAGAAAACTTGTTTGAACCTTTTTTCTAGTGAGACTCTTTTTTTCTCCTGATAACCTAACTTTTCAATGGTTTTCTTAAATATCCCATAACTGAGTTTTCACACATCAAGATCTAACGCTTGAAGATCAGATAAGGAGGGGAAAGGACAAAGTTCAGAAGGAAAAATCTCATCCAGAGTCTAGAGGAAGAGAACTAGTAATAAAGCAAGTCTCCTGGAAGTCTGCAGAAGAGCAGGCTCTGGAAAATTGAAGTCAGTGGGACAAATTATCTTCTTTCCCTGTGAGAAACTTCCAGCCTGCCAATCCTGCCTCCAGTCCAGCCTGGGCAAGGTAAGGGAGCAGTAGTTGGGGAATTAAGATACAGTCATCTCAGAACAGCTTCATAGATCCCAACCATTCCACTAGCCTTTGGAAAAGCAGTCAGGTGTTCTTGAAACCTTGAGGAAGGGGTCCCCAGAAGACCTGCAGTCAATTGAGAAGGCTACATTGTGAGAAGAGCTGACAATTGAGGGCAGTAGCAAGGTTCATGAACATGCTAAATTTGACCTTACAGGCTCTGGGCAAGGCATTCAGTCTCTCTGAGCCTCAGTTTCCTTATCTGTATACATCTCACAGAGCTGAGATGGGAATTACACATGCTAATACACTTTAAGTTCATAGAACAATGCCCTTTCACATGGTATGTGCTCAATAAAGGCTTGTTGTCATCAACATCAGTTGTAAACACTGCTCCTAACACCAAGTGAGACCAGCTTCGCTCCTATGGTTGACAAGCAAGACCCTAGTCATTAAGAGGCAAAAGACATTGTGGCAGATGTGGCAAGTGGCAAAATAAAGTGAGATACTGTAACCAGGGTCAACAAGTCATGAACCATGCCCCCAGATTTACATCAATCAGATAAGGAAAAGATGGAATAACACAGACTAATTACTCACAATACACTATTTTAAACTGGATGAGATGGAAACAATTCACTCGACAAATCAAATATTTTTTTTAAACATTTATTTATTTTTAAGAGAGTGGAAGCAGGGGAGGGGCAGAGAGAGGGGACAGAGGATCTGAAGCAGGCTCTGCACTGACAGCAACCAATCCGATGTGTGGCCTGAACTCACAAACTACAAGATCATGACCCTAGCCAAAGTCAGATGTTCAACTTACTGAACCACCCAGGTGCCCTCAAATATTTTCTGTGGTGAAGAGGCTTGTAAGAAGGTAGAGGAATATGGGAACAGATATAAAAAAAATAAAGGCAGTTCGCTTTCATGCACATTTTATAAGAGTACATTAAATTCTGTCATATGGTTCTCTGGCCTTGTTTTTAAGGAAGTTAATTTAATTTCATGCACATTTGATTCATGCTCATTTGATTCATGTTCATACTGGCCTACACCTGTCTAGGGAAGTGCTAAGGACTGCCAGCATTCATTGATCAGTAGTTTCTCTGGCAATTGAATAATTTTTAACATAAATTTTATATACTTGATTCTAAACATAATAAAATTTGAAATTTAAACAAAATATAAAGAAGAAAATTTCAATCACTAGTTATTACACAAACCAGAATGGACTATAGTGAACACTGTAAGAATTTTCTCCAATTTTTCATTTATGCATAAATTTTTAAAATTACAGTTATATGATATCTAAAATTTTGTATTTGTTTTTTTTTTACTGAGCATTATATCGTGTACATTTTCCTGGAATTACCCAGAAGTAAAATTTGTTCGGAAATCATTTTAATATCTATATAATATTCCATCATGTGAGTAAATAAAAACGTGTTAAATTTTTCCTTTATTGTTTGACATTTAAATTGTTTCCAATTTTTCATTATGATTAATAATGCTATATTGAAATCCTTTTACCTAAATTAATTGCTAGGTCATATTCTGGATTTCTAGAAGAGAAACCATTAAATCTGTAAAATTATCAACTTCATATACTTTACATTCTTATTTCCAACTTTTTTCCCAAAAATGTCTAAATTTATATTTCTTTAAGCAGTATATGAGAGTGCCCTTATCAACTAGTCGGTGATGAATCCTTTGTTTAAATAAACTCTATATTTCACTAGTGTTTTTCTTCTAGTCATCCATCCATTAACTCATTTATTCAACAAAAATTTAGTGAATGCCTGCCCTGTGCTAAATATAGTTCTAAGTGCTGAGTGATAGCCATAAACAAAATCCCTGCTCTCACAAAGGGGTAGGTTGTAAATAAGGTCAGAAATGCAGCCAGCACCCGATGGCCTAGCGCCCTCTGTGCCACAGTATGTAAGGACTTTGAATTAAATTTTATATGTAACGGAAAGCCATAAAGAAAATTCAGATAGAGCAATGACATGATCTTGTTTACATGTTTAAAGGATCATTCTGACTGTTGGTGGTGAAAAGAACATAAGGAGGTATGAGAGGCATCCATTACCCTAAATTCCTATTCTTCCAGGCCAGGAAATTGGTAAGAGGGCTAGGACAGGGAGGTAGGGTGCAGGTGGTGAAATATGGAATCTAGATGATTATTTATAAAAGATTTTTTTTTTACATAATTATGGTAATCTGCCTTTTATTTGTTATTTTGTTGAAAATATATTGCTGGTTATCATTTAACTTTTAAATTTGTATATGCTTTTTGACATATGATTTTTGACTTAACATTTCTATGTATCAAATCAGTTCTTTTCATCCTCTTTTGCCCTGAAATTTATTTTTTGTGGTTAATGGGTTTATGAAACATGATATTAAACTCTAATTCTTTCTGTCACATTTTTGTCGGAGGCCTAAAAAGGTTGTGACAAAAACAAATGGGTGGCAGGTGCTCCCACATTCCCAAATGTCTCAACATCACTAGCAAATGAGTAACAAACATCAGAGTGTGACCCTTAGCCAAACCATAGAAAACGGCCTAAAAGGACTGACAATGAAAAAGCCAAAGGAGGTGGCTTTTTATTTTATTTTAATTTTATTTTCTTAATTTTTTTTATGTTTATTTATTTTTGAGACAGAGAGAGACAGAGCATGAGTGGCAGAGGGGCAGAGAGAGAGGGAGACACAGAATCAGAAGCAGGGTCCAGACTCTGAGCTGTCAGCACAGAGCCCGACACGGGGCTCAAACTCACAAACCGTGTGATCATGACCTGAGCTGAAGTCGGTCGCTCAACCAACTGAGCCACCCAGGCGCCCCGAGGGTGGCTTTTTAGAGAGAATACTTGGTGTAGGTTTCATACCTACCCTGAGAGGACAATTAGAAACTTTTCCTCTTCATCTCAAGCCCAGTTGGGGGCTTCTAGGAGGCCATCCTTGGAGCATGGTATGTGGTTCCCTGGCATTTGGGGACTCACAGGACTAGAGTGACTCAAGCCACTTGCCAGTCTCCAGGGACATATTAGCCAAAGTGACCCATGGCAGCAGAAGGCTGCATTTAGGTAGTGATAGTGGGTCAAAGTGCTTATTTCTCTGGAGGCAGATGTGAACAAGCATGGTGGTGCAGAAGTATTATTTAATAGGAAACTTCTACAGTGACTAACCCTCTGATTTGTCTAGGACCGTCCCACTGTTAGTGCTAAAAGTCTCACATCCTGGGAAACTCTTCCATCTCAGGTAAATCAGGGTAGTTGGTCATCCTACACCTTAACCAAAAAGTCATAAAAAAAGGGAGATAGAGGCTCAGTGGGCACAGAGGCAAGAATTAGCCCATGAAAAGCTCTGCAGTAGAAGGGGCTAGCAGGGGACTCTTCCAGTAGTCCCCCCAGAAAACCTCTGCATGATAAAGAGTCAGTTTTAAACATCTGTGACAGTCAGGGAGAGCAGGCTCAGAGTACCTTACTAGCTGTCAGAACTTTCTGCTCCTCACCACTCCTACTTTTATGACTGAATGTAACTTGAGAGACTTAATACCTAAAAGGGTTGGATAAATGATGGGACCTATATGCGCAGAACAGTACCCAGGTACAAGGGAAGAAAGATGCTGATGTGGCAGATTCACAAGGATGGCAGTGAGAAAGTATGAAACTAACTGATGTTGCCTCCCCTCTTTCAATGTCAGTCACAGTGTCATGAAGGGAGATGAGGGTATCACTGGATTCTTACCCAGAAGCCAGTTTTCCAAGGGTACATTTGTCAAGTTCTATCTCTTTTTCACTAGGTTTATATGTTAAACTCTGTTTAAGGCTATCTGTGATTCTTTGTTGGTTCTTATAAAAATATGGTATTTCCATATTTACATATTATAAAATACAATTTCTATATTTCAGTTATTAGAGTTTTACAGTATATAGTCATTCACTTTTCAAGATACACTTTGAGAAAAATCTCACAAATTCTCAATACTCAGCACATCAGGATTTTAATTACATTATAATAAAATATATTAATCTGGCAAGCCTTAACATTTTAAAAAGTGTAGTCTTTCTAGACCATCTGTGTTTGAATGATGACTTTGCCACTTGTGAGCTCTGTGGTCATGGGCAAGTTTCCTCATTTATAAAATGAGGCTAATAATCATATTTACTTCAGATAGTTGTAGTGAGGTGTAGAATGAGTTAACAAATGAAAAATACTTAGAAAGGTGTCTAACATGTAGCACATGCTATGTGTTTGCTATTATACTATTATTATTATCGAGAGACATGGTATGTATGGTTGCTTTATACAGGGTGAACATAGCAAATCTGGAACTATGCTCTTTATACTTTCCTCTCCTATGTGGTTCCGGTTAGGGTTGGCCACAGAAGAAATGTAGACAAGAGTTAAGGGAGGAAATGAAGGACTAATTGGGCCTACAGCTCCTCCAGTTAATGTCAGACTTCCTTCTTCAGCTCTCTAAATCTGAGTCAAGTTTATGCTCCAGGCTCACACTGGGTAAGTGTGTCAGCTTGTCCTGCAAGAGACCTGCATCATTGGAGTTGGAGGTGATGAAAGAAAAACACAATTTCCAGTCTTTCCCTGCTCTCCCCCACTTAAGACCATCTTTTTTTCCCATTTGCCAACTCTGTTGACACAAGGCCAGCACTAGATGCAAAAACAACTGCCTTAAAAATAATAATAATAAAAAAAAAATAGGGGCACCTGGGTGGCTCAGTCAGTTAAACGTCTAGCTTCAGCTCAGGTCATGATCTCATGGTTTGTGGGTTCAAGCTCCATGTGGGGCTCTTTGCTGACAGCTCAGAGCCTGAAGCCTGCTTCACATTCTGTCTCCCTCTCTCTCTGACCCTCCCTCACTCACACTCTGTCTCTGTCTCTCTCTCCCTCTCAAAAATAAAAAAAGGAAGGGAGGAAGGAAGGAAGAAAAGAAAGAAAGAAAGAAAGAAAGAAAGAAAGAAAGAAAGAAAGAAAGAAAGAAAGAAAGAAAGAAAGAAAGAAAAACATAAAAAAAAACCCACAAACAACTGCCTTACATTGATTTCTCAACTTGTTCCCACAGTTGTAAGGTCTAATTCTTTAATAAATCCCTTACTCTCCATCACTCATAATGGTTTTGCTTCACTGATAGAACCCTAATACAATTTCTCTCCATTTATTCTTTTATTTTATTTGTACTTGTCAGTAAATGTAATTTTCACCATGTATGTTTTATACATTTCTTAATAGGCTCAATTCTTATTCTATTTTATGTCTTTGGCTGACATTGAGAATGGGATACTGTGTTTCCCTTACCATGTCTTCTAATAGGTAAATTTAGAGAAACTACTCATTTTTGTATATTTTATACTGTATTCTGGGCACTATAGCAAACTCCCTTATCAGTTCTAGAAGTTTTTACAGGTACCCTTTATATCACTTAGGAAAGGAGAAAGTATTGGGAGCACAATACTGTTACTTTCCTTCCTTTTAGGCATGTCTCAGCCTTTCGAATAATAACCGTTTTTGTTCTCCTCCATTCTTCCTTTCACCCTGGTAAAGGGTAGTCTTCCTTAGTTCTTGAGCAGAAATTTCAAGCTTCTTTCAGTTGTTCTTTGGAAAATAGTGTTTGTGAAACTCTTCCATGATATTCCACTGCTAAGAAATAAATGGAAAGCAACTATCCTCCAGACTCCCAATTTCTTCCAATTTTACTGCAGCCCTTAGGATGGGTTATCCAGTTCAATCCACATAATAAAGCTCTTAGTGTTTCTTTTCAGCCAGTGATAATCAGATCAAATTGCAGGCTTGAAATGTAAATGACCCAGAATCTGAAACAACTCACCACTGGTGAAATATCAGCCCCACAGAAAATTGGGTCTGCTTTACTCTGAAAATCTAGTACTAAGCCAAAAAAAGCCAAGAAGCCTGAAAAGAGGGACAAAGATTAAATAAGCAAATCATAAACACTTTAGAAAAAGAATAATTTTCCTCAGTCCATGAGCCTATTAAATATTCAGTTCTTAATGACCAGAACATAACATGATTGCTTACAAAAAAAGGACTATTCTTCATCCATGGCTCTTCTTAGCTGAATCACTGGTATTATCCAACACAAATCATACTTTAAAATGTTGTAAGTTTAAAAAAAAAAGAATAAATGCTTTTGCTAAATGAAAATACCGTGCTTCTTCTGAAACAGATGGAAGCAAAAAGCTTTCTGTTCACTGCAAGCATGCACCAAATCATGCCCACAACCTCTATTATATGAGCTGCAGGCTAAGTAATGACTTTTCTTTTATATTTTTAATTTTTGAAAAACATGAAATGAATATATTTTGTAATATATTGAAATTACATGAAGGTTAAATTTAAATGCTGCTAAAAGGTAAACTGAGGCATATTAAAAATGTTTTTAGGGGCGCCTGGGTGGTGCAGTCGGTTAAGCGTCTGACTTCAGTCAGGTCACGATCTCACGGTCCGTGAGTTCGAGCCCCGCGTCAGGCTCTGGGCTGATGGCTCAGAGCCTGGAGCCTGTTTCCGATTCTGTGTCTCCCTCTCTCTCTGCCCCTCCCCCGTTCATGCTCTGTCTCTCTCTGTCCCAAAAATAAATAAACGTTGAAAAAAAAATTTAAAAAAAAATGTTTTTTAATTTATTTGAGCATAAATCTACTGCAATAGAGCATCACCAAATTGGAAGTGATGGCAGAGCTCCATTGACAAGGAGCTCAGGGAGAGACTTTCACACAGAAAAGGGGGAAGCAAAGTAAGGAAATTATTAATTGGCTATAACTTAAAGCCTAGTTGGCTATTTGTGATTGGTTGTCCTTAGGTTTCATTTTCATAAATCTGACTCATTTATAGGCTAGGATTTTAGTTTGCTAATGTAGTCCACCATTGCAACAGAGCTACCTCAACCTAATGGCCTCCTGGTTTAATTAATTTAACAGGGTCCATCAAGAAAATTTTATTGAAACACATACATGCTCTTTTGTTGACACATTGTCCACAGCTAGTTTCACATTACAACCTGAGTAGAGTTGTTGCAAAGGAGTATGACCTAAATGCTTACTATCCATTCCTTTGCAGAAACAGTTGGCTCACCCCTAGGTAGACCAGTTTGAAACCTTGGCACTATTGATATTTTGGACCACTTCCCATCCACCCTTAACAAAAATGTCTCCAGACTGAGAACCACAGTTCCAGATGATGAGAATAGCACCCCTGCAATCTTCACAAGGACCTAAGGACAATCCAGGTTGCTGAAAGGTAAGAAAGAGGAAAGGAAAGGGAAAGAAAATGCTACAAATACTATTTATATGTAATTTTAAAACTTCCCAGGGGGCACCTGGGTGACTTAGTCAGTTGAGTGTCCCACTCTTGCTTTCAGCTCAGGTCATGATCTCATGGTTCATGAGTGTGAGCCCCGTGTCTGGCTCTGTGCTGCCAGTGGACAGCCTGCCTGGGATTCTCTCTCTCTCTCCCTGCCTCAAAATAAATAAATAAACTTAAAAAAAAAAAAAAAACTCCCAAGTATAAAGTATATGATGGTATCAAAAACTGCAATTCACATGGATCCTAGGTATGCAGGGAACATGAAGTTATTTTTGGTTCTTAAGACATCAGTCTTCCTCTTAGCAGCATAATGTAATGTAGCACCTCCTACTTGCAAGGATTCCTTACATGTTAATTTTCTGATAAACTCTTAATTGTATGCTAAAGATGCTATCTATACATTTAGTTTGCTACAGGCTGTGGTACTTATTTCTTTAGGTTCCAGAAAGTTCTCTGATAAAAGAGAATTTCCTTAGTTCCCAGAAGATTCACTCTGGGGAGGGAAGTTTTCCCCTCGCAATTTTTTTTTTGTTTGTTTGATCTTGTTGAACCTTTTCTGACCTCAGCCTCCTTGACTTTACTCTTGCCGTGACTCCGAAGACCGCCTTCTCACCAGTCTCTAGAAGTCCCAGTTTGAGTTTAGCCTGGGATTCAGACATGTCTGACATTTCTAGGAACTGTGCAGTGAACTCAGTAGCAGCTTGTTTTCCCAAGAACCTCCTAAGGGAAAATTCATCCTAAGGGAAATAGGTGCCAAGCACAGGGGGCTTAGCCCAGAAACATCTGAAGGGAGAGAAGACTGTGAACATAGTAAATTGTCTGATATGTACATTCGTCTCTGGGTCTGATATGTACATTCGTCTCTGGGTCTAGTCCCTACTGTGCTGGGACTCATGTCCCTAAAATAAACCTGGGAGAACTACTGCCCTAAAAACACCTTTAAGACATCAAGCATTTGTCTACCTACATAACAAATTTTGACATTCAAAAAGTATTGAACTATTTTAATTTTCAAAAAGTTAAAAACATAACTTTCACACAAATATAGTGAGCATGTATCAAATATTTATTTAATTCAGTAATGAAGGAACTAACAGAGTCTGGTTTAAAAAAGAATATAAGAAAAAATTATTCACAGATTTGTATTTGTAAACTTGTCTACTCACTAAAATTTAATTGTAACCCTGAATCAATACTCGTGGCACTTTTGCACTCATTCACGAAGGCTTTGTGCAGAGGTGTAGTGCAGAGAAGTAAAAAAATTGAATTTCCCAACATCTAAGTTGCCAGCTGCCAGCAAAGAGGAAGGAGCTCTGCCTTCTTACCTCAGCTCTCATGCTGTAAATGAGTATCCTTTTTGACGTCTATTTATTGCCATATTTTACAAAATTTTTGTATTTTTCTTGGTGAATCTACTGTTCAAAATGACTCCCACACAAAGTGTTGGGATGCCATCTATTGTTTTTAAGCTCAAGAAAGTTGTGATATGCCTTACAGAGAAAATATGTGTATTAGATAAGCTTCCTTCAGACATGAGTTATAGTGCAGTTGGCTGGGAGTTCAACATTAATGAATCAACAATATATAGTAAATAAGGTGTCTTTAAAAGAAACACATAAAAATCAAGGTTATGTGTTGATTAACTGATGAAAATGTGATGAGAAGCTTGAAGGAATCTAACCATGCCTTTCCTCAGTAAAAGTTTTGTACTAGACAGAAATCTTGTGTAGCTTATCAATTTTCTAGAAGGTAACATCCATACCGAGCAGAAACCTAATGCTTCATTATTCACTAATTCAGTGTTCACAGTGACTTTATAGAATGTACTGCCACAAACACTGAGCATCAACTATATATAAATTCAGAGAAGAAAAGAATTCTGGAATAGAATTGCAAAGTTAGATTTAAAAAAAGTGGTCAATGACTACCATTAGTAGTACAATAAAACTTTTGTACTAGATAGAAATCATTGGCAGCTTATCAATCTTCTAGAAGTTGACATACAACTTTACATCGTGGAAAAATAATCAATAGTAAGTAGAAAGTCAAACCTGCAGTCTGCTAGAGCATCAGTTGACTCTTAATCAGGTTTGGAAGACAATGCTCTAGTATAGGTTTCTTGACCTCACTACTCTTGACACTCCGGGCTGGATAATTTAGATCACCATTGCTGGAGGTTGTCCTATGGGTTGTATGATGTCCTGCAGCGCCTCTGCCTCTATTCACTGGACACCAGTAGCACCTTACCTCCCAATCTTAACAATTACAATTGTTTCCAGATTTAAATAAATAACCACTAGGGGTCAAAATTGCCCCTGGTTAAGAACCACTAGTTAGTATGATTTTAAAAGAGCACATGGTTGTATTTTACTTTTTTCTAAGTTTTGGATGTTTTTTCTTAATACACTCATTTATGAGGGGAAAAAAGATGTCTCTTGCCCTCTGCAACACACATGGACACATGCAGCATAATTTGGAATCCTGTGTATATTTTATTTTTCACTTGTTTATATTTTATTTTTCAAACACAGAAAACATTCAATAAATATTTCCTGTAGGAAGTCATAAAGCTTGAAGTTTCCAGAGTCTCAGTCTAGGGTGAGGCATTGGGACCGGGGATGGAGAGGGCAGGTGCCTGAGGAGAAATATGTTATGGAAGCTGAATCATTACTGCCCATAGGAGATATCTGCCTACCTTCTCCCAGAAGGACTGGAGGGCTACACTTTATAAGGGATGAGGCCCTAAATGATGAGGAAAAGAGATGTCCAGTTGGAACTGTGACTCCATTTGTAGACACAAGCTGCTAAGGCCTGGGGAATTAAGTGACATCAGCCAGTGACATTATCACAAGGATGGCTCCATAAGAGTAGTATGGCCTCTAAGGGATTAGAAAGGGTATAATTCCTGGCTCCCCCACAGATTAGCTTAACTTCTCAGAGCTTCAATTTCTCTATAAAATGGATATAATAGTAGTACTGTTATGAATTTAACTGCATCCTTCAAAATTCATATGTTGATGTCCTAATGTTCAATGTGATGTTATTTGGAGATGAGGTCTTTGGGAGATAATTAGGTTTAGATGAAGTCATAAGGGTGTTGGGATTAGTGCCCTTATAAGAAGAGACACAAGAGAACTTGCTATTTCCATCCAAGAGAATTCACTCTCTCTCTCCATCCAAAAACACCAACGAAAATTCATGTAAGAACACAGTGAGAAGGTGGTAGTCTAATACCCAAGAAGAGAGCTCTCATCATGTACGAACCCTTATGGTACCTTGACCTTGGATTTACAGGCTCTAGAACTGTGAGAAATAAACTTTTGTTATTTGAGCCACCCAATCTATTGTATTTTCTTATGGCAGCCTGAGCTAAAACAAGTACTAGCCTCACTGAATTACTGGAGGGATTAAGTGAGAAATATATATACATCTCCTAGAATAATATCTAAGAACTCCTTATATCTTAACCAAATGACACATATAAGAACTCCCTACATTTTAACCAAAAAAGACAGAACCCTCAGCTGACTTATAAGTGCCCCATTATACACTGCAGTTTTCTTGTTGCTGAAAATTTTGGATCCCATGATGCTCTTACTGGAGAAGCTGCTATTATCACTAATTTTTTTCTGAATTTAGAACTGTTAAGTAATACCAGTCCCCATACCAGTCTCCATAGCAGAGTATGCAGTTTGATTATTTTTATAGCTACAAAAATGTATTGGGTCTAAACTATAAGAGTAGATAAATAATGATTCAGTGTTGCCTTTTTTTTTTTTAATTTTTTTTTTTAACATTTATTTATTTTTGAGACAGAGAGAGACAGAGCATGAATGGGGGAGGGGCAGAGAGAGAAGGAGACACAGAATCGGAAGCAGGCTCCAGGCTCTGAGCCATCAGCCCAGAGCCTGACGCGGGGCTCGAACTCACGGACCGCGAGATCGTGACCTGGCTGAAGTCGGACGCTTAACCGACTGCGCCACCTAGGCGCCCCCAGTGTTGCCTTTTTGAAGGGTTGTTGCATGTTGTGTTCCATTTACGCCAAACCCAAAAGAACCATATAATATGCCACCTGAAAGAGTTCATCTACATGTGGAAAGTAAGGATTTGCAGCCTCTATACAAATAATGTAAAGTTTAGTCTCATACTAAACTTGGAAAGTTCTATGTCAAATAGTTGTGGGCTCTGTACACAGCAAATATGAATTAATGAATGATGCAGTATGAACACCAGGCTTTTATAATAGAGACATTTTCCACTTTTTTTTTCTAGTAGCATGTGTCACTGTCAGTACCTGATGAATATTGAAACCTTATTTACATCACCCTCTCTTTCCATTGTCAGCTCCTTTAAATATAGTGACCATCTCTTTCCATGTTTTTGCAAAATGGCCAAAAAATAATTCAGAAAACAGACATTATCCTTGGCTATCCTTAGAACTTCAGTCAATAAAAAATAGGCCAAAGCCAAAGTGAATGGTAATTTTGAAAGGACAGAAAAAAGCATTAGATGATACATTCCAGATTTTTTGGAGATTTCCCTGATACATGTTTCCCAGAAGAAACTTTATCCCGAAAACACTTTATTTGGGTAAGTACATGGCAGATGGAAAAGTGTCTTTGCTTACAATATTGGGATAGTACACATTTCTGACTTAGAACCCTGTTTTAAACATCTTGGCATATATAAAACGGCCTCTTATTTCAGAGAATTGGGAAATGATTATAATTTTTGCAAAAGGTTTCTACCTGTTGCTTAAATGTAAAAGTATTTATAGATGTATGGCAGAGAGTGTAGCCCTCAGGTCTAGAGCAAATGAAGGGTTGCTGAACCAGGGTACCAGGTCACCTCCCTTATAATCTCAGAATACTTGTGCTGGCTGGATGGGCAGAGGGTCAGGATCATGGTTACAGGCTCAGGAAGTATTCCTCTTGCCCCAGTCCTCTTTCAGATCTAAATCACAGGGCATGTAAGTAATCTTTTGAGGTACTCTCCCTGTGGCCTTAGAAAGATTTACAGGTATAAAGAGAAGGGTTAGTGCTTTAAGCAAATTCCTGACTAGCAACCTAGTCAATGAAGCATATAATAATTTTACCCTACAGATCCAGATGTGCAAGAAAGTCATGTTTCCTTACTCAAATCAAATTCAATCTCAGTCTATGTCTCGATTGTCCAGAGCTATTGGGAAATTGAACTTCAGGATTATTAGGCTTGCTCATGAGGGTTACAGGAAGGCCCTGGGGGCCTTCCACAGAGGAAAACACTTGGAAGGGTGAGAAGCAGCGAGAAGTTCAGTCCCGATAAATGCAGATTATCAGGCCCTACCTACCGAACTGAATCTCTGAGTTAGGGACCCAGCAGGGTTTGTTTTAACAAACCCTCCATGTGACTCCGATGCAAGGCTAATTTTGAGAAAGACTGACCTAATACATTCCATTCAATTAACTCATGTTTTTGAAAGCAAGAGCATCAGTCAACTTCTGTTTTCCAGGCTCCAGTATAGCTCCCTTATCTTAATTCAATGCAAGGGAAGGAAGAGCCCTGGCTACATAATCAGAAAATAAACACAAAATGCAAAACATAAGCATCTCACACAGCAAAGGATCTGAACAGATATTTCTCCAAAGAAGACATACAGATAGCCAACATATATATGGAAATATGCTCAACATCACTAATCATCAGGGAAATGCCAATCAAAACCACAATGAGATAGCACCTCACATATCTCAGACTGGCTATAATAAAAAAAAAAGACAAGAAATAACAGGTGTTGTAAGGATGTAGAGAAAGGAAACTTTTCTGCACTGTTGGTGGGAATGTTCATTGGAAGAGCTACTATGAAAAATAGTATGGAATTCCCCAAAAAATTAAAAACAAAACTACCAGAAATTCCACTTCTGAGTATTTATCCAAAAATCAAAACAAAAACAAAAACACCAATTCAAAGAGATATATGTACCCTTATGTTCATTTGCAACACTATTTACAATAGCCAAGATATGGAAACAACCTATGTGTCCATCAATGGACGAATGGATAAAGAAAATGTTTTGTATATATACACAATGGAATATTACTCAGCCATAGCAAATAATGAAATCTTGCCATTTGTGGCAACATGGATGAACCTAGAGTATATTATGCTAAGTGAAATAAGTCAGACATAAAAAAGACAAATACTGTATGATTTCACTTATATGTGAAATCTAAAAAATAAAACAAATGAACCAACAAAAAAACAGAAACAGATTCATAGTTACAGGAAACTGTTGTTTATGAGTGGGGAGGAGTGGGGAGGAGTTGGGGGACAGGCCAAATAGGTAAAGGGGATTAAGAAGTCTAAATTAGTCATGGAGATGTAATGTACAGCATAGGGAATATAGTCAATAATACTATACTATAATACTATAGTAACTTCGTGACAGATGGTAACCAGACTTATTGTGGGGGTCATTTTATATTACATAAAAATATTTGGGTCCCTGGGTGGTTCAGCCAGTTAAGTGTCCAACTCTTGATTCCAGCTCGGGTAATGATCTCGGAGTTTGTGAGTTCGAGTCCCGCATCAGGCTCTATGCTGATGGCACAGAGCTGGCTTGGGATTTTCTCGCTCTCCCTCTCTCTCTCTGCCCCTTCTCCACTTGCACTCTTTCTCTCCCTCCAAATAAAAAACTTTAAAAAAATATTGAATTGCTACAATGTATACCCGAAGCTAATAGGATATTGTATGTCAATTATACTTCAATTTAAAAAAATAGGGGGAAAAAAGTGAGGCTTCAGAATGGCTTTAAGGTGATGATTGAAAAAAAGGCAATGACTTAAACTGCTCAAAAGACAAAGTGCTAAGGAGTCCTGAGGGTCCTGAGGCTGTGAAAGACAATTTCCATCTTCCCTTCTTGTGTGCAAATGTAGAACGACCTGCACACGTAGGCACTTAGCTAGGGACTGCGAGGCCCCAGGCCCCTTTGCATCTAGGTGGGGCAATGGAGTGTGAACAGAAGTGTTGTGTGTCACTCTAGGCTTGGGCTTTAAAAAAATGTGCATGCAGCTTCCATCCTACTTTTCCTTTCTGTGAACTGAAACAGAGAAGTGCTTGTGACCCACCTTTTACCCTTGACATAAGGGTACCAACCTACAGCAGAAGCAAGAGAGAAGCTACACATCCTGGACCACTACATGAGAGGAATTACATTTCTTAATCCACTGGTTTGTTGGGTTCTTTGTTATACAACTTAGATTTTCATGTTACTAATCTAAAAACAAAGGGAACATCTGAAAGATCAAGGCAATGCTTACAATTCACTGAAGTCCAAATAGCACCAAAGCTCCCACAGCACCTGGCACACAGCAGGTGCTTTATAAATAGTTATTAAATGAAGGAGTGCAGCAACATTAGGAAGGATTGGGATACATTAGGAAGTAAGGGATTCCCAGTTGTCTCGTAAAATAATCTGCCTGAACGTAAATCTAAGTGGTGTGTTGCAATCTACAATGAGAAAAGTTAACAGCACACAAATAGCAACAATGGGTTAAAATCAAATGGGAATCTTTGTGTGTACGATGTAGAAATGATTGTTAATTATACAGCAGTCATTTAAATGATTTGCAGATAGTAATCACAGTCACTGTCATTTTCCAAAACAAAAGACCTATACATGCACAGACGTATACAGACAGGTAAATTCTTCTTTTAACAAGCTTGATGAGACGTCAAGCTTGCTATGCTGTACATGGTCTGTAAGAAAATGAAAATCCATTGCTACAATATTTAAAGTGAATACAAAGTAGCTTTTTATTTACCCTGTAAAAAGCAGTTTGGGGTAGCATATGGTATATGACTCTAATGCCATTTGCTAAACATTTTTGAGGGTCTACTATGTGACAAGTATTAAACACAGTGAAAAATTCAAAGATAACAAAAACAGGCATAAAGATATTGAAGGGAGAGAGTGTTACATAAAGCAGAGGTTTGAGTTTCTAAGAAATGGTAATTAAAGGATATCTAAACAGTTCTGACTATGTTGAAACTTTCTGTAGTGTCTCTATTTGATGCCTATGACAAAAGTTATTCTAGAGCTTAAATAAAATAACATACATAAAGCACCTGGTTTATTCAGTGACCCCCCCAGAAATGCTAGTTCTTTTCTTCATACATTGTAGTATAGTGTCTTAAAATTTGAAAAAAAAAATTCAAAATATTTCATTGGTAATTTGTTCTAAAGCCATAAAAATTATATTTGCCTATCCCAAGTCCCACATGTACGTATGTGCTCACACATACCCTTCATCCAGAGCATGTAAAGAGTACTGCATTTTGTAAACCAAAGGATAATTGGCTATAATGAAGATCAGGGGTTTCAGATACAAGCAAGAAAATTCCACTCTATTTTTGCTGAAAGCTGATTTATTGGAAAGAAATTCAGTAGCTTACAGAATCCATAGAAAGCTCAAAAATGATTGCCTGTTTCCATTTTTCACTAGCATGGAGACAGTTGTTGTAATGACAGTGTTGGAAATACCAGATACTTCCTCCAGGGTTGTGAATAATAAATGTCTCTATTTCATTTTCTCTTGTGGTCTGTTGTTGAACTGCAGATCACCATCTGGCACCTTGTGCTCGACCTAACAAATGTTAATTTAACAAAATCGTAACTTAAGTATATTAGACCAATTTCCTGGCAGAAGTAAGTAAGGGGTACCGAAGAATGGGTACTTTTTAATTTTTACAAGGGTGCCAGAAGAATTAGCAGCAGCTCTATCCAGCCAGTTTCCTCTGAACTCAGAACTTCTCTGGGCACATTGGAAGGTGCCCCTCCTGCTCCTAACTAAGTTGCTTTGTCCTGAGTGGATACCACCATTCACTACCATTCAATAGCCAAAGTTCAACTGAATCTAGGCTAGAGTGTTTAATATAATTGGAGGCTAGGAGTTTACAGAGGAAATTAAAATAGAAACAAGAGAAAGTAAAGCTCTGTCAATGTTTTTACCTTACCTTGGGCTTATCTGCTACCCAACTATCTCTTTAGCCCCCAGATAGAGCCCATGTTTTATAGCCAGCCTACTGCCCAGACATAGAAGTGCCTTTGACAATGTCACAAGGGTTGAGAAATATTATTTCTTTCCACCAACCTATCTTCAGCCTGATGTCCATTCAATGTTATGATAATCTCCATAAAAAACAACAACAACACAGGGACACCTGGGTGGTTCAGTCAGTTAAGCACCTGACTTAGGTCAGGTCATGATCTTGCGGTTCGTGAGTTTGAGCACCGTGTCGGGCTCTGGGCTGACAGCTCAGAGCCTGGAGCCTGCTTCTGATTCTGTGTCTCTCTCTCAAACTCTCTGCCTCTCCCCCACTCATGCTCTCTCTCTCTCTCTCAAAAATATATAGTAAAAAAAAAAAATTAAACACAAAAACCAACCAACCAACCAACCAAACAAAAAAAACCCCACTCTGACCAAAGTGAAGACAATCTACTGTGTGTGCTAATGCAGCTCATTTTACTTTCTCTATGTCCTGCCTGGGACATTCTGGAACCGAATTTTTCTTTACCTTTGCATAACAAAAGGCCCATTAATAGATTTTCTTTCTTGGGATGGCTGGATGGCTCAGTCGATTCAGTGTCCAACTTCTGCTCGGGTCATGATCTCACGGTTCATGGTTTGAGCCCTGTGTTGGGTTCTGTTCTAACAGTTAGGACCCTGGAGCCTGCTTTGGATTCTGTGTCTCCCCCTCTCTCTGCCCCTGCCCTGCTCGTTCGCTCGCTCTCTCTCTTTCAAAAATAAAATAAAAATTAAAAAAAGAAAGAAAATCTATTTTTTTTAAATTTTTGAATGTTAATTTTGAGAGAGAGAGACAGAGTGTGAGCAGGAGAGGGGCAGAGAGAGGGAGACAGAGGCTCTGAAGCAGGCTCCAGGCTCTGAGCAGTCAGCACAGAGCCCGACGCGGGGCTCATACCACTCAGATAGTGACCTGAGCTGAAGTTGGACGCTTAACCGACTGAGCCACCCGGGGGCCCCTACCCATTAATAGATTTTCTTAAAATAAATTCCATATGCCCCTTAGCTAAAATAACAAATTACCTACATTTCCTGCAATCACTCCTTCAGAATCATTAGGGTTCAGCACTGAAGCATCTACTACACAATGAAATATTTAAGGAGCTCTTTTTTGGAAGCCAGACCCTGGACTAAGCAGTAAGAATATCAATCAGGTGTGGTTATATTCCAGCTTGGAGAAATTGGCAGGTAAATAAATAGGTTCAAGAAATTGGCAAAGGAGTGACCATAAAAAAATGTTCAGGTTCAAACAGCAGCATGAAAGAGGAAATGGCTCTTTTCAACTGAAGTGGGAGGGGAAGGATTACAAAAGTTTCAAAAAGGAGATAGTCACAAACTGTGGGCATGGTAAATAAGGGATGAAAAAGACGTTCCTATTAGGGTAGCATATGCAACGATGTTTTTAGAAAACCTGAAGCAAGTAAGAATGTCAGAGAGTAGGGATATGAGGAAATCCCTACCAAGAGACAGAACTAAAAATCCAAAAAGCATGTAGATGATGGAGGGCCCTTTATGCCGTACTAGGAAATTTTGACCTCAAAAACACCTAAGACTGAGGTAGAATAGGTTTTCTATTTTTTTCTCTTTTTTAAATGAGGTATAATTTACATGTAATATCCTATTAGTTTCAGGTGTACATCATTGTGATTCAATATTTGTATACATTATAAATGTTTTAATGATTAGAGAGCTATGATTTTAGTGCAGCCATTTGGGGAATTGATTAGTTGGAGACACCAATTGTTAGTGTCATGGTGGTCCAGGTGAACGATCATGATGACCATCACCTGGCAACCCCAGAGCATTCCAGCAGCTGAAATGAATGGATATGGAACGTGTCAGGAATTGGAATTCAGTTGAACTTTGTAATTTTTTAAGCGTTGTCCAGGTAAAGGTGAGAAAGAGATGAGTCTGTTGGCATACTGCATTTTGGGGTGAGGAAGAAGGTGTTTTATAGTATTTTGCTGAGGCACAAAACAAAGAAGGAGGTAAGTATGGACTTAAGGGGGAAGGGAAATTTAAATAAAATTAAAGCAGTGCAGGTTCTAAAATTATCATCATGCCCATATTTTGTGCACCTGAATCCCTCTGGATATGCCCCATTCTCTGCCTAAGGAACTCGATCAAATCTTCCCAAGTGCAGGCAGGTGGAGCAGGGAATTGCTCCAGCCTTCACTTTCCCACTTCAGGATGAGCAACATGCTAATGCATTTATCACGTCAAGTCTAGATTCTCTTGGCTTCCCATCTCAGCTGGTACTCCTCATCAGGGCACTCACTGGACATTCTGTCTCATGATGTGCAATCAGAGACTCCAGATATACCACCAGCAGACACCCAATAAAGAGCAAGTACACAGTACCTAACTTGGAATAAATTAAATTAGTTAGTAAGGCGTGATATGCATCCATCTGACTATGAAACTACGGTTTATGCTCTAGAATCAATTGCTACCTCCACAGACAGCACATCTTAAATAGTAGGTGATAATGCCAAAGAGAGCATCAGGAGTGGCCATGCACCCCACTGCGTGCAGGTCTCCAGGAGCACCCTGGTTGTATGGGGCGATCAGCCCAGCAGAGAGCAAAGAAATAGGGATCTCGAGACATGCAGAAAAAGTTAGACCCTATTTTTACCCAATCTTGGAAATCTAAAGAAAATCAGAGAAGTATATATCAAGGAAAACCCCAAAGCCTCCTTTACCTTAGTAGAGGTTAAACATTTTCTATTTCTTGGAATAAAATGCATTCAGAAATTTCATCTTAAAGCCAGTAAGAGTCATAGCTATCTATTTCTTTTTCTCTGTAGTTTCTGTGGGTTGGTTTAGAGGTTCTCTTAAAAAAAAATGTTCCAGCAGGGGTCTCTCTTTGCACATGGTACAAAAAATTCTTAGAAGTTGCAATGGAACATTTTTGTTTTGCTTATCCATCTTACAATGTAAATGGATGTGGCTGCAAAATATGTCAGGCTCTTTTCTTACACTATTAGAAAACCATGGGAAAGCTATAATATAATGTTTCATATCACGGTTTGGGTGATGATTAAACTAGTGTGTTCACTACAACATAATGCGTCAAGCAACACATTTATAATCTTTAGTCACTTTTTTGTTTATATATTATACTTCAAAACAAGTTTACTTTTTTGAAAGTATAATCCTCAATTTGACGTCTGTTTGCATGTTTCCTCACTTCTTTGTTTCATGTTTCAAGTAACTAGAACATCAGGAATTGACAATTTTATTTACATATTGCATTCAGTTTTATACGTATTTTATAAATAATGACATTTTTGTGTGTGTTGGCAGAAAAAAGGAAAAAATTAAAACATAACTGCAATATTCAAAAGAAAAATGAAACTTGTTTGTGAGGATTATACACTACAAAGCTTTGCATGGTTTTCAAACCATGAACTTTCAGAAGGAGGTATCATTATTGGTATCCAAGTCTTGGGGATGGATCCAAAGAGAAGATGGATATTTGTGCTGTGATATCTCTGGAGCTTTTACTTCTGGGTGGAGCAGGTCAGCAAAGGGCCTCTGGACACTGAAAATTTGGGCCTTCTGAAAGAGGTTTGTTCATCCTTACTGTAACCAGTTGACTTATCCTGAACAGAACAGAAATGGCCACAAACCACCCCTTTGCAAGTTAGTAAATGACACCTAAAATACAGTGCTTGAGAGAAATGCTTGCCATTAAAAATTTTTAAACTAGGGAAAGAAATTAAATCCTGTTAAAATCCTCGGGACCAAATTTCTGCAAACCACCCAGACTGTTGGTTTTATTTTTGCGGTTTAATCTCAAGCTTCATTCTTTTTATTTTGCTTTAGTTAAGACTACAACTATCACTTCTTTCTTTGCCTCTGTTTCTATTCCCTCTGCAATCTCTCATTTCTTTTTTAAAAAATTTTTTTAACATTTATTTATATTTGAGAGAGAGAGAGAGAGAGACAGAGTGTGAACAGGGGAGGGGCAGAGAGAGAGGGAGACATACAATCCAAAGCAGGCTCCAGAGCTGTCAGCACAGAGCCCAATGCAGGGTTAGAACTCATGAACTGCGAGATCACGACCTGAGCTGAAGTCGGATGCTTAACCGACTGAGCCACCTAGGTGCCCCTGCAATCTCTCATTTCTGAAAATAATTTCTTAAAAAAAGTATCAACATTTTAGTAACACCTTTTAATAAAGTACACATTTCTCTTCACAAAAATTAATATTGGGCCATAAAAACTTTTGACCCATCTGACCACTAATAAAACAGAAAATATTAAGTGAAAGTGTTTTATTCCAAATGACATTGCCACCTACTTTTTAATAGTATTAGAATAATCATCTTAATTCTCTCTTGGAAAGAAAAATCCATTAAGATCCTTTAATGAAGGAAATATATATTTATAATGGACCAAATGGCAACATGCCTTTGTCTAAAGCAATCATACTGCCCAATAAAGGAAGATCCACATTTAAATGTGGTGCCTCTGAACACCAAATATTACAAGAATTCTTAGTCAGCAGGATGCTATGCCAAAAGCACTCCACAGATTGGTTTACTCCTTTTTACTATCCTGTTGCCTCATTTTCAATATTTCTTTAATATTAATAATAGCATACTGGATTGTTCCAACAGCATAGACCTTAACATCCTATGCTCATTTATCTCTGGATCTCAGAGCTATTCAAATCAATAAATATTACAAATCCTTCTCACTGGAAACATTTTTTCACTATTTTATGTTTACATGTTTCTTCCTGCCTTCCTCTTTCCTATGCAAGCCACGTCTCTGCCCTCTGTTTTGCTTATTGTTTCCTTTCTCTCTTGTTTGTTCAGCTCTGTACAATCATTTCTCTTTGCTCTGGCCTTTGCTCCAGCCTCATGTTCATTTCAGCCTCCACCTTTTTTCCCTTCACAAACGTCTTTGATTCTAGTTGACAGTTTAAGATTTTTTCTTTTACTTTCCAGAGGCGCCTGTTGCCATAGTGACACATGACGATGATAAAGACCATGACTGCTTCCTCTGGCACTCCAGTTGCTATAACAATGCCAGTTAGCTGAAAATTCTGTGGAAACTTGTGAGAAGGATGCTAGTTCACACCTTTTTGTGGGACAGTCTGCCAGAAAATGCTTCTTAGTTAATGGTTGTTTGTACCAGTAAAACTTGAGTCCATTAACTTAAGGGCAGCCCATACTTCAATAACTAAAAAACTGAAACACCATTATTTTACCTCTTTATACCCTAGAAAATTCTCCCTTCCCTGTCTTTGTTTGACTCCCTTCCTATTTTATTTATTTTTATATTAAAAACATACCTGATGTAGACTGAATTGTGTCCCTCCAAAATTCATATATTGAATTCTAACCTTCAGTATGATTGTATTTCGATACAGGGCTTTTGGGAGGTAACTAAGTTTAAATGAGGTTATAAGGGTTGGGCCCAAATCTGATCGGATTGGTAGCCCCAGGAAAAAAGGAAGAGAGGTAGAGATACCTTGTCTCTCTCAACCATATGAGAATGCAGCAAGATAGGCATCTACAATTCAGGAAGAGAGCCCTTACCAGGAACTGAATCTATCTGCACCTTGACCTTGGACTTCCCAGTCTCCAGAACCGTGGGAAAATAAATTTCTATTGTTTAAGTCATGCAAGGTTATGGAATTATCCATATTATTATATTATGCATATTATCAAGCTTATGGAAGCTTGAGCTAATACAATACCTTAATATTAATATTGCTGGATCTTGTTAAGTGCTTTTGATTTTCAAAATATCAATTTCTGGAAATGTACCCAAATAAGGTAATTATAAAATATTGCAATGTTCATTATCAATATTTCATCATTGAGTACTAGATGAACTAAGAGAAAAAGATGAAAACATTCATTGATATTTTTGTGTCCTTTGTGTTCTTGTTACAGCTGTCTTATTCTCAAGAAAATATAAAGAAATGTATAATTATCTTCATCTTTATAGTTACTAGAACTCACTCATCAAAAGATAGACAAAACTTTTACTTTGTTGCAATTGTGTCACCTCCCTAGGATGTAAATCTAAGCAGTTTGCGACCGCTGGTACTGGTCTCCTTTGTGCCAACTCACATGGAGGAAGGGAGCAGCTAGATGATCAAATCTTGCTTAGGACTGATGTCAGAAGACCTAAAACTGCTTTTAAAAAATAAAGACTAGGGGCACCTGGGTGGCTCAGTTAATTAAGCATCTAACTTCAGCTCAGATCAGGATCTCACAGTCCATGAGTTGGAGCCCTGCATTGGGCTCTGGGCTGACAGCTCAGAACCTGGAGCCTGCTTCAGATTCTGTGTCTCCCTCTCTCTCTGCCCCTCCCACACTCACGGTCTGTCTGTCTGTCTCTCTCAAAAATAAATAAACATAAAAAAAATTTAAATAAAGTCAATTTTTTTTAAAGTATCTGTCTAGTGACACAGTTCTAGTATTACAAAATGTCAGAAGAAAGTTAAAAGCAACCATGCACAACCAGAAAGGAAGAAGAAAAACTTGGTACATCTCAAAGAGTGTTAAACTAAGGAACATCAGAATACAGAGTTTTGCTAGAGAAGATATTATGAATTGGCTTATTCAATGGCTCCTACATTTACTTCTACCAAAGATGTTAATCAACATGACATTAATTTATCTGAGTAGATGTAAGACTTCATCATGTTGAAAGTGTCAGTATGTTGTATTTTCAGTGCATAAGTTTACAGATAATTTTGAAGTGTAAAGACACTGAAATCGTTTGAGAATTCCTAGGGAATTTTAAGGAAAATGAAGGTTATCCTTATACAATGATACTGAAAGTAGTTTCCAGTTACACAGACAGTCCCCAACTTATGATGGTTTAACTTACAATTTTTCAACTTTACAATGGTGTGAAAGTGATAGGCATTCAGGAGAAACTGTACTTCAAATTCTGAATTTTGATCTTTTCCTGGGCTAGTGCTATGCAGTACCATACTCTTCCATGATTCTGGGCAGCAGCATCAAGCTGCAGCTTCTAGTTGGCCACGTGATCATGAAGATAAACAAACGATAACACTTAAAACCATTCTCTGCCTACACAACCATTCTGTTTTCCACTTTTGGTACAATATTCAACAAATAACATGAGAAAGTCAACACTTTATTATAAAATAGGCTTTGTGATAATTTTGCCCAACTGTAGGCTAAGTGTTCTAAGCACATTTAAGGTAGGTTAGGCTAAGCTATAGTGTCCAGTAGGTAAGGAGTATTAAAAGCAATTTGTACTTAAAATATTTTCAACCTATGATGGTGTTATTGGGACACAACCCTATAACTCTATAAATTGAGGAAGATCTGTATAATTGTTCTAATTGTATTATAAAACTACCTGATTTTTCTTATTATGGTAGAATAAGATCCTCTGTGCTATTATCAGTAATAAGAATAAATAAAAGGGCGTCTGGGTGGCTCAGTTGGTTAAGCATCTGACTTTAGCTAAGGTCATGATCTCTCGTTCCTGGATTCGAGCCCCACATCCAGCTCTGTGCTGACAGCTCAGAGCCTGGAGCCTGCTTTGGAGTCTGTGTTTCCCTCTCTCTCTGCCCCTTCTTGGCTCCCACTCTGTCTTTGTCTCTGTCTCTCTCAAAAATAAATCAACATTAAAAAAAATTTAAAAGAATAACAGTAACTTCCTATTATGTGCCAGGCGCTATTCTAAGTGATTCACATCCATTATTTCTACTTTTCATTACAAACTTGAAAGGTGAGAAACTAATACATGGAAAAACAGGTTGTGGGAAGTTAGATAACTTATCTAACTTGGTCACAGTTCCAATATTTCCCTTAAGGTTCAAGAATTTAAACTAACACCACAGGCCAAAACATGATCAGTCAAAGGAGCATACCAGGAACCCCAAGGTTAGCCCTATATTCAGTTGCATAAATTCTGGAATCACAACTGCATCAAATTGGCTGGATAATTGCTATATATGTATATTACCTTTAATGCCACCTGGTTTATTTATTGAACTATCTAGACATTAACTTCAATTGCTTTTCCTCACCACTCTGCCTTGATGAACCAGTAGAATATAGCTTGAAAAAAGCAAATGAGATTTATGAAAACTTAAGTGGTTTCAGAATGGGTTTAATTATTCAAGAGACCTTCAAACCTGGAAATGTAAAATTTGATCTCCAAATTGCTCCAGCTTTCAGTGACTGAGTGGTTCTGTGTGTGTGTGTGTGTGTGTGTGTGTGTGTGTGTGTGTGTGTGTGTAGAGAAACAGTGAACGTGTGAGCCAGAATGGGAGTGGACTGACTCAAAAGGAATCACATCTGTCACTATATTTTGTAATTTCATTGGTCACTTTAAGAGCAATAGATTAGAAATTGTTGCAATATGTAACCACAACCAACTTTAGGACACCTATATATTACTAATTGACATACAATATAAATAAATTACCCTTCAGAGTGTTGTAATTTTGCACACACTTTAGTCCCTGGAAACCCCAAAGTATGAATGATTCCATCTAATATCCAGACTCTCAGTCCAAATCTTTCTGGTTTCTTTTTTTTTTTTTTTTAATTTTTTTTTAAACGTTTATTTATTTTTTGGACAGAGAGACACAGAGCATGAACGGGGGAGGGGCAGAGAGAGAGGGAGACACAGAATCGGAAACAGGCTCCAGGCTCTGAGCCATCAGCCCAGAGCCCGACACGGGGCTCGAACTCACGGACCGCGAGATCGTGACCTGGCTGAAGTCGGACGCTTAACCGACTGCGCAACCCAGGCGCCCCAACCTTTCTGGTTTCTTAAGGGGGAAAGAATCCCATCAATAAAATGTCTTCAAAGAACTGTCTTCTTTTTGAAAAATGTTCATATTATACTGAGCTGCTCAACAAAAATATGAGGATTTTATTTCTGAGAGATGTTCCCACTGAAAGGAGAAGAGAGACTGGAATTAAAAGGATAGCCTGGAGGAGGACAGACTAACACTGTGGGCAGTGAAGCAAAGGCCTGTGGACTTCTGGACTTCTGATCTCTCTAGTCTCTGAGCTCTCAACTCCCTTTCCTGTGCTAACCCCAAAGAGTAGGGTATTATTAGTTTTTAAGTCTTGGGTCATCCTGAGCACATCCTCCAGGTTTAGAAGTATTTAGAATATAAATCACTTGTAATGAGAAGTAAGGGTCCTCCTTGATTAATCCCTAGAAATTAGCAAACTGGTAAGTGCAGTAAGAAAGTAATTAAGAGTTTTGCCTTTTTATCCTAGCCTTCTCACTCCCTGAGTAACTTTGGGCCAGTTATTATTTCTGGCCTCAGTTTCTTCTAAAAATTTAGGGGTATTATGGTATCTCCATAATTAATACTATGGCTAATAAACTGAGGAATAACCTGTATGCATTTCAGCTCTTCAGACAAGAATGATGTACAATTGTTCCCTGGGAACAATGATGCCATAACACATTCAAGGGAGGAAAGGTAGAGGACTAGATGAAATAAGCCTCTGGTGCTTTGGGCTAAGATCCTGCAATATTGACAAATTTATCCCCCTTGTTACAAAAAGTATTCGAGGTGACCTACAAAGATACATGACAAGCAGAATAAAATAAACTGATGAGGTAAAGTTGGAGTAAAAGAAAAACAAGTTTAGTCTAATACAAGCACATCACATAGAAACAGAAAATTTGGAAAATTTGTTTTTGACTATTCTGATAGGTGAATTAAAGAGAAAAATATGGTCATTTCTAAAATTCACTGTCTTTTAAGTCCTATGTTGCTGGTAGTTGGAGGGTAGATAGAAATGGGATGATTTGCTCAGAGAACAGTTGTTCCTAGAACTGAAGTAAGAGAGATGTTTTTCATGGTTCCTTATAAAGGAAGAATATGTGATGTACTATAGTGATTTTCAGCTGGGATATGCAACAGAAGAGGACCTTTGTTAACATATGCAATTATATGTTAACATATAGAATCATATCCCTGGGACTCAGTCTCAGATTTATGATTATCTTTGCATCTATGCATTTGACAAGAGCTTCAAGTGCTTTTGATCTAGTGAGGTCTACAAACATGCTTTAAAGACCCACCCCTGCAATGAGGATAATGGTGAGTTTCAAGTGCTGTTTTCTCAATACATTCTTCAATAGAGGCAGGTGGCATAATGACAAAGCACAATTAAATAAAAGTAATTTTATGAGGACCAAAAAAAAATAGTCTGGGTACATAGCTCTCTCCCAAATCTATGTCTGATATACAATGTTAAAATTTTAAACATCAAGAGGGATTCAAAAATAGGTAACTCCCTATTGTGTTTCCCTTTAAAGTGAATGGAAGCTGGTCCCAAACAACCTCACTGTCTGTTAGAAAAGCATAATGGAGAAAGTCCAGAAGCATGTGCAAAATTGTCTCTTCCTTTTATTCAAAATGATTATTCCAATTCCTACATAATTCACAGGAAGACTGAGATTCAGGATTGGCTTCTTGACTTTCATTTGTCTATAGTTTCTTAGAAACTTGAAGCTTAATTTTTAAAGTATGAAGGTACCCCTATGTGAATTTTCCTCTGAAGTTGGAGGTTGGAGGATGGCCAGGAAACTCCTCCCCTTTCAATCTTCTCTGCCTCCTCTCCTCCTTCCACCCCTCCATCATTTTAACTCTTGGTTTGCCTCACCCTATTTTTTTTGAAAAACAACTTTACTGAGATACATTTACAAACCAGCAAGTTCAAAGAACATATTTCTATAGTTTCTAGTATATTCACAGACCAGTATGACCATAACCACAATCAACTTAAGACACTCCAAAGAAAAACCCTTACTCCTCAGTTGTCATTACCTGTGGCCCTTCCTCCCAGTCTCTGGCTACCATTAATTTATTTTCTGGTCTCTATAGATTTGCCTGTTCTGGACACTACATATAAATGGAATCATATAATTTTGTCTTCACGGTCTTTTAGAGTCCACTCTATTCTTCCTCTGGTTCAGCCTTTTGTGCTAGATTATTTCTAAGCTAAACAAGGTGAGGGATGGGAAGAGCTTCTAATGTTCTATTAGGAGGTATATGCAAGGTAATCACACTACCTGTTTAAGATCTTTTTTGGTAGGCCATTCAACCAGCTTTATCATCCTCACCTCAGGAAGTGACTAGGTCCGAGGAGGATGAGGAAGGCACAGGGAGGGAAATAAAACCTTTTTAAAAACTGATTTTTTTAAATTAATAAACCTCATTTTTTAGAGCAGTTTTAAGTTCACAGCAAAATTGAATGGAAAGTTCAGAGAGCTCCCATGTACTTCCTGTCCCCCTACACATATAATCTCTCTAATTATAAATATCCCCCACCGGTGGTACATTTGTTACAACCCATAAACCTACACTGACATATGTATCAATCAAAGTCTACAGTTTACATTAAGGTTCACTCCTGCTGTTGTACATTCTATGGATTTTGACAAATGTATAATGACATGTATCCACCAATGTAGTATCTTACAGAATGGTTACACTATCCTAAAAATCCTCTGTGTTCTACCAATAAATTCCCCACCCCTCATCCCCAACTCCTAAAAATTACAGATCATTTTACTGTTCCCATAGTTTTGTCATTTTCAGAGAGTTACATAGTTGGAATCATACTGTATGCAGCTTGTTTAGAGTGACTTCTTTCATTTAATGATATGCATTTAAGGTTCTTCCATGTCTTTTCATGGCTTGATCATTTCTTTTTTAGCACTGAATAATATTCCATTGTCTGGATATACCAGTATATTTATCAATTCGCCTACTGAAGAACATCTTGGTGTCTTCTAAGTTTTGGCAATTATGAATAAAACTGTTATAAGCATCCATATGCAGATTTTTGTATGGACATAAGTTTTCAACTCCTTTGAATAAATACTAAGGAGTGTAATTGCTAGATCATATGGTAAGAGTGTATTTAGTTTTAAAATAAACTGCCAACCTGTCTTCCAAAGTGGCTGTTTCATTTTGCATTCCTACCAGCAATGAATGAGAGCGCTGTTGCTTCATATCCTCACCAGTATTTTGTGTTGTCAGGGTTTTGGATTTGGGCCATTATGATAGGTATGTAGTGATACATTATTGTTGTTTTAATGTGCAATTCCCTAATGAGATATTTTCATATGCTTATTTGCCATCTGTATATTTTCTTTGGTGAGGTATCTGTTCAAATCTTCTGCCCATTTTTAATTGGTTTGTTTATCGCTGAATATTTAGGAGTTCTTTGTATATTTTGGATAATAATCCTGTATCAGATGTGTTTTTAGAAAAAAGAAAAAAAAGATGTGTCTTTTGCAAATACTTTAACCCAGTCCTGATTTGTTTTATTTTCTAGACATTGTCTTTCACAGGTCAGAAGTCTTGGGTTTTTTTCTTCTCCTCTGTACTTTACTTTTTTTTTCCAGTTTGATTGAGAAATAATTGATATAATCACTGTGTAAGTTTAAGGCATACAGGAAAATGGTTGGCCTTACATATATCATGAAAGGATTACTACAATAGGTTCAGCTATCATTCATCATCTCATATAAACACAAAAAAAGAAAAAAAGTAAAAAAAAAAAAAGAGAAAAAATTGTTGCTTGTCATCTGATGAGAACTCTTAGCTACTCTCTTAACTTTCCTATATATCGAACAGCAGTACTAACTATGGTCATAATGTTGTATATTACATGCCTACGTTTTCTTTAGCTTATAACTGGAAGTTTATAACTTTTGACCACCTTCCTCCAATTTCCCCTTCCCCCATCCTCCACTTCTGGTAATCTAATCTCTCTTTCTATACGGTTCTTTTTTCTTTTAGATTCCACATATAAGTGAGATCATACAGTTTTTGTTTGATTTATTTCACTTAGCATAATGCTAAGTGGACTTCAGGATCCATCCATGTTGCTGCAAATGGTAGGATTTCCTCATTTTTTATGGCTGAATAATATTCCAATGTGTGTGTGTGTGTGTGTGTGTGTGTGTGTGTGTGTGTATGTGTGTGTATCATCATTTTTGTATCCATTTTGATGGATACATCAATAGACACTTAGGTTGTTTCCATATCTTGGCCATTGTACATAATACTGCTAGGAACCTGAGGGTGCAGACACCTTTTCAATTTAGTGCTTTCATTTCCTTTTCATTTCCCAGAGGTGGGATTGCTGAATCATATGGTAGTTTTATTTTTAATTTCTTGAGGCTTCTCTATATTGTTTTCTATAGTGGCTACACCAATTTACAATCTCACCATGAGTATACAAAATTTCCCTTTTCTCCACAGCCACATCAACATTTATTATTGCTTGCCTTTTTGATAACGGCCATTCTAACAGGTATGAAGTGATATCTCATTGTGGTTGCAATCTGAATTTCCATAATGACTAGTAATGTTGAGCATGTTTGATGTACCTCTTGGCCTTTCATATATCTTCTTTGAAAAAATGTCTATTCAGGTCCTGTACCTATTTTTATTTTATTTTTTTTCCTTTTTTAAACGTTTATTTATTTTTGAGACAGAGAGAGACAGAGCATGAATGGGGGAGGGGCAGAGAGAGAGGGAGACACAGAACCGGAATCAGGCTCCAGGCTCTGAGCCATCAGCCCAGAGTCTGACGCGGGGCTCGAACTCACGGAACGTGAGATCATGACCTGAGCTGAAGTCGGACGCTTAACCGACTGAGCCACCCAGGCGCCCCCTGTACCTATTTTTAAAGTAAGCTATTTGAGGGGATTTTTTGTTTTTGTTTTTGTTTTTGTCATTGAGTTGTAGGAGTTCTTTATATACTTTGAATAATAACCCCCTATTAGATACAGGATTTTGCAAATATTTTTTTCTTATTCCATATGTTGTCTTTTCACTTTGTTGATGGTTTATTTTGCTGTACTGAAGCTTTTTTAGTTTGATGTAGTCCCACTCATTTATTATTATTTTTTTTATTTAGTTGATTGTGATTTAGGCGTCATATCCATCAGGGAAATGTAAATCAAAACTACACTGAGATATCACCTCACATCTGTCAGAATGGCTAAAATCAACAATATAAGAAACAACATGTATTGGTAAGGATGTGGAGAAAAAGGAACTCTCATGCAGTGTTGGTGGGAATGCAAACTGGTGCAGCCACTCTGGAAAACAGTATAGAGGTTCTTCAAAAAGTTAAAAATAGAACTACCTTATGATCCAGTAATCTCCCTACTGGTATTTACCCAAGTATACAAAAACACTGATTCAAAGGGATACATGCACTCCTATCTTTATAGCAGCATGACTTGTAATAGCCAAATTATGGAAGGAGTGTCCATCAGTAGATGAATGAATAAAAAAGATGTGGTATATATATATGCATATATACATATGCATATATATATACATACATACATATGCATATATATACATATATACATATATATATATATATGCCCACCCACATTATATACCCACATATACACATATGCACAATGGGATATTATTTAGCCATAAAAAAAGAATGAAATACACCATTTGCAATGACATCAATGGAGTGAGAGTATAATGCTAAGTGAAGTAAGTCAGAGAAAGACAACACCATATGATTTCACTTATATGTGGAATTTGAGAAACAAAACAAATGAGCAAAGAAAAAAAAGAGAGAGAGAAACCAATAAACAGACTCTTAACTATAAAGAACAAACTCATAGTTACCAGAGGGGAGGTAAAGGGGATGGGTGAAATAGGTGATGGGGATTAAGAAGTGCACTTGCTGTGATGAGCACTGGGTGATGTATGGGACTGGTGAATTGCTATTTATGCTCCTGAAAATAATATAACACTGTATTTTAACTATACTGGAATTTTAAATTAAATTAAATTTAAAAACAAAATATCATTACCAAGATCCAGGTCAAGAAGTTTTATTCCTATGATTTCTTCTAGGACTTTCATAGTTTCAGGTATTATATTTAAGTTCTTAATCCATTTCAAGATAACTTTTGTGAGTAGCGTAAGATTGGGGTCCAGTTTCATTCTTTTGAATATCCAATTATCCCTGCACTATTTATTGAAGAGACTGTCTTTTCGCCATCGAGTATTCTTGGTTCCCATGTCAAATATTAGTTGACTATATATGCTCGGGTTTATTTCTGGGTTTTTTATTCTATTCCACTAGTCTATGTGTCTGTTTATATGCCAGTATAATTGTTTTGTTGTTGTTGTTGTTGTTGTTATATTATAGCTTTATAGTATAGCTTGAAATAAAAAGTGTTATGCCTCCTGCATTGTTCTTTCTCAGGATTTCTTTGGCTATTTGGGATCTATAAGTTCCATAAAAATTTTAGTGTGAATTTCCTCTACTTCTGTAAAAAATGCCATTGGAATCCAAACAGAGATTTCATTGAATCTACAAATGGCTTTGGTCAGTATTAACATTTTAACAATATTAATTAATTAATATCAATTCTTCCAATCCATGAACATGAGATACCTTTCCATTTATTTGTGTTCTTTGATTTCTTTCATAAGTGTCTTATAGTTTTCAGAGTAGAGAACTGTCACCTCCTTGATTACTTTTTTTCCTGATTTTTTAACTGTTTTTGATGGCTAGTGTAAAGAGGATCAATTTAATTCTTTTTCAGATTTTTGTATGTTATTTTTTATCTTGCAACTTTACTGAATTCATTGATTAAATCTAATGGTTGAGGCTTTAGGATTTTCTATACGCAGTATGTCATCTGCAAATAAAGATAATTTTACTTCTTCCTTTCCCATTATGATTGTTTTATTTATTTTTCTTGCCTGATTGCTCTAGCTAGGAATGCCAGTACTATTTTGACTAGAAATGGTGACAGTGAGCATCCTTGTCTTGTTCCTGATCTCAGAGGAAAAGCTTTTAAACTTTCATCATTGAATATGATGTTAGTTGTGGGCTTGTCATATATGGACTTTACTATGCTGAGATATGTTCCTTCTATCTGTAATTTGTTAAGAGTTTTTATCATGAATGTATGTTAAATTTTCTAAAAATGCTTTTTCTGAATCCATTGAGGTGATCAAACTTAGTTTTTTTTTTTTTTCTTCAATTAATGTGATGTATCACATGAATTGATTTGTGTATGTTGAACCATCCTTACATCCCAGGAAATAATGCTATTTGATTATGGTGAATGAACCTTTTTTGAAGTGCTTCTGAATTTGGTTTGCTAGTATTTTATTGGGAGTTTTTTCATCTATATTTATCAGGGATACCTTTTCTGGCTTTGGATAACGCTGGCCTCTTAAAATAAATTTGGGAATGTTCCCTCCTCTTTGATTTCTTTTTTTCTGAAGATTTTGACAAAGACTGGTGTTAATTCTTCTTTAATTGTTTGGTAAAATTCACCAGTGAAGCTTTGAATTCCTGGCCTTTTCTTTGTTGGGAAATTTTTGATTAGCAATTTGATAACCTTACTACTAACTGATCTATTCAGATTTTCTACTTTTTCCCAATTCAGTCTTGGTAAATTATATATTTCTAAGAATTTTTCATTTCTCCTAGGTGTCTAATGTGTTGGTATACAGTTGTTCATAGTGCATTTTTATGATTCTTTGTATTTCCGGGGTATCGGCCGTAATGTCTCCTTTTTCATTTATGATTTTGTTGATTTGGATCCTGTTTTTTCATTAGTCTAGGTAAGGATTTGTCAGTTTTGTTCATCTTTTCAAAAAACAACTCTTAGTTTGGTTAATCTTTTCTATTGATTTTCTGTTCTTGACTTCACTTATTTCTGTGCTAATCTTTACTATTTCCTTTCTCCTACTAACTTCAGGCTCAGCCTTTTCTTCTTTTTTTAGTTCCTTAAGGCACAGAGCTAGGTTGCTTATTTGAAATTTTTATTGCTTCTTAATATAGATGTTTATTGTTATGACCTTCTCTCTTTAAAATACCTTTGGTGCATCCCATGAGTTCTGGTATATTATGTTTCCATTTTCATTTGTTTCTAGAAACTTGTTTATCCCTCTTTAATTTCTTTGATCCATTGGTTTTTAAGGGGAGTGTTTAATTCCCATGTATTTATGAATTATCCAGTTTTCTTCCTGTTACCAATTTATAGTTTTATGCTATTATGGTCAGAGAGGATATTTGGTATAATTTCAATATTCTTGAATTTTCTAAGACTTGTCTTCTGGTCTAATATATGGTTGTCTTAGAAATTTTTCCATGTACACTTGAGAAGAAGGCATATTCCACTACTTTTAGGTAGAATATTATGTATGTCTGTTAAGTCCACTTGGTCAATAATTTGTTCAAATCTGCTCTTTCTTCATTGATTCTGTCTGAATGGTCTATCCATTGTATAGTGTGAAGAATTAAAGTACTCTACCATTATCATTTCTCTATTTGGTTAGTTTTGCTTTATATACTTAGGTGTTCAGGTTTTGGGCACATATATATTTACAATTGTTATATCCCCTTGATGAACTGACCGCTTTATTATCATGTAATGATCTTGGCTCTCTTTACTATTTTTAGTTTAAAATCTATTTTATCTGATGTAACTACCCCTGCCTTTTTTTTTTTTTTTTTTTTTTTTTGGTTACCATTTGCTTGAACAACTTTTCTCATTCCTTCACTCTCAGTCTATGTCTGTATTTAAGGCTAAAGTGAAGCAACACCCAGGGTCCCAAGAATAAGAACAGGGTGCAATGACAGCTGGCACCACTGAAAGCTGTCACATACCAATCTTCCCTCCAACTGCAAACAATACCAACCACCTCACCTGCAGGGCCCTCATTTCCTTCCAAAGAGAAAAATACAGGAGACACAAGACCACCACTCTCTCAAGAAAGCTCACACCTTTTGGAGAAATAATGGATCCACTATGGCTACAAATGTGCCACAGGCCAGAATTCTAGACAAGATATTGCATGCTCCCACTATGATTTGTTGAGAAGAACAGTCATCCCTGTGGTCTTCTACCTGAAAGCCCAGAACCTTATCTTACATCAAATAGACCTTGAATGAGGCTCACTGACAAACTCTGACAGCCCTGAGAAGGTTCAGAACTGCGACATGTAAGGTAGGCCTGGTTGGACCAGACCTGAGAAGGATGCCTGGGAGATAAAGCCTTGCATCAGGCAATAGACCAATGCTGCTTCCATGGTTTGGACAAAAGTACTGTGGAAACCTGAGATGCTGGCATCAGCAGGAACTGAGCAAGGAGTACAGAAGCCCTCTGCACCATCTCTGCAACTTCTCTGTAAACTAGAATCACTTAAAAGTAAAAAAATATATATTAAAAAATAATAATGAAAATAAAGTGAATCTCTTGTAAGTAGTATTTCATTGGGTCTTGTTTTTTGTCCATTCACCCATTCTATGTCTTTTGATTAGAGAATTTAATCTATTTACATTTAAAATAATTATTGATAGGTAAGGACTACTACTGCTATTTTGTTAATTGTTTTCTGGTTGTTTTGTATATCCATTGTTCAATGTTCCTTATCCTGCTATCTTTGTTCATGTTTTGATGTCCTTTGGTATCCATATGCTTTGATTTCTTCTCCTTCTCTTTCTCCATCTTTTTCTTCCTTCTTTTTAAAAATCTATCATTGTTATAGGTTTTTCCCTTGTGATGACCATGAGGCTTACATAAAATATCTTAAAATTATAATACTTCATTGCATACTTTACACTTTTACTTCTCCCTCTCACATTTTAGGCTATTGCTGTTACAACTTACATATTTTCGTAGTGTATAATTAATAAGAGATTATTCCAGTTATGGACATTTTTATTATATTTATTTTCTTAACTTTAAACCATTGTTGTAAGTAAATTACATACCACAATTACAAATTACAGAGTCTACCCTTGACTATATATTCCATAACCAGTGACCTTTACACTAATTTTTTTACGTTTTTATGATGTTTGCTAGGCTCTTTTTATTTCCATTCAAAGAACTCCCTTTAGCATTTCTTGTATGGCAGGTCTAGTGGTAATGAACTCCGTCAGCTTTTGGTTTTCTGGGAAAGTCTTTATCCCTCCTTCATTTTTGTAGAATAGCTTCACTGGGTATAGTATTCTTGGTTGACAGGGTTTTTTTTTTTCTTTTAACATTTTGAATATGTCATCCCATTCTCTCCTGGCCTCAAATATTTCCGTTGAAAATTTTACTAATAGCTTTATGGGGATTCCCTTGTAGATACTTCTCCTTTCTATTGATGCTTTAAAAATTTTTTGTTGTTGTTGTTCTGGATCAAACATTTTTATTTATTTGTCTGCCAAACACAAAAGCTGATTTCTATCTATAATTATTTTTTAAAGATAAGAAACAGTGAGTCAAATGAAGAAACAACTGTGGCCTAACTGTGAAGACTATGGCACTCACCATGAGGCTGTAGGGAGAAATGGTAATGACATTAGCAGGCTTTCTCCAAGAAGGCTCTGCAGCACCTCACACACTGCTAGTAGATAGTCTCAAAGTCAGACTCATTCCCATAATAAATAATAAATTGTTTCAATAATAAATTGTTTTTGTGGATAACTCTCAAGTAGTTCAATTTTAGATTTGCATTTCTTTTCCTATTCAAGTATCTCAGATTGCTTTCATCCATATGTAGTATATAATCAGATGTAGCAAAGTCTTCTTTGGTAACCTGCCAGGCAATGTTAACCCCACAGACTGATGGGAATAATATGCTTTTTTATTTAATTGTGCCCTCCATAATTGGGAGGGTTTGCTATTTCATATGTAGATGTCACTACATTTTCTATCCTCCAATTATCTGAAAGCTTTTGATCAGTTACAAGTTTTCTGAAAACTTATTCTGCAATGGGTGACTGACATGTTACCCAGACACAAAGAGCATAGACTTGGATATCTGCTCAGCCATCTTCCCATGCACCAGTATTATATTTTTCAGCTCTAGAATGTTTTTTTTTTCTTTTCTTTTCTTTCTTTCTTTCTTTCTCTCTTTCTTTCTTTCTTTCTTTCTTTCTTTCTTTCTTTCTTTCTTTCTTTCTTTCTTTCTTTCTTTCTTTCTTTCTCTTTCTTTCTTTCTTTCTTTCTTTCTTTCTTTCTTTCTTTCTTTCTTTCTTTCTTTTTTCTTGCTTTCCTTCTTTCTTTCAATTCTATTACTTAGTCAAACTTTTCATTTTGTTCATGCTTTGTTTTCCTAATTTTGTTTAGTTGTCTGTGTGTTCTTGGAATTCACTAGACTTCTTTAAGAAAATTATTTGGAATTCTTTGTCTTATAGTCCATATATCTCCATTTCTTTAAAATCATCTATTAGAGCTTTATTAGTTTCTTTTGTTGGCGTCATATTTACCTACTTTTTGTGATCCTTCATTCCTTATGTTGCTATCTGTGTATTTAAGTAATCAGGTTCCTCTTCCAGACTTTACAGGTTTGTTTTGGCAGAGACAGGTCTCCAAACAGTCAAATTCAAACAGTCAACAGTTTGTGTTTCTGGACATGTATACTGGTAATGTTCTTGGGTAGGTGGGGCCTGTGATTATGATTTATTTTGGGGTGAGGCAACTGTGCAAGTTCTGAGGCCAGGGATGGAGATGGTGGTGCCACTGGGTGAGAACAGTTGAATAGGGCTGCTTTTTTGGTTCACTACCCAAGTGAGGCTGCAGGATGGGTTCCATGACTGTCTAGATTCTCTGTTCACACTTACTAGATGGTTAGGTTTGGGTACTATATTCATTAATAGATGAGGCTATGAATTATCTTTCCTTCCCTGACTGGTCAGCAGTATGGGACTTAGGGCTTGTACAGCTCATTGTTTGGGGACCCAAATCAGGCAAAAGTGTGCACTAAATTTGCTTGTCAGCTGAGGCCACCAATTCTTCTTTGTAGACAGGGAAAGTCACAGATGGCTCTCTGTTCAAGTGTCACTGTAAGCAGGGCTATTGGATAGACTCTACAGCTTACCATGTGCTCTGGTTAGGTTCCTTGGTTAGGCAGGCTTGAGGCTATATGCAGCGATAAGTGGGGCTACAATTTAGTTTCTCTATATGGGCATAGTGGGAGAAGCAGCTGTAAAACTGGCAAAGCTCTTTGTTGTCTTAACTCAAGCCAACCTGTGCCCCAAATTCCCTGGTTGGAAAGGGCCACTGGCTTTGCTCTGAAAACTATTGGTTCTGCCTACCTGTGTCTCAGCTTAAGCACTACTGCAGCACAGAGCTCCCAGGCATCCTTGCCAGCTCTTCTGGTCAGGTGGGACAGGGAGCCACAGCAGGTAGGCCTATGTTCAAGCTCCCTTGTCTGGAACAAGGAAAGGGGAAGGGTCACTCCAGGCAACTCTCAATTTCCCAGGCTATCTAGCTGGGAGTGGTTGGGAGCTACCCTCAGCTTTGGCTATGAATTAATCCTTCTGCCTATGTATAGCACAGAAACTTTCCTGTGCCTGGTACTGGCTTTGCTCTGGAGGTGATAAGCTCTACCTACCCACCTCTCAGTTTGAGCACTACTGTTCTACACAGCTTGTAGGTGTTCCTCTGGCCAGTAGATGTGACCAGGAGATACTCACCATAGTGGGCAGGGCCATTATTCAGCTCCTTGCCTGAGCACGGGCAAACAAAGCTCTAGGGCTAGCAATACCCTTCATTTAAAAATTCAAATCAGGCAGATCTGCACCCCAATGAGTTCCCTAGTCAGACTGCATTACCAATATGTTTCTTCAGATGAGCAAAACCATTGGTTGAGATTACTACTTTATCATTGCAGGTATAAACTTGATCTGCCAAGATCCATGTGCTTGTTGTTATAAGATCCTCCCTGCTTCTCCATCATAAGTCAGATTCCCAGTGGTCAAGCCCCCAAGGTTCCCCTGAAATCCCCATGGAGTGAGATGAGAGTAGAGGTTCCCACAAAGCAACCCCAATGGTCAGTGGGGAAGACTGGTTGTCTTCCCCTGGGTTCTCTTTTTGTCTTACTGGAGGACCTAATGGCTCAAGGAAAACCCCTCCATATAGTGTTGCACTGGCCTGAGGGAAGTGAAAAAAAGTCATTAGGTAGTCACTTCTCTTACCCTTCTAATGCAATCTGTCTTGTCTCTGTGGTGTAGGAGGTGATTTAGACTCACCCTCATGTTCTAGAATTCTTTCAGTGAAGTTCTCATCTTGAGTAGTTGCTAGCTGTCCTTCTTATGATGGGGAGCAAAGTCAGGAATGATCTACGTTACCATCTTGGTGAAGTCTAGTTTTAATGAAGTCCAGCTTATCAATTGCCTCCTTCATGAACAATACCATTGTTGTTGTATCTAAAAGTAGTCACCATATCCAAGATCACCCAGATTTCTCCTGTTATTTCCTATGAGTTTTATAGCCTTTTGTTTTGTATTTGGAACTCTGATTCATTTTGAATTAACTTTTGTAAGGAATGGTCTATGTCTAGATTTATATTTTTGCATGTGGTATCCATTTTTTCCAGCACCATTTCCTCAAAAGACTATCTTTGCTTCATTTTATTGTCTTTGCTCTTGTGTTAAAGATAAGTTGACTATACTTATGCTGGTCTATTTCTGAATTCTCTATTCTGTTCCAATGAACTACTTTTCTATTCTTTCAGCAATACCACAGTTTTTTGAATACTGTAGCTTTATAGTAAGTTTTGAAGCTGGGTAGTATAGTTCTCTGAATTTGTTCTTGTCCCTCAATATTGAGTTAACTATTCTGGGTCTTTTGCGTCTCCATGTAAACTTTAGAATCAATTTGTTGATATCCACAAGGTAAGTTGCCAAGATTTTGATTGGGATTGCATTGATTCTCTATAGATAAAGTGGGAAGAACTAATATCTTGACAATATTGAGACTTTCTATCCATGAACATGGAATGTGTATGTATGTATGCATGTATTTAATATCTTTCATCAGAGATTTGTAGTTCTCTTTACATAGATTTTGTGCATATTTTGTTAAATTTATACCTACATATTTAAATTTGGGGGGTACTAATGTAAATGGTAATATGTGTTTAATTTTAAATTTACTTATTAAATGCTGGTATATAAGAAATTGATTGACTTTTACTTAGTCCCCATTAAAGTGTGTACTGAGGGCTCTGCAACTGTACTAGTTACAGGGCATGTATAATAATAACTAGTTATCAACCTCAAGGAGTAAGGGGGAGGCAAAAGAGAAGGAAACATGTAATCACATTTTTAGAAAAGAAAAAGCTATCCCAATCCCAGTCTGAGAAAAAAAAAAAAAAACATGTTTTGAGTGATGTAATTTATTATGTTCTTTTGGGAGAAAGCGTTACTCCTAATTAATTTTTAAACAATTCCCCTACAGATTTTAATAGATGAAAATTTGCTCTGGGGAATCAAGTGACTGGTTACCCTGATGACTGCCAATCAAGAATCTGATGATCTTTTTTTAAAAAATTTTCTAAGCTTATTTAATTATTTTGAGATATTGCATGCATGAGCAGGGGGTAGGGGTTGGATGTGGGGGAGGGGCAGAGAGAGAGGCAGAGAAAGAATCCCAAGTAAGCTCCACACTTGGCATGGAGCCTGACATGGGGCTTAATCCCATGAACCATGAGATCACGACCTGAGCCAAGACCTAACAGTTGGACACTTAACCGACTGAACCACTCAGTTACCCCTAGAATCTGGTGATCTTTAACCAAACATTCTTTCTTCTTTTTTATATCTGATTCAACAATAATTATGTAATCATTCTTCTAACTATAAAATTTCTTACAAGAAAGCATCTTTCAATTGGCTAATATACACTCTTACAGGTCTTTTCCTTGCAGCAAAGTTCTAATAAACCTCGACACATGCTCATAACTAAATTGCCTGAAAAGCTTTATTTAACATTGTAATAGAAAATTAGTCAGAGTTGTAATAGAAGTTATCACAAGGATGTGGGGAGCACTTGAATTTTGGATGTATGAGTGGGTGGGGGTGGAGGAGGAAGGCATTCATTCCGAAGTGACATCTAAATTGAATACTACAGAATGAGTAGAACAAAGGGCAGTAGAGAGATGGGAAGAGTCTGAGACAGTAGCTAAGAAAAAGACCTAGAAGGGAAAAAGTATTATCTGTGTAGCAGGTGGCTACCCTGCCCATGTACATTGGGCTTGAAAATGTCCTGTTCTCCAGTGCACATTCACCTTGCCTGTATCTGCATCTAAACCTGAGATTTCCCCCAGGAAGCAGAGGGGCATTTTTCCCTTTTTTGGGAAATGCTGGTAAAAAACCTGGAAGGAATATAACATCCCCAAGGGTTGTCCTCAACCAATGACAGAGTGGTGTAGCTGATACGTAAATTCCCCCATTTATTCTCCCCTTGGATGGGATAATTCTAAATATGTTTCACAGTGTTTCCCAGAATTTCCCCAGGGATTTGGCGCCAGTCCAACTGTGGGCACTGGGTTCCTTTTCCTGTGTCACTGCCCCACTTCCCACCAGTATGTTCTGAGCTTCCCAAATAAAGTGCTTTGCACACCAGGCCTTGTCATAGGGTCTGTTCTGGGGAATTCAGACTGAACAGCCTGTTTGGGGTAATTGCAAGCAGTTAAGCAACAGAGAGAACTTGTGATATGCAAAAAAGGTAAAAGCGAGGTTGGGCTAGAGTATGTAAGGCCCTGATTTGCCATATTCAGCAGATAAAAATCACGATGCCCAGTTAAACTTTAATTTCAGATAAACAACAAATGACTTTTTAAAATAAGTATGAATTGGGCATAGTTATACTAAAAAATATCGTTTATCTAAATTAAATTTACTGGGTATCTTGTATTTTATCTGGCATTGCTATGGGATCTAAAAACGATTTGGAGCTTTATCAGTAGGACACTTTGGTTCCAGTGTGGAACATGGGTTTGAGAAAGGCTGGAGAAACCAGTGAGAAGACATAACCACTGCCCAGAGATGAGGCCTGGGTCTGGGGCTTTCAGGGAGATGGGAGAAGTAGATGGAAGGCATAAGGGAAAGTTATCTGCACTTAAACTAGCTGCCAGGGCAAAAGAACTATCTCATTAGACAGGATGGGAAAAGACTACCAAAAATGAGTGCAAAGTCCTGAAAATGCCCCCAGAGTGTTCAGAAAAAGACATCAAACTATCAATGCAAGGCCTCCCTTCCTTTCCTCCTTGATGTGCTCATGCCCATGGAGTAGAATGCCCTTTTTCAGGCCAAAGCACCTTGCCCCCTGAATCAAACTACAGGAGTAACTATAGGCCTGAGCACTCCTCCTGAACCTCTCTGATGACCTAAATTAGAATGGGCTCAGCTCAGCCCTGTCCCCAGATGAGCCCTTGACCAGAGCCTCTGGAAATTACCAGATGTACATGGCAAGGGACACTAAGGAAAAGCAAATTCTCTTTAGCTTATTTTCTCTTTGTTGCTGTTGTTCCCTGAGATGGACCTTGCCCCATACGATAACCCCAGCCATGGTACACACATTTCTCAGAATGATGTCACAGAAAATCCAGTCTCAACATGGAAAGGGATAGGAAGCACATTTGGAATCACACGGTGTTCTCTGTGTGAAGAGCTCTTCAGTTTCATTTCAACTTTCATGAAGGAAATTCTATTCCTGTGGGAAACCACTTCAAAAACAATATATTGAAAAAGAAAGAAGAAAAATGAACTCCATTATACCAATGGTACATTCCTTTCTTCTGTTTTGCTCTGTTTCTCCCATTTGTAAAATGCACACCAAAGACTATTAGAGAATATAATTTGAACTGCTTCATTCCAAAGTTAAAGTGTTGAGAGTTAAAAAAAAAAAAAAACTACAGTGAAATAAAAACAGGTCTCCCTTCATTTTTTAACACGAATTTGATTATAACTTTCAGTTCTGAAATTTGAAATTGTACAGGGCTATTTCCTCAAACTAAATTATACATACTCTTATCAGACACTAAAAAGCATGAGTAGTTATCTGGAAATTATGTGTTTTCTACCCACATTCACATATGCACACAGAGACTGTAGTATGAGCAATTTGTATAAGACAAGCTATTGATCACACATTCATCTACCCCATAATAGTCAAGTTGGCATCCCAAGGTCTCTGGGTCTACTCTGTGCCAAAGATCATTTTGATTGTTTACATATAGTATATATATAATTTTCATAAGAACCTCATAGGGTGGATATTCCTCTTCCCACTTTACAATGTAGAAATTGAGGCTCAGAAGGGTTAAATAACTTTCCCAAGGTCACACAGTGTATAAGTGACATGTATGGGCTGAATTGTGTCCCTTACAAAATTCATATGTTGAAGTCCTACCCTTCAGTACCTGAGAATGTAATTGTATTTGGAGATATGGTATTTAAGAAATAATTAGGTTAAAATGAAGTCATTAGTATGGACCCTAATTCAATATGATTGTGGTCCTTATAAGAAGAGAGAGACATTAGAAATATGCATCCAGGGGCTCCTGGGTGGCGCAGTCGGTTAAGCGTCCGACTTCAGCCAGGTCACGATCTCGCGCTCCGTGAGTTCAAGCCCCACATCGGGCTCTGGGCTGATGGCTCAGAGCCTGGAGCCTGTTTCCGATTCTGTGTCTCCCTCTCTCTCTGCCCCTCACCCGTTCATGCTCTGTCTCTCTCTGTCCCAAAAATAAATAAAAAAAAAATGTTGAAAAAAGAAATATGCATCCACAGTGGAAAGACCATGTGAGGATACTGAGAAAGCAATCATCTACAAGCCAAGCAGAGAGGCCTGAGGAGAAACTGACCTAGCCAACTCCTCAATCTTGGACTTCTAGCCTCCAGAATTATGAGAAAATTAATTTCTATTGTTTAAGCCACCCAGTGTATGTTACCTTGTAATGACAGTCCTATAGCAGCCAACCCAGAATTTCCATCTGATTTGCAATTTTCCTGAAATCATCATTTTTCACCAGAGAATCAGGTCTGGGAGAAAATGGGGTTAAGGGAGAATTAATTTTACTTAATATTCAATGTGCCAAGGCAAACTAGGGTTTAGCTCAAGGTAACCAAATTACCCAAGATGGCCCAATGTGGGGGTTGTGGTGGTAAATGTGGTGATGTTGGGAGTTCTAGGGAGGAAGGGCAGTAATAACTCAAGCCCAGAAGAGCTAGAAATAGGATTTTTCCTTCAGGTAATCAGTTTATTAAATCAGACCTCAGACGATGACCAGAATCTCAGATGCAGGATCCAGGCCCTGTCATGTAACCCAGCACGGGGAATTGGAAAAAGTGTAGTAAGGGTCCCCAAGTCACCCTCTCTCCCACCAATTTTCCATATATTGCACTGAAGCCTTGATGACTAAGTTATTAGGCCCCTCTTCTGGTCCAACAAGGATCTGCTGGGGTAAGGGAGAGCAGAGCAGAAACTGGGCCCATGCCTGGTGACCCAGACAAGCTCCCCAGAATGCTGAAGGGGGCCAATTCTCCTCCTCATGATGAATTTTTCCTTCTCAGAATTTCCTCCCAAAGGAGAGAAAGGGAGCACAATTATCTATGGAATCAAGTTTGCTTAGATGTCACTTTAAATGAATAGGAGCCAGCTTCAAATAAAACAACTACTCCCTCTTTCTGGTTTTCCGGGGCAGAGTCTGTGATTTTTCTCCACCTACTCTTCCCCACTCTCCTACCACTATCACAGGTGAGGGTTCTCAGCCCTGCATCTTCTGGCCTTGATGGATACCCAGTTCAGCTCATAAATCCCTCTCTTACAAATATCATTTTTTCTATCAGTTACCAAACTTCCCAAAAAAATATTCTCAAGTCTTTGAAATTTGATATCTGTGATATGCAAGCTGCCCCAAACCCAAGGCTTGGGCAAGAGCCGTTTCTTCCCAGACTTAAGGGCTGTACTAGGCTTTATAGTTCCCTAGAGAACTGGAGTGCTGAACAGAAAACTGAGGCAGAAACAGTACTGGCTTTCATCAATCTCTTGGAGCAGGTACTTATCAGCATGGAACTCCTGAGTTTTTAATATACAGGGCCCCAAGGCTTGCTAAATACTGAACCTGAAACTGTACTCCACTCTACCTCTCACTGTCCCCCCACTGGCAAGATGAAAGCTCTAATGCTCCTGTTTGGTCCTACTATGGTCAGAGTCAGCCAGAATAGGACTCTGCAGATCCATCTTTACTTCACCTTTTCTTGAGTAGACAATGAAGTAACTTTATTTAAAAACTTGACTAATGTTTAACTCTTGGCATTTTGAACCTTTTATTCAGTGATGTATAAAAGAGTTTATTAATTTATTTGGAGCCTGACAGATATAAGGGAGACTTCCCTACTTTTAGCCAAATATTCACCTAAAGTATTCTAGAAGAAAATAAGAACTAGGGGGAGATGAGGAAGAAGGAAACAAGGAAAGGGAGGCGTAGGGAAGAGGAAGGAAGGGAAAATTTCCAGCTCTTTGGATCTAATGGACTAACCTGCTTCTCTTGCCTGTTAGGGGTGAGTGGTCTGTTTAACTTCAGTTCTGTCTAGATAATGAGCAGATAACAGCATACCTACCCCTTGCATAGGATCTCATGATGACTGCTATATCCTAGGGCTTCATTATCCTTGGCATGGGTCTCTCTAGGCCTGTAGCCTTTCACTATGTGATTCCTTAGAAGGACCTTGTGAAAAGGTGAGCAAGTAGTGCCTGATCCCCAGGAATTCTCAGCCAAAATCCAAAGGTGGATCTGACTTCTTTCTTTTGAGCCCTTAACAGAACTCCAGTTTCTTGGTATTACTTGGCTCAGAATAGTATTATAAGAACTACACTTATCAAGTTGGCCCTCCTGGATTTCCCTGGCATAGTAAAAATAGATATGGCTTCCCTGTGTCTAGGTTCAGATTTGCTGATGTGACTGTCAGCCCTTCTTGGGTCAAGAGTTCAAGATATACAGATGTAATCAACTGAATGTTTGTGTCCCCACAAAATTGATATATTAAAGCCCTATCCCCTAATGTGATTATATTTGGGAATAGGGCTTTTATAGAAATAATTAAGGTTAAATTAGGTCACTAGGGTAGGGTACTACTCCAATAGGATTAGTGTACTTGTAAGAAACATACCAGAGCTTTCACTCTCTCCCCTGTGAAGGTACAGTGAGAAGAGAGCTGTCTATGAGCCAGAGAGAAAGCCATTACTAGAAACAAAACCTTGCCAGACACTGATGTTGGACTTTCCAGCTTCCAGAACTTTTAAGAAAATAATTTTCTGCTGTTTAAACCATGTAGTCTGTTGTATTTTGCTATGGAAGCCTGAGAAGACTAAAACAAAAGAGTAAAACATATGCCTCAGTTTTCCAGGGAAAATATAAAGGGAACTTTGATTTCCACGTGTATATCATTAGACAATCTACAAAGGTTGTCGCAACCATTATTTTAAAAGTTTCTAACTGCAGACCTAAATGGTACATTATGATACTCATTTTACAAAAGGGAAAACAGGATAGAAGAAGGAAGGTGATTCGTGCAGTGTCAAATGTAAGGGAGGGGGTCAAAATCGGAACTCATACCGAGACCACTGTTCTCTGCACAAAACTAAGCTGCTCTATAACAATCAGTCTTCACACCATGATGTCATCTGCAAATTTGATAAGAAGGTTTCAATGTCTTCACACAAACAATAAAAGTATTTAACGGGGGAGTTGTTACTTACACTTTCTAACCTGAAGACGACAAATGGGTTTCATCTTGCAAGCCAATTGATTTTTTGGCAGTGGCTGCCAATCCTGTGTATTGACAAGGGTTGTGAGGTCACGTTAGGAAAGAAAATCTGGATTATCTATCAACATTGGTCACAGGCACAGTAAGTGAGTGTGAAGCATGTAAACCTGGGATTACACATGCTACTCCAATCCCCAAGACAACATGGAGTCCTCATGGATGAACAAAAATGCTTTCCAGCATGAAGAACAAAAATATATAAACAAGGTCAGCCAAGGATAATTTTTTTTCTTAGAATTATTTTTTGAGTTACGTCTCCCTGATTGCTTCTCCCTCAATTTTCATTCTTCTCTGTCAGAATCGAAAGTTGGGGCCTTGAAACTAAATTTCAAAATAAATTTCTTACATGAAATTTTATGTAGGAGATAACTAGTGTCTAAGAGACAAGTTCTTCAAGATTTTACAATAAACACAGACGCAGATTTCATGAAGGACTGAGAAGGAGGAAAAAATTGGTTCTCAAGAACATTCATAGCAACTGTTTCATGGTTGGTAGAACAATTGGATATATAATCAGGGAGTAAACAACTTTGATTATAGTGGATTATACCAAGAGACATAATAATATGGCTGTAATTATATATCAGCAGTTGTGCCTCAAGTTCTTTTGGAAAATAGCTACTACAAGTTTTACAGAAATAGATTCAAGATAACAAGAAACATAAAGATCACAGTAAAAGCCCTTTGAGACTAAAAAAGTGGCATCTTGCCTCTCCCCATTCTTCAAATCTTAAATATTTTCAGAAATAAATCCTTACTGTATATGACAGTAAACTACAAAGCATGTCCAGCTTATTTGCCCCCTAATTATTCAGTCCTGCATAAGCTAGATGCATGCTTTCAAAACAGATACATGCTTAAAATTATTTAAGAAATAAAATGGCTCAAATAAGACTAATTTATCAATACTTAATAACAGAAGCAACTTCATATAACTACTTTTCTTACCAAAGATTATCAAATGCCACTTTCATTGACCAAAACTGATAAAAGCTGTTTTTATTATGGAAACTAGAGATATATAAAGAAGATCTTAGAAAAAAATCAGAACCTGTTTTAATTCCATCTTGTTGATTTTTTAAGAGTAACTTCTGATTCTTGAAGATAAAGCTTTTTCCATTAATTTTGAAAAGTAATACTCCTAAAGGTTTTATTGGAGCCTTCCACAACTTGGGTTCTATGACCTAGATGTTCTCTACTCCTAGTATTTATGTTCCTGAGAAAAGCTCGCTGGTAACATAAATAATGAAGTCAAACTTCTCATCTTTTTGTAAAATAAAAGTAAATTATAAAATTGGTACACAGAAAAATTGAGAAAGTGTGAAGCTCTAGCAAAAGCACTTAAATGTCATGTAAAAACTAAGGAAGAAGATCTAAACCCACTTAGTGACAGGTTTGATTTCAGAAAAATGAGACACTCTTCTTATTTCACAAAGTATTTATTTTCAAATTAATAATCAATTACTCAAATACTCTTTCTTTGAAAATAGGGCTCAAATGAGGTAAGAGAAAATAAACCCAAGTTCTAAAAATACACAAAGGCCTCAAACAATACATTTTCTTAAAGTCATAGAATTGGACACTTAAAATACTCCATTGGGTTTGTATCAGAAGTAGTTAACTTTTTGATACAAGTTATTGGACAGAAAGTAATAATAATATCTTAACTTTGTTAAGTGCGTTAGTGCTCCCAATTCACACATGTCATTGGTGCCCCCTTCCTGCTTGGTCTGGGGGAGACTGACCTGACCTCTGCTTGGTGAAAGAAAGCTCTGAGCTTTCCTCAAATTTCCCACAGGTACAAGGTGAGAGAACAGAGAATATTTCATACCCTAAGGTCATTTTGGCTTCCAGGCTATTTCTGCCCAATTCCAGTGTTAACTCAGATGCAAGACATCCCCTTTCTTGAGTTCCACAAAAATTCTACTCTCACAAAGCTTGTGAAAGTGTACAGAATTTCTGAATATCTGGGGTGTCATGAGAGACTTGGAAGGGGTTTATATTGCAGCACATAGGTAATCTCAGATGAACAGATTCATCTCTATTCTTTTCCTGTGGTTCAGTTTCTTCAACACTGGGAATGTACACCTGCCCATCTCCCTATACTTATGGGTGACTATAGCCTCCCTGCCTCCCTCACTTCTTGTCCCCTACTCTTAGGAGCAAACAAACTCCTCTTTTCATCTAGAGCCACAAATTCTCCAACAAAATACCCATCCCATCAGGATACCATCTGTGCCTGAATATAAGAGATCCAAGAATGCATTTTCCAAAAGAGAAGATCCCCTTTAAAAAGTTTCTGGCCAACATTAAATGATTGACATAGGAGAAATAGTCAAATGTCTTCTTACGGTATTGAGTTTATCAACTGAATCACACAATCATATTTAAAAATACACATGAACCTATACTGCTTTATAAAATACTGGGTTTTTATCCTCATTCTCACAGTTCATGAAAATTCTTCACAACTGACATGAGTGTCTTTGCCATCAATAGAGCCATTGTTAAGTCATCTGACACAGTTCCTCCAAACACATCAAGTTCGTTTCTTTCTAACTAGTTGGAAGTACAGCATTTTTAATCCTGCCAGACTGCTTAAACTGAAATTTTATCCCAAGTCGTAAGAATCAACTTGTTATTTATGTTCTCCATAATGTAACCATTTAATTTATTGCTTTTTAAAGTGACACTTAAGCCTTATTTACAATGACATTCAACACTTACAATTCAGAGGTCACCCTAGGGAATGATGATTATAGTAGCGGGGTTAAATTTCTTTGCCTTCTTTTTTTTTTTTTTTAAATAACCAAGAATCTCAGGTGACCTTTATAAATAACTGAAATTAACACTGATTGAAGCTGTTTCAGACATATACTCCCTAAATAGTTATTTGTTGCCCAACTATTGAAAGAATGATGTATGAGACTTGAATTTAAGGTTGCTCTCTTTTTTGGAGGGATAATTTTGAGGGGGAAAAAAACTGCAAACTCTCACCTTATAACCTAGCACATAGGCAACTGTCCCTTAACTTCTTCCCTAGAAGGACTGTGGGGCCAATTGTTAAAATTTTCCTTATTATCCATACACTAACTATATCATTTAATATTTGTAACAGGGCAAATATTAATCCTATGTTACAGATGAAGAAACTGAAGTTCAAAGAAACATAATGACTTGCCTAGTGTCAGATCACTTGACAGTGGGTGAAGACTAGTCAAATGGTTTTCCTTAGAATAAAATAAAAACAAAACATAATAACCTTTCAAAGTTGCTAAGACAGTAAATCTTAAACGCTATCACCACAAAAAAGAAACTGTAATTATGGAAGTGATGGCAGTGGTAGCTAATGTTCTGGGATGATCATTTTGCAATATATAAGTGCATAAAATCAACATATTGTACACTTTAACATACATGATGTTGTATGTCAATTACATCTCATTAAAGCTGGGGGAGAAAATGTGTATAATGACCTCATAGTACTGTTGTAATAATAATAGAAAAATGAAAGACCACCAAATTAATGATTAAAAAAATAATAATGCAATAACCTGGATAATGGTCTGTGATGAAGAGGAATGCTTTTCCAGCAATTGACTTTGTAATCTAAAAAATAAATATCATTCTTTATGTATTCTTTCATTGCCTGATATTTTAAAACATCCCTTGGAATTCTTTTCAAGGCCTTTCTGGTTTTACCTGTAATTGGATCATTTATTACCGAATTCAAAGGTTTAAATAATTATTTTCTTTTGCTTTAATTTTCACATTTTTTAAAGAATTTGTGACTATGTTAAATAAGAAATCATCCAACTGATTCTTGTTTATTTTTAAAACTAAAATGACACATTATTTCAGTCTTTCCAAGGAAGTTTTTGTTCTCATTGCTATACTGATGTAATGGATTTTTTTTTCTTAAGAATCTGGGGGACAATTCAACAGGAGGAGGGCATTCAGAGATAAGACTGCTCTTCTCAGGGGAGAACAGGCCTGATGGTAGGCAGGACTTTGAAAGGGGTAGGGTTTGGGCTGAGGACTGTGAAATTTGGGGTGTGTGTGTGTAAGAAAGAGCACCACCTGCAAAGAAAAGGGGGTGGGGAGACAGGTTGATTTTTAAACAGCTACTCCAAGGATGAAAACATTGAGGAGAGCTGCTGCTAGATCTACGGGAGCTTTGCTGTACAATGCACAATGTGAAATGACTGTGCCACCCCTATAAAAAACATAGCAAAGTCCAAGTTTCTTTGCTCTTTCATATAGACACGAAAGTACTGTGCTTTGTGTACAAATCCTTTTTGGGGTAAACGAGAGAGCACAAAGAAGAGGTAGCCAAGCTAAATTCTTTAAACAGAGGCTGAGTGGAGCCCAGGACCCGGGACTGCTAAATTCTGGATTCAGACCAACCTTTTAACATTTTTAAATGCCAAATACTTTGCTTTTGTCCTCATTCAGGAAACATAAGACCTGAGCAATTTTCATGGTTCCTAAAATGAATCCAAACTGAAAGAAGACATCAGTTCATGCATAACAAAAACTCTGTCTCATAGATTGGAGTGCCTACATCTTTACCATGGTCACCTCCTCAGCTTGAACTCCAAACATCATCAGAAACCACCTAATTAATTCACTGTAAGAAACCACTACCTCGGGAATTACAAAGGACCCAAATTCATATAATCAGTATATTTTTCTTCATGTAGGTGAACACAACTGAGCAACCAAATCAGGAGAAGGCCCCTTGCTCAGAAGGCCCTTTGGTGGGATGCAATCAGAGCAAGCAAAAACACTACACTGAAACTCAGAATGAGGAAAGTCTTATTTGAAAACAAAACAAAACAAACACTCTCAAAAGTCCATTGGGAATACCCCCTGGATCCATAACTACACTGGAACTCATCTGAGGTCAAATACTCTGAAGTCTTAGCAGCTAGGAAAACTGTGCTACTTGACTGAGTAGCCCTCACCTTATTAACAACAGTCTTTCTTTGGACATAATGATTCATTCAATCTGGGGACAGCTCAGACTGTCTTTCCAGTGACTTTGCATACCTATGCAATTATCTTCTCTGTTTTGACCTTCAAGTTTAACTGTCAATAAGAAATCTTATTTCTTTCATTTCTTTCTGAAGCCCACACTGCAGGTTTCTGAGAAAATACTACCATTCTCTCCAAAATAACAGGGCTATCATTTCTGTATAAGAAACCATACTGTCACTCGTTCCTTTTTAAAAAGAATTGCTCTCTAAATATCTATTTCTCCTTTTTTACTTAATTCTAAAGACTCTAAGAAACCTGTAGAAACTTAAAGGTATAAAGTCTTGCAAGGATTTTTTAACGACACTTGTTCTTAAAGGTTTAGATTTTGAATATTAGAAGATGTGTCTTGGTAAATATCCTTGTCAGCACCTCATTTTGCTCCCTTTCAACATGTTTAGATTCAATAGCAAATTCTTACCTAATTGCCTCTTCATCTTTAAGTCGAAATGGAATTCTAGTATATCAACTACTTATGTGGTTTACTTGTTTGTTTTTAATTTTGTGTTCTTCAGTAAAGCTAAAGCAACAACAACAAAAACAACAACAATTCTGGAATGCATTTCAGAGGGCTTTGTGCTTTCTGGGACCATCTAGTATCACAGCAACCACTAAAAGTCTAAGTGTCCTAAAAAAAAAAAAATAAAAACAGGTCTGGAAAATGTTACTTGGCCTATTTATATATTGGGCCTATTTCCATGGCATTCCAAGATTTAAATAATGCATGGAGCCCTTCCCTACCCATTCTGATTAATTATTCATTCACAAATATTTATTGAGCATATCTACTTTGTGTCAAGGACTATATTAGGTATGAGCCATACAACAGAGAACAATGAGCTTTATATCTAGAGTCAGTGTCTACAACCTTTTTAATTTGATCCATGCTCTTAGAAAAAAAGGCACTACACTCATTAAAAAAAATTTATTTATAAATCACATATATGTGTTCCCATTACTGATATCTTATAGATCATGGGAATTCATTTAAAAAAAGCTATTTTAAATAGATGAGATTTTCAAAAGTTAACAAGAAATATGTGTTCTAATGTTTTCTTGCCACATACCCCCTGGTTCAATTTGCATAGCAACTAAGGTGTGTGCATGTCTCACTTTGAAGACCACTGAATCTGTTGTCCAATGTTTAATGCATCTGTCGTTGATATTTAAATAGTGAATTTGTAAAGTGCAAGTGTATTCATTGAACTATTTCACAGATGAATACACCTCTTTCAAAATGTAATGTGAATTCAAGAATTACATGTCAGTATAGGAAAACAACTTAAGAATATGTATATTTTTTTGTTAAACTTATGCAATTTCCCAGACACCAAATTATGTTATGATCTTAGATTGGTAACTTACACAATATATGACGTGAAATAAATACTTAAGCTTGAAATTCTGACAGAGACTATAAATATTTCATTTTATAGTTCTATTTCTTTATCTTTGCACTAATCAATATGAATTAAATTTAATGCCATGCCAATATACAAGATAGTCATTACATAGGGTCTATTATGTAATTGATAAAACACTGATTAATAGTTATCATTTTTTAGTGAATTTTTCTTTAATGAATAATGAAGGTATTGTTTATTATTATAATTCATCTTATTACTATACAAACAATTCTTTAAGAGAGCTCTTTGGAAGATGAATGAAAAAGGCAACAGCCATTGACAGACCTGGTTTCTAGGGTCTGTCATTTTTAAAGATACTAAAATCTTAAAATTTAAAAACATATACATATTTATAAATAAATGAGCTTGTGTGTGTGTGTCTATCTATAAACCATAGGGTCTGAAAAGAAGTAATACTATAATGAAAATTCCCTTCATAGGAGAGCAAACTTTTGAGATTAAGGATGAAAATAAAATATTGGTGGTCAAAAGGGGAGAAAATAGCTTCTTGGGAAACTTCAGTAATGATTTCCAAAGCTTTTAAAAGCCTCACTTTAGATCTAATGTGGAATCAGAATATTTTAAATGGAAAAAAAAAGACTTTAAGTGAAAATTATCAGCTGGACTATTATAAAAAAGGGGATGGCTATATTTGAGATATCTTGATCTCAAGGAAACTTAAATAGATATTACTAAGTGAAACAAGCTTACCTGAAAAGTTATACACTGTATGATTCCAGCTATATGACATTCTGGAAAAGGCAAAGCTATGTAGAGAGTGAAAAGATCAATGGTTGCCAGGAATAGGATGATTTTAGGGCAGTGAAACTATTCTGTATGATACTGTGGATCATACAGTACTGTATAATATTGGTGAATACGTGTCATTACACATTTGTCAAAACCCATAGGATGTACAACACCAAGAGTGAACCCTAATATAAATATGGAGTCTGGGTGATTATGATGTGTCAATGCAGGTTCATCAATTGTAACAAGTGTACCACTCTGATGGGAATGTTGATAATGAAAGTGGCTGAGCATGTGTGGGAGCAATGAAGTATAGAAGAACTCTCTGTACTTTCCTCTCAATTTTGCTGTGAATCTAATACTGCTTTAAAAAACAGTCTATTTGGGGTGCATGGGTGGTTCAGTCAGTTGGGTGTCCGACTTCTGCTCAGGTCATGATCTCACAGTCTGTGAATTCGAGCCCCGTGTCAGGCTCTGTGCTGACAGCTCAGAGCCTGGAGCCTGTTTCAGATTCTGTGTCTCCCTCTCTCTCTGCCCCTCCCCCACTCACGCTCTGTCTCTGTCTCTCTCAAAAATAAATGAACATTAAAAAATTTTAAGAAAAAAAGTATATTAAAAAGCCTACATGCTCTGGTATGCTGCTATTTTTTAATAAGAAGTAAATACTTTTTCAAATAAAATTGTAACATCATTTCTTTAGGTTTTTAACTAACACATTCCATTATGCAATTTTACAGGGAAATTATATGACTAAAATGAGCCATTTACACATAGATGGCCCAATGAGTGTAATAAATATTGACCAAGTTTGGGTTGGTTGAAGTACTTTTATATAAATGCCATTGACTATTTCTGTAGGCTCATTTAAACAGGTAAAAGTAATGATTAATTGGAAAACATTTTTAGTTTTGCATGTGCTCAGAAAGACAATGATTCAACATATTCAATAAAAGGCCATTCTGGAGACTATACTTTGAAGTAAAGCAGGGGATTGAATGAAAAGCAGTTAATAGATCAGGATAGAGACAATTGTGAGACAACAGGTCAAAGGAAAATTACTGAACTTCCCCAGGAAACTTCTAATGATTTAAATCTGCCTTACTAATAATGTTGGAAGAAACAGTTCCTTTTAATTGCAATTTTTACCCTTAAGGAAAGATATGGGGGGGAAATGCTTCATTTTTTTTTGGTTTCTATAGTACTTATCTCATTATATACAAATGTTAACATGAATGTCTCCTCTTATGTCTCAGAACTTTTGATATTATAAGGAACAGAAAAAACTTAAGCTGTGTGACAGGTTCCTAAAGCTATCTCCTAAATCTATTTTCCCCTTCTTACTGAGTAATCAAGTTTTAGAAAGGCATGCAGGTAGAGACTCCATTTCCCTGTCAGCTTTGTAGTTTGGTATGGCCAGGTAATGAAACTTAGAACCAATGATATGTGAATAGAAGTAATGTTTCCCATTTCTAGGCTTTGGCCTTAAAATATTGGGGATACAATTCCCTAACCCCTCTTTCTTCTTTTCCTATAGGGTGGGCTATAGACCAGGCAGTGACCCAGCTTCAACCATCCCCAAAAGGAGATCATCCTAGTGGCAGCAGAGTAATAATATGGATGACTCTAACTCCCTGGATCACCTCATTTAACAAAGCTGCTCCTTTAGGCTTAGATAGTGAAGTCAAACTATTACGCCAGAAATAAACTATCATCTTATTTTAGCAATCAGTTTATGTTGTTTCTTTGTTAAGCAGCTTAACATTTACTGTAAAATAAAACAAATTTAAAAACAAAAGAGATTTATTGACTAATGTAACTGGAAAGTCTAGGTCTTCAGTGGGCTTCATGATTGGTTTGATCAAAGACTCATTCCTTTCCAGGTCTCTTGTCCTCTATGTATTAACCTGGCTTACTTATTATGGTGGTGCAGCCATTAACCAATCATTGAGATCAGAACATGATAATATGTTTTCTATCTTAGACCTAAGCTTCCTCCCCTACCCTAGAGCCAGAGGTGCATAAAGTAGTTGTGGCTACCAAAATGAAAGTTCAGGAAGGTTTCTAAGAAGAGACAAATAGATGCTGGGGAAACAGCCACACCACAATATTTACATGTGTTTCTCAACATTCCTAGTACAGTGGGATTTTTTTTTTTTTTTAAAGAAAAGAAGGGGCACCTGAGTGGCTAAGTTGGTTAAGGTCTGACTTCGGCTAAGGTCATGATCTCACGGTTTGTGAGCTGGAGCCCCACATCGACCTCTGTGCTGACAGCTCAGAGCCTGGAGCCTGCATCGGATTCTGTGTCTCCCTCACTCTCTGCCCCTCCCCCACTAGCACTCTGTCTCTCTCTCTCTCTGTCTCTCTGTCTCTCTCTCAAAAAAATGAATAAACATTAAAAAAATTTTTTAAAGAAAGGAAAAAATGTTCCCAGATCTACCCCTTCTCTCTGACGTCAGCTCCTCTGAGAACGTCTGCCTTACAAACTGTGATCTTATTTGTTGTTGCTTCCTCAGGACTTAGGATATGTGTCAAGCATATAACAGAAGCCAAAAGAAATTTTTTTTAAGTGAATTCACTTAAATTAAGTTTAAAAAGAATACTTAAGAGAAAAAAAATCATATCTAGGCAAAATTCTAGGTGTACATTTTTAACTTGAATTTTAAGTTTGGGATATTGAGGGAACTAGATTGAATCAAATATCTTTGAAAAAACAGAATTTTTTTAGATGGAGTAATAATTTAAAAAATTAAAGGGAAGATACAGAAATCATTATCATTTCTTTTATAAGGCTTTTGTTACACTCAATCAGGGAAATAGAGGAGTAAGATGGGGTTGGGATATTGACCAGAAATAGCAGCAACCAGCATAGAATATTGCATGAAGAGATTAAAACTATAGAGGGTCTACTCGATCTTTAGCCTGAACCCCAGCTGATAATTATAGACAGAATTCTAGTGTTCAGAGTTGGGCAGCAGGCCAGAAAAGCAGCACCCAAAGAATTCTGTCTTGAGGAGCTTATTTCATTCACATTGTGCTCCTTCTCAAAACCAACTTGGGAAGCAGGAAAACTCAAGACCATACAAAGTATAATTATTATCATTCCAGCCTCTGAAGTCCATCTTGTCTATGCAGACACATTGTGGAAAATCACGCCCTTTAGGTTTTTCCCAGAAACCATGTGTTCAGGGCCTGCAAAGTTCCATTTGAGCAAGAGCATCTGGCTTTGTGGCTACATCTCTGTGGTCCATCGCCAAAGGAAAGATCTTTTACTTTTCTTTTTACTAGGCTGATGTAACCATAGGGTAAGAGTTGTGGAGAACCAGATTCCAATCCTAGACTGGCTTTAAACATACTAGTTAGGAGAGAAAGCCTAATAAAACAAATAAGGGTGAATGATGAAAGGCATGTAAGATCTACAGATATTAGATTATAAAATTCTTGACAGAAGTACATTTGTCTCACCTGTACTCTTAGTCCTCTAATAATGGACTCAAAGAACATAAAAAATTTATTCATACAGAAACAGTCATGAGTTTAACTGAACTGCAGGCAAAGCATACATAAAATCGGTAGCTACTGACAACTCCTAAAGTCTTGGCAAATATTTTAGATCACTTTGATAAAGTATGCCTGGGTGCCTGTAAGTACAACCTAATCATTATTGTTATTAAATATATAACCACTATTCTCTTTTTTATATTCATTTGCCCCAAACTAGTACCCAAGCAGTAATTTTTCCTTTTTATACATTTGTTAACAACAATAAAAACACATTGTTAAAAATATGTATTTTACAGGCAAAATTAATTTATGGTAGTAGAAGTCAAAATAATGCTATGGGATTGATGGGTATCAATGGGGAAGGAGTAGAAGAGAACTTTCTGGCAAGGATGATCTTGATCTGTTGATGGTTATAGAGATTTTATATGTATATAAAAATTCATCCAACTTTACTTTTAACATTTGTGTATATTACTATATGTAAAATATATCTTTATTTAAAATATTTTCAAAATATGCATTTTTTGCTTAGGTAAAATTCTAGATTTAGATGCCTTTGGCTTCAAAGAATTATTTCATTTATAACAACATGAACATAAATGATAAGTACCACATGTGCAGCCAGTATTTTCTTCATGGGTGGTCAAAAACTTGTATTGAAATTCTCATCACATTCTACATAATAAATTATTCATGAAGTTCGATAATATCTCTGGAAATTAATGGCCTTTTAAGATAAATTTTTTAAATGGGAAATTAATGAAATTCTGCTACTCCAGTTAATTTTGCTGTAGTTTTGTGGCAGTGTAAGTATGTCTTTGTCTGTAGTCCAACCACCACAAAATCCTATACCCCTGAAATTATAATTTGTGGCTATGATTATATCACTGGTTTCAATATAACTTTCACTATATTTAAAATTTGAGAATAAATATAAAATTGGAAAGAAAAAATAATATATGGTATAGCCAAAGCTCTAAACACAAAATTCAGGGTTAGGATCAACTCAAAATATTTTTTCTTTTTCTTTTTCTTTAAGTTTATTTATTTTGAGAGAGAGAGAGAGACAGAGAGAGAGAGAGAGAGAGAGAGAAAGTACAAGTGGGGAAGGGGCAGAGAGAAGGAGAGAGAGGGAATCCCAGGCAGACTCCATACTCAGCGCAGAACCTGATGTGGGTTTTGAACTCCCAAACAGTGAGATAATGACCAGAGCCAAAAATCAAGAGTCAGAATGTTTAACCGATTGAGCCAACATGGCACCCCAACTCAAAATATTTCCTTATATTTTTCATTCCTTTTAGATACTCCCATGACCACCCTACTTTGCCCACTGCTCAAAACACAAAGTCTGTTTAGGACATTAATCCCTCCACATACAATTACAAATCCTAATACTTGGAGGCAGGCAAAAGCTGTGTTTACCAGACATTTAAGGAAATATCTTATTATATTTTCTTTTTAAATCTTTTCAAAGATGATAATTTTAAATAACAAATGTTCAAATCAACTAATAGATGCCAAAAATAATTGAATGAAATAGCGGCAGTTTTCCTAGTGACTAAAACCAGATATTTTAATACCTTTTACCAGCATTTCTCAAAATAAAGTCTATGAAGTGTTAATAAATCACATTCAAAAAAGGTTTCATGGTTAAGTAGGCTGGGGAAATATTTTGTGAAGAAACTTAAACAGGTTAGTTACTGTAATACCTCCCAGAGCCTTTAATCTGCTCCTGTGCATTGCCATCCTTTAAGAGCAGGCTATAGTTAGCCTTTGAACACTCCTTTACAGAGACTCATAAGATTAGTGCTCCAAGAAGTGCATTTCAGGAAGTACATTTGTTAATGAACAAATGGTTCATTAACGGAGTTTTAAAGTGATTTTTTTTTCAACAGCAGATTCTTTGCATACACATACCTAGTCAAACCAGTAACATCTCTAATTGTCATTAAGATAACATAAAAAAAAAATTACCACTTGAGTTCTATTTCATCACCTTTCAATTATATCATGGTAGCATAACACCTGACAATTTAGACTAATTAAAAAATATATACAGAATATTAAAGTGGTATCAAAGATGAATAAACATTACACCACTTGTTTTAAAAGACCTAATGGGTATTTGGTGAGGTGATTCAAAAATACCTGGGTCCCCAAATCTTGGTTTGTTACTAGTATCAAGGTTGACCTTATGGATAATGAATTTTCTCTAAGGTAGGAGTTACCAGAATGGCTTTTTAGCCTCACCGTGTTCCCCAGGGTAGCTGTCAGCCCCATCTTCATAAATTCCTTATTTACTTTTTAAGGCATATCTTGAAATCCTCTAATAAAGAGAAGTCCCTCCCTGAGGGTTAGTTTATACTCAGCAGATTGATCAGGTATTTTCTAAGTGAGAATCAGCAGGAAGCTTACCCTGAGAGAACAGAGAAGCAATACACTTTAGTTTGAGAGAGAGGAAAGATTTGTGCCCAGTGTGGATTTCCCTTAGGACCCGGCAGTTCAGGTTGGGAAGGCAGTGAAATATCTATGTCTGAGTGAGTCACTCCAGAGTTATAAGAATTTTTCTCTTTTAGCATATGTCACTCAAAAGTCTGAGGGTGATTCAGTCTGTTAAGGTCAACCTCCTATGAGACAAAGGAGGTCAGAGAAGGGGGAGTAAGAAGGTGGGAAGCAAATGAAGTATAACCATTACATCTCCAAGGGCAACTGGATAGTGATAGATGCTACTATTTAAAAATTTCTTCTCCCTAACTTATGTTGGCAAATTTTTACTTATTATGCAAAATAGAATATATCTGGAATCTTCAGCATGGTTACACACAGGCCAATCAAATGCAGCCCACTACTGCTTGCTTTGTAAATAAAATTTTACTGAAATCCAGCCATGCCTATCAAGTCTAGTAAAGGCAGAGTTGTGTACTTTCAAGAGTGACCACGTGACTGACAAAGCCTAAAATATTTACAACCTGGTTTTTGACAGAAAAGCTTTGTCAACCCCTGATTTAAATAGTCCTTCTTTTCCTTTCCATTCTAATTTTCTAAAATATTTTCAAAGTGACTTAAAGTTTATATTTTTGGAATCAGATTTTCCCTATGAAAAGACTCAGGTTATTTTACATTAAGAGCAAATTATAGCTAAGTCAGTATAATAGCTAAGCTAGCACATGCAGCTGAAAAGTAGGGAAATAAAATGGTTGTTTTGAAAATATCCCTTTTTAAGATCACAAACATCTGGATATTTCCCAAGACATCTGGAACACCAACTGACTGACTTATTTATATTTAGCCACGTGCATTTTGTAAACACTTGAGGTAAAAACTAAACATTAGAAGTAAAAATAATAATTTCATGTAACATCTTTGTTCAAAATACTTCTAATTTTAAATATCAGCTTTATTGCTCATTTAAAATGCACCAAAAAGTACAACAAAGTCTATAATTTTATCAGACATTTTGGAGAATTTAAAGAACACGATACTGCTTTCTTTCATTCTTTATTTGGTTATGCAATCTCTATTCTCATTGTCTGAATGATAAAAAATAGCATCATTATGATTTTTTTAAAAGGCCTCAAAACTTAGAGTAAACAATGTATTTTTCAGTTACTCTATGGTAGAGAATCAGCAAAATAGTAGGAAGCATGTCCCATCTCTGAGCAATTGAATTGAAATAAAACTTGTTTCTTGGTCTCTCAGTGTCCTCTCTCTTAATGTTGGAATGACCTTTGGTTAGAGCTAAGTAGATTGTCATGAAAGGATGTGGGGCATTGGAGCCAGACTAGGGTTCGACTTGTTGACCCAATTACCTTCTAGCCTATTTTGGCCCAAGTTTCTTCTCAATATAATGAGAATGATATTTTTATTGGAAATGCAGTATATATGGTACTTGAAAAAAAAAATAATAAAACAATGGCTCCCATTGATTGACATGCTTACTGTGTGCCAGCCACTAAGCTCAGTGTATCATATACACCTTACATCACTTAATCTTCACAAAAGCCTTAAAGGTAGTCAACTGTTATTAGCTCTAATTCAGAGATGAGTTCACTAAAGTGTTTACTTCCAGTTTACAAATTCTACCCTTAGAAGAGCAGCTACCAATCATCTAGTGCCAACTACATGCCCGAGACTTCACATATATTTTCTCAATTAGTACACAGTGCTAACAGGTAGCTGTTTTCATTATCTCATTTTCAAATGAGGAAATTAAGGTTTAGAGAGGTTAGTTTTGCCATAGCTACATAGCTATTAGGCAGAGCTGGGGTCAGAACACAGGAAGAAAAACTCCCAAGGCCTGTGCCTTTAACCTTAACTATACTACTTCAGCAAATAGCTATTATTGTTGTTGTTGTTGTTGTTATTATTATTATTATTATTACCACCACCATAGGTATCCTGTTTAAAAAAACCCACAGGGGTGTCTGGGTGGCTCAGTCGGTTAGGTGATGAGTTCAGCCCAGGTCATGATCTCACTGTTCGTGAGTTCAAGCCCCGCGTTGGGCTCTGTGCTGACAGCTCAGAGCATGGAGGCTGCTTCCAATTCTGTGTCTCCCTCTGCACTTCCCCTGCTCATGCTCTGTCTCTCTCTGTCTCTCAAAAAATAAATAAATGTTAAAAAAATTTTTTTTAAACCATAAAATCAGTACACTAAAAAAACACATGTATGCATATATATGTATGAAACTTGACAAACAGAGGGAATCAAATAGCTCTATGTATAATTTCTCAAATTGAGAGTATTCACCTTTGTACTGAATTGCAAAATAAATATGAGGATTACTGAAAGTCAAAATAAAGCTAAGTACTTCCCACCTGGATTCACTGCCCCAAGACAGTCTTTCTAAAAACAAAATTTGAAATTTTGTATTTCAAAGTTATGTAATGCCTACATCAGATATCTTAAATAGTGTGCCTTGCTGAAAATTTACAAAACCTACAATTATGTCATCTCAAGCTCTGAAAAACAGGCAGTAATGTTTATGAAAGAGCAGGGTGCCAGATATACCCCATGTCAGAAAAATCTATTTGAGTTATAATGCTCTTGTACCCTCACTGCAGATTGTCAGCCAGAGCAATATGCAGAAAATATATAGCTTGCCTGATGGTACCCTTATTATAATAGTCTCAGAATTATGGGATAGATGAATTAGAATTTATACTTGAATAGACCTTTTTCTCTTCTGAGCTTTTGGTTTTTGTTTTTTTGTTTTTTTGTTTTTTGGTTTTTTTTTTTTTTTTTTTTTTTGTCCATCATTAGATTTAGGGATGGTTGCTTAAATGTCTAGAAAGAAATGGTATATAACCAGAAAAATTGCTGCAAAAGTATGATTTTTGTTACAACATTTGGGCAAGTTTTGAAGAAGAGGTCTTAAAACAATAAAAGACATTGTTCACAGAAAATCAATTTTTTTTTTACCATCTAATTCTCAGCAAGTCACTTCCAGCAAATTCTGCAGGAAGCATAGAATTAGTCCATACTGTGTAACCCCAATGGAGAATGAAAATGTTAGAAATGCGAATAGCTTTTCCTGTTTTGCCTTTTCACCATTCTATTCTTTCCATACTTATAATGAATGGAATTCATTCTAATACCATAATTAATACTTCTTTGGGTCACCCACCCAATGGAGAATTTCTGAACACATGAGTATGCCACCCACTGGTGGAAGGCTATTAATCTGCATTTGCAAAAGGTGAGAACTTTTATGGATCCTTTAAGAAAATGGTAGTATCTTTGAGACTTCTGCTTGAATGACCAATTATTCAACTGATTTGTTTCAATTATGCTGTTTTTCCATCATTAAGGTCAAGTTTTATTCACTATCACCATTTAATCTTAGTTTTAGCTGGTCAGTATTATATAGCTAGGAAGAAATAAAGGTCTATGGCCTGAAGAATACCTGTCTTTCTCACACTTCATAGGAGTAGAAAGAGAATGCAAAATATAGTCCCTGATTCAGAGGTTATGCTGAAAGTGTACTTCACAGGTCCTAAAAACACTTACAATTTTATTTTTTTATTCTAGGTATAAGATTTGATAGTTCAAAAACAGATACTGAAGAATCTAAATTCTAAGCTCATTTGGAAAATCTATAATGCATAAGAACTCACCTCATTTTTATGACTGCTCTATTAATAGCTTAAAAAGACAAAATTAAATTCATTCCTAAGGATAATAGACTGTTTTATGGTACCTTTGTACAGCTGAAGATAGAGGATTAAATTACCACTTCAACAGTGAATTATTTTAAATATTTTAATAACATGCTGAATTTTACAAGAGAACAACCTTAACTGTTCCTTCATTAGTAACAAGTAGAGTTGCCACCTAAAATATAGGATGCCCACTTAAATTTAAATTTCAGGCAAGTAATGAATCCATTTTTTAGTATGTATATATTCCCTGAAATATTTGGGACATACATTGCTTTAAAAAAAGATCCTTCTTCATCTAAATTTCAAGTGTAACTAGGGATCCTATATGTTTATTTGCTAAATCTAGCAACTTTATTGGTAGGCCCAACCCTCTGAATGGTTTTTAAGCAGTGATCAGGAGTTCAGTTGGCTATCAACATCCTTTACATTCACCCATTCATTCACTAACTCACTCATTAATTAATTTAACAAGTATTGGAATACCTCCTTTACTGTTGTCAGTATCAGGAATAGTTTTGCAAAACCCCCTGCCTCACGGATCAGTGGTCCTCAATCTTGGTTGTCCATTATGATCAGCTGGGGAGATTTTTTTAAATTTTTTTTTATTAATGGAGTCCTAGATACAACCCTCAAAGATTCTGAATTACTTGTTCTGGGATCTGGCCTGGTTATCAGACTTTTACAACCTCCCCAGATGATTCGAATATATGACCAAGGTTGAGAACCACTGCTGTAGATGGAGACAAATTATATATTCTTAGCCTTTTTTTTTTTTTTGCAATCCCTGCATCTGCCATAAGGCATGCCTATTAATGGTTGAGTCACTCAGCAGATCAACTCTTCAGAGAAGCAAATTGCAAATAATTTTAACTGAGATTTTTCTAAAGCAATGTAACTATTAAGCTAGCATTATACATTATTAAATTAAACTATTTTGCTTCAATTTTAGAACTATGAATATTTAAATGAATGCATTCATCCATTCATTCAAAAATACCTAAATTTCTGTCCAAGCACTGGGCACTGAACCAGGCACTAGAGATGGAGCCATGAAAAAGGTAAAACTCCTATTCATGCAAGAGGGACAATTAGTGTGAAAGCAAAAATTAAACACTTCCTATGAAGAAAATGAATCAAGGAGTCAAAGGAATTAAGTAGTGGGGAGGGGTGCATTTTAGAGCAATCAGGAAAATTTTCTCAAGGAACACCTGACCAGACACCTGAATGATGTGAGGACAGAAATTATGCAAATATCTCCAGTGAAAGGTAAAAGAAATACCAAGGAGGTCTGAACAAGTTTGGTGTGTTCACAGGAAGAGCTGAAAAGACAGTGTGACTACAGCAGTGGTAGGAGGACAGTGATACAAGATGAGGCCATACAGAAGTATAGGTAGCTCCTTAAACCAATATAAGGACATGGGACCATATTCTGGGCTGCAGAGTAAGAGATATGGTTTAATTTACATTGTTAAAAATATCACCCTGGCTTCCTTATGGAGACTTGCTGGTAGGGTGATGGTGCCATAAAAGAGGCAGATTACTGTAGTAGTTAGGGTGAGAGATGATGGTGACTTGGACTAGGGCAGTAGCAGTAGAGTTTTTAAGAAGTGGTTGGGATATAATTTGAAAGTAAATCCAACAGTTGTTTCAGATAGGTTGGATATAGGGTGTGAAGGAAAGAGGAAATAAGAGTATCTTGGAATTCAGCTTCTACTAAGATGGAGATAAAGGACTGACACAAGAGTTCTGGAAGGACCAGGTTAAGTTTGAGGTGCATAATAATTATCCCAGTGGATAGGGTCATTATGGTAGATATGTATATCTGGATCTCAGAGCTGCAGATATAAATTTAGATTATCATCTATATATAAAGATGTACTTTTTTCCTCTATTAAGTTTAATACATTGGACTGGTTTAAACAAAGTGGGGCGGGCAGTCATTTCCTTTCAAAATGAATTACTTCCTTTGGGAGTTCTACCTATGACCTAAACACTGGCACTGATGAATTATAATCCTTTACTACAGAAAACATACATAAAAGGAAATATTGCCCCTACAACTTTTTAAATGTCCTTAGGATTGATACACGAAATAATTATGAAAATTATTTTGATGATGCATGAGGTCTTTTTAGGCTATGGCTAAAAAGAACTTCTCATGATCAAGAAATAATTTTCAGGGCTCCTGGGGGATCAGTCAGTTAAGTGTCCAACTCTTGATTTTGGCTCAGGTCACAATCTCACAATCATGAAATCGAGCCCTGTGTTCAGCTCCATGCTGAGTGTAGAGCCTGCTTGGGATTCTGTCTGTCTCTCTCTGCCCTCTCCCACTCACTTGTGTGCACAAACTTTCTCTCAAATTAAATAAATAAACATTTAAAAAAAGAAATGATAATTTTCAGCTGTAACTTTTATTCTTAAAATTGTTTTATTATATGTCGGCAAGGATGCAGAGAAAGGGGAACACTTTTGCACTGTTGGTGGGAATGCAAAATGGTATAGCCACCCTGGAAAGTAGTATGGAGGTTCCTCAAAAAATTAAAAATAGAACTACCCTATGATGCAGCAATCATACCTAGGTATTTATCCAAAGGATACAAAAATGGACTCAAAGGGGCACATGAACCCCAATGTTTATAGTAGCACTATCAACAATAGGCAAATTATGGAAAGAGCCCAAATGTCCATCAACTGATGAATGGAAAAAGAAGATGTGGTATATATATATACAATGGAATACTTCTCAGCAATCAAAAAGAATGAAATCTTGCCATTTCCAACAATTTGGATGGAACTAGAGTATATTATGCTAAGTGAAATAAGTCAGAGAAAAGACAAATATCATGTGATTTCACTCATATGTGGAATTTTAGAAACAAAACAGATGGACATAAGGGAAGGGAAGGGAAGGAAGAATAAGATAAAAACAGAGGGAGGCGAACCATAAGAGACTCTTAAATACAGAGAACAAACAGGGTTGCTGGAGGGGTGTTTGGTGGGGGGATGGGTTGAATGGGAGATGAGCATTCCTTAATGTTGGGATGAGCACTGTGGGTTATATGTAAGTGATGAATTGTTAAAGTCCATTCCTGAACCCATTATTACACTATATGTTTACTAATTTGGATTTAGATAAAATTAAAAGATTTTTTAAAATTGTTCTATCATATAATTTAATATTAAAACAATCCAGAAGTATTTTTTAAAGGTAAATGATGAATGAGGGGCACCTGGGTGACTCATTCAGTTCAGTGACCAACTCTTGATTTCAGTTCAGGTCATGACCTCATGGTTCATGAGTTTGAATCCTGATCAGGTTCTGTACAACAAAGCCTGCTTGGGAATCTCTGTCCCACTCTCTCTGCCCCTTTCTCTCTCTCTCTCTCAAAAATAAGAAAATCAATGTAAAAAGAATGAAGGTAAACGATGAATGAAAAGTAGATTTTTAATCTACTGTATTTTTTAGAATGAGGTTAATACAAGTAGCATTAGTTTCAAAAGGTTAAAAGGAGAATTTTAATACATTAAATAATCTCTATTTCAATATTTGCTAGAGTATTCCATTTGTAAAGTTTTTTCAAACCTGAGTTGTACTAGGAAAAAAAAAAGATTTGGAGCTTCATATTGCCACTAAACCAGTTATATGGTTGAACACAAACTGTTTAACTGCCTTGAACCTTAGTTTTCTTATTGGTAAAAAAGCTTTAAATCTACTTCAAAGGTCTTTTGTATAAATAACATAATATATGTAAAAGTATTTCATAAATAAAATTACACACCAATGAGAGGTAAATAAGTCATGGCATAGTGTCCACATACTCTTCTATTGGTAAATATATATCCTGTACTCAAGAATTCAAAGCAAATGGCAATGATGTTAACCTCACTACAATAAACTAGTGAAAAAGTATTTCAACCTCAAGAACATAGAGTCAAAATTCTTGTCTCTTTATTATTTTTTTGACTTGTTTCTCTGGTGATATTTGTTTATTTTTTCTTGAGCTATTAAGGTGATTGGGTTTATCTTTTTCTCTCTGTCTTTGATGAAGATAAATGAGATATGTGACATGGTAAGAATAAGGAGTAACCACTGACAGATGGAAAAAAAAGAGAACTATAAAGCATTCAGATAAAGCGCAAATAAACAGCAACTCAACTCTCCTCTAAAATTTACAGTATACAGTAGTGTCAACAATAGCCAAATTATGGAAGGAGCCCAAATGTCCAACAACTGACAAATGGATAAAGACATGGTATACACACACACACACACACACACACACACACACACACACACACACACAATGGAATTATTACTCGGCAATCAAAAAGAATGAAATCTTGCCATTTGCAACAACATGGATGGAACTAGAGTACATTCTGCTAAGTGAAATAAGTCAGTCAGAGAAACAAATATCATATGATTTCCCTCATATGTGGAATTTTAGAAACAAAATAGATGAGCACAGGGAAGGAAAGTAAAAATAAGACAAAAACAGAGATGGAGGCAGGGGCGCCTCTGTGGCTCAAGTCAATTAAGCATCCGACTTTGGCTTAGGGCATGATCTCCCAGTTTTTGAGTTTGGCCCTGGTAGGGCTCTGTGCTGACAGCTTGGAGCCTGGAGCCTGCTTCAGATTCTGTGTCTCCCTCTCTCTCTGCCCCTTCCACACTCGCGCTCTGTCTCTCTCTCTCCCAAAGATAAACAAACATTTAAAAAAATTAAAAAAAAATACAGAGAGGGAGGCAAACCATAAGAGACTCTTAAATACATAGAACAAACTGAGGGTTGCTGGAGCGATGTTGGGTGGGGGTGGATGGACTAAATGAGTGATTAAGGAGGGCACTTGTTGGGATGAGCCCTGGGTGTTATATGTAAGTGATGAATCACTGAATTCTACTCCTGAAATCTTTACTACACTGTATGTTAACTAACTTGGATTTAAATAAAATTTAAAAATTAAAAAAATTACAGGGTAAGCAATATATAACTATGCACTTATATTAGTAATTATTTACTGCTGAAAGTTTTTTTTCTTCTTTTAGAGAGTGAATTTTAACCAATCAGTAAAACACCATTATCAGTCAGCCTTTGGAGTACAGAAAAGAGTTGTATTAAATAGTAATAGGATTCACTCCCATTTCCCTAGTTCTACCCTTGATTCCTGGACCTGTGAATCTTGGTTATGGGAGAACCAACACTATATACTGGATGCTAATGTAAACATAAATAGCCTCCTGGATGATATGGGAGTGACATCACTCATTGTTACTCTTAGTGTCCACCAACAATATTTTTTTTTTGCTTTCTGTACCCACAACCTTACACTCTGTTGGTCCAGATGTTTGAGTTTCAAAAGGAAGAATGCTTCTAGGAGACACAGGGAGAATACCACGTGAAGACAGAGTAATGCATCTACAAGCCAAAGAATGCCAAAATTTGTTGGCAAACTACCAGAAGCTAGAATGATGTAATAGGGAGTATTGCCCTACAGGCCTCAGAGGAGCATAGGCCTGTAGACACCTGATTTTAGACTTTTAGCCTCCAGAACTTGAGACAATAGATTTTGGCGTCCTTTTTTTAAGCCACCTAAGCTTGAGAAAAGTAATACAACTACTATTTTAATAAATCCTCTGCATTTAACAAGGTCCAGTATTTGTTTAGGGATTTACTATTTTCTAGGAACTATGAGCTAATGGACTGTGTCTCCTGTTTTTCAGAAGCAGTTAAGGAGAAACAAGAAGGATAATTGTCAAGATGTAGCACAATCTTTAAGTGAAAAAAATGTTTATGCTCTTCATAATAAAGCACCTTTTTATTTTCACTTTCGGAGAACAATAGGGTATTTTAGATATGGGAATAACATTGGCAAGCAGACTTGGAGAATATGAGCCAGTTTTATAAGTGTAACAGAGGATGAATTAACATTCATTGATGTACTTTTAAACTTCACCAGAATCAAGGGTCTAAAAGACAAGGGAGGCCATTATGTTGCCCAAACTTCTAAAGTAATATTTGATTTCAGCCAAGGAAGTACAACATTACAGACAGATAGGGGAGGGGAAGCAGGGGGAATTTAAATTATCTCATAAGGAAACATTTAAAGGAGTATAACATCCATCATTTTGTCAACAGTGATTGGGTAAGGCTGAGATTTTAGAAGTTCAACAGGACTTTGAAATCTAAAATGTGTTATTTTACTGCTCAAATACATTCTAATACATTGATACAATTCAACACTTTATCACTAGTTATAATCACCAGATAATCTGCAAAAAATATCTATGTCATAGCCAGAAATTCTTTAGATCTTGAAGAGAAAAACCATAAAATTCCACTTTGTGTGCAAGAAAATCATGGAATTGCAGATGGGTTAAAGGGGAGATTTCAAAAGTGGTTCCAGGAGATAGTAACAAGATATATTTACTGATGAAAGTGGTAACTAAAAGTTGGCAACTAGTTTATAGTTAAAAGATCTGCTGCCAGAAGGACCCCAAATCATAATCTTATGTCAAGAGTTAGTACACAGTACAGAAAAAGAAATTATCTAGACAAAGGGATGTGATAGGAATGAGATCATTCTCATTAAATGGTTGGACTGACCTGAAAATATTAATAGTTGTACAAGGCTTTGATGATTCATAACCTCTACATGAAATAAAGTAGGTTAATGAAAATGGATTTTATTATTGCCTTACCCAGGAATATTTCAACATTACCTCTCACCTGAAGCTTCAGGATGTCTGGTAGTTGGTATTTAAGTAGACATGGGCCCTGGAACGAGGAAATCACCACTGAAGACGTCACCTTCTGGTGTGCAGGGCCATACTCTCTAGAGGAATAAGTATAATCTATCAATTATATATTGATATTTTGAAAAGAGCAACTTAGTTCAGGCCATCTTCTATAGCCCCCTCAGATTTTATGTTAAGTCTTTCGACTTAAGAAAAAGTGATAAGACTGCATGAAACATTTTATTATCAGGCCTGTTAGTGGGTGTATCTTGTCCATCAAGTTACTTTGGCTAGGATCCTGTCACAAGACCATACCCATATTGCAGTCTGGGCTGGGAAAGATAGTGACCCCATGTGGAAGAGGAAATGGAATTGATAAGCATCTAGGAATTAGTGTGAAAAAACTGATACATATAAACATACACATAAGTTGAAAAAACATCTATTTCCCCTTATTCAAAGCAGCATTAGTGACAACAGCCAAGACATAGAAACAAACCTAAGTGTCCATTGATAGATGAATGGATAAAGAAGTTGTGGTGTATATATATAATGGAATATTATTCAGCCATAAAAAAGAGGAAATCGTGCCATCTGCAACAACATAAATGGACCTAAATGCACTATATTAAAAGAGGTAAGTCAGACAAAGACAAATACCGTATTATCTCACTTATATGTGGAATCTAAAAACAAAGAACACCAAATTCATAGAAGAGAACATAATGGTGGATACCAGAGACAGGGGTGAGGAGAGGGGAATTGGAAGAAGGTGGTCAAAAAGGTACAAACTTCTAGTTATCTTATATTTACCTTATATCTTATATTTATCTTTACCATATAAAGTAATAATATGGATGTAATATACAGCATAATGACTATAGTTAACACTGCTGTATGGTATGTAGGAAAGTTGTTAAGAGAGTAGAACCTAGGAGTTCTCATCACAAGGAGACATTGTTTTTTTCTTTTTCTTTTTCTTGTATATATATGAGATGGTGGATGTTAACTACTGTGGCAATAATTTTATAACATGTAAATCAAACCATCATGCTGTACACCTTAAACTTATACAGTGATATATGTCAATTATTTCTTAATACAACTGGGGGGAAAACATGCACAAATATCCCCTATTTTCATTTTGTGGGCACTTGCAGCTATGTCTATACCCAACTATTAATTTTTAACCTTTCTGGATTAGATTGGATCTCATTAATCTACAATTTATACTTGGGTTTTGCACTGTGATTCAATCTAAGAGTTTTCTTTACTAGGTAAGTTTATTCCATATAAATTTATTGATCTGAGAGATATATTTGACTTAGTTCTGTCAAATTATTTTATGTTTTCTTCTTTTACTTTTTAAATGTTTACTACAAGTTTTTGGTTTTTCTTTGGTTTAATTTTAGGCTTCTTTATTTTCTTTATAATAATTTAAGTGGTTTCCTTTCTAAAAGCAATATAATATATCCTCTAATTTTTATAGGTTTGAAATGTCTGTTAGCTTAAACTTGTGCAATAATTGGTTAAGTATCAAATTCTTAGGATGTTCTTACTTTTCCTGAGGAAATGTAAATACTGTTTCATAGCCTTCTAGCACTGATTGTTTCTGGGATGAATTTCTATATAATTTTCTCTTCATTTTTGGAAAAAGGTAAATTGTTGGGTTATTTCTTGACATTGACTTATTTGTGTAAATTCCTTCTAAAATAAGATGTTGTGAAACTGCTAATTCATTTTCTAAAGTGTTATATAATTTTTCAATCCCACCAGCATTGTTTGAGTTTCTGTTGTTTCACATCCTTACCCATACTTGGTATTTCTAATCCTTTTCATCTTGGCCATATTAAGGGTATACAGTCATTTGTTCTTTTGACTTTCAGTTTGCATTTTTCTGATGGGTATTGATAATGAACATTTTTTCAGTATTTATTTACCACTTACATATTATTTACATATGATTTTTATAAAATATAATTACAATATAAATACATTCTATATTACATAAATTATATAATTATATACATATATAATTTAATAGATATATGTACATAATTTTTTTCCCAATCTATGGGTTGCTTTTTCATTTTCTTAATGGGATATTTAAAAGAGAAGTTATCTTGAGAAAAGAACAAAGTAGGAGGCATCACACCCTTCCTGATTTCAAGCTATATTATAAAAGTATGGTAATCAAAATAATATGATACTGGCATTAAAACATATTGACCAATGGAGCAGAATCAAGAACCAGAAACAAACTCATGCTTATATAGCCAACAAATATTTCACAAGAGGGCCAAGAATAGTCAATGGACAAAAGACAGTCTATTCAATAAATGGTGCTGGAAAAATTGTAGATATTCCCATATAAAATAATTAAACTAAACACCTGTTTTATACCTCTCACGAAAATGAACTCAAAATGGATTAAAGACTTAAGTATTAAGGTTGGAAGTCAAATAACTCCTAGAAGAAAACACAGAAACAAAGTTTGAAATGGTCTCGGCATTTTTTTGCATATGACACCTACCTAAAGCACAAGTAACAAAGTCAAGAATAAAGAAGTGAGTCTACATCATACTAACAAGCTCTACACAGAAAACAAAAACAAAAACAACAAAAAAATTGACTAAAGTGAAAATGGGGGAAAATACTTGCAAACTTCAAAATAGGAAAAAAATACTTGTAAACTATATATCTGATAAGGAGCTAATATCCAAAAATATAAAAAAACAATTCATACAACTCAATAGCAGAGCCCCCCAAATAATACAATTTAAAAAATGGGCAAAGGATCTGAATAGACTTTTTCCAAAGAAGCTATACAAATGACCAACAAGTACATGAAAAGGTGTTCAACATCACTAATCATCAGGGAAATGCAAATTAAAACCACAATATCACCTCACATCTGTTAGAATGGCCATAATAAAAGAGATAAGAGATAACAAATGCTCATAAGGATGTGGAGAAAAGGAAACACTTGTGCATGGTTGGTAGGATGGTAAATTGGTACAGCTACTATGGAAAACAGTAAGGAGGTTCCTCCAAAACTTAAAATTAGAACTACCATATATCTGAAGGAAATGAAAACACTATGTGAAAAAGATAATCTGCACCCCTATGCTAATTAATGATAGCATTATTTACAATAGCTAAGACATGGAAACAACCTAAGTCTCCATACATGGAAGAATAGATACAAAAGTTGTGATATATTGCAACTACATGGATGGAACTGGATGCTAAGTGAAGTTAGAGAAAGACAAAAATCATATGACTTCACTCATATGAGGACTTTAAGAGACAAAACAGATGAACATAAGGGAAGGGAAACAAAAATAATATAAAAACAGGGAGGGGGACAAAACAGAAGAGACTCATAAATATGGAGAACAAACTGAGGGTTACTGGAGGGGTTGTGGGAGGGGGGATGGGCTAAATGGGTAAGGGGCACTAAGGAATCTACTCCTGAAATCATTGTTGCATTATATGCGAATTTGGATGTAAATTTAAAAAAAATAAAGAATAAAGTTTTTTTTAAAAAGTTGTAGTATATACATACATACATATAAACACATACACACACACTTATACAATGGAATATTATTCAAAATCAAAAAGAACAAAATCTTGCCATTTGGGAAAACACCAATCGACCTTGAGGACATTATGTTAAGTGAAATAAAGACAAATACTGTATGATCTCACTTATATGTGGAATCTAAAGAAACAAAAAACAAAAAAAATAGGGTGCCTGAGTGATTCAGTCAGTTAAGTGCCTGACTTCGGCTCATGTCATGATCTTGTGGTTCATGAGTTCGAGCCTGCTTCAGATTCTGTGTCTCACTCTCTCTCTGCCCTTCCCCTGCTCACACACACACACACACACACACACACACACACACACACACACCCTCTCTCTCTCTCTCTCAAAAATAAACATTAAAAAAAAATTAGGGGCGCCTGGGTGGCTCAGTCGGTTAAGTGTCCGACTTCAGCTCAGGTCATGATCTCACGGTCCGTGAGTTTGAGCCCCGCGTCGGGCTCTGGGCTGATGGCTCAGAGCCTGGAGCCTGCTTCCGATTCTGTGTCTCCCTCTCTCTCTGCCCCTCCCCGGCTCATGCTCTGTCTCTCTCTATCTCAAAAATAAATACACGTTAAAAAAAAAAAATAAAAAACCAAAACCAAAACAGACAAACAAAAAAACAAAAAAACCCTCCAAAGTCATAAAAAAAAAAAAAAAAAAAAAAAAAAAAAAAAGATCAGATGTGTGGTTACCAGAGGCAGTCGGTGGAGGAGGGTGGAATCTGATGAAGGTGATCAAAAGTTACAAACTTTCAATTATAAGATAAATAGTACTACAGATGCAATGTACATGATGACTATAGTTAACACTGCTGTATGGTATGTTTGGAAGTAGTTAAGAGAATAAATTCTAGGAGTTCTCATCACAAAGAATAAGACATTTTCATTTTTTTTGTATCTATATGAGGTGATAAACATTAAACTCATCGTGGTAATCTCTTCACAAATATGTAAGTCAAACCATGCTGTACACCTTAAATTTATACAATATTGTATGTCAATTATATCTCAATACTTGGGAAAAATAAAACAAAGATACTGTTTTAAAACCTAAAGTGATAACAATAACATTTATTAAATCCACTCCAAAAGGAACTAAGACTGTACCTGTGTCAGAACAAAAACTATATAATACAGATTTACACGTAGGGAATGGATAATAAAACAATCCTGAGAGGGAAGCATGGAAGAAAAGAAGAAAGGCAGTTATCACTACGGGATCTTTCAGCACCTCTATAGCATCAAGCAATGAAAAACAATTCAGTAAGGATAAGCTGGATGAGCACTGTAAACCAACAACAGCTGATAATTAAGAAGAAACTGAAAAGGAGAAAAGGAGTAGGAAAGTCAGAATCATTAAAGGATTTTTACAAAAGAATATGAGATTTTACGTTAGTCCTAAGACATATAGCTGTTTTTCGCATCCTACCTTGGGATGAAGTGTGGCCTTACCTTGACAGATAAATTTAAAGACTGAAGAGATTTCCTGGCATTGAGCATCACTTCAGGATGTCAACAGAATCAGGATGATCTCCGCATCGATGCCTGAAATTTATGTATTCAAACAATTATATCTCAAATCCCACATGTTCACTCAATAATCTTAACTTTTTTTTTTTTAATTTTAGAGAGCAAGCACGAGTAAGGGAGAGGGGCAGAGGGAGAGAGAGAATCACAAACAGGTTTCATGCTCAGCACATGGCCTGACGCGAGGTTTGATCTCAGAACCATGGGATCATGACCAGAGCCGAAATCAAGAATCAGATGCTCAACTGACTGAGCCACCCAGGCTCCCCTCTCTCAATAACTTTATAACCAGTGCCCCAGTCACTTTATTTCCTTATTTTATTAAATAACTTATTAAACTATAAAATTTACAAAAAACATTTTAAAAATTAAAGAGTTTTTAATTTTGATAAGTAAATTTAACATTTTTTGCATTTATGATGGGAGCTTTTGGCATGTTATCTCAAAAATCTTTCTCTATCCCAGTTCTGTAATAATTTTGCCTTGGTTTTCTTCTAGAAGTGTCACAAAGTTTTTGCCTTTATGTTCAGATCTCTGATCCATTTCAAGTTAAATATCTGTATTTTTTTTGAAAGTTAAATCAATTTTACATTTCTAGAATAAGTACTACTTGGTAATGATATATTATTTTTATGTTTTGCTGGATTAGATTTATAATATTTTGATAAAAATTTTTTCATCTATGTTCATGAGGGATATTGATCTGTAGTTTTGTTTCCTTGCAATGTCTCTGTCTGGTTTTAGGGTATTAGGACAATGCTGGACTTCTAAAATGAGTCGGAAGTATTTCATTCCCACTGTTTCCTCAAATCTATGTAACATTAATGTCATTTTTCTTTTAATATTTTCTTAAATTTACTAGTCCTTCCACGTGGGAGTGATGTTTTTCTTTGTTTTAGAGGTGGGGAGTTTTTAAATAATAAATTTCATTTTTTTTAATAGGAGAATTTTTCATATATTTATTTTTTCCCTGTGTCAATTTTGTTCAACTGATCTCTTAGACATTTTCAATTTTATCAATTTAAGTAATCAATTTTCCCATGAAATATGTCCGTTTATTCTTTTAATGTATATAAGCTCTATAGAGTTTTCTCCTTTTACATTCCTATCTTTGGCAATTTTTGTCTTCATTTTTTTCTGATCAGCCTAGCAAGGGGTTTATCAATTTTACTGATCTTTGTTCAACTGATTTTTTTTAACTTATTATTTTGATTCATTATTCTATTCCTTATTTCATTCCTTCTACTTATGTTGGACTTAATTTTTTTTTACCTTTTCAAATAGAAGCTTAGGGGTGCCTTGGTGGCTTGGTCGGTTAAGCGTCCGACTTAGGCTCAGGTCATGATCTCACGGTCCCTGAGTTTGAGCCCCGCGTCGGGCTCTGTGCTGACAGCTCAGAGCCTGGAGCCTGTTTCAGGTTCTGTGTCTCCCTCTCTCTCTGCTCCTCCCCTGTTCATGCTCTGTCTCTCTCTGTCTCAAAAATAAATAAACGTTAAAAAAAATTTTTAAATAAAAAAAATAAAAAAATAAATAGAAGCTTAGATCATTGATTTTTTAAATTATTTTTAAAAAATATCAATAATAATAGATATTAATATCATTTAAAAAATATTTGCACTTAAAAGCTACAAATTTCCATGTAGGCATCACTTTAGCTGCCCCTACAAATTTTATTTATTTATTTATTTATTATTTTTTTTTTAATTTTTTTTTCAACGTTTATTTATTTTTGGGACAGAGAGAGACAGAGCATGAACGGGGGAGGGGCAGAGAGAGAGGGAGACACAGAATCGGAAACAGGCTCCAGGCTCTGAGCCATCAGCCCAGAGCCTGACGCGGGGCTCGAACTCCCAGACCGCGAGATCGTGACCTGGCTGAAGTTGGACGCTTAACCGACTGCGCCACCCAGGCACCCCTGCCCCTACAAATTTTAATGTGTTACTCTCACTTTAATTCAAAAATAATTTCATTTCATTTCATTTCATTCCAATATTTGTTTTCTAATTCACTATGTTATTTATTCATTGAATCTGGGTTATTTAAAACTGTGTAGTTTAGTTTTCAAATATTTAGGTATTTATTTACAGATAAATTTTATTTTTTTTAAAATTTTATTTCATTATGGTCAGAGAATAATGCTATATGATTTTGGTTATTTTACGTTTATTAGAATTTTTTGTGGCTCAACGTAAAATCTATTTGATGAATATTTCCCATGCACTCAAAACAAGTATGTATTTTTTGTTAAATGTAGTTTTCTATATTTCAATTTAGGTCAAACATGATGATATTGTTGTTCATGTCTTCTATAAACTTAATGATTTTCTGTAAATTTCCTTTATCAGTTACTGAATTGTGTTGAAATCTTCAACCACAATTACAGATTAATTTAATTTTCCTTTCAGTTCTCTTAGTTTTGGTTTCACACATTTTGAAGCTCAGTTATTAGGTGAATACAGGTTTAGGATTTTTATGCCCTCTCAATGAATTGATCCTTTAATTATTATAAGATGACATTCTTTACTTTGGTAATATCATTTCACTTTAAATTTATTTTGTCTGATATTAATACAACCACTTTAGCTTTTTTACAACTAAAGACCTACCATTGCCTTTATATTCAAAGTGATTATATGCACACCATCAAGTTTGCTTTGTTTTTTCATCTAGCCTGAAAATCTGTCTTTAATTGGATTATTAGAACAGTTGTGTAGAACCAAATTTCTATCTGGCATTATTTTTATTCAGTCTAAAATAACTTCCTTAATCATTTCTGATAGTGCTGGATTGTGATACATTTTCTTAGCTTTGTCTGAAAATGTCTTTACTTTGCCTTCATTTTTGAAGGATATTTTAACTAGATATACAATCTGATTATAGATTTTTTTTCTTTCTGTCAGTATTTTCAAGATGTTTTTTCCATCACCCTCCAGCTTATATTGTTTCAAATGAAAAGTCAATATTAATTCTTATCTTATTAATTGCACTACAAGTAAAATGCTTTTTTTTGTCTTGGGTTCATTTAAAAAATTTTTTGTCAATAATTTTCAACAACTTAAATCTGTTGGTATGATTTTCCTGGTGTTTACTCTGTTGGGAACTAACTAGACTTCAGGCTGTTGGGAATATATGATTTTCTTCAAATTTGAAAAATATTTGACTGCTGTATCATCAAAAAATTTTCCATTCCCCCTTCCTTCTGGGACACTATCTGTACTTATGTTAGATCACTTGATATTGTCCACACTCACAGAGTCAATGTGTTCATTTACTTTTGGCCCTTTTGTTCTTTGTTCTGTAAACAGTTTGTGGTTGTTTGCTACATCTTCAGTTATCTTTTTAAGTTTATTTATTTTGAGAGAGAGAGAGAGAGAGAGAGAGAGAGAGAGAGAGAGAGAGAGAGCAGGTGAGGAGCAGAGAGAGAGAGAGAGAGAGAATCCTAAGCAGGCTCCACACTGTCAGTGCAGAGCCCAATGCAGGGCTCAAATTCATGAACTGTAAGATCATGACCTGAGCTGAGATCAAGAGTCGGACACTTAACAAACTGAGCCACTAAGGTGTCCCAGTTCATTAATCTTTTATTTTAGTGTACAGTCAGCTATTAAGCTCACTGTTGTTTTTGGGTTTTGTTTTTCTTCATTTTGGATACATTTTTTACATCTAAATGTTTCATTTTAGTTCTTTTTTCATATCTTTCATTTGTCTCACTTTCATGTTTCCTCTCTTTCAAAATATTTATAATTAGTATTTTAAAGAATGTGTCTGCTAATTTCATCATCTATTATATTTATTTCTATTAATTAATTGCATTCCTAGTTATTAGTTGCTTTTTCCTGCATGTATAGTAATTTTTTATTGAATACTGAATATGAGTTTTATGTTGCAGAGTCTGGATTTTAGTCTTTCTTTAAAGAATGCTGAGTTTTTTGAACTATTGGGACCTCATGAAGATAAAAAGCTTCTGCATAGCAAAGGAAACAATCAACAAAACTAAAAGGCAACCAACGGAATGGGAAAAGATATTTGCAAATGACAATCAGACAAAGAGCTAGTATCCAAAATCTATAAAGAACTCACCAAACTCCACACCCAAAAAACAAATAATCCAGTGAAGAAATGGGCAGAAAACATGAATAGACACTTCTCTAAAGAAGACATTCAGATGGCCAACAGGCACGTGAAAAGATTCTCAACGTCGCTCTTCATCAGGGAAATACAAATCAAAACCACACTCAGATATCATCTCACGCCAGTCAGAGTGGCCAAAATGAACAAATCAGGAGACTATAGATGCTGGAGAGGATGTGGAGAAACGGGAACCCTCTTGCACTGTTGGTGGGAATGCAAACTGGTGCAGCCATTCTGGAAAACAGTGTGGAGGTTCCTCAAAAAATTAAAAATAGACCTAAGCTATGACCCAGCAATAGCACTGCTAGGAATTTACCCAAGGGATACAGGAGTGCTGATGCATAGGGGCACTTGTACCCCAATGTTTATAGCAGCACTTTCAACAATAGCCAAATTATGGAAAGAGCCTAATGTCCATCAACTGATGAATGGATAAAGAAATTGTGGTTTATATACACAATGGAATATTACTTGGCAATGAGAAAGAATGAAATATGGCCTTTTGTAGCAACATGGATGGAAGTGGAGAGTGTTATGCTAAGTGAAGTAAGTCATACAGAGAAAGACAGATACCATATGTTTTCACTCTTATGTGGATCCTGAGAAACTTAACAGAAGACCATGGGGGAGGGGAAGGAAAAAAAAAGTTAGAGAGGGAGGAAACCAAACCATAAGAGACCCTTAAAAACTGAGAATAAACTGAGGGTTGGTGGGGCATGGGAGAGAGGGGAAAGTGGTGATGGGCATTGAGGAGGGCACCTACTGGGATGAGCACTGGGTGTTGTGTGGAAATCAATTTGACAATAAATTTCACATTAAAAAAAAAAGAATAAACATTAAAAAAATAAAATAAAAATAAAAAATGAAAAAAAAATGCTGAGTTTTGCTGTGGCATTGTTATTTCATCCATTCAAGGTTTTTTAAAAAGCTTTGTTCAGGTGATCACAGAATATTCTTAATATGGCCAAATTTAGCCCTATTACTAAAACAGGACCATTTTGGGATCTCTAGGGAATGCCTTGATTGCTCAACAATGTTTCTCCATTCTGGCTGCTCTAAATTCAAATATTTCCCAGGTGTGTTCATGCTCTCCTTTCCTGCTCTGCAGTCTGTAAACTGCCTCCAGTTAGAAAGTGGAATGATTGAGAGGCACCTAGGTGGTTCAGTTGGTTGGGCAACCGACTTCGGCTCAGGTCATGATCCCACAGTTTGTGAGTTTGAGCCCCGCGTGGGGCTCTGTACTGACAGCTCAGAGCCTGGAGCCTGCATCTGATTCTGTGTCTCCCTCTCTCTCTGCCCCTCCCCCACTCATGCTCTGTCTCTCTCTGTCTCAGAAATAAACATTAAAAAAAAATTAAAAAAAAAAAAGAAAGTGGAAGGATTGAATAACTTATTTCATTTGTTTCCCTTCTCTTTAGGATCACACTCTTCTACTGCCTGTTTTTCAAAATCTGAACACAGTTCTTCCCCACATTTTGTCCAATTTTTTAGTTGTTTATGGTGGAAGCACTAGTGTAGTATTTTTTACTTGTTTTATTTATTGTCTTTTTGTTATAAGATAAAATCACAGAAAAACACACAAAAGAAAATGTAGCTTAGTGAATTACTATAAGGGTAAATACCTGCTTTGTTTTAAATGTTTGTATCCCCCTCCTTCAAAATTCTTAAATTGAAATCCTAATTCCCAAAGGTGATGGTATTAGTAGGTGGAGACTTTGGGTTAGTTCTCTTATAAGAGGTTCCAGAGAACTCCCTGGCCCTTTCTGCCTACTGATAATACAAGAAGTCTGTGACTAAGAAGAGGGCCCTACCCAAGCATGCCAGTGCTATGATCTTAGACTTCCAGCCTTCAGAGCTGTGAGAAATAAATTTATGTTGTTTATAAGCTACCCAGTCTGTGGTATTTTGTTATAGCTACACGAATGGTCTAAGAGAATACCCTTATAACCACCATCCTGGTCAAGAAACAGAAATTGGTTAACCATCCCAGAAGCCTCTCTGTGTGCCCTTTTGCACAGATAGCCCCCTCCCACCCATATACACTATTGCAACTTTTATGACACTCATTTCCTTGTTGTTTTTATGGCTTTTAATGATCCAAGTGGACATCCCTAGACATTATAGTTTAGTCTTACTCATTTTTCTTAACTTGAATTGTCTTTCAAGACTCCTTTTACATACAGGTGTTCCTGGTATCCCTTCTTTTCCTTACTATTTATTTGTTGAAGAAATGAGATGTTTGTCCAGTCTGGTTTCTCATAGTCTGGATTTTTTTTATTACATACTTGTGATGTGATTCAACATGTTCTATTTTATTCTATTTCCTGCAAACTGTCTTCAGGATCTAGAAGTTTGATAAAATTACATTTTTAGCCCCTTGGTAAGACTATAATCTTTCATCTGAAGGTACACATAATTTGTTTTCTCTCAATTTTGATGCAGCAGCCATTTGTGCTCAATGTCTAAATTCCAGTTCATTGGTATTTATAAAGTACCTATGATATGCTAATATTTTTATTGATTAGCTAGAATAAGTTAATAAGAAGACAATTCCTCATTTGATACTTACCAAGTGGTATAGTTCATTTAGGAAAGGAGAAATGAATACTTCCTTCTCTTTTTATTGTTTTTTTTAAGATAATGATTTCTGACTGTATTAGTTTTTTTCAGTTGCTGTAACAACCACAAACTTGGTGCCTTAAAACAACATCTATTTATTCTTTGATAGTTCTAAAGACCATAAGCCTGAAATAAATCTTTTGCAGCTAAAATCAAGGTTTCAGCAGGACCACAATCACTACAAACGTTCTAGGGGAGAATACTTTCCAGAGACCAGTGCTGTATGCCCTTGCATTCCTTTCCTCCCTTTCTCCATCTTCTTCCTCTATTTCTATCACATGACATTCTTTTTTGTCTGTAGTCAAATCTCCCACTGCCTCCCTTATAATAGTACTTGTTATTATATTTAAAAGTCAGAGGGTGAGAGAGAGAGAGAGTCCCTATCTCAATATCTGTAACTTAATCACATCTATGAAGATCCTTTTTCCACATATAGTAAAATTTCTAACAACTGAGCAACTTTAGAGGCCTGTCACAGTGACCAATGAAGTCTTCAAAAACTACTGTTTAATATTGTTATGAAATCACAAACTTTAACGTATTTGATTAGTTTAAATCCATTGTGATCTTTATATAATCTATGGCCAATGAGGGCCTCAATTTGACTTCTGAATTCTTTTGATTATTTCTCTGATATGCAGTATTTCAAGATGTTCTAGTACATTTTTTTTGCATAAACCTGGAGTCAGTCATTTCTTGAAGCAGCCATGGTTTCCTTAAAAAAGGCAGTGGGGGGCAGGGGGAAATGTCAAAATGATAATCTGGAAACCAGGACCACTATTTGCTTCTGGTCGGTAATTTGTTTTTTCTAGGATTTTACAAATTCAGGGTTTTTATACAGCCTTTTCAGTTTTTTAACTCTTTTCTTCCATACTGATAATCTGCTTCTCAATGTCACACAAATAGATTTAGAATATATAATTAGTCATTTGCTTTGTCCCATTTATGCCTTGTCGCATTTAAATATTTTAAATGTGTTATTCTATTTTTTGGCATAAAGCATTGATGTTAAAAAAAATCCCGTGATAATATCACTTTGATGCCTTTATTAAACATGTGCTCTTTTCCCTAGATTCCCAGAGGATTTTTTTGTTTCTTTAAAGTCCAGTCATTTTATTAGAATATGTCTTGGTCTTGATTTTTTGGGGTTGATATTATCAGGTAATAGAGTGCTCTATTAACATATACTTTATAATAATACTTTCAGCAAGTTTTTAGTATTCTGTTTTTTTTAAGGAACTGTTATTTCATATGTTGAATTTTCTTTTTGTATCTTCAGTATTTGTCATTTTCTCTCATATCCCCTTTATCTCTTCATTTTGTTTGATTTTTGTTTTAATTCTCTTTTAATCTACTATTTCTAACAAGAGATTACTTGAGTTTGGGGTGTATATTTTCTCTAGTTTATTTATCAGATCTGGTATAGTTTTCAATTATTTTTTGAGCTGTATCAACTAATTTCTGAGTTTTCCTAGTTCTGATTGTTTTTTCATATCTTGTATCTTTTCCTAATTTTTTATCTCATTTTGAAGTGGTATGTTTCAATTTGCATATATGTTGAATATATCTTTCTAGCATGTTTTCTTTGCCTATAGGTTTATTCTATTATTGTCATGTTTTCTTATAGTTATTTGTCTGGTATTTTATTTCAATAGTTTTCTAATGTTCATTTCTATGTTGATTTAGTTTTCATAACTTCTTAGAAGATTTAGTTCTGATAGCTTCTCTGCTTAGATTCTTTTTATATTATTTTCATATATTAGTAAAACTACAATGGCTTGCTTGGGGCAGATTCTAGCTGCTTCCTTTCCCTTTATCTGGACCACCTTTTTCCTTCATTTCAGTTGTTCCTAATCTAAACAATTTTGTTTCATCCAGCAGTTTCTGTTCAGTATGAAGCCTTGTACATGGAGGAAGCCCTAGTGGGTCAGTTATGAAAACTTATAGGAACTAGCCAACTTACTGGTTATTGGAAAATGTTAAACCTCTTCCAGTTTTAGCTACTATTCTCCAATTGAATTGCTATGATTTCCAGTGAATAACTTTTGCTTTATGTGGGGTTCTTCAGTTCTCAGGTCATTCAGATACTCCATTACCTCTCTCTGCTTTTCCCTGAATAGACACTGACAAGATACAATGGCTTCCCCCTACCTTCTTGTATTCTGAAGCTGCCAGAGTAAAACTTTATTAGGGTGATGCTAATAGAAATAAGATACAAATGGTAACAAAAAGAACAATTTCTTTCTTCTTTGTCTTGTGACAACCCTTTATTGCCCCCTATTGCCAGAACTTAACAGGGAGTAAACTGACCAATCAGAAATTCAATTTTCAGAGTTCTAATTCCAGAATTACAAAGCAAAATATAGAACAGTAAATTTGAAGCTGAGAGATAATACCTTAAAAACTGGCTTCTGTTATATGCTCTTTGTAAACCGTGCCTTTTGTCATTGTATAGTCTTTATTTTATTTAGAACTTTTAATCTTAATACATTTTATCTGATTTTGTATATGCAATTGCTTTTCTTTTACGCCATTGTTTTATTTTCAACATTTCTTCACTGCTCTGTTTAAACACTTTTTTTAAAAGAATATATTGATAGGTTTCGGTTTTGTTTTTTTTCAACCCAATCTGAGAAGCTGTTTTATACACTGGAGAAGTTAATCATTCATGTTTTCTTCCTTTCATCCTACTTTGTTTGCATTTAAAAAAATATTTCCTTATTTTCCTTTAACTATTTCTCTTAGTTTTCCTGTTTGATCATTACTAGTCTCTTTTCCTTGTTTTAATTATGAAATTCTATTGCACTTTTTCATGCAACTAGTGATTATATTTTCATACATTCAAAATTAAATCCATATGAAAGTAAGGGTTAAATGGAAATGAGATACCAACTATTCGTTTGCTAGGTGCTCTGTTCCTTCACTGGATGAGCCCTTTGGAACACTTTTATTTCCCCTCTCCCTGGCCCCAAACTCCTGGAACACTTTTATTTCCCCTCTCCCTGGCCCCAAACTCCTACGATTTGTTGATATATTTTAATTGCCTTTAGAGTCTATTATCAGGGTGCCTTTGCAGTATGCCACTTTTATTTCAAGAAGCATCAGTTAGTATTTATATTACACACACTCATTCACTCTGCATCTGTTTAGATATCTCTTTAAGGTAACAATTGTGTCAGAGCTCCTCATTCTCTCACTCTATTTTCCCATGTCTGTAGATCTGTATTTTCTTTGTTGTTTGATTATAGTCCTTTCCTTTACTACTTCCTCAGTTGTGCTGCTGAGTGATATATTCTATCAATCTTCACATGTTTATAAACAACTTTCTTTGAAATTGACAATTAAATGATACCTTGATTGTATTAGAATCAATGGATCATATAGTCCTTTCCCTAGATATAAATTATACTAAATTTACTAGCTTCTAATATTGTAAATAAAGTGTTGGTTCATCTGATTCTTTTCTTTCATAATTATTCTTCCTCCATTAGCTAATTAGACTATTTTTTCTTTATCCTTGGGACTCAGAAATTTAACTAGATTATTTCTAACATGTCTATAACAAGATAGCATTAGGTCAGTGTGTGGAAAAAAATGAAATCTCAACAAAATGACAGCTCCTTGAGATATTAATGATAGATTCCATGACCATTTCTAATTGTATAATATTAGCATCTCCTTTGGGTAACCATTTTGTTTGCTAATTTGTGACTACTGGTATTTCCTTTTTCATTAACTGTTACTGAGGTCCTATCTTTTCTATTGACTATAATGCAAATCTTGGAATTGGGGTTTGATTGCACCATTGTGTACAAATATACTATGATAATTTTGTTGTATTAAGATATCAGTTTTTGGGGTGCCTGGGTGGCTCAGACGGTTAAATGTCGGACTTCGGCTCAGGTCATGATCTCACGGCTTGTGAGTTCGTGCCCCTTGTTGGACTCTGCTGACAGCTCAGAGCCTGCAGCCTGCTTCGGATTCTGTCTCCCTCTCTGCTCCTCCTCTGCTCACACTCTTTCTCTAAAATAAATAAACATTAAAAAAATCTTTAAAAGAAAATAAAAAGAAATCGGTTATGATTGCTCTGCAATAGCTGATAGGAACTCTTCCTTTTCTGCAATGTCATTTTTACTAAATAACTCTTTTTTTAAGTTTTGAGCCTATGGTCTTCTTTTCCAAAGTAGTGTTTTTCTTCATCAATCCTGCCAGTGTGAGCTCTTTTATTCTGTGGATAAAGAGCTTTCTCAAGTTCAAGACATTTTTTTACTATAAAATACTTTATTGATGCTACTCCATCGTTATTCTTCCACCTTTTGGAACTCCTGTATTATTCACTTTGGGTCTTCTGTATGTGTCCTTCAGTTCTCTGATCTTTTCTTTCGTACTTCCTGTCTGTTTATAATTTTGTTCTGTGCTTTGAGATATTCTTCCACTTGATCTTTCATGTTCCTGATGTGTGATTCATGTGCTAGTTTTCAAGTATGAAAATCATGATTCAAATCCTTGGGTTGGGATAGCATGAGATGTGGATACTACTTACTGTTCTCTAAAATTTCCAGGCTAAAAACTCTGGTCTCAAATAAGCATATAACATCAGTGGAAATGAATCTGGTCTGAAATAAGCATGTAAAATCAAATAATAAATTCTGTTAGTTTGCTAGGGCTGCCATAACAAAATACCACAGACTGGGTGGCTTAAACAGCAGAAGTTTATTTTCTTAAAGTTCTAGAGGCTGAAAATCTAAGATTAATGTGCCAGCAGTGTTGATTTCCTCTGAAGTTTCTTTCCTTGGCTTGTAGATGGCTGTACATTTGCTGCCTGTTCACATGGTCTTTTCCCTGTGTATATACACCTCTGGTATCTGTTTATGTATCCAAATTTCCTCTTTTTATGAAGACATCAGTCAGATTGGATTAGGACCCATCCTAATGGCCTCATCTAACTTAATCAAGTTCTCTAAAGAACTTGCCTCCAAATATGGTTACATTCTGAGGTGCTGGGGGGTTAGGATTTCAACATATGAATGTGGGGGGGGGGGGGCGGGGGGGGTTACAAATCAATCATAACAACTGTCATTGTAAGAAGAGATTATTTGTTGACAATACACATTAAATAATTCTCATACCAACTGATGTGTAACAATTCAGCTCAATTCTTAGCATCAAGCTCTACCAGTTTAAGAATTTAGTCCCTCAAGATTGCACCCACTTCAGAAGCTATGCAAATAGGGTGCCAAGGATATTTACAGTTCTGCTCAGCACACTAAACATTCTTGAGTTCCGGTGACTGCCTCCCTAGGTTTGATAACTCACTAGAACAAGTCACAGAACTCAGGAAAGCATTTTACTTGTGATTACCAGTATAATATTAAAGACATAACTCAGGAACAGCCAAATGGAAGAAGTGCACTACCTACCTTGCACCTTAATGAGTTCAACTGGGAAATTCTCTGAATCCCATCAATTAGGGGTTTTTATAAAGATATTATTACATAGGCATGAGTGATTAAATTGTTTCTCAATGGTGATTAACTCAATCTCCAGCCCCTCTCCCCTCCCTGGAAGTTTGGGGTGAGACTGAAAGTTCCAAGCTTTTAATCATGGATTGATCTTTCTGGTGACCAGCCCCCATCCTGAAGCTACTAGAGGCCTGCCTTATCACTGAGGAAATTCCAAAGGTTTTAGGAGCTTTGTGTCAGGAACCAGGGACAAAGAAAAATATTTTATTATAGCGTATTTGTGCAAAAAGGTGACACACTGCTTTTAAACCCTTGATGAATACAGACCATAAAAAAGTCATTTAAAAGCTGTAGGTCTACCTTTTCAGAGATTAAATTTACCTTTAAAGCAGACTTTCTCTTCAAGAATGGCCTGTAAAGTGAATGCAAATCAATTTACTCTTACTCCTGGGAAAACTTCAGGTATCTTCAATGTAACTATCTTAGAGAAGCTAAGCATTTTGTTTTGTAAACTGAATGTATCTAGGTGTTTGGTTTCTGCAGCATTTTTGGCTTCCTTGAAAGAAGTGTTTTTTTCTCTTTGGATTTGGATTGCCATGTGTATTATTGTTGCTGTTTTTCCTTGAACTTGTTGGAACCTTTCTTTTGCACCTTCCAGTCACTACATGGCTTTTGTATTTATTGCCTAAGAATAACTGCTAATGTGATGCCTAATTATTGATTTTGTACTTTATATAAATGGAATAATACAGAATGTACCATCTTGTCTGGTTTTTCCTCATTTTGTGAAATTTGTCCATGTTGTTTAACACAGTTGTAAATGGTTTTATCATATATATTGCTATATCATATTCCATGGTGTGAATATACCACAATTTATTCTTTGTTAATGGACATTGGAATATTCTTCAGTTTTCTGCTATTTCAGTATGGCAATAAATATGTCTGTTGGTGAATGAATCCATGAGTTTTCTCTTGGGTATAATCTTAGAAACAAAACTGTTAGGTCACAGGGTATGCATATGTTCACCTTTAGTAGACACAACCAAACAGTTCTCCAAAGTACCAATTGACATTCCAACCAGTATTGTATAAGAGGTAGGATTTCTCCACATTTTTGCCAAGTCTAGTATTAAAGGTGAGATTTATTGTTTTTAAATGCCTTCTTAAGTCTTCTGCTTGTTGTCTCCCTCCTCCACCAACCATCACTGGGTTTTTTTCTGATTGATTTCTAGGAGTTCTTCACATAATCTGGATACCAGTCTTTGTCAAATACGTGTATTGAAAATACTTTCTCCTACTCTGAGTTACTTAATCATTCTCTTAATGAATACAAGTTCTTAATACAGACGGATTTATCATTTTACCTTTATGTTTAGAGCTTTTGGTATTTATTAAGAACTCTTTACTGATGTGTAACAAGATTAATCTTGTCCAAAGAAAGGTATGGCCCTCATCCCAGTAACTTAGTTACTGGGAGGTAACTGTAAGCCCTTGGAATGTCCTGCCTCAAAGGAGTGTCTTTGTTTACCTGGGGGCTTTAAACCATGCCAAGTAGTCTATACTAACAATGTGATTTATGGTGAGGACCTTGTCCCATGTGGTATCACACTGACCTCTGGAGGAGCAGAAGACTAAGATCAGCAATATGGGAAGAAGAGCCATGACTATGTAACTTACACCCCAAAAAACACTGGGCACCAAGGTTTGGTTGAGCTTCCCTGGTTGACAACACTCTGTCTGCATCACCACATATCACTGTTGGGAGAAGCAAGCACTGTTCACACAATGCCACTGGGAGAGAACAACTAGAAGCTCTCTATACCAGGTCTCTCCTGTACCTTGCCCTATGTACCTTTTCCTGTTGCTGATTTTAATCTGCATTTACCATAGTATAAACTGCAACCATGAGTATACCAGTTTTGCTGAGCTCTGTTCTTCCCTGGGGGTGATCTTAGGTATTTCCTGAATCACAACCTATTATAAGTCAGACAGAAGTTCTCCTGTTACCTTTGAAAAGCTTTAGTATTTTATCATTCACATTTAGTTTGTAATTCCTAAAGGAAATTGATTCTGGTATTTGGCATGTGAAGACAGATCAAGATGTACATGTTTTTTCATAATATTCACTTGATCTTGTATCATTTATTATAAAGACCACCTTGGGAACTACACTGTTTAATCACTTTTGTTGTAAGTCAGCTGACCACCTGTGTGTTTTTACTGTTTGTATTTACTAAGTACTCCAGTGTTTTGTTCTTTAAGAATAACTCGGTCATTCCTCATTCTTTGTAGACATGTCTGAGTTTTTAGCTTGTCAATTTAATTAAAAAAAAAAAAACATACAACTTGGGATTTTGATGGGGGTTATGCTGAATTATAAATTAACATCTTTATAATATTAAATCTACTAATCCTTCAACATGGCATATCACTCTCTCCATTTATTTAGACCTTTGTCTTTCAATGATTTGTAATTTCCAGTGTAGAGTTGGTGTCCATCTTTCTTTCTTTAGCATTATTCCTATCTTTACATTTATTCCTAAAAAACATAATATTTTAAATGATGCTATAACTTATATATTTGGTATGTATAAAAAACCCAGAGAATCTACAAACTATAAGAATTAATGAGAAATATAGGGGCTTCTGGGTGACTTAATCAGTTGAGCGTGTCAGACTCTTGGTTTCAGCTCTGGTCATGATCCCAGTGTCACACTAGGCACTGAGTGTGGAGCCTGCTTAGGATTCTCTCTCTGTGCCCCTCTCACATGTGTGCTCTCTCCCTCTCTCTCTCTTTCTCTCTCTCTCTCTCCCCCCCCCCCAAAAAAGAAAGAAATGTAGAATTGTTGTTGTTATGATATATTATAATAAAATATTATAATAAAAATACTTTAGTTCTACATATAAGCAACAAATAGAAAACAAAATATAAAAAAGATAGGCTAATGTTTTATTAGAGAAAAATATTTCTCTTTATGGCTTTTACAAACTTAAGAGGAATTTGAGAATAATTTTTATTTTATTTTTAAATTTTTTAATGTTTATTCATTCTTTGAGAGAGAGAGAGCATGAGCAGGGGAGAGGCAGAGACAGGGAGACACAGAATCCAAAGCAGGCTCCAGGCTCTGAGCTGTCAGCACAGAGCCCAATGAGGGGCTCAAACTCACTTACTGTGAAATCATGACTGAGTCAAAGTGCGATGCTTAACCGACTGAGCCACCCAGGTGCCCCAAGAGAGTAATTTTTAAAATAGAACTTTTAAAATACTGTCCCTGAAATTTCCTTTGCAATTATTTCCAGTTTTAAGAGAAAAAACAATGTAAGAAATGTAAGTCATTGGTAGTCATCTTGGTAGAAACATATATTCCAATAAATGAATAAACATTCATATTATAATTTAATGATTTTTATAGGAAAGTTTTTTACTATTTACTGTTGGTTATCTCTTTGGTATTTGAGACAAACACTGAACTTTTTCTTTTTTTATGCAGATTACATTACTTTGCTTCAATGTCTTTCATTACATACAGTTCAAAAATTGAGTACTAGTATCTTAAAGACTTACAAATCAAAACTTAATAACAAAAACTAAAATCTGCTCTTATTTAGAGTTTAAAGCTTGCTTTTAAACAAATCCTAGGACTTCGATTACTGTATTTACTACTAAGTCGGCAAACTTATAACTGCAATTAGATTCTATTTTATTTTAGAATGATATATTATCTATAAAAAGACAAACTAATTATGACATTCCAGTTTAATCTACTAAGTTGCTATTTTTAATTTGTCAACAAGTTCTAATAATGGTCTTGTTACCTTGTGATTAGATCAGCACACCATATATTTATATATAATTATTTAAGTTCTAAGTATCAGGCTAATCTTCAAGGAAGCTTAATTATAATAAATAAATATGTACCATTTTGTGATTAATTCCTGGCTTCTCAAAAAAATAACTAGAACTCTACTATTTCCTAAGGGGGAAAAAAGAGGAAAAAGTCCTGCATATCAATCCACTGCCTTTAGTAAGTACAAGGTAGCACAAGGACAGAAAGTAGAAGATGGTCTGTCAAATCAGACAGATCGGTGAATCAGTTACATTTCAAAGAAGGTAAATCTGTTGTGGACTAATAGTTCAATGGGCCACACTCTGGAATTAGATTACATTGGATGATATGACATCTCTACAGTTAGTTCCTGTGATAATATGATTTATGACAACCTTGGAATTTCCTGAGCATAAGAGCAATGGAAACATCGATTATTATATTTTTTCTGTCTTCAGTTCCTGAAAGAACTTCAGAGCCATAAAGGTAAAATGAGTGTTTTGTTATTCATAACATGCCTCTTTCCACCACAACTGGGTTTACGTTAATGGGTCACTTTTGAAAAGCACTGAAGGATGGGGGCTGGTTGCCAGGTGAACTAACCAGGAATAGAGGGTTAGAACTTTTAGTCTCACCCCTTGATAAGAACAGAGAAGAGGGAAGGGAGGAGCTAGAGGCTGATGAGTCACTAGCGGATGGTGATTTAATCAATCATACCTATGTAATAAAGCCTCTATAAAACCCCAAATAGATGTTTTGAGAACTTCCAAGTTGGTGAACACATGGTCAGGGAAAGTGGCACACTTGGGAAGGTCATGGAAGCTCCTAGTCCTTTTCCCATACCTTGCTGTATGCATCTCTTCCATCTGACTGTTCCTGAGTTACATCTTTTTAAAAAATTTTTTTTTCTAATGTTTATTTATTTTAGAGAGAGACAAAGCACAAGTGGGGGAGGAGCAGGGAGAGAGGGAGACAATATACAAAGCAGACTTCAGGCTCTGAGCTATCAGCACAGAGCCCTACGCAAGGCTTGAACCCATGAACCGTGAGATTATGACCTGAGCCAAAGTTGAACGCTTAACCAACTGAGCTACCCAGGTGCCCCGAGTTACATCTTTTTGTAATTCACCAGTAATCTAATGAATAAAACGTTACTCTGAGTTTTGTGAGCCACTCTAGCAAATTAATCAAAACCAAGGAGAGGGTATGCAAGAGAAGATAGGTGATAACCTGGACTTGCTACTGGCATCTGAAGCGGAAGCACAGTCAGTCTTGTAGGACTGAACTCTTAACCTGTGACACAAAGAAGGGGTCATGGGAATCTCTGATTTATAGCTGGTCATTCAGAAGCACAGGTAACTACCTGGTCTACCAGGTAGACAGTGTCAGAATTGAGTTAAATTGTAGGACACCCACTTGGTGTTGGGAGAATTGCTTGTTGATATGGGGAACCCCCCCAACACACACACACATACACACACACATATCCCATATATTAGAATTGGTGGCCACAATCTTTAGTGTTCCAGATGGGAATTCTTAATTAATTACCTACAGGGTTTATAAGCCCTTTTGCAAGGAAAAACAAAAAAACATATCGCAACTATATAATTTTGAATACTAAATACATATTATGTTTGATACCCAAGTACAAAACATAAATAGCCTTCTTCAGCTGTGGATCATCTTTACAACTGGCACAGCCATTAGGCTAAAGACTATGGCATGGCAGGTCTTTTACCTATACATGTGATTTCCATTAAGGGATCCGGTAAAGATACCTTACTTAGAAGTCCAAGCTTTAGCTACTCAGAGGATGCTTTTGCTCTGTAAAGGGCAGCTGAGGCTCCTCTTCAAGCTTTCTGGCAGACTTGCTTAGCCACAGCAGTGGGCTATAGCTGCTTTCATTCACCAGCGGTGGCCAGTAGATTCATTCACCATCTACAAGCCAGTAGATGCAGAGAGGTAAGAGACATAGGATGTAAGGCTTAAGAAAACAGGCTGTTAAAGGAGAAAGAAGCAAAATTATTTTAGTGCACACAACTTACTCTCCCAAAAGAAGTTCAATGCAAATATAATGTTGGTAACTTCAGGAATTTCTAACTTGTTTATGCTCTTTCAATATTGCTTAGACCTCACTATATATCACAGATATATAATAAAGCTGGTATATATCTCTGTTTCATCCACTGGACTTGGAGAACCCATACCCTCAGATTCTTGAACTTGGGGTGGAACTGAATAAAGGGAACTTTCCGTATGTATGCCAATCCATAAAATAGGTAATAATAATGTTAACTTACAAAGGTGTACACATTTTGGGTTAACTTTTCAAAAGATCTTAATAACTGGGTATGAAAGTAACCTCTCATTGAAATGGTGTTAATTTTTCTGTATTTTCACATATTATTTCCTTTGCTGAAACAATGTGGGAAAAAAAAAGAAGTATTCAAAATTTACTACGAGAAAAACATGCCTCTCTGGATCAGCCTAGCCAATAACAATGAATATTAATTTGAATTAATATAAATCATGAATTAAAGGTTCCAGTTGCATTTGAGCTAAATTGCATTGTTTTGCACAAGTCAGAAAACTACTATAATTCAATTATAACAAGCAAAGTCCTCTGGTGTTTATGAGTTTTATACATCCAATGGAGTCAACTGTTTGATGATAGTGAACCTGTCCTAAAAATTACCTACATCTAGTTTTTGATTTCAAATACAATAAAATGTGTTTAAAATACCATTAAAACACTGTACACAACCTGTCCTTAAAGTAATCAAATATATACCAATTAGATTATTAACATTACTTGGTAAAGAGTTACAACTAACGCTGTCAAGTGTTTGAACTGTAGGCAATGGAGTTAGAAACCAAGGAAAAGATCCTGTCATTTGTGGGAAAATGACTGTGTAAGTCTTTTAACTACACTGAGAATAATATATTATTTACATTTTGATAGATAACTATAAGATAACTGTAAGATTCAACAGCTAACTTAAACTTAGAAACACAAATGTGGCACTAAAGAAAATGGACAGAGGGAATTGTATTTGTATCTGCCTCATTCTTTTCTTCTCAGTATCCCCATCTCAGCAAATAATAAATCTAGTGGATAAAAACCACACAGTGAGAGCTGTTGCTTCCCCTTCTTTCACATCCAAACCTTGAGTAAATTATGTTAGGTCTGTATTCAGAATATATCCAGAGTGTTCCCACCAGTGTCCTTGCTATCACCCATCCACCTATCCAGTAACTACTAGTAAACAACTTCTTAAAAAAATAATGTTTGAGGTACTTCAGCACACAGAGAATGGCCCTTTTGGCCTTTACAAAAGAAATAAACTTCTTACCTATCCTGAATCTCACTACAGTGCGTTGTTCCAGGACATAACTGCCAGGGCACCTAAAAGTCAATATTGAGAAAATTAATGGCTAGGTAAGATTCTAGCAATAAATAAATAATATTCGCCCATGAAAACTTAAACTAAATGATAAAAATCCCAATCTCACTAAGAAATACATTTCGATAAAGTATTACTTTCTATAATTATTCAAAATTATGATATTTATATGTTGATCATCTGTATATTGGTAACAGTCACAATGATTAAAAAAATTTTCCTGGATTGACTTAATTTTAGAACATTAGGACAAGATATGGAATAAATATTAATATACACATTTTTTTTTTGCTGCAGCAAACAATGATAGCCAGTAAGACTTTTATGCTTAAAACCATTCTATATAAGAATAGAATTCTGTAGGTCTGGGTTTCTTAGTAGCATACCACTACTGACATTTTGGGCTAGTTAATTCTTTGTTGTTGAGAGTTGCTTTGTGTAATGCAGAATGTTTCACAATATCCCTGGCTTCCTCCCACTAGATACCCAGTAGCCCGCACTCCCTAGTTATGATACCAAAAATGTCTCCAGATATTGCCAAATATACCATGGGAGGGAGGCAATAGTCCCTGAGAACTATTGCTGTGAATGTAAAGGACAGAACAGCAATATAATGTAATGCTTATTCAAGCAAAGTGTTAGTTCACTTTTTAAAAATGGATGATGAGTATCAAAATACTATATTTAATTCCATTGCATACATTTAAAGGAGTGACTGCTACTGTAAAATGCCATTTACAATGCACTGGAAATTACATTATTGGACATTATTTAAACTTATGGGGAAGAGCTTTGGATGTTAGCTTATATTCCATTAGTCAAAAGCATCCTGTAATTTATAGGATAGGTGGGTAATGTACTGTATCACTCACTTACTGATCTTTCTTCAAACCCTAATATAGTACTTAGAACACTCTTGAGTTTCTCTCTTATAGCTCTAAGCCTTTTTGTTTTTTACCTTGAGAAATGTATTAAATTTTTGAACACTATCTATCTTGATAAATGTCCAGAAAACTTAACTAAAGGTATCAAGGCTTTTACACAAATGTAAAATATTTAGAGACAAAGCAAGTATTTTTACATTCAATTTGTGTAGACTGGTAATCTTTTGTATTTCCACTCTTCAAATGATGCCTAGAGAAATCCAAGGATTTGGAGGCTGAGAATACTTTAAGAACTCCCAAGATTTTATCCACACATAGAAGCAATTCTTAAATCCTGTTACTAGTCACCTAACTAGTCTCTAAGTATGGTCCAATTCTCTCAGCTTAATCAGTTTACTGTCAAGGATGCTAACGGATTCATTCTAGCTATAAACATAAAAATGTATGGAGTGTTTTTGTTTTAAAGAATTTTCACATAAATTATCTGGTATTAATCAAACACATCTCCAGGACAGGTAAGAAAGATATTAGGGATAGGAAATTTTTAGTTTAGTAAATGACTTGCCTAGTTTACAATTCAGCAGTGGCAGTAGCAGCAGCAGAGTTGACATCTCCAAACTAATCACACCAAATGCTTTTCTTAGGAAATCCTCATTTGAGATTTTGCTCATAACTTCACATTGTATGGAGTTCTGGGATGCTTGAAGGCAAATTAAATAAAATTACTGCCAGAGGTGGCAGAGAGTCCTTAGCTGTAGAAGCCAAATTTCTTAGTCATTTTATACAAGGCTCTGAAGACTAAATCTTCCAAGTTGTCTGTATTCAATGTAGTATCATTTAAAAATCCCTTCTATGTTGAATATTGAATTCTTATATCAGGAAGGACAATACATTAAACTCAACAGTACTTTGCAAGAGGATGGCTTCTTTTTTTGCAATCAAGTAACTGTTGAGGACGATACAGTGAAGTAAATTTGATAATCCAGAACAGAGGTTTCTTATTAAGCCCTTGTAGAGTTTGTCTATACATGACAGTTACCAGTGCCTTCTAAAAATCATTGTTCAATCCCTGAAGTGAATTCAGTAAAGCCTCAGATTTTTAAAACCGTATCAAGAGCCACCTTTTTCTCAGAACTACTCCCCATGTTAACTATTCGAGCGCTTAAGCTAAAAAGGGTTCTGTATTTTCAGCTACTGCTAAAGAGCCCGGGTCCCCTAAAACTTATACCAAAACAAGGCGCTATAGTTCAGCATTTCCGAGTTAGTTTTGCAGTCGTGGCGTGAATCGGAGCCAAAGAGCCTGTGTGGAGCGCCAGACAGCCCCGAGTCCCCATGGCTACCGCCACAGCAACGCGTCGTAGACCGCGGGGCAGGCCCGGGCCCGGGGACGCGGAGGGGCGGAGCCGGAGGGGGATGGGTGGGCCTGAAGCACCAGCCCGCTCCTCACGGACGGCGCCGGGAAATTCACTTCTCCGAGCCGGAAAAAACGGCTTCAGGGCCGGGCTGTGAAAACTGGCGGGCAGCAAGGCAAACATGCCAACTGCTCATCCCCGATTCTTCGCAGTAGTTAGGGCAGAACTCCCGGCGACACCAGGCCGCGTCGGTTCCCTCTCCATCACACTTTAACTTCGTTTTTTCCGTACCCGCTTAGGAAATTTAAGATGCCTCCGCAGATAATAACAGACGCCAAAGACGCGGTCCCCAAACCGTCAGCCAACAACTCACGCCTTTCCCACGTTTTCACCGCAGGCCCGCCCCCGACCTAGAGCGCGCTGGCCTTAAGAGACACGATCTCCCGCCAGGCGTGCCTTGTCTCGCCCCGCCCCCAGGCGCGCTACCCACCCTTGTCAGAGGCGAGGAGCACGTTGCCCCGCCCCCTCTGCCTCCGCCCGGCGTGAGCAGTCCGGTGAGTGAGGGGGTGGCAATTCTGCAATTCTTTTTTTCTTTTGGCCCCTCTCACAGGACCGTTTCCATGATGGCGAAAGAGAGGCCCCAGTAAAACTCAACAATCACAAGAGGTTAACCGTTAACTAAAAGTCATTTTACCACCAGATCTCACCAGCTATCCCTCCTCCAAAAGCTCGAGCTCCGCCCCCAAGGAGCCGGCCCCCAAAGCCACCCCCGCGGGCTCGCGCTTACGCTTTCCGGGCGGCGCGCGACGCGCTCGCTCCGCCCCACCAGCCCCGCCCCCTGGCCCCCTCTCCCTCTCTGGAGAGCCGGCGCGTACGAATCGGGGCGTGAGGCGTCAGGGACGCGCGGGCACCTCATCCTTCCCACCTTCCTACACTGTTGCTACTTTTCGCTGTGAGACATTCCAGCTTCTCTTCCCCTTCCGTGAGTCCCTCCTTCCCTCTCCTCAGAGACCCCGCTCGCCCCACAGGCGGCCGCCGCCGCAGCTCTCGCGCCCCCGAGCGAACAGTGCGCGTGCGCGCGCGCGGACGCGCGGCCGTCGGGTCCCCGCGCTCCCTCCCCCTCCCGCTCCTCTATAACTTGGTTGGCGTGAAGGAGGCGCCGCCGGAGTCGGAGGGCGGGGAGCTCGGAGGAGGGAGCTCGAGAGTTGTGGAGTCTAGTGACTGGAAGAAGTCGCAGCCTGCTTTGGTCGGCTCCTTCCCGCTCCCCGTCTTTCTCTCTTACACACCTACTCCGCCTCCTGCCCCAGCCCGCGACCTCGCTCCTTCTCTCGCCCGGGGGCCCCAGCCGGTCGCTCTTCGGGTTTCGGCGCGGCGGGGGCGCCCACGGGGTGCCCTCGCCCTCCGGGTGCGTGTGGACGGGCGGCGGGCGGGATGTGGCGCCTGGTGCCCCCGAAGCTGGGCCGCCTGTCCCGCTCGCTGAAGCTGGCGGCGCTGGGCAGCCTGTTGGTGCTGATGGTGCTGCACTCGCCGTCGCTGCTCGCCTCCTGGCAGCGCAACGAGCTGGCCGACCGGCGCTTCCTGCAGCTCAATAAGTGCCCAGCGTGCTTCGGCACGAGCTGGTGCCGCCGCTTCCTCAACGGACAGGTGGTGTTCGAGGCGTGGGGCCGCTTGCGCCTGCTGGACTTCCTCAACGTGAAGAACGTCTACTTCGCGCAGTACGGCGAGCCCCGCGAGGGCGGCCGCCGCCGAGTGGTGCTCAAGCGCCTCGGCTCGCAGCGCGAGCTGGCGCAGCTCGACCAGAGCATCTGCAAACGGGCCACCGGCCGACCCCGCTGCGACCTGCTCCAGGCCATGCCCCGCACCGAGTTCGCGCGCCTCAACGGCGACGTGCGGCTGCTCACGCCGGAGGCGGTGGAGGGCTGGTCCGACCTGGTGCACTGCCCCTCGCAGCGCCTGCTCGATCGCCTGGTGCGCCGCTACGCGGAGACCAAGGACTCGGGCAGCTTCCTGCTGCGCAACCTCAAGGACTCGGAGCGTATGCAACTGCTGCTGACCCTGGCCTTCAACCCCGAGCCGCTGGTGCTACAGGTAGGCGCGGAGCCCGGGAGGGGGGCGTCCTGCCGGGAAGGGCCGCGCGGGCGAACTGGAGTCGGAGAAGTGGCTACACCCGCGCTCGTTGCCCAGTTTGGACCCGGCCGGGCTGGGCCAGCCTGCGGGCGTGGGAAGGGGGCGGCCCTGGGGGACCCTTGGGCACTGTGTCGGATTGCGGAGGGCGACCTGGCTGGTGGAGAGTCTGCTCTTGGCACCTAGACTCGAGCGCATCTTGGATTTGACTGCGGATCCTTTAGACACCAGAGGGAGCGCGTCTTGTACGTTCCCAAAATGTCTCTCTTGTGAGTTTCCTTGGGCTCTTCTCCCAGCCTTTCCGCTTTTATCAGCCGGGGTTTGCGCTTCCACGGCGCAGTCTGTTCATGAGCCCTTGGATCTTTCTTAGTTCTTCTCAAGTGTTTCTGTACCGCGTTTGCTCTCCCCTTCAGTACTCTTTGTGGCTGGTCTAACTTCGCCCCCAAAGTCTTTGTTTTATTCTTTAACTCCTTTATCTGGCAGCTAATTTGAGGAAAAGCTGGGGAATGGAGACTGCGGTCAGGGATGAGGTTAATCCATAAATCGTGCTTTGAGTGGGACTAGGAAGGGGAGAAAGTAAGGCATCTTTGGACTTGGACTGGGAGGGTTTGAGGCCAAGACCGACATTTTCATCCTGATTCTGTGACCTGCCGTATTCATGTAGTAATTTGACTGCAGGAAGAAGATGACATGTTAGGCCAGGGTGAGAAACAGGGGAAGGAGATTCTCACCTCTGGGCCAGTTGAGTTATTGGCTCTCACGCGACTTTATTTTGAAAACAAACGTACATTTTAGGGGCGAGTAGGTTGGCATCTTCTTACTGGTGACCGCAAAAAGAGAAAACAAAACCCGAAAAACTGTTGACCACTGGAGTAGTTCCTGAGTTTTTACACATTCCCACCCAGCTTCAGTGCGGTGTCCTTGGATAGTGGTGACTAATGTGGGATTGTGATCCCTCCTGTAATTGCAGGAAAGTTACCTTGCTCCTTTTCCATGCCTGTTTTGCTGTTTATCAAATACAGGGTGGGGAGGATAACTTAAAATTAATCACAAGTAACTTGGTTATGCTTCATTCTCTTTCTGTTCTGCTGAGAATGTCACCAGTGGGGGGGGGTGTGGTTGTACAGGATTCTTGGTTTTGTTTTTTTAATCTGAAGCGCGTGAATAGGAATATCTGGTATTCATTTATATTTCTTTTCTCAAGTTCTCCATCACCCAACTTAGCTAAGAGAAACCAGCTTCGTTTAATTAGTTCAGCCAAGTAATTTTAACACGAAGTAAATACTTTGCCTCAAGACTTTAGTGTGAGTGTTCGTAAATTTTAAGCTGTCATAGGATGTATGTAACGAGTCACATAGAAAGTACAGATTGTATATTAAACACTGCTCTCTTTAACAATGAATGGTATATAGAATTTAGAGGGTAAACTTCCCTGCAAGAAATTATTTTACCAAATAATTTCAATAAAAGCAGTCAGCCTGTGAAGCTTAAGTCCTCATTTATATACATTTGATTTGAAACTTTTTTTTTCATTTATCTTTTTTCTTTGAGAAATAGATGTTTATATTAGGAAGGAGATGTTTATATTAGGAATGTTGGTCCTTGTAGAAAGCTTCAGCAGTGTATTTGCAGATAGTCTGTCAAGATTTAGTAAGGAGCTATCTTAGTACACATTTTCTCACTTGTAATAGAGGGTGCCTGTTGAAAGATTTTTATCAGGTAATTATGAGTATTGATGTATTAGAATCAACAAATACTAGGACTAATGTTTTAATAACATTATCCACTGCTTTATAAAAATATCTTGGCATTCATTTTGCACTATGGTAAGTCTGCTTTATATGAGAAGCTTTTATATTTTTTGAATTTTGAAGTTGTCTTGACATTTTCAGTTTACTTTATAGTTGAGATAGCCAAGTGTGCTTGTATCTTGTTTTCTGATTCACTCTTCCCTCAAACTTAACTCTTTCTCTGTTTTCATCTTTAGCGATAAACAACTTTAAAAAAATCAGTTGTGTTCTTGTAATTTAAACTTAGTGACACAATTGCTCTGATCTGGTGGGTGGTCGAGAGATAGGTTATGGGATAAGAGTTTGTTTTTAGTATGTGAGGACATGTACTTATCAACATTGTTAATTTTGACTTTTGTATTTGCATTTTAAATTCAGGCAACCTAGCTCTCTAACTATTGAGTGATATGAGAAATATAAATTTGAGGTCCTTAATACCAGTCATTCATATTGTTTGTTTTTTTTTTTTAACACGATGACAAGCAAGTTGAATAAGATTTATTTTTAAATAAGAAATTTTCCTAGAGCTGCTACTTTCTTTATAGAACCCTTTCCTCTTTTGGAAAAAAATAGTGAGTTAAGAAGTATGAACAATGTAATTAAGGTTTGATAATGGTATAAAACCACTACAGTGAAAGGAGTCTTAAAATTCTGTGATTAGGTACAAAGATTGTTACATACTAAGTCAATGATGTTTAATTACTTTCTGTTAACTAGACAAACAAGTACAATCTTAGTATTTATATAGTTTCTATAAAACGTAATAGCCATTTATGATAGTATGTGGTATTAATAATGATAGAAAATTTGGCTGTATAGATGTACTTTTTGGTTCATGTATTTTAAAAAATATTTTTAAAGATCCAAGCATGTATTTTACAGCATGAAGAGGAGTTCACATTTTTTTTTTTTTTCCAGGAGAGGGAGCTACTTATTGAATTTTTGGACAGTTGGTCACAAATTAGATTTTTCTTATATTGTCCAAAAACTACTTTGGAGAAAAACAAGTATTTGGAACTGACTTAATCAAACTGCTCTTAACAAAAGTTCCAGTGTGGTAAACATGCTTCCAAAATAAATATTTGAACCAAAACATGTATGTAAATTTAGCCCATTAAAAATCGCCTCTTCTGATGTTAAGAAACAACAAATTGAATTTTCTATTATGCCTTGAAAGAAGACATGAAAGGTGTTAAAAGTCTGTAAGACTTATTACACTCATACCTTATGTATGTAAGGCTATATAGATTTGTAACACAGCCTTCCCAGTATGAAATAGTATGAAAAGTACAACTCCCTTCTTATTGTTGGATAGCTTTACTAGCCCTTACAGCAGCTTATCTAGTTCAAAGGAAGGTTTTCAGCCATAGGATTATCATCTTCTAAAAAAATTTTGTGAACATCAAGTAACAAAATGCTAGAACCTTTATCTTCTACTCTGATACTTTTTCTTTTCACAGAAAAGAATGGAGAGTGGAAAAAAAATGGAGAGAGAGAATTATTTATTCTATATTTTTTTATTAATTTTTTTTAATGTTTATTTATTTTTGAGAGAGAAAGAGACAGAGCATGAGCAGGGGAGGGGCAGAGAGAGAGGGAGACACAGAATCAGAAGCAGGCTCCAGGCTCTAGGGTCTGAGCTGTCAGCACAGAGCCCGACGCAGGGCTGGAACCCACGAGCCTTCAAGCTGTGAGATCATGACCTGAGCTGAAGTCGGCCACCCAGGCACCCCAGTTTATTCTATATTGTTAATAGCATTCTTGGAATATTGGAAAATCAAGATGTTAAAAGTGTTTGGCAAGATGGCAAGATGTTTTCTGTTATTTTCTTGGTAAATTTTCTACCAATATTTGTAGTTCCCTATTCTTAAGTTTATAGAAGCTGTGTGTTTGTTAAAGAAAAATGCTGTCTGGATTTCCTGAAGCCCAAACTGTGTATCTGACTTGACCTAGAGATAGTGATGATAGTCTTACTTACAGAAATAAAGAAAGCTCATGTTTGTGTAGTATGAAGGAAATGGAAATTTGTTTCACTACATTTGTAGAACTTTTTCCTAAATTTCCTGCATCGTGGGTTTAATAGGAGTTCCTTAATTTTTACAGTATGTAACTGTCACAGTGTGGGTTTTTAACTTTTATTTCAATTCTTGTACATGACATAATACATGCGAAACACATTATATAGTGCCACATGCCTAGTAAGCACTCAATAAATATTAGACATTAAATAAGGTAAAAGTAACTGTATCTAGTGTATTTGACCAGTTGGTTTGAAGTTTGGTTGGAATATGGATCACTTTAAAGGTAGTTATTAGACTATAAGCCATTACTTATTTATATTAATTTAGTCCATTCCTATATTACAGGATGAATTTTTACAGAAAACTTTGAGTGAATGTTATTTTGTCCTTAACAAATCCTTCTTAAAGGAACGTATTTTTTTTTTTAATTTTTTTTTTTTTAACATTTATTTATTTTGGAGACAGAGAGAGACAGAGCATGAACGGGGGAGGGTCAGAGAGAGAGGGAGACACAGAATCTGAAACAGGCTCCAGGCTCTGAGCAGTCAGCACAGAGCCCCGACGCAGGGCTCGAACTCACATACCGCGAGATCGTGACCTGAGCCGAAGTCGGACGCTTAACCGACTGAGCCACCCAGGCGCCCCAGGAAAAATATTTTTAATGTGTACTGCCTAATATACAGTTTTTGAAGTAAACAAAAGATTATGGTCATTTAACCAACTGTCTTACTTTGGACAAATTGATAAACTTCTTTATGGGACTCGCTTACCTACAAAATGAGGCTATTGGAGTAGGTCCTTTTCCTTTTTAGCCTCAATAACTGTGAGTCTCACACTCTTGATTTGAAAAATTATTCTTTTTCTATTTCTTTTCTAAGCTTGACTTTAACTGGTAATTTTAAACTTCTAAAAGAGGATTGGGGGTTTTGGTGCTTGGTCCCTTCCTGGTAAGAGGGTATGAGATTGGAGAACCCTGTTTCAAGCTTGTCTTCCTCCCCAATTTTTACACAGCCACAATCAAACAAAATGAACAAAAACGAAGATTGCCTTTAAAGGGAAAAAATACGGAGCTAAATGTAGCCTAGTGTCTTGTGGGGCAGTAGCAAAGTTTTGAAAGGATGTTCCAGACTGTCTCGGGAGTTTCTTTGCCAAGTAATAGCTTGGGAGCCACCTACTTCTCTCCCACCAGATACAATTGTGGTAACTGCATTCCCAGATTTAGTGTTCAGAGATGTTTCTGACTAGGTAGTTCTAAATAGAGCACTTTTTTATCTAATTCATAACCTTAAATCTAGAGGTTTTATTGTTTTTCTGCTTTTTTTTTCTCAGAGGTTGCATCAACACTTGACGAAAAAACTGAAATAATAAAATAATTCTGTCTACCTCTCATCCAAAAAGAGACTTTTATTTTGGAAAGCCCATAGAAACAGGCAGTCACTCTTAGGAAAGCACACTTCCAGATCAGTGGAGCAAAATAATTTTGCTCCACTGGCCTATTTTCTGAATTTATTCATATCTTCTCACCATTATTAATTCTGAGGTCCTTTCTGTTCTTTTGTCTGATCTTCCAACTATTTCCCTTCATATTTCCACCACATGGATCGGCACATACTCCTCACATGTTAGGGAATAGATAAGCTTACTTTTTGGGGTCTGCTTTCTAGGCATGGGTAGTCAATTTCTCAGCGGATCATCAGACTGGTTTTTATTTTGTTTTTCTGGTTTATGGTCTCTGGCCTACTTCCTGTGTTGCAGTCATTACTGCTAACTTCACAGAATGCTGACATTTTTTCTTTCTTAACTTTCCATTCATTATGTATAAAACTACTACTACCTTAGAATATAAGCCCTGCATTTTCCCTGCACTTATAATGAACGTTAGTAAATAATTGTAAATTACTGCTGTAAGATGTGGATGGTTACACATCCCAGTCATAGACCCTGAAAGGTTTGAAATTATGTAATCAAATCTTTTATCCAATTTGTATGTCCTTACTAAAATTGATTTTTGATAGGGAGTTATCTATGAAATGCCTGGAAGCTCTTTGGACTTGTAGAACTGGATTTTATTTGTTCATTTGGTAAATAGTCAGTTATAAGATACCTGGATTCAAAGGATCTGTCTAGGCAGCAGGTAACTTACTATGTAGGAGGTACGTATATAAATGAATATTACAACCACTATAGCATTATAAGCCCTACCAAAAAAAAAAAAAAAAAAAAAAAAAGGTGCCTGCACTCTGTCAAATGACTCGTTTAGGGAGGGACATCTTAACATATCTTTATAGGAGTGGATACCAGGAAAAATTTCACAGAGGAATTGAGTTCTAAAGGATAAATGGGATTTAGCCTGTGGATGGGGTCAGGGGGGATGAGAGGAGTGGTAGAGGCAGTACTGTGATAGCATTCTCTACTACCTCAAAGCTATTGAATGGTCACTTAAAGTTTTAGAGCCTCGGTTTTTTAATCAAAAAAATAGGAATTATAACAGTTATCTAACAAGATTGTTTTAAAGATTAAAGGAGATGCAACTATTCAGTAAAATACACAAAATGTCTTTAATTGTAAAGTTTTTTCCAATATGTTACTACTTTGCAAATCAACTCATTTCATTTTTAGATAGGTGTAGTAGCTGAAAAGTTCTTTAGTACGTTATGTTGATATCTTAGAAATACACATTTTACTCTTCCTTTGACAAACCTTCAAAATGTTACCTTATTTGCATATATACACATCTTAAATACCTCTGTAGCAGCTTTAGGCTATAGGGGTTTTTTTGAGTAGTAATTAAAAGGAGGGTTAGGGATTTGTCCCCGATGAAACAGAAAGACTGTTGTAAGAAATAGGGTTTAGATAAAGATTCAGTAATATAAAGCAAAAGTTCACTTGTTTTCTGTAAGTTATTACACGTTAATAATTCTAAATAGTACAGAAACTAAATGATAATTTTAGAAATAAAGGTTAGGTCTGGTCTAATTTCTTAGACTCTGAGGCAGAATCTTAAAAGATCCATCTATCATCATGGGGGCGCCTGGTTGGCTCAGTCAGTTAAGCGTCTGACTTTGGCTCAGGTCATGATCTTCAGGTTCATGAGTTAGAGCCCTGTGTAGGGCTCTGTGCTGACAGCTCAGAGCCTGCAGCCTGCTTTGTATTGTGTCTCCCTCTTTCCCTGCTCCTCCCCAGCTTGTGCTCTGTCTCTCTCAAAAGTAAACATTAAAACAGATTTAAAAAAAAAAAAAAAGATCTATTATCTGAGGTAGGTATGTTGCCTCAGGGTCTCCATATTTTGCCTTTCTCATGCACACTTGGAGTTTTAACTATGAGGTGAAAAGATCTGGCAGGAATTCTGTGGCATTGCTCAGTAGTTCCAGGAACTGATCTATATACACTTAGGGTACAGTGAAGATGGCAGGCCAGGTCACAGTTTGTGCAGCCTTTGTGTTCTGGGGCACTAGGTGTAGACAGCAAACAAAAAACAAGGTAATTTCAGATTTTACGTACTATAAAAATAAAGCAGACTCTTGTGATGGAGAATTGGATTGGGGATAGAATATTCTAAATTGGGTGGTCAGGAAAAATGACATGTTAGCTGAGGTGTGAATAATGGGAGAAAAAGCTAGTGGTGCAAAGATCTGAGGGCAGTGTTTTTGAACAAGAGATATTGCAAATCCAGAGGAGTAAAGAGCGTGGGAGTAGGAAAGCATGGTAGAATAGAAGATCATAGAGGGAGACAAGGATCATATCCTATACAGCCTTGTAACCTTGCTAAATGAGTTTAGGATTTTATTTCAGAGCAATGTGAAACAATAGAAGTGTTTTGAGTAAGGCTTGGTTTGTGGAGAATGGGTTGTATGGGGTAAGAGAAATCTGAAAAGCTTTTGCACAAGTTTGGGGGAGAGCATGGTGGTTTGGATTAAGATGGTTGCAATGAAGGTTATAAAAATGACAGAACCAGTATATTTTGGAGACGTAGCTCAAATGACTTCCTGATGGGTAAGGTGTGATGGAACAGAAAAATAAAGTCTATCTCCTGGGATTTTGGTCTGAGCAAGTAACTAGAGAGTAATTCTTTATGATGATGAGGAACCCCAGGCTTTGGGGTAGGGGAACCAAGAGTTTTGTTTTCTTTATTGAGTTTAAGGCAACAACAGAAACACAAATCTAAAACCAGGCATTAGGTCTAACAGATACTTTGCAACCAGAGGATATTTGAGGCTTTTTTTGGAAGGGTGATGTTAATTCTGCTTACATTTTTAAGGAACCAGGGAAGTAAGTTACTACTTACTGTTCTACTTGGCAGACTGTTTAAAGAAATCAAGTCTTGACTGAAGAAAGCAAGGTAGCATTCTTAGGTTAGTGGGTACATATGAAGCTTATTATATTCTTTTTCTTTCTTGGAAATTTTGTCTTATTAGAAGTCAGTGTTTGAGTATGGTGTTTATAGATACGTATTTCAACTTATAAATGTGAATCACACTTTCTGATTGTGACAGTAGTTAAGAAAACATCAGTTGAAACTAGTAAATTTACGCATATTTAAAATATGTGGCCAAGTGGGTTTGTTTTTTTTTTTGTTTTGTTTTGTTTTGGTAAGGAGAGTGCATTTATTCATCTTAGACTATTAATTTCTATTAAACTTATACAAATTTTTTGTTGATGCATTTTGACATTAGTTTCCAATTTTGGAAATAGCTGTTGACATGATATTCAGTGAAATAACATAACTTTGGTATTTTAAAGGCATTGCTTAATATTGTTGGAATTCGAGGTGGGTAGAAGATGGCATTCAGAAAATTATTTAGGGGTGCTTGGGTGGTTCAGTCAGTAAAGCGTTCAACTGTTGATTTCGACTCAGGTAGTTAATGATCTCATGGTTCATGGGTTTGATCCCTGCATTAGACTCTGTGCTGAGATCGTGGAGCCTGCTTAGGGTCCTCTCTCCCTCTCACTCTGCCCCTCTCCCCGCCACATGCTCTCTTTCTCTCTCTCTCTCAAAATTAGTAAATAAAAACTTAAGGAAAAGTTACTTAATGAAGTAAATAGAACATATTCTTAACTTGAAAATCTTGAGATTATTAAGATACTATACTATTTACAATGGAGTTTGGCCACTATTTGGCAGTATAAAATTAAGAAGCTAAAGTCTCAGAGAAGTTTTAGCAAAAATTAGGTAACCATTAAATTATCCCAGTAATTTTACTATGTTCCCCCTCCAGACAGTTCACAAAACTGTGAACACATTAGTCTGTCACCAGTACAGTTGACTAATCTCTGTGAACAGCTGTTATAACATGCATTACTACAGTGGGATTTTGTTCAGATTTGGGCTTTTAAAAATAATTCGAAACAAATTGAATCTATTCTTTTGGTAACATTCATTTTCTATAAGCATTCCCAAGTTTAAATTTGTGTGTGTGCCGAAATGCCAGTCCTGTAGAAAACCTATAGATTTTAGATTGTATGTTTTGATAATAGATTTTTTTTCAAGTCAGTTTCTTTGTACTAGGGATTCTCTTCTTTACAAAGTGAATCTTGTAATACATCTCCTCTTTAGGTAAACTTCAAAGTTACATTCCTTTTAATGGAATGTTGTGAGTTAGTAAATGTCATTAAAATAATTTATTTCCTGTATTAAAGGAAGTATAGTCTTTTAAATTTAGTATGCAAACCCTACTTTTGGTCATGTAAGGAGAAAGAAAAAGATTATAGATCACAAGTGCTAGAGTTAACTTTATTTTAATCTGTTTTATTTGTATGTTGTATGTGTTTTTAAAATAACTGTTCTGACAGTATCAAATGACCTTAGTAATCTGGTAGGACAGTGGTTGTTAAAGGGTATTGTGATAATTGTAAAAACTTGTGTTTTTTGTTTAATTGTAAAAACTTTTTGTTGTTGTTAAGAATAACATGTCACAGGATATTTAATTCCAGTATGTACAATGTTTCTGAATGTTAAGCCTTTTTTTTGTTTGTTGTTGTTGTTGTTTTCCAAAGCATATAGACCATGTTGAGGAGTTTGTGTTTTATTGTGTAAATCCCAACATAATTTGATCCCTTCCTTCCTCTCCAGACTATTACCTGAAGCCATTTCCTCCTCATTTATTTTTCTGAAGGTGATTTGGCCTTTTTTTCAGTTCTGAGAAGATGGTTTCTGTCTGTACTGTGTGCCTCGAACTTTCTGACTGCCCCCTCCCCAGTCTATCTAATACTGTTTTCATTCTTAGATTTCAGCATAAGTAGCACTTCCTTAGAGAGGCTGCCCTTTCTTTACCACACAGTCTGAAATAGGTCTCTACTCTTTCTCAGCTACTCTTACTTTGTAATTTGTAACAAATTGTGTAGTTTATAATTTATGTGTATTTAACAACCATCCTCCCAACTCTGGCTGAAAAAGCTTCCTGCGAATAGGGACTATGTTTTATTTACAACTGTTTACTTAGCATTTCATGATGGTGTTAGGCTAGATCTAGAATTTTTTAATACAAAATTTATATTCTCTTCATTCCACACTGAATCTCCTAACTCTCTTTTACTCCAGCTGCTTGAGTAGTCAGTGGAATGTGAGTTAACCTACAGTCCCTTACCTGCAATTCCAGTTTAAAAACTTGACAAAGGTTTTGTCAAATTAAAAACATATATATGAAAGCACATGAGATAATTTATGTAATTTATCCCACTTAGAATGTATAAGCTTACGTTATTTTCTCAGCAGAATATGTCCCAGACTCTGCATAATAGGTGTATGTAATATATGCACTGTTACCTTTCCAAAATTTGGAAACTTCTGAAACAGGAGGATATTGGATTGAGGGGTTGTATCAGCCTTTTATCTGTGTGACTTTGGGCAAATCATTTAAACTGTGCTAATACGATTAAACTAGATTTACAACTCACATACATTCCAACTCTAGAATTCTTAGATTTCACATCTTCTTTATAAATCATATAAACTATCATGATGGTTGATTTTGATCAATAAATAGGTGATGGATTACTTCAGCACTTAGAATTTATTCTGTGGTACTTAACTATTGTAAATGAAAAGTAATTACAGTGTTGAGTTTATGTGTATATATGTTACCAAGTTTTAATTTTTTTTGTATTTTTGGTGTTTTTTTAGATGCCCTACACATTTTTCATTACTTAAAGTTTGGTGACTAATATATTTCATTGTAAATTAGAAACTACTAGAGGACAGTAACAATGCTTTTCTAGTTTGGTAGTTCTTGACTGTATTTGGAAGATGTTCATTATTCCTAGATGCCTTTCAGTAAGTGATATGAAAATAAGGGTAACTCTTGATGAATATCTGGACTTCTTATTTAGCAGATTTATTTAGGAAGTATAAAATAAATAGGAAAAATAAAATGTTTTGGTAAGCATTTCTTCATAAAGTAATATTAAATCTGCAAAGTATATTTTATACTATTTTTCTTTTGGTCCTTGGATTGCCTTGATGAATATATGTGGTGGTACAAATATTCCAGTTTCACAGAGGAATAGGCTAAAGCTCTAAGAAGTTTTGGCTTTGCCACAGTCACTGTTAGTGAGATGCAGAGTGAAGGTGGACCTTAAAGCTACTCTTATGATTTCAATTCCATTATTCTACTTGTATATTATATTGTCTTTTAAGTATACAAATTTTATAAAATGTTATATACCATAAAGAGCATAAGATATCTACATTTTCTGATCTTTAATATCAAATATGTACATATAATGTCACCAGTGGTTTTGTTTACTTATTTCTGTAACTTTGGCTTTAAGCTACTGTCGATGCATGTAATATTGTTATTAGTAGTATTTGGGTTTTATCAGGTATCCAAGAGATAACTTGCAGTTTTCTGTTACCAGAGAGAGAGAGAGAGAGAGAGAGAGAGAGAGAGAGAGAGATTTATCTTAGGTTTCATACTCAAAATACTTTATATTTTATAAATTAACAGTGATGGCATTTAATATTTATTTAAATCTTATCAGTCATGTGTATCTTAATACTTGAATATCCATTTTTAATTTCTACATTGCTAATAATACTCCTAGAAGTTTTCTTGGGTTCTCACCAACCTAATTTTAAAAAAATACAGTAATGGAAATACATAGTTTTATAACTATTTTGTAACTTTGTACATTTTTGAACTAATATTTAGTTTTAAAGACTTTACATATTACACTTTGATGTAGGTTAAGACCTGATAAAAAACCATAAACAATTAATTGGAGTGCCTCCAGTCCAGTTAGAATTTAAATCATTCCAAGTTTAAAGACTCCTTCCTTCAAATGAAAAGTATTTGTACATATTTTTTCAATTGTAAATAACTTATTAAAATACACACACTTTATGTCAGGTTACTTTAAACTATGTGTCCGTTGTTCTAGGCAATTTGAAAATCTGATTTTAAGGTTTGTTTTAAAATAAAACCTGTGTTTGGGCGCCTGGGTGGCGCATTGGGTTAAGCGTCCGACTTCAGCCAGGTCACGATCTCGCAGTCCGTGAGTTCGAGCCCCGCGTCACGCTCTGAGCTGATGGCTCGGAGCCTGGAGCCTGTTTCCCATTCTGTGTCTCCCTCTCTCTCTGCCCCTCCCCCGTTCATGCTCTGTCTCTCTCTGTCCCAAAAATAAATAAAAAATAAATAAAAAATAAAAAAAAAATGAAATAAAATAAAACCTGTGGACCTCAGCAATAAACTTCTTATTCTAGCTGCTGCTGTGTGTGTGTGTGTGTGTGTGTGTGTGTGTGTGTGTGTGTGTGTGTTTGTGTTTGTTTTTGCCCTGTGGGAGTTTGGGAATCAGAGAGTAAGAACTTGTGTTTCTCATTGCTTGATATATTTAACAAGTCCAAGTCCACTCTGTAACATCTTAAAATTTTGTCTCTCAAACTCTGACCATGGAAATTTGATGCTAAGCCAGAATTGTTTTAAATAAAAATTATATTTCGGCTTCCTTTGAGCACTTTCTTTGTACTGTAGTGTGTTCAATAGAATTCTTTTCTCATTAATGAAATCTGACTATTTTGATTATACAATGAAAAAATGTCATCTGAACTAGTAGCATGAATTCATTTATTAAAGTTCTTCCAAAAGATTAGATAGCAAGCTATGTGAAAGAATTGTAGTGCACTTCTTAAAATGAGGCATAACAGGATTTTAGTTAACATTGTCAAAAATCATTGTATGAATATAAAATTGCTCACTGTGACATTTGTTCATATATTTTATCCTCTTCTATGAGGGCCTTGGGTAATGAAGTGTATATTTAACTGTCGTTTGCCAGTTGGAAAGTCTCCAAAAACAAGGAGGCATTTGTACATGTGCAGATGTTGGCAGGGTTCCCTTTTCTCCTGTTGTCAAAGACCATTTTATTTTCACAAAGATATGTTTGTATCTGTTTTACAGTATGGCATGTGAATAATATACCAATAGTGTATGAGGGAATTTTTTTGTTTTACTTTTTGCAGGACAAAAGTATATGATCTCCCATTTACCAATTTTTAGTGCTTTCCTTTTTTTTGTTAATGTCAGGTACTTTGTACATGAATACTTCTGGGAAACAGTTAAATCTTTTGTAATCATTTGTGTAAATTTTCAGGGTCATGGAGGTATTTTGAAATTGAGAAGAAAAAGTTGAAAATATCACATGGTTAGCAAACCGGATTTAGCAGTTCACTTTGGACATGAGCAGTCTGTCACTTTTCCCAGTATCCATAAGAAATAAAAAATTCTCAGATACAAGAGGAGAAGGGTGCTTCCCTCTAATTGCTAAAGAATCAGAGTAGATGTTGGATCTGAATTAAAATTGAATCAATTCATTTACTATATGTAAAGATTCATACTATCATATCTTTAATTTACATAATTAGTGTTTTATCACAAAACTGCAGATACTAAAACTTAAAAGAAAGTTACATACACAAAGAACAAGTAGTTACTGTTCATTAATAGTTATAGTTGAAAGAAATCACAAATGAAAATAGGTAATTATGGATGAAGTTTAGTTCTAAGAACCTTTTGCTTTTAAGTTGACAAACATTTTAATGTTAAGGATATTATTGAATTGTTTCACTTTTATGAAAGTTCAGAGTTAAGTTAATATTATTTTTATAAGGGGTCCAAGAAGAAAGGCCTCATCTCCAGCTCTTTAAATGTACATAGATTGTTCAATTTTTAGCAATAGAAGTAAGCTGTATTTATATTCTGCAGTGTTTTCCTTTGTTTCCCCTGCAGTGTTTGTGTAAATACCATCTTACAATTTTTCCCCCAATTCAAGGAAAGATGCTAGGCTGAAGGAATGGCACATAACATAACTTCCTCTAGTCATGTTATCTTCCAAGGAATTGTTTAAAACATTACTTCCCATCCTTTTGCACTACAATGCTCATTTTTGTAGTTGGGCATTTTAGCACTAGAAAGTATCTTAGATAAAGCCTGACATTTGAGTTGAAAGTGACTTGTTCATCAATATGGAAGACTTTTGTTTTAGCCAGTTAATTTTCCCAGTGATTACAAAACCTAGAAAACCTTGCAAAGATTAAGATAATAAATAATTTTGAAGTTGAGCTAAAGGTGAACAGAAAATACAGTGGGAGTAGGAAGGGACTTGGGACCAAAGGTACCTGGAGTGCAGGTGGCATCAATAGGATATCAGACTGCTTTTTACCAATCTTGGAGTATAGGTTAAGAGACACTTCTGTGAATCCCTTGCTAAATTCTACCCCTGCCCGCTTGTGGACTAGGTATAGCCTCTATTAAATGCTCCCTTAGGACCTACACTACTTCTTAATAACTGACATTTATTATACTCAAAATTACTTGCTTGCTATCTGTCTTCTCCTCTAAAATTTTTATTTTAGAGACTCTGTTTGTTCATTCACTCTTCTTGCCAGTACAGCACAGTGTGTGCTGCCTGGTAAATACTTGCTGGCTAATAGGCCTGTAGTGCTGTTCATTCAAAGGAAAGGATGGTTGAATGTACTTAAACAAATTAGAAAGATAAAGGAAAATGTAAATACTTCTAGATTTGGTAATAAGGAAGGTGGCTTATGTTTTGTTGATCAGTTTGGTTCTGAAATTTTGATAAGCAAGACTTACTCTCTTTTAGCATTATAATGTAAAGTTACCTATTTAAAAAGATTTTAGGTCCATAGTAATGTTATGAATTAGAAAAGAAATCAACTTTATTTCTCTTCAACTCCTGAATATAATAAGAAATATCAAGTGCATGCCTAGTAACAGTCTCTGCTAACAGGATCGGGGGAGGTGGGGTAGACCTAGGATATCTTCATCAGGATCTTTTGTAATATGAAGATAATTCTTTTGTAGAGTTTTCCATCTGATGAAGGTTGGCCATTTGCAAAATATCTTGGAGCTTGTGGAAGAATGGTGGCTGTAAATTACGTTGGAGAAGAACTGTGGAGTTACTTTAATGCACCATGGGAGAAACGAGTTGACCTCGCTTGGCAATTGATGGAAATAGCTGAGCAGCTTACAAACAATGACTTTGAATTTGCACTCTACCTCCTGGACGTCAGCTTTGACAATTTTGCAGTTGGTCCTAGAGATGGGAAGGTAATCATTGTGGATGCTGAAAATGTTTTGGTTGCCGACAAAAGGTTAATTAGACAAAGTAAGTATATAAATTTTAGATTTGCTTTTTGTACAGATTTTTTCTATGATAAAATAAAGTTTACATTTATATGAAACAAACCTTTAGTTTCCTTCTTAGATGGCAGCCTTGCCTCTGTTTTTTTTGACCAGTGTCAGTAAACACATACTAGTTTATTATATTTGTACTTTTAGTCAGAGTTTCTCCATATTTAGTAAAATATCCTTTGAGTTCAAATGTCCAGGTATACTGTGTGTGTGTGTGTGTGTGTGTGTGTATTTTTCATGTAGTCTGCTACAGTTTGTGGTTTAGGAGTGTAATGCAGAATTAAGTTTTTATATAGTGACAGACTACCAGAGTAAACATGGAGGTCTTATTTTCCTGTGGGATCTCTTACAGTGATGTTCTGTGTTCCATTGTTCTGTGGGGTTCCAACGGTGATTTTTTTTGTTTGTTTTTTTGTTTAACCGTTAGATGATTTCTAGCACTGCAGATCCCTAACTTTGGTTTGACATTATTACATCTTACCCAAAACTTTCCTCTCCATTTATTTGTGAGCTTTTCATAGGATAGGTGGGCAGACTGTCTGAAGTGTTTTGAAAATTAAATGCCACAGGAATTTTAAAGTGTCAGAGACAAAGCCTGTAACTCTGTAATTAATCTACTTAGTAAAAGAAATTGAAAGATTGTTGCTCTATGGTGAATGTCTTATATTTTTAATCCCCTCTTCTCCTGTCTTATGAGGATTTTTTGATGAACTCAGACCAAAAATGTATGGCATCTGGGAAATGCAGGAAATTAACAAAAATTTATTAGTTTGACAGTTAGGTTTTGCACGATCTTCTCTTGATCCTGTTAAATACTTGGTTTTTCCCAGTACCTTGTTCTGATTCTATACTCACCAAACTGTTTTCTGATTATTTCTTGACGTGCTATGTAGATCCTCCCACAGGGAGTAGACAGCCTGCTAGAGTGCTTTATTCCCCACTTACTTCTTGCTACGTTTGTGAGTGTCGCATCGGATTCCATCATGCTTTTCTTTTTTAAATGTATAGTTCAGGGGTGCCTGGGTGGCTCAGTCGGTTAAGCATCTGACTTTGGCTCAGGTCACGATCTCTGGTTTGAGTTCAAGCTCAGCGTCAGGCTCTGTGCTGACAGCTCAGAGCCTGGAGCCTGCTTCAGATTCTGTGTCTTCTTCCCTCTGCCCCTCCCTGGCTCACACTCCATCTCTCTCAAAAATAAACATTAAATTGAAAAATAAAGTATACGGTTCTGTGGCTTTTAGTATATTCACAAAGTTGTGCAACTTACCTCAACTTTCAAAATTTTCATTTCAGTGTTTGTAAAAATAATTTCTTGTAATTTTTTTATCCAGACATTCTTGGAATACATGTCACAGTTTTATACCAACTAATTCCTAAGCTTGGATAAATACAACTACACAAGTGTATTCATATAGTGAGCATTGCTCCAGTGCTACTTTAGCCCTGGCCACTTTTGAAATGTCTCATTGAAGGGCTGTTTAATTTTTTTTCTTTTAACGTTTATTGTTGAGAGAGAGAGAGCACGAGCAGGGGAGGGTCAGAGAGAGGGAGACACAGAATCCGAAGCAGGCTCCAGGCTCTGAGCTGTCAGCACAGAGCCCAACGCAGGGGTTGAACTCACGAACCCTAAGATCGTGACCTGAACTGAAATTGGATACTCAACTGACTGAGCCACCCAGGAAAGCTGTTTAAATATCTACTTTACAAAATGTCATATTTATTTATTTACCTTCTTTTCTGACCTCTTTCTGGGAAATGGTCTTTATTTTTTCTTTCACAAGGACACTGAGGTTTCGCTGTGGCAAAGGAAAGGCAGTGTCCTTTCCTTTATTATCTAAACTAGTAAACTTTCCTTTATTATCTAAACTAGTAAAAACCATACACATTAATTTCTCTATTTCAGAGTAGATCCTTCTCTGAGAACTTGTTGTGTTATTTATCTTCAGCTTCCCACTCCTTCCTTAAAATCCAATTTCTCTTCCCTCCCCATAAACAAATATGTCTAAGACTTTTCCAAGGCCCTGTGTTTTTTCACCTGTTTTTAATTCCATTGTTTACTCTTCCTGTTTTACTCCCTCAGCCTCCATTCATGCCTCCACCCATTAGAACCTGACTTAAAATCCTGTATTACCATTAGCAACCACCTAATTGCCAAATTCGTGAAGTGACTGATAAGTAACAACTTCCTGCAATTCTTCCGTCCTTTGGTTTCCTTCTACTCACATAGTTTCTTTCTTAACACATAAAGCTGATCTTATCACTCCCTCGCTCAATATTTTTAATGACTTCCCATTGTTCTTTAGGTAAAATTCAAACTCCTACTTAAATATCAACACCAAAAAAACAATCCTATTAAAAAATAAGCAGAAGACCTGAATAGACATTTTTCCAGAGAAGACATACAGATGGCCAACAGACATCTGAAAAGATGCTCAACATCACTGATCATAAGGGAATTGCAAATCAGAACTACAATAAGATATCACCTCACACCAGTCAGAATACCTAGTAACAAAAAGAGAAGAAGTACAAGTGTTGGTGAGGATGTGGAGAAAAGGAAACCATCATGGACTATTGGTGGAAATGTAAATTAGTGCAACCATTGTGGAAGACAATATGGAGGTTCCTTAGAAAGTTAAAAATAGAAACACCATATGATCCAGTAATTTCACTACTGGGTATTTTCCAAAGAAAACAAAAACATCAATTTGAAAAGATGTATGCACCCCTATGTTTATGGTAGCATTATTTAAAATAGCCAAGATATGGAAGCAACTTAAGGTGAATGGATAAAGAGGAAGTGTGGTGTGTGTGTGTGTGTGTGTGTGTGTGTGTGTGTGTGTGTGTGTGTATAAGGGAATATTAACCATAAAAAAGGATGAGATCTTATCATTTGCAAGATGGACTTAGAAGGCATTATGCTAAATGAAATAATTCAGGAAGAAAGAGACAAATACCATGATTTCACATGTGGAATGTAAAAAACAAAATAAAACCAGACTCTTAAATACAGGGAACAAACTGATGGTTGTCAGAGGGGATATGGGCAGAACTGATAAAGAGGATTAAGAAATACAAACTTCCAGTTATAAGTCACAAGGATGAAAAGTGTAGCATAAGGAATATAGTCAATAATATTGTAATAACATGGTGATAGTTGGTGACCACATATCATAGTGAGCTTTGGATAATATATAGAAGAGTCAATATGTTTTGTACCTGAAACTAATAAAACAATGTGTATTAATTATACTTCAATTTACAAAATAATGTAAGCGCTTAAGGTGAACCAATGTTTTATTTAAATTTTGTAACGTATTTGTAAATGTTTCAAGTGAAAGATTGAGTTATGTTCTCTGTGTACAAAAGAAATGTTAAAGAGACCTAAAGAAAAAATAAAATCAAACTTCTTACCAGGGCCCAATCTGCATCACTTTTAATATCCCTCTGTCTACTGCCTTTGATGCTTCAGCTACAGTGGCCTTTTGGTTTCTTGAATGAACCTTTTACTTCTGGGCTTTCCCATAATGCAGTGACCTCTGCCTAAAATGCCTCACCTCACCTCTTTCCCATAAATAGGTAGCTACTTGTCCTTTGAAGCTTAGCTTAAATGTTATACTTGACCACCGTATCTAATGGTAGGGAGGGTTGTTTCTTTCTTAAACCTTTCTACTGTTAAAAATGTTTGTTTCCTTCATAGCATTTTCCACTGTTTATGATAATGTTTATTTAATGACCATTTCACATACTTGATTGTAAGCCAGTGAAGGCAGGAACCATCTATTATTTTGTTTGCCAGTATATACCCTTGCCTGCCATAGAGTAGGCACTCAAATAATGATTTGCTGAATGAATTTTTTTCACTAATTTCTCCTCTACCAACCCCTTAAGTCCCAAAGGTTCTGCCCTTTGTTTCTTTCTTTGCTTTCAACACACTTTCCAATATAATTCAGTTCTTCTCTTGGCTCCATCAAGCATTCTTATGTTGATGAATTCTAAATATGTGTACTGTACCTCTGACTTCAAAGTACTAAGTTTCGGGGCACCTAGGTGGCTCAGTCAGCTGAGTGTCTGACTTCGGCTCAGATCTCATGGTTTGTGAGGTCGGGCCCTGAGTCGGCCTCTGTGCTGACAGCTCAGAGCCTGGAACCTGGTTCAGATTCTGTGTCTCCCTCTTTTCTGCCCCTCCCCGGCTCGCGCTCTCGCTCTCTCTCTCTCTCTCTCTCTCTCAAAAATAAACATTAAAAAGTTAAAGTACTAAGTTTCAAGTCAATTTCTAATTGCACATATGATATGCCTACCTGAATACCTCATAGGTACTTTATATTTATTCTCTCCATATGAAATGTTAAACCTGTTATGTAAATACTGTTGACCTTGTCATCCATTTAGAACCTTCATCTTAAACTTACCTGTTAATTTTTGTCTCCTACGTTTCTGCAATGTGGCTTTTTTATCTGGACTATTAGTTGCTCTCATCATCTTAATCCCTCCCGTCTTCATTCTAGAGTCACCTTTTCTTTTTCTTTTAAGTGTATTTATTTTGAGAGAGAGAGAGAGAATCTGAAACAGTCTCCATACCGTCAGTGCAGAGCCCGATGCCAGGCTCAAACTCACGAATTGTGAGATCATGACCTAAGCAGAAATCAAGAGTCCGATGCTGAACCCACTGAGCCACTCGCGAGCCCGCAGTTACCTTCCTGTAAAAGAAGTCATGTTCATGACCACCCAAGTTTCAACCTATTTCTCTAGGCTCTTCTATACTTTCTCTCCAGGAGCTGTCTCACATTCTAGCCTCAGTGAACTACTTATCTCCTGAATCAGCTGGAACAATCCCTTAAGTCCTTGCCTTTGCACATACTATACTGAGCCTACACTACTGTTTTCCCTCATTTCTTTTCAGACTTAGCCTTTTGTTTTAAGACCTAAATCAGATATTCTCCCTGCAGCCTTCTGTAGCCCCAGGCAGGAGTACTGCTTCCTGTGTACTGTTGTAGCATTGTGTCCTACTTCTCTGTATGGTACTTCCTCTGTATGGTGGAAAGTTTCTATCCAGACTAAACTCTTTAAGTAGTAGGGGCCTTATCTGATCTTTTAGCCTGACGTTGGGTAACTCCTGATAAATGTTTCTATATAAGTTAATATATTTAAATGTTTAAAATTATAATACAATTGGAGCAAGAAATACTACTGTGGTAATTAGTGAAGTGTATTTTGGGAAGCAATGAAAACATTTTTAAAATGTATTTTTCTCTTTCTGCTTTTCCCCCTTTCACAGATAAACCTGAAAATTGGGATGTATGGTATGAAAGCAAATTTGATGACTGTGATAAGGAGGCTTGCTTATCATTTTCGAAAGAAATTCTTTGTGCTCGTGCGACTGTGGACCACAATTATTATGCTGTTTGTCAGAACCTCTTATCCAGACATGCCACCTGGCGTGGCACTTCTGGAGGACTCCTTCATGATCCACCAAGTGAAATTGCCAAAGATGGCCGACTAGAGGCCTTGCTGGATGAGTGTGCCAACCCAAAGAAACGCTATGGCAGATTCCAAGCTGCAAAAGAGCTGCGTGAATATCTAGCACAATTAAGTAACAATGTGAGGTAGTCTATGCTGAACTTTCCTTTTTTCCATTTAAATAGCACTGGCTGAAACTAAACCACCAAAAACTATATGGCAAAATGAAATTTGGAAGTAATACATTCAGAAGATGATAAAGTTGCACTGATAGATCTTATGTTAACATCAAAATAAGACATTACTTCAAAAATTACATGACGCTTCTGCAAATAAGTTTGTTCTTACACTTTGGAGACTTGAGCTATCATTGACTGCTTCGCTCCCCTGAATGCCTGAGTGGATTAATGAATATCGTGAAGCTATTGGAAATGAGTCTGATAGTTACTTTGGCTTGTGTATCAAAGGGTACTTGGTATTTGACTTAGTTTGCATTACTATCATGATTTTGTGAATCTCTTGCATTTACTTTGAATGTCAAGTTAGATTGGCCTGTTTTATAGGCCGCTTTTTCCTTCTGATGTGTAGGTGTTCCCCACCCCCATTTTTATGTTTTTTATTAAATTTTACACATTCAGGTTACTCTAGTTTATTTAAATTTGAACTAGTTTTTGTTCAGTGCTATGCGGTACACATTTACTGTTAGGGCAAGATTCCCAAGTTTACTGTTTTTTCAGAGCTGAATATTTTATTGTGTAAATACTTTTCTCTCCACATTCTGTGGTTTCACCATTGCATGAAATCATTTAAGATTATTTAACAGTTACATCCCTCTATGCCTATAAGTGTACACTAAACATGAAGTTTGGCATATGTTGCAAAATGTCATCTTGTCCTTTAAAAGGCTTTAAGAAGAGTATGCTAGCAATCTTCACCTTAACATTAATTTTGATTGAGGGAAAAAACAACACAGTATTTTTTAAATGCTAACTAGTCCAAGATAGTAATGCATATGCCAAAGAAATGTTAGATCTAGTATCATGGTTAGATTTTAAAATTGGTCACCTACTACTACTTCTTATCACACTTTCAATAATAGAACTCTGTCACTGTTACATTCAGATCTCCCTGGTTATTCTTTTATGTTCAAAAGTTAAGCTACTGCTTCCAAGCATATGTGACTTAAAGATATCCTATCTTATATTCATTGGTAGTTTCGCAGACATTAACATGGTAGTCATCATCTTAGTTTAATTGGGCATTATAACATTATTTACTGATGGACTAGTAATTTTTATTGAAAAGCATAGTTTAGCCAGTCTGCCCAACTTGGTCTCCATTACCCCATTGTTAATCAAATTTAAGTATGTGGATAAAAAAATAATGTGTGAAATTTGTGGGCTATTCTAAAAAGTTACAATATGTAAATTGACTATCACTGACCTAGGTGATCCTTTTTTTGTTTATTTGTTTAGAATTATTGCTTTAGCTTACAGCAAAGTTTGGTGTAGTGTGCAGTAGTATTTAGTTCTAGACTGACCTTATTCTAAATCAGAAAGTGATTAAAATGTGCACAACCAAAGCCAAGTTTTTCTTTTCTTTTTCATTCATTCGGCAACTATTTATTGACCATCAACTCTGTGCCAGGCACATTACTAGCTGCTACACACTGTCTGAACGTGACATATGGTTAAGTAACTTTACAATGATTATCAAATACTTTAATGTAGATATTTAAGTTGAAATAGCATTGAGATAAGATGGTGCATTCATGTTATTTTACTGTTGTGATAGAAATTCTGCTTGTACCATCTATAACTGGGTTGCTACAAAAAAGCATGATGAAATCAATAATGTTAATCCCAGTATAAAAACTGGGAGAAGGGTAAGGTCTCTCCATTATAAAATAGATTGCATTATGTTAATTTTTATACATCCGTATATTACAGGTATCAACTGGCCCTCAAAGAAACATTTAAGTGCTAGAAATTTTACTAAGCTGACTTTTTACAACTTCAGGAAACTTTTGAGGGGAGTAGGTAAAATGATTTGTCAAACATTCTCCACTTACTCAGAACTTCAAATAAAGTACACATTTTCAAAACAGCACCTTTTATATTTGATAAGTGTTCATTACAAACTTTAGAATGCCAGTCACAGAGGGTTGTCTTCATGTGGCTTAGCAAACGTTCATGTTACTTTGGAAAAGTGATTGTGATTGCAGAACAGGAAGTGAGAAAACACTGCCAGCAGTGATTGCTACTGGAGGTAGTTGTTACAACTACCATTTCCCCCATGAGATTATGTGGAAAGATTGAGAAGATAGTAAAAGAATTAGGAATTTTAAATTACAGGGAAAAATATGTATGTGAAAAGCAATAAATATTTTGTTCACTTTGCTATCAAGATGTTCACTATCAGATATTTATTATACAGCAGCAATTTATATTTTTAATCATTGCCCATTAATAGACACAGTAAAATATTTTTGAATCAGACATTTGGGGTTTGTATGTGCATTAAAATTGTCTTTTGTACTGTAAGTTACTGTTTAATTTGAATATTTTATCAGAACTGTCTCCCTGTGCCTTTATAATAATAAAGTTGTTTCTACAACTTTTAATGATCTTAATAAAGAATACTTTAAGAATCACACTTTTCATACTATCTCTTAACTTCAAATATACAAAATTTTTTTAATGGAAAGAGAGGTTATGTAATCAGTTTTTTTTCCTCTTGCATGTATATTTTTTTCTCTTGCATGATATCATTTTCAGAAACTGTGGTTGGATATGAGCTGAACTTAAGTTTGTGTGTTTTCTCCTGGTTTTCTGTTGTAAACTTTTTTAATAATAGGTAACTTTTACTCTTGAAATGGGAGTTTTAAAACTTCATTATGGATTTTTTCAACTGTATACAACAGAATAACATAATGAACAATAGTTGATTATAGTTTTATACTAACTTCAAAAGTTAGCAACCTATGGCCAAACTTATTTTATCTATATCCCAACCTACTTGCCCCCAGGTTATTTTGAGCAAATCTGAGAGATGTTATTTGATTTGACATAACACATTTCTCTTCCAACAAAATCATGGTACCATTTCACATCTAAAAATTAACAGTAATACCTATCAGTTCTCACCAAAGCAGGAAGGCTCTCAAATACCACCATCTTTTCTCAAAAGTAATTTGATAATCTCTGTATGGATAAGAGATTATGGATAATAACTACAATGGACCAGAACAATTTAAATATGTAAATTATGCATTCCAAATGTTAATAGCAAACAAAGATAAACCAATTCAGTCACCTTTGGAGGGGTATTAAGGAGTTATTCTGGAAACTGATTACTTGGAGACAAAGAAGCATTCATCCTGCCTTATCCTAGAGTAAACAAATAATTGAGTGGAAGAATTTATAAAATATGTAGAATTATTCCAGTTAATAAATGCAGGAGTGTTAGAATATCACCATTTCACAATTCCTAATCAGAGTTAGGCAATGGCCATCAATCACTCCTGAAGCCATTAATTGAAAAGCTGAGGAGGAACTTTGGGTACATCAAGATGACAAGACTTGAACTCATTGGTCTATTTTAATATCCCTTATACTATGACTCAAAAGAAAAAAAAAACTGATCAAGCCCCTAGTTCTATTAATAGGAAGTACATGACACAAGGAAACATGTTAAAAGCTACCATGGGCAAGCAGTCAACAAAATCTATAACAGGGGCAATTCTACAGGGTAACTGACTTGGTTTTGTTTAACAAATTGCAAAGAAAAAGAGAGGGACCCTTTACGTTAAAGAATCTTAATTAACACATAGAGTAAATGCAAATGCCACCTTTGAATCCTCACTTGAACAAAACAACTTTAAAACTGGAAACAAATTTAGACAACTGAACCATAAGGTCTTGGGTAACCTTACCTACTTTAATTTTGCACTTGCTCTAATATGTGAAAAACCATAGAAGTCCTTATTTTAGACTGAGTTATAGTCTGTACTAGTATAGACTGTACTAGTATAGCCTGTACTATAACTCAGTCTATACTAAGTTAACTATTGTCTAAATCTTGGATAAGAATATTTTGCTTTTTCTTTTGAAAAATTATTTGCCCGTGGTCTCAAAAATAGATAGTGGCAGAACTGGAACTGAACAATGATTTTCTGATTGACTTCCAACATTCTTCCTACTATACCATATTGCAACTCTTGAGAACCAGAAGCATATATATAGTTGAAGGAAAGATTATGTAAATGTAAAAAACATATGCATTTCCTCAATTATTATAAATTAGGAGAGGGGAAGATTTGTGAGGGCAAGGAGAGGTAGATCCTGAGATACAGATGAGGTAAAAAAGAAGAGGAAGTCAGGGTTAAGAGAGATGAGGAAAAGGGTTTGAAAACGAGAATGAAAATCTCAAAAGGGTAAAATCTTAAGGCTTCTCCTATATCGATATTGACTTAGATTGCTATTCCCATCATGAATTTACTAGTATACTATCTCTAGGGGTCTACTAGCCTTTTTTTTTTTTTACTTTCACCTTCTGTATCCTACAGATATTGTTTAACTGTACGCTATGTCTTGTACCCTAAGTTCTAAGAATATGGCCTTGTAAGATAGTCTACCTTGTAAGGTGACAGACCATTGAAAACTCAGCAGTTTGAGTTCAGTCAAGCATGGTTTTTTTGCTATTTTAGTTTTCCTATGTATATCTCATATGTTTAGGTAATTAAATACTGAAAGAAATCTCTTATAGGCTGTTAGATGAAGGTAGAGCTGGTGAAAGCAATGATCTTTCAGCATTTCATTTTATTCCTGAAACGAAGTCAATGGCCCTCCAATGCCATTAAATAGTCTCTTTAATTTTCTTTTTTCCTTTTTGTAGTTAAAGATCTTGTTACTGATTTTAGTTTCCTGTAATGTTTTCATCCATTTTTTTAGCTACCTAAATTACTTCATTATACTTGCAGTCTCCTAAGGACTTTTATGGAGGTTATCTTTCCATTTTTTGAATAATCAGTAATATTGGGTTCGTGGGAAGGGAGTGGTGAGGAAAATACACCCAGCCCAAATTATTTTCTGAGATTTGCTTTAAAATGCGTGTTTTTTTAACTGTCTTATCAACAATTCTAAAAGTCAACCTTTTGGATTTGTTTTTTAATCAATGCCTATATTTTTATAGTAATACCATCATGGGTTGAGTTTCTTTGATTTATTCACTTTTATTCGGACACTAATCTTTTGCAGTTCTTTTATGTAATGATTTTCAGACAATTTTCAAATGTTTAGGAAAGGAGGATAAGGTAAGAATTGAATCCTAGGCAGATTTTGGTCTTAATGAAACTAGTTAATGATATTTGGTGCACCCTTAGATATGATGAAGTTTTGAGGATAGTTCTTCCCTATCTTCCTCTACCTGTATTCTTTAAAAAGTCTCTTGCTGTTGTTAAAGACATACATAGGAATCTCTAACACTTAACACTTGTCTCCCATGGAAAAATAATGTTTCTCTTATTTGAGAAAAGACAATTAAAAAGAGGAAATAGTCATCTTTGAACTGTTAAAAGTGTATACTTAGATGTTTCTGAGAGGCAGTCTGAATCTGTCCTTTGACAGTTGCCAGTTTTTAGCCTAGACAAATTATTTAACATCTCTGAGATAGTATTCACATTAAAGAAACTCAGAATTTCCTGTTTGACTCTGACAAGTTTACTGGACAGATGGGGTAATGTATAGGAAAACACTTTATAGCTGCAAAGTGCTATTACAAATATATTGTAATAAATATAGATTGCTTGCCCAGAGAAAGAAGGAGCTTCATTCAAGAACTAAATAATTGGCTTTTTGCTAGCTATCAGTGAACAGCCACCATGGCTTTTACCTCTTTATAACTAAGATTAAATAGTTTTAGCAGTGGGAGAGGCAGCAGATATTTTCAGAAAACTTTTCGTGGTTTAGCTGAAATTGCCAAAGATGTGATTCAGCATGATAATTTTAAGGGGTTCCAGTTTCTGGTGCTTAATGGGGTAATAATTTATAATCAAGAAAAAAAAATTCACAATCTTTTGGGGAAGGAGGGTTGTTCTCATTCTTGAAGCTTCATTTTTTTCATCTTCTGTTGAAATATCAAAAGTAAGAAAAAAATGTCAGTTACCATGATACTTTAGGTATGTCTACTTGTCTTCAGCTCATGGTTTCATTTAGAATTTTCTTTAGTTTATCTGATCAAATTTAAAAGGAACCAGTTTCTATAACTTAAGTCTTAGAATTCTCAAAAGAGGAAACACAGTGGAAAAAGACATGGCAAAATATGCAAGCTTACCACTGATAATAAACTACCTCATCTCAACCTTCTTCATTGGAAGGTGGCAGTACCAGTAAAAATGGTAGGATCAAATGAAGAGTTTTCCTCTCGGCTTGGCAGAACAGGAGTCTTAGGCAAGGATTTAGTGAAGGGACAGGGAGTGCTAGGAGGCAAGAGACATTCCTGGATAGAAACATACTTTCTTTGCCGCCTCCCCACACCCACCCTGTTCCTGTACCTTAGCCCTTCTTTTCCTCAATAAGTAACTGCTTAATGCTGTTTGTGTTAGATTGCATTACATACATATAATTTATATAGTGGAGATCATACTGTATAATAGGGATCATGTGAATCTTCAGCTGTTTTTGTTCTAATTTTTTTTTCATGATCAGCCTCGATCAGTCTAAATTTATTTCATTCTTCTAAATCAGGGTGGCAAACATTTTCTTTAAATATCAGATAGTAGGGGCACCTGGGTGGCTCAGTCGGTTAAGTGTCCGACTTCAGCTCAGGTTATGATCTCTCGGTCTGTGAGTTCGAGCCCCGCGTTGGGCTCTGTGCTGACAGCTCAGAGCCTGGAGCCTGTTTCAGATTCTGTGTCTCCCTCTCTCTGATCCTCCCCTGTTCATGCTCTGTCTCTCACTATCTCAAAAATAAATAAAACGTTAAAAAAATTAAAAAAAATAAATAAATATCAGATAGTAAATATTTTAGACTTTACAGGCTATGTAGTCTTTGTTACAGTTACTAAATTCTACCATTGTATACCACAAAAGCAGCCACAGACAATACATAAATTCATAAGCATGGTTGTTTCAATAAAGCTTTATTTGTAAAAACAAGACAAGTTTGGCTCATAGTTTCAGTTTACCAACCCATCCTAAATTATTACATCGTATTTCTGCATAAAAATAGTCATACTTTGGGGCCCCTGGATGGCTCAGTCGATTAAGCTTCCAACTCTTGATCTTGGCTCAGGTCATGATCTCAGGGTTTGTGAGTTAGAGCCCCCGTGTAAGGCTCTGCGCTGACAGAGCAGAGAGCTGAGCCTGCTTGGTATTCTATCTGTCCCTTTCTCTCTGACCCTCCCAACTCATGCTCTCTCTCTCCCTCTCAAAATAATTAAATAAATATTTAAAAACATAGGTTCTCTAGTTAACCATATTCAGTTTTTCACTATTAAACATTACCGTTATGAATATCCTTATACAAATAATCCTGTACATGTGTGAGTACTTTGTAGGAAGTGAAATTCACAGGTCAAAGATGTGTGTATTTAAGTATAAATAAAGCTTCTAAATTCTCCAAAGGCCTTTACTAGCTTATACTTCCGAAAACTTTTTAAGAATGGGCTTCTTATTGCCTCCCAACACTATTATTTTTAAAATTTTTACCAATATTATGTGCAAAATACTATTTCCTTGTTTTTATTTGCAACGGCTTAATAATTTGATGAAGCTTGAGAGAACCAGTAACACCCCTTTACCTTCCTGCATGATTTAGAATAAATTAAGAGGCATATGTAGGAGTCAAGACATAGACTATCACCTATGCTATTGATAAAGCTGTTGGATAGCTTGGCCTATATCTGTGATAACTATAGTTTTCCAAATACAATATCCTAGAATTAATCTTCCCCACTTTTATCACAGGAAGAATAGGAAAACAACAGACCTTCTGCCATTAGCAGTCTCTCCTTGGAAAAAGACACATGAAGAAACAGAATTTGTGATTCATGGGATAGTCATATCCTAGAAGGAAAGAGAGAAAGTGGCTGAAATGCACATGACAAGTTCCCTTTCCCAAACTTACCAGTTAGAAGAGTCACTGGGAAAGGGACGAAGACAGATCAGGAGTGCCACTTTTAGGCAGTCCTTCCATCAGGAAAAACGAATAGGAAGTCAATGTTTTCCCCCAACACTCCAGCCTTAGGCTGACCATCTTTCCAATGAATTTGATGGCTGTTTAGTTTTTTGTGAACTGCTTATTCTTATTCCTTGCCCATTTTTAAACCCTGACTTGTTCACATTTGTCTACAGCTTTGTAGGAGTACTCCGTTCTTATTAAAGATATTAGTCTTCGGTTATTCGTTGAAATTACTGTATTTATTGAAATCTAAGATGCCGTTGCTTATAAGACACTTTTATTTTATATACTTCTAATGGGGAGGGGAGGTTTAAAAAATACAGTTAAGTAAGCTGTCTCACAGTGAGTCTTCTCACTCAGAATTTTTGTATTAATTAAAACAGCTTGCTTAGACTTTTTTTGTATGTGTGTATACTAAAAGAGAAAATATAAGCAAGATAGATTGACTAAGGTATTCACAGAACGTTTTATATTCAGAGTTCACCCACCCTCTTAACTCAGCTTTCTATTCAGAGCCCTTGCTGTACATGGTTTTCCACACTATATATCATCCTCTATGTCATCAAATGCATTGGTGCAGCCATATTTCTCAGAGCCATATTTCTTCATTACTGTCTTTAGAATTTTTTTTCAAGCCATAGCCACCAATTCTGTGGCTGGCACTTTCTTGATGCTGGCACTTTCTTGAACTTACAAAAACAAGACAAAAAGGAAAAAAAAAAACTAGGATTCATATTTTCCTCCTGAAACGGTTCTTGAATACTGTGTTGGGTGAAGTGTTCAGGGGTTGTGCTTTTCCAATAATAATCTGAATAACCAACCAAATTTGAACCTGTGTGGGCAATGGCTCCACCTCACAACTACTGCCTGAAAGACAGCAAATGTAAGACACCATTGATTGTAAAACAAATGTCCATTTGAGATATGTTAAAATTCAAAGACATGTTTATGTTATAATTGATGACTTAGAGTGCTCTTTTCCTATGTGTCATAAGGTTTTTTTTTTCCTTTTCATGTTATGTGGTAAATCATATACAACAAAATTTATCATTTCACTATTTTTACATGTACAACTCAGTAGTGTTAATTATATGCACAATGTTGTGCAAATATCACCACTATCATTTCCAAAATGTTTCGTCACCTCAAACAAAACTCTATCCATTAAGTAATAAGTCTCCATTTCCCCTTTTTTCAGGCCCTGGTAGTTTCTGATCTCTAAGAAGCATCTTGTAATTTCTCATTTGATTCCAAATTTCTTCTTGTGATGCATACTTTTCTCAAGTACAGATTTTTCAGTTTTGATTCTGAGAAAATGATTTGTTCACTCTTAACTGAGTTAACTAAATTCTGAATTATAAGTATGCTGTTTGTTACCATCTCAAAAATCTAGATGAATCTTGGCAAATGGGGGGGGGAAATGTTAAGTACTTTAGATCTTTAGCAACACTTTTGTTATTCTGACATGTTTTCCAGCCTGTCAAAAACATATCTAGGTAATTTGGAACTTGAAGAAATATTTATTTATGTCATAAGTTTGCATGAAGAAACCTTTAAAAATAAACAATTCAATAGTTTGGATCCCATGTGAAATTCTTACTCCATAAGAGTAAACTAGCATTAGCTATTTTAATTAAGAAGCATTTACTTACTGCCTTTCTTGTGCATTCTATAGTGAGAAAAAGAGTGATTTTAAAAACCATGAATTAATTCATGCCATCAGTTTTTTATTTACCCTTCATGTATGGTTTCAATAAAATTTCTAAATCTGAGTATTGACAGCTGCTAAAAGTAATGTTCATATCTGTTTTGTGTTTCTTTTTAAGATACTCTTAAGTACATGTTAGGAAATGACCCATCAGATGAGATTAGCTTTTAAGTTACATGCCACGTCAAGTTATATTTAGTGCTACTGGCAAAAAATTTTATGGGTCTGCAGATCTTTCAACTTTGTTCAAGGTTTTGGCAAGATTTTTCACTGTGTGTGATATTTGTTTCCTTTTGGCAAGTTTCTGACAACTTGATGCTTTTAAAAATATATGTTTGTGATGTGATCTTCAATACTTCCCTTGCACCATTTTATTTTTTGACACTAAAAAGTTAGTTTGTACCAGGCCTTGAGCTGAACAAAATATATGCTCATACGTGTTGCCACATTTTGAGAGGTAGTCCTTTCTTTGGAGGGCATTTCTATTTGTGGATGAATGTACTTGGAGTTACAAAAATGAGATACTAGAAAAAGAAGAAGAGTTGTGGCCACAGGAACTTATCCTTCATCCATTTGCCTCCTATCACCAGCAAGACTAACAAGAAATGCTCTAACAGTTTTCAACTGTTTCCAAACAAGAGACTATTGAAAAATCATTCTTAAAGGAGGGAAAGGCCTAATCTAAAAAAGTGAGACACATTCATTAATTTTTTTCTGTCAATTTTGATTTGAAGTCTTTAGGAAAGCAATTTCATTTTTACTTTTATGTTTTTGAGAGAGAGAGAGAGCATGAGCAAGGGAGAGGGGCAAAGAGGGGGTAGAGAGGTTGGGGAGAGAGAGAGAGAGAGAGAGAGAGAGAGAGAGAGAGAATCTTAAGCAGGCTCCATGCTTAGTGCAGAGTCTGATGCAGCACTCAATCCCATGACCCTGGGATCATGAACGGAGCCAAAATGAAGAGTCGGATGCTCAACCAACTGAGCCACTCAAAAGCCCTGAGCAAGTTTATTTTTATACTTTAAATGAGTTAAAATTATATCACTTTGGGCTGTCTTATCACATTTAATCATTAGGCCATTAGTATACGGTATGTTAAAAGTTTCGGGAAATTCTGGGTTTCCCCCCTTGTTCCTCTGAGCAACTGCCTTGTAAATAAATGTGCTTGCCTGGTCAGTAGAGAGTTTGGCTGAAGGAAAGAGAGCATTTAGGACATTTCTTTGATCTCTACTTAGAAACAAAAAATTCCAGTTGTATGCTTTACTCTGCAAGATACAAGGAGGCAGTCCTTGATGACATTGTCCAATGTGATTTCCATATGGACTCCAAGGTCTTAAAAGAACTCTCTCTAATCTTCTGTCTTATAATGTTCCAGATTTAAATTCCATCTATACCCACCTTTTAGCTCCTTTGCTGCCACCCCAGAGCTGAGTCACCATGAACAATCTCTCTTCGTCTTTGAGGCTGGGTCAAGCCTGAAGGATAACATGAGAAAGCACCTCATCCTTAAGGTTGAATTAGCTCTTTGGATTTCAGAATAGATGTTCTTTGCTGAGAGCTATTACAATGTCTACCTAAACATTTTCATCTTAGACAATGGTGCGGCAAGGTGAGGATAGCTGCAACCTCAAGGCAGAGGCTATGTTTACTTCTGTTAAACATGATTTGACAGAGATTTAAATGCTGCTATTTTGTTCTGATAAAACTAGTGGTGCCTATGTATAAATTTAAGGACATGCATTCTCTGTATATTTAAGCATTTTAAGAATATTTTATACAATTCTTTAAAAAGATTCAGTTTGCTAAATAATTCAGAGTATTAAAATTTAAGATCGAGAGAATTTACTAAGTTTTAGAGAAAGGAGACATAATTTACATGCCAGGATATTCATGATTGTCTTTACCACCAGTGAGCTGAATAATCTTGGGAAAATCACTTTGTTTCTTTGGTTGTCAACTTTCTCTTTGTAAAAGGAAGTAGGATTAAATTATTCCTAATGACATTTTCAGCTGCAGTTTCCTATAGTTTCATGTTCATACAAATTTATTGTGGTCTTTAGAATACACTTAAACACCTTATTTTAAGAATTCTCAAAAATTGATATTCTAACATAACTATATTCTAGAATAATAAATACTATATCATTGGGTAAGTCATATTTAACAAGTTACTAAAGAGTTGTTAAATATTTTAAAGTATTCTTTTAATAGATATCTAAGCCTTTAAGGAACTGTAGGTCTGTCAGGACAATGAGAAGTGAATTTTTTTTTTAATCCAAGTTAGTTAACATATAGTGTAATACCAGTTTTAAGAATAGAATTTAGTGATTCATCACTTACCTATAACACCCAGTGCTTATCCCAACAAGTGGCCCCCTTATACCCATCACTCATTTAGCCCATCCCCCCACCCAACACCCCTCCAGCCACCTTCTTTGTTCTCTGCCGTTGAGAGTCTCTTATGGGAATGCCTGAGTGGCTCAGTGAAGCATCTGACTCTTGGTTTCAGCTTAGGTCATGATCTTACAGTTCATGAGTTCAAACCCCACATGAGCTCTACTCTCACATAGAGGCTGTTTGGGATTCTCTCTCTCTTTCTCTCTTTCCTTGCACCTACCCCCACACCCCCCAGCTCATGCTCTCTCTCTCTCAAAAATAAATTAAAAAAAAAAAGAATATTTTATGGTTTGCCTCCCTCTCTGTTTTTATCTTATTTTTCCTTCCCTTCCCCTATGTTCATCTTTTTGTTTTTTTTAAATTTCAGGAAGTGAACCTTTATAACTATAGTGGGAAGCAAGGTGACTTGTATTAAAAGCTTGCTGGAGGATAGATGTATTCTGTAAACTGTGGTGGGTCATAGCAAACTTTGTGTGAGAAGCATGTTGGTGCAGAAAGTAAGACCAAGGGATAAAGTTCTTCTTAGACATATTTTTCCATACTTTCCTGTGATTGATTTTAGTGCCTAAGTGAAAAGTATTTGCTTTCGTACACATTTGTGTATACGTGTGATGTGTTCTTTGTTGAGGGGGAACGTGGTGATGATGCAGATGATGCAGAGGATGATCTTGTTGCTAAATAAGTTCAATTCTCTAGAATTTGTAAGTCTTTTTTATTTATAGGAAGTGTTTTTAAAGCATTATAAAATAGTGTTTCCTTTGCACATTATTCTAAGTCTCTAAATAGCTGTTTATTCTATTAGATCCTAAACTCACTAAGGTTCTCATCAAATTTATCTCAAATATTTGTAAAATAAAATTATATTCACATTTGAAATACAGCATTAACGTTTCCCTGTGGAAATGATTCATAGAATATGACTATGCCCTTTCCTTGGTTTATTTTTCTCCCTGGCTCTTTTTATCATCTATGTACTATACATTTCAGTCATTCATTTTTTCATTCCCACTTGCATAAATGACTGCCAAGATCTCAGCTCAGTCTGTTGAGGGACATTTGAAAGAGAATAAAATAAATGACTAATGAGCTGGTCTACATAATCCCACTTAGATATATATATTAGATTACTAGATTATTCCATTACACACCTATTATGAGCTCCAAACCCTAAAATATGAACACATCACATCTTCAATGTCTTTCTTTATACACTTGACATTGGAGTTTCCATTAGATATCACTTGTTTAAATAAGGTTAATTTTTTTAATTAAGAATATGTATTGGCATAATTAAGTGATTGTAGATGGATTACTAAAATCATCTTAGAAAGGGTAAGAATCATTCATTTATACTAAGATTGGAAGTGACTTAAAAATCTGAATCTTTCTAACAATTGTTTGTTTCCAACAACTTTTTCTTCTCTTGAAATTGTTCATTATGAGGAGGAATGATAATGGCTATCGTAAAAAGAGAATTTGTGTCCTTAAGAGACCTTGGCCTTACCAGAAACAGATTCTAAGTTTTTTTTTTTTTAATAGTTTCTAGTATCTCTTTTCCTGCAGTTTTATCATCTATTCCTAATTTTGTTTTCACTATATTTACACATGAGATTAAAATTGATATAGTTTATAATACCTACCAAATATACTGAACTTAAATTAACAAGTGGGAAGGAAGCTGTGACATTTCTTTTACATATTATTACTGATCAAAGAATATAGCATGGGTATTTTGCTCCAATAGAACTCACTTAGAAACTTTCAATGATATGAAGGCAAATATTGTAAGAATGCTTGTTAAAATATTTATAGGGGGAAAAATAAGACTCTAATGTCAAAGTGAATATTAAGAAAAACATGAAAACATGACAGGACTAGGAAAATGAACACATTATATTATCAAAGGGTATAGCCATCGAGTGAAAAATATGATATAAATACCAGCTGGGCAATTTGAAGGTTAGATACTCGAAAACAGTACAAACCACTAGCATTTAAGAAATAACAGAGTATCTATTGAAACTTCTCTACCATCAGGAAGAAAGTGCATGGGAAAGCTGACCAAATGTGGTCACTTACCATTATATTAAATCACTGGGTACATAGGTCATAGCTGGCATTAAAGAGAAACACTTGCAGGATAGAGGGAAAGTGGAGAGAGTGTTATGGTTAGTAGTCTTTGACTGTAAATAACAGAGTAACTCAAGCTACCTTATGTAAAAATAGATTTATGTTATATCATATTCTATTTTATTATGATATGATATGATATGATATGATATGATATGATATGATATATTAGTGTCTCATAGTCCAACAACATGAATGTGGCCAGGCTTTAGGAAGGGAGTGAATCCAGGGACTGAAAAACATCAGTTTCTCCCCATTTTTTGTCTCAAACCACACTTTGAGTACAGGTCTAACTCCTGGCTGGGAAGACATACAAAGATCTTTTCTACATAGACTTGTAAGATAAAGCTAATGTGTTTGATAAAGTGTTGCTCAGTAGCAGAAGGTTGGCCTGGGATGGTGACTTTTCTGTTAGAGCTGGGAATCCTCAGGGCTTGCATTACCATGGGAGGAGTTTGGGGGTAGAACAGGTGTGTCATAGTAGGGCAGGTCAGAAAGTCAGTGTTCATAAGACTTGACGTCCAGGAGACAAAGATCCAGGAAAGGACTAAGGGGTTGGCTTGAGTCTTATAGGGCCTTACCTTGCCCTTCCTGCTCTTTTAATCGGGAGAGTGGTCTTACCTGGGCTCCTTGTATGGCTTGCATTCTATCTCAGCCTAAATGTCACCACACAGAGGCTTTCCCTTACCAATCTACTTAAAGAAACCTCCACACGACACTCAGATCACTCTTTTATAACTGTTTTGTCTCCTTTGAAGGGCTTATTTTTCCGAAATTATCTTATTTCTATACTTACCTATTTGTTTGTTCGTACCTTCTGCTGTTTCTGTTTTCCAGTCCCTGGATTCACTCCCTTCCCAGGACTTTTCTGACTCTTTCTCCTTTGTGTCTCTATCATCTAACACAATGCCTAGCACATAGCAGATGCACAATAAATATCTGTTGGATAAATGACTAGGAGCATAGACTGCAACTGTAGAATTGGAGCTAAGAGCAGTATGTGGTTCTAGAAGCGAGGAGATTATATATGGTGCCTTGTTCTGGAGCAGACTGAAGGTCTTTCTAGTCCTATCAGAAGCAGGATCTACCCACCCCTTGTAAGTGGGGGACTTAAAGTACTTACTTATTATATCTATGTTTCAGTGAGGTTAGGAAATCAAGACTTATCATCTAGTTTGGGGTCCAATATTAGTACGGGACAGGGGATTATGTGCTCAAAACATAAAGGGTCCTGGGGCATGTCAGACACCCTTATGCTCTCTGAGAAAGTGTTCAGCCATCTGTTACAGATAATTGTTTCACAGCTGTTGCCAATCTCCCAGATTTAAAGGGAGATGAATAGAGTTTTTGAGAAGGAAAGAAGTGACTTGCAGCTATTTATTACACCAGATTTCTAACAAAGGTTTTTTTTTTTTTTTTTTTTTGGTTAATGAAGGAAGAATTATTTTAAATCGTCTCTATACATTTGAAAGACTTAAACTACATTATATGAAAAAATAAGATATCTGCAGCTAAGCCTGAATATTAGTGTTAGGACTTCATGGTTTTCTTTTCCTTATTTTTTTTTTTTAATGTTTATTTATTCTTGAGACAGAGAGAGACAGAGACAGAGACAGAGACAGAGTGGGGGAGGGGCATAAAGAGAGGGAGACACAGAATCTGAAGTAGGCTCCAGGCTCTGAGCTGTCAGCACAGAGTCCGACGTGGGGCTCAAGCTCACAAACAGCAAGATCATGACCCGAGCTAAAGTCGGACGCTTAACCGACTGAGCCATCCAGGGGCCCCAGGACATCATGGTTTTCTAATGAAGTTTACTGCTGTCTTTCACATCATGGGAGTCAAGGTAATGTAAGTGTACAGTTTTCCTTCTTTTCTCTTCATTTTTGGCTGTCTTCCTGAGGAATAAACTTCATGAAGATATAAGATATTTGTTCACTTAAACAGGAGGAGTTTCTCTGAAAGAGAAGGTGGGGTAATGTTTGGAAGAAGGCAAAGAAACTGGTCCATCACAAGCATTAACTTTTGCACTAGAACTTCAACTTGAATGTCAGGTTTTGGTAACACAGCATTAAAAATGTGCTGTAAGTTGGCCTATATTATACCCTGAAAATCATTTTTTCTGCAATGGTCATTTCTTGAATTGTTTTGCTCTAAGAGCAAACTTGCTTTTGCACAGCCAGAAAACATTGCACTCTAAAGGTCAAGTTTCAGCAATCTCAGACTAAACAAATAAGTCTAACTTTGGTAACTCGTGACTTTCACTACAGTTTTTTTCTCCTGATATTTATGAATTTAGTATGTATACCCTATTCTGGAGGGAATTAAATAATGCAATTAAGAGTGCTTATTCTACAATATGTAAGGAAAAGGGAGACTTGGGCATATGTTCCTCTTGAGTTCTCCCCTTAGAAGAATTTGCACCTTCAGATCACATGCACTTCTCAGATCTGGTGTGAAAATACATTAAAAAACCCAGGTCTTGGGATGCCTGGGTAGCATATCTGGTTAAACATCTGACTTCTGATACTGTCTCAGGTCATGTTCTCATGGTTTGTGAGTTCGAGTCCTGCATCTGGCTCTGCACTGACAGTGCAGTCCTTCTTGAGACTCTCTGTCTTCCTCTCTCTCTCTCTCTCTGCCCCTCTCCTGCTTGCTGTCTCTCTCAAAATGAATAAACATTAAAAAATTAAAAAAAAAAACTCAAATCTTCAGAGAGCAATGTCAGGTCATAATCTCAAGTCTCTATCCTTAGTTCCAAGCTTCTCTTGAAACTGTGCTGGTTGAATCTCCACTGACTTTTCAGAAAAACTCAGTTCTTATACAGAAGCATAGGATCCAGGTCCATTATCTATCACTTTTTTCCTAATGGTACATTTCCCTAAGGCTGAGGCATTCTGGGAGTCAGTGAAGGTAGGGGTTAGGGAGACCAGGAAACTTAGTGGTGTCTAATGGAAGGCCAAATCCCACAGAAAAATTCCTTTCTCTTCTGACTGTATAATTTCCAAATCTAGTTTTCTTCAGGTTCTCACCAGACTTCTTCTTTTGGCCATGAGAGAATAACAGAGATTGAATTTATTCTTTTTCAGGAAACAAACAAGGAAACAAGACAAAATATATGATAAAATAATCTTTAAGGCCCTGGACATCAGGCAATGAAAGATAGTGATACTTAAAAGATGGGAAAACAGAGAACACATGAAGTTAGCCCTGTTATTGCCTGTTTTAGTGCCTGATAGAGTCTCCAGGCTGTGGTGCTGGGAAGAGAAACTAAGGCAGAGGACAATGGGCTCCCTGAGTGAAGGAGATGCTTTGGGGTGTCCAAAGAGATTATGATAACAAGTAGGGTTCACAAGGATGAGTGCTGAAAAGAGAGACCTACACAATGAGAAAACCTTGGAAATCTGCAGAGGGTCCCCTTCTAGGATTCAGGAGAGTCTTAATAAATCCATGCATGTGAGGAAACTATGTATGAGTTCAAGGAAAGAACTATCCAAAAAATGATTAGAAGTAATAGAACATTCATACAGTGCCAACAAGGCCTGATTGCATCAACCACACTGGAAGAATCTCACAATTCACAGGGCGTTGAGTAGAGGGCTCAAAAGGGTCATGGTAGTGGACAATAGTTAATTAGCTCTAAACTAAATGCTACTCTAGTTCTACATAGCAAATCTTAAAAAAAAAATTCAAAAAGATTAAATTTTCCCAAGTAACTTAGCTGTATTGAAAAGGAAAGCTTAAGAATATTTATACAAAAATATGCAGGCCTCAATAATATAAAATCAACAATGTCTGATATAAAAGGATTACAAGGCATTCAAAGAGGCTGCAATATAGGACTCATAATGATGAAGAAAAAAATCAAAGAAAGCTGACTCAGAATTGGGTTAAGATAAATACATTAATACAGTTATTAAATTACATTCCATATGTTCAAAAAGCTAAAAAGAATAATTTTAAGAGACCCAAATTAAACTTCTGAAGTTGAGAGCCAGAATGACTGAGACCTTAAAATATACTGAATAGGTTAAACAGAAGATAAGACACTGAAGGGGGAAAAAAAAAAAAAAAGATGAGTACACTTGAAGACATAAGTACAATTTATCCAAAATGAACCACCATGGGAGAAAGGAATAGAAAAGAGCATCATTGAGGTCTGGGAAAACTTCAAGCATCCTAGAATGTTTATAATTGGAGTCTATGAATGAAGGTAGGTAGAGAAAAATACTTGAATAAATAATGGCTGAAAAAATTTCAGACTTGTTGAAATTTTAAAAATTTTAAACTTCAAGAAGCAATGGACTCCATGCACAAGAAACATGAAGAAAACTATACAAAGGTACATTTTAATTAAATTACATAGAAAGAATGACAAAAGGATAATCTTAAAAGCAGATGGAGAAAAGAAAAAAAATACAAAAGCACACTATAGATGAATAAAGATAAGGTTCACAGCAGATTTGCTAGAAACAATGCAAGACATGGATGTTTGTTCTAGTATGGAGGTTTTTGCTTCCTACTTTGCCTTCTTTGACACTATGGCCGGAGAGAGTTGGAACACCTCATTATATCCTCACAAGGCTAGACTTCTAGGCTTCCCACTCATCCTTGGCTGGCATGGATGTGGATGGGGCCTTGCTTTTTTCTGTGATGTTTGGCAAGAGTATAATAATTGTCTAAAGGGTCCTGTTTTCGAAGTTGTTCTTTTCCTGGTCCTTTGGCTAGAGGAAGCAGGCTTTTGTTGGGCCTTTTTATTGTCTGCATCCATTGGCATTTATGGATCATTGGCTTCTTCAGCTCCAAGTCTGGGATATCCGAGACAAAAATAAAACCCACAGAACCCAATACTTGGCCATCCTTCAGGTCCCAAATTCCCCAGCCAGTCTGCCTTTTTCTCTCCATCTTTCAGAATCTTCTTATGTTTATTTTATATATAATGTTCAGAAATTTTAGTTGTACTTCATGGGAGAAATAGGAAAAGTACATTAGCTATTTTCTTGGTAGCAAAAGTCTGGACAACTGATTGCTCACAAATTGCCAAGGTGATTCAGTGGAGAAAAAAATAGTCTTTTCAACAAATGTTACTGGAATAGTTAGAAAATACATGCAGAAAAAAAGACTTGATTCATAACCGTAAAATATAATAAAATTAACCTTAAATAGAGTTTTAAGAATAAACTTTAAAACTCTAAAACTTCTAGAAGAATGCATAAAAAAAATCTTTCTCATCTTAGGTTAGGGAAAGGGCTTCTAGATACAGTAGTGCCCCCCCCCCATCTGTGGTTTTGCTTTCTGAGATTTCAGTTACCCACTGTCAACCATGGTCCAGAAGCAGATACTCCTCTTTCTGATACATCATCAGAAAGTCAATAGTAGGTCACAATACCTGCATCATTCACCTCACTTTGTCTCATCAGTTGGGCATTTTATCATCTCACATCATCACAAGAAGAAGAGTGAATATAGCACATTAAGATATTTAGAGAGATAGACCAGATTCACATAACGTAGGTTAAAAATAAATTGTTATAATTGTTCTATTTATTATTGTTGTTAATCTCTTACTGTGCCTAATTTACTTATTAAACTTTATCCTAGGTATGTATGTATACATAGGAAAAAACATGGTTATATACATAGGGTTTGATGCAATCCCCGTTTTAGGCATCTCATGGGGGTCTTGGAACATAGCCGCTGTGGATAAGGGAGGACTCCTATATAACATAGGAGTATGGTCCCTGAAAGAGCAGACTGATAAACTGCACTTCATCAAATGCAAAAATTTTTGTCTTCAAAATTCATGTCAAGAAAGTGAAAAGACAAGCCATAAGCTTGGAGGAAATATCTGCACAACACACATCTGATAAAGTACTGACACCCAGAACATATATATAAAGTTCTCAATAGTTCATAAGAAAACAAGCCTCTGAATTTAAAAATGGGCAAAGGAGTTGAAAAGACAATTCACCACGTAATAAAATGTAACCACACTGGCTCCTCATTTGTACATGGCAACAATCGTCTGGAGCTGAGTAGTAGTTGCTACCTTAGATTGGGCACTGGTTTTCTGGTTTTCTTCAGTCCCTACCTGTTACCTTCCTGGTCCTTGCAGGAACGTGAGTTACCTGATTGATCTCTGTTCTAAGTGAGGTTACTTCTGTCATTGTCAAGTTTGTGTTTCACATTAAAGTAGAGGCAATTCTCTTCCCCCCCTACTTGCTTTTCCCCCAGACTCAACTTTCACACTGGATCCCTCTCGGTTGGCTTGCAAAGCTACACAGTCTCCACGACGACATTGAAATTATTGGTTGTAAGGACTTGATTAATTACTTCTCTTCCTATAAACCATTCTTCTCTCTATCTTTAACAGTTATAATAAAAAGAATGATCTAAAATAGCATGAACTCTATAAATAAAAATTTGCGTTAAACATAATTCATCAAATTCAAATTGATTTGAAATCCTAAAATTGTACTGAAAATGGAATTTATTCTATGTGTCCTTGTTTTAACATGATTGTCTCAGCCCCTACTGGGCATTAAGCCCTCAGTGTAATTTATGATATGGAATTAATTATTTTGCTCTCTAGTGCTACAGACATCACACCCTTCACTTGCTGCATGAAAGCACAGGATCTGAGGCCTCTGAGGATAAGGTTCTGTGTTTGCCTACACAGCCTTCTCCTTTTTCTATATGTTTACTCTAAAATATACACCAAGAATGGTTGGTATACAAATATGTACTTCCCAGTAAATAATTCCTCTTTGTCATTTTTATTTGGCATTGAGACTTTCATTCTATCAATTGAAGATTGATAGAAATTAATTGAAATTACTCTAATATTCTTCAAATGGAATTTTCACAATACCAGGATATATAAATTCTCATAAAATACTAACTGCTAATCTATATTTCTAAAAAATTTTTTTTTATTTAGAGAATTCTTAATGTGCCTGGGAAACTCCACTCAGAGGACAAGGCTGCAGTAAATCTTTGTGACAATTGTACTTCTACGGGATTTGTGTGGTGAGGTTGGATCGAAAATTTACATCCACATAAAAGCCTGCACATGGATGTTTATAGTAACTTTATTCACATTTGCCAAAACTTGGAAGCGACCAAGATGTCTTTCAGTAGGTGAATGAATACATAAACTGTGGTACATCCAGGCAATGGAATATCATCTAGTACTAAAAAGAAATGAGCTATAAAGCAATGAAAAGCCACCAAGGAACCTAAAAAAGCATATTGCTAAGTGAAAGAAGACAATTTGAAAAGGCTACATATGGTACTATTCCAGCTATCTGACATTCTGGAAAAGGCAAAATTATGGAGACAATAAAACAATCAGTGATTGCCGGGGTAGGGGGGCAGTAAGGATGAATAGGTAGGGCACAGGGGATTTTTAGAGTAGTGAAACTATTCTGTATGATACTACAATGGTGGGTACTTATATTACATCTGTGTCTAAACTCATAGAATGTACAACACCAAGAGTGAATCGCCTGCAACAATTGTAGCACTCTGATTGGGGGTACTGATAGTAAGGAAGGCTATGCATGTAGGGTGCATATGGGAACTCTGTACTTTTCATTCAGCTTCTGCTCAGCTTTGCTATGAATCTAAAATTGTAAAAAATGAAGTTTATTAATTTAAAAAGAATGTTGGATGGCATTTAGAATTGAGAAGTCATTTGACACATTGGAAGTAACACAGTCCTTGAATCAGAAAACACTATTTGAATTTGACTCTACCAATCATTCTGTGGTAACTTGGTGAGATTTAACTTCTCAGGGCCTTGGTTTTCTTGGGAATAAGTTAAATGAATAATATTTATTTTGCAGGATTGATATGGGGAGTAATTGCCGTACCTTCCTACTGGGGCCAAGGGATTTATTCTTCCCACCAGCGGCAGGATAAGGAGGAATGCCCATTGGAGGCCCTTAGAAGGCAATAGATGAAACTATACCCTTTTCAGGAGCAATATACGGGAGACAGAGGAAAGAGTAAATCCAACCAGTCTCAAGTATATTGTGTTTTTAAGTTTTTCCTTTTACTCTTGCTGTGATAATGTGAGATCTCCTTAGATAAACTGATGCTATTTTTAAAATACCACACATACTCCCATCCCTGGAAAAGAATTAGAAATGATACTCAAAAAGCTTTCATGTCTTGATTAATTTTCCCTCCAAATATTAGGAATTTGACTAATATTTCCAAAAATATTTCCAAATATTATTCTTTCTGAAGAAAGAAAAATACCTACATGAAAAAATTACTAGGAAGAAGTAGTCCCAGTATAATGGATCCTAGTCACTAATCTCATTGAGAAATTAAACTTGTAATTAAGCACATAAATGGAGAGCAATGACAGGCAAAGTATCTTGAGAAATATGAAAAGAGAAAAATTAAGACAATTGGGAAGAGTGGATAACCACAAGAACTGTCAAATGGGTTCTTTTCCATTTTCTCCTTTACCCCATCCCAAAAATGCTCACTTAAAAAAACAAAGTAGTGTCTAGTGGCAAACCAACAAACTCTACCACAGCATTCATTTCTTCCTTTTTCCTTTCTAACAGTTCCCCTCATTTTTTTTTTGTTGCTATATCTCTTTGCCCCTTCCAACCAATGGGCTTCAGGTAAAAAGACATTTTTCCCACCTCTAGGGATTGGTGTCATTGACCTAAGATAATCCCTCTTCTTTGGCCAGTGATGGCTTTAGAAATGGGAATGTGATGTGACAGTTTGTGCTAGTGAGATGTGAAGACAGGTTTGCTGAGGGTTTCAGGTAAAGAAATTTCCTTGCGGTTAAAAAAGAGCCAATCAAAAAAGATAGTCTGTCTTTCTCTGGTCATCATGGTGATGCAGATAAAAAGCTCAGAATTGACACAGCTCCTTTTTGGTTATGCAGAAGCTAATCTTAGGATGAAATTAATTCACAGTGGAGGACTCGGTGGAGGGAATTATGGAGAAAAAGGACCGGAGTTATTGGCTTGTTCTAAAACTATAGTATGCCTTCCCCTGGAATTCCAGGTATATGGGCCAATACATATCTTTATCTGAACTAGCTTAATTGGATGTTTATTTGCAGCTGGAAGCATTCTAGCTAATATCAGCCAACTAATGAGGTATTAAAAATAGTTATTTTATTAACACAGGCACAAACAAAGTTAACAAAGCTATGGTAAGATCTTTAGATCATGGCACAGGATAAAGAAAATGAGTTATTTGATACTGTGGGAAAGAATACTAAAAAGGCAGTTGACTTGCCTATCTGAAGCTACCACCACTCATTTTTGAACGATTAAGACATTACATTAATGTCTTTTCAATTCACTTTTTTTTGACAGCGTTTTGAATTGTTACATGGTCTCATACTTATCTGAGCTTGAGACTTAGCAGAAACACCATGAATAACTATGTAAGAGAGTTGGAATAGACTCAATGGAACTTAATCATATCATGGATAATGGAAGCTGAGTAATATTGACGGTTATAACAAAGATGATGGCAGGGAATTTTTTATAAGGGGGTTTAATGCAACATTGAATCTAGATGCAATAGCATTTTAAGACTAGGTTTGATAACAGGTATTTTCAAAAGGTTGGAATGTGCAATCAAACTGTGGAGATAGACTCACACTGATATTTCCCGTGATATGAAAAATCCCTTGACTTTTCGGCATATAATTTCTAACATAGAAGAGGAGAGCACACATTCCCTAGATATTCTGAAATGACTCTCACTTGTCAACCTTCTTAATGGGGATGGGATTAGAATGTCATTGATTCAGAGTAAATGTAACAGGTCATTCATGATGAAAGAAAATGTTTATTTGTGGAAGAAAGGAAAGAAGGGAGGAAGGGAGGAAGGGAGGGAGGAAGCAATTTATTTCAATGACCACTTAAACTACTGGCCTATATAAGGAGTTCTATACTGTTAAGATGATGAATTCCACAAACCACTCATGAAACTCTTCACCTTACTTTACTGTTGGTTTCACTGTATACTCTGGGTCCAGATTCATCTTTCCAGATGCCTATAGAATATTTTCACATGTATGTCCCACTATCAGCTCAAATTTGGATATCCCAAATCAAGCCTCTGTCTCATCTGGAGCTTTTCCCCATCCTCCCACTTTCCTTGTATTTGGGGGCACACCTTTCTCCCAGTTACTAAGGGATGCATCAAGTCACTATTCATTTTCTTCCTCTCCATTATCTCTCTTACTGAATTAGCCCTGGAGTCTTGTTTACTCTTCTTTAAAGTGTCTCTGGTTTCTTAATCCAATGGTTACAAAACCTCAACTGACTCATTGTTGTTATAGACATGTCACTACTTTCCCAGGTTTTATTTACCCCCAATTCAAATCACACCACACACTTCTGCCAGATTAATCTATCTAAAACATTGCTTTTATTGTGGCTTTCTTTGGCTTGAGAGCTCACAGTAACTGTATATTGCTTGAAGTTTGAAATCCAGTTGAACTTGACTGTCATTCCAGGTCTTTTATCATTGGTCTAAGATTATTTACAAAAATTGTCTTTTAAATCTCCTCACACTATACTCTTTGCTATAAATTGGTTTCTGGCATGTACTAGGTGCATTTCCCAAAGCCTTGCCTTTGCTTATATTGTCTCTGCCAGACGTGCCCATTTTCAAATCCTTCTCTAACTCAATCCTTTCCCTTGCTTTCTTACTTTCACCCTGACTCTCAATGCAAGTATCCATGCCAGGTTTTCTTCCTGTTCAGCTAAGTCTTATCTATGTAAATATTTTTCACTATCTCAGTTCACAGTTATTCCTTTCTGAAGGAGCATCCCCCCAGGGTAAATTGCTTTAAGTTGTGTAAAGTTACGCAACTGGATGTCAGTATTATGCAGCTTTGAAAGGAATGAGCCTTTGATCCCATCTCTGGCTGGACCCAAACAAGAGCACTAGGATTATGATACTAGTCATAATGTAGCCTGGTGTTTATCTGCTAACCGTGGTCTTCCTCATCATGGCTTCCCTATTACAAATATCTGTAATGGAAAATGACAATTAAATCCTTACTTAAAAAAAAATTCTTTCTTGGGGCTCCTAGGTGGCTGAGTTGGTTGGGCTTCTGACTTCGGCTCAGGTCATAATCCCACAGCTCCTGAGTTCAAGCCCCACATCAGTCTCTGTGCTGACAGCTCAGAGCCTGGAGCCTGCTTCAGATTCCGTGTCTCCCTCTTTCTCTGCCCCTACCTAGTTTGTGCTCTGTCTCTGTTTCTCTCTGTCTTCTCTCTCTCAAAAATAAACATTAAAAAAAAAGGAATTATTTCTTTTTTTTCACAATGGCATTTTTCTTTTTAATTTACATTTTAATCACCCATTGCTCATCACAAGTGCACTCCTTAAGTCTCATCACCTATTTCACCCATCCCCCCACCCACCTCCTCTCTGGTAACCATCTGTTTGTTCTCTATAGTTAACAATCTGTTTCTTGCTTTGCCTCTCTCTCTCTCTCTTTTTTCCCCTTTGCTCTTTTGTTTCCTTTCTTAGATTCCACATATGAGTGAAATCATATGGCAATTTTCCTTTCTCTGACTTATTTCACTTAACATTATACTCTCTAGCTCCATCCATGTCATTGCAAACGGTGAGATTTCGTTCTTTTTATGGCTGAATAATGTTCCATATCACATCTTATTTATCAACTCATATATTAATGGACACTTAGGTTGCTTCCGTAATTTGGCTATTGTAAATCATGCTGCTATAAACACAGGGGTGGATGTATCCCTTTGAATTAGTGTTTTTGTATTCTTGGGTATATGACCAGTAGGGCCATTACTGGAGAGTAGTTCTATTTTTGACTTTTTGAGGAAACTCTATACTGTTTTCTAGAGTGGTTGCAACAGTTTGCACTCCCACCAGGGGTATATGAGTTCTTTTTTTTCCACATCCTTACCAACACCTGTTGTTTCTTGTGTTGCTGATTTTAGTCATTCTGACAGGTGTGAGGTGATAACTCATTGTAGTTTTGATTTGCATTTCCCTGAAGATAAGTGATGGTGAGCATCTTTTCATGTGTCTGTTGGCCATCTGTTTGTCTCCTTTGGAGAAATGTCTGTTCATGTCTTCGGCCCATTTTAAATTGGATTATTTGTTTCTTTTTGGGTGTTGAGTTTTATCAGTTCTTTGTATATTTTGGATACTAACCTTTTATTGAATATGTCATTTTTCCCCATTCATTTGTATTGAATATGTCGTATTTTCCCCATTCCCTACATTGCCTTTTAGTTTAGTTCATTGTTTCCTTCACTGTGCAGAAGCTTTTTATTTTGATATAGTCCCAATAATTTTATTTTGTTTTGTTTTGTTTGTTTGTTTGCTTTTGTTCCCCCTGCTTCAGGGGACCTGTCTAGAAAAAAATTGCCACAGACTATGTAAGAGAAATTACTGCTTATGCTCTTTTCTAGGATTTTTATGGTTTCATATCTCACATTTAGGACTTTAATCCATTTTTTAAAATTTTTATTTATTTATTTTGAGAGAGCATACACATGCATGAGTGGGGGAGGGGAAGAGAGAGAATCCCAAGCAGGCCCCACGCTGTTAGGGCAGAGCCCAACACAGGGCTGGATCCCAAGAACACTGAGATCATGATCTGAGCTGAAATAAAGAGTGACTTAATCAAGAGTGACTTAACAGACTGGGCCACCCAAGTGCTCCAGTATTTAATCCATTTTGAATTTATTTTTGTGAATGGTGAAAGAAAGTGGTCCAATTTCATTTTTTTGCATGTTGCTGTCTAGTTTTCCCAGTACCATTTGTTGAAGACACTGACTGTCTTTTTCACATTGGATATTCTTGCCTGCTTTGTTAAAGATGAATGACCATGTAATTGTGGGTTTACCTCTGGGTTTTCTTTTTTTTTCTTTTTTTTTTTTTCAACGTTTTTTATTTATTTTTGGGACAGAGAGAGACAGAGCATGAACGGGGGAGGGGCAGAGAGAGAGGGAGACACAGAATCGGAAACAGGCTCCAGGCTCCGAGCCATCAGCCCAGAGCCTGACGTGGGGCTCGAACTCACAGACCGCGAGATCGTGACCTGGCTGAAGTTGGACGCTTAACCGACTGCGCCACCCAGGTGCCCCAACCTCTGGGTTTTCTATTCTGTTCTTTGTTCTATGTGTCTATGTTTGTGCAAGTACTATAATGTTTTGATTACTACAGCTTTGTACTATAACTTGAAGTTTAGACCTGTGATATCTCCAGCTTTGCTTTTCATTTTCAAAATTGCTTTGGCTATTCAGGGTCTTTTGTGGTTTCATACAAATTTTAGGATTCTTTGCTCTAGTTCTGTGAAAAATGTTGGTATACTGATAGTGATTGCATTAAATGTGGAGATTGCTTTGGATAGTATAGACATTTTAACAATGTTTGTTCTTCCAATCCATGAGCATGGAACGTCTTTCTATTTCTTTGTGTCTTCTTCGATTTCTTTAATCAATGTTTTGTAGTTTTCATAGTACAGGTCTTTTACCTCTTTGGTTAGGTTTATTTTTAGGTATCTTATTATACCTAATTATATTTATATATATATAATTATACCTAATATATACCTAATTATGTAATATGTATATAATTATATATTAATCCCAATTATATATAGGATTATTTTCTTAATCTCTCTTTCTGCTACCTCATTATTGATGTATCGAAATGCAACAGAGTTCTTTATATTCATTTTGTATCTTGTGACTTTACTGAATTTGTTTATCAATTCTAGTAGTTTTCTGGTAGAGTCTTTCAAGTTTTCTATATATACTATCATGTCATCTGCAAAGGGTGAAAGTTTTACCTCTTCCTTTCCAATTTAGATGCCTTTTGCTTCTTTTTGTTGTCTGATTGCTGTGGCTAGGCAAAATTCTTTCTCATGCTTAAGTGCACTGTGGTTGTAAAATCTACCCTGTGGTTAGAGAATCCATTAAAACAATTTAAAATATTTAGAAAAAGACTGTAATCCCTGGGCTCTATCACAATACAGAAAAAGGCAGAATAAAAACTTGTACATAATATCTTGAGTATATCAAAATATTTCTATTCTAAAAAATACTGGAATATTAATATTAACAGTGGTCATTTGGGGATGATAGCATTGAGTGACTTGCTATCTTTTAAAAGATGGATGTATTGGGGCGCCTGGGTGGCGCAGTCGGTGAAGCGTCCGACTTCAGCCAGGTCACGATCTCGTGGTCTGTGAGTTCGAGCCCCGCGTCAGGCTCTGGGCTGATGGCTCGGAGCCTGGAGCCTGTTTCCGATTCTGTGTCTCCCTCTCTCTCTGCCCCTCCCCCGTTCATGCTCTGCCTCTCTCTGTCCCAAAAATAAATAAACGTTGAAAAAAAAATTTAAAAAAAAATAAATAAAAGATGGATGTATTTTAATTTGTGTTGTAGAATAGTGGAATAAGGTCTACTCCTAAGTGTTCTGTAAAAGTTAACAAATTAAAGCCTAGAAACTCGTTGCTTTTTTTTTTTGAAAAGCATTAAAAAATATGAATAAATAGGAGATCAAATATTATTTGTTAGAACTTATGGGACAGGAAGATAGTTAAATGCAATATTGTTTTGAATATTTACAGTAAGAAAGGATGTAACAGAAGCAACTTAAAAAATAAATAGCTTTGTTTTGTTTTGTTTATTTATATTTGTTATTATAAAAATTTTAAACATACCCAAAAGTAGAGAGAATACTATATATAAAATAATCCATATATCTACTACTTGGATTTTAAAATTGTTAAAACTTTTTCTGTATTTGCTTCATCTATTTTTTATAAAGTCTTTTAAGATAAAATATTGACATCATGACATTTTATTCCTAAATACTTCATGGATTTCTTAGAAAATGAAAACAGTTTCCCACATAACTACAAATCTGTTATCACAACTAAAAATATAACATAATTACCTTACACTATCTAGTACTGAGCCCATATTTAAATTTTAAATATTCTGTCCTGTCCCCAACATATCTTTTATAGCCAGTTATTGAAACCAGGATCCTAATGGAGGGACACATAGTACATTGATTTGTGATGTATTTTGACTGTTTTTATCTACAACACCTGCTTTTTCCTCACTCCCTCCTTTACTTCCTTCCTCTCCATGATAGTAACTTGTTGATGAGACTGGGCCAGTTGTCTTGTAGAACAACCTGCTTTTTAAATGTGTTTAATTGCTTTGTGGTGGTGCTGTGTTAGCTTGTTCTTCCAGCTCCTGTTTTACTATAAACTAGAGGTTCAATCTTTAGGAGTGATGACATTCAGGTTGAACATTTTAGGCACAAATATTTTATGAGCGAAGCCACCTAGTTCCTAACACATCCCATTAGGAAATGCATGCTATATGGTTGCCCCTCCATCATCATGCCAAGACTGATCTCTGAGCCAAAGAGGCCCCAGGTAGATTCCTTCCCACAAAGCCATATTTCTCCCATCCAACCTACATTGATGCTTACTACCACGTAGCTGGATTTTAAGATTGATCACTTTTTTAAAAAAATAGAGTCCTCCGTATAAGTTCATACTTAAATATACTTAATTTTAGAAAGCCCTTGAATTATATGAAAACTGTTTTTGACTTTGAAATATGACCACACAAAAGCAATGTCCTATAATGAGCAATAAAACCATTGTATTAGACCAAATGATGTAATTTTTCTTCAGCTATAAGCTCAATTCCTTTAAAACTTTCCTGTGTGTTGTACTAAATAAAAATTTTGATATGTTTCATTCATATGGCAGAACTTATGGTTTTTGCTGTATTAAGTATCCAGGGGCCCTAACATTGCTTCTTTTCTGGTGCTCTCAGAACACAGAACACAAATGTGCTTTTGTGTGCTTTGTGGCTTGCCATCTGCCAATCAAAACTGACCGTTCCCTCTGTGCCAGCCTCTTGCATGGTTCCTGGGTTTTTGCCAGTTCCTAAACCTGGCAATAGAACTTATGCTGCAAAAATTTGTGTTTCTACATTTCCTACTCACTTTAAATTCTGGGCAAAAATAAACTCTTTTTCTTTGGGAGGGTACTTAAATCTTCCTTCTTAACTTTGAACTCTGGGCACATGCACTATATGAAAGGTGCTAAAATTTATGCAATTTAAATAAAGATTTAAATGAACACCTATAGGGGCACACCTTTAAGGGTCCAACTTCGGCTCAGGTCATGACCTCTCCGTTCATGGGTTTGAGACCCACATGGGGATATGTGCTGACAGCTCAGAGCCTGGAGCTTGCTTTGGATTCTGCATCTAGCTCTCTCTCTGTCCCTATCCCACTCATGCTCTGTCTCTTTCTTAAAAATAAATAAACATTGAAAAAAATTTAAAAAAATAAATGAATGCCTATAACCATGATCAACTGTGTATATTTGTTGTGATGGTCCCTAAGACATCATTTTCTTAATTAATGGAATATGGACTAGATTTGTTGATATATTAGCAACATTTCAGAATGGCATCTAGAATGCGGCACCTAACTTGCTCTTCAATTTTATATTATTCTTAGTAGCATTTTCCTTGGAAGCCATGTGCTTAAAATGAGTAGGGATTGATCACTTAACTTAGTGTTTAACTTAGCAGATATAAATCTTAGGATGCTTTGTCCTTAGGTTGTTTTTGCATTAGCAAAAATATACCTGTTTAAATATGGGTTGTTGGAAACAATGTAAAAGTTAGAAATACTAGAAAGGTAGACAAAGAAGAAGTAGGTAGAAATAGAAACATTTATTTTTCACAGTTACCAATAATCTGCTTTCCTTTTTAGAAATGCCTTTGACTGGGAGGGATTATATATTGTATGTTCTCCAAACTGTTATGTAAAATTTTATTTCTCCATGAGTTCTTAAGCTAGAAGCCAAAACAATGTTTTGGGGGGCCTAAGTGCATTGCTTGATCTTGCAAAGCCTATTTCATGGTCTGCTGGATTCTAATGGAGATAGTTGGTAATAAGATAATGTTTATTTATATAGAAAATAAATTTATAACAGAGTGCAAAAAGCATGTAAGCAAGCAGTACCAGCTTTAAAAAATTTATAGTAAAACCATATGGATGTTTCTAGTTTCTCCAGGAAAACACTTTCCTCACACATATACTACAGATACCTCACGGACATACCTATAAACATATATACTTTCCTTTTACTCAAAGGTATATGTGTACCTTGAGGTGTCATTGTGGGGGATTCTTACTCTCTAATTTGAGCTTTAGGATTCTTCTATCCCAAGAGCTATTCATCAGCTTGCTGCTCCTTGAAATCGATTGATAGCAAATGTTGAATTTATTTGCTTAAAGCAAGTTCTGTGCCCCAGTTAAGTGATTTATATATTTCACCATCTAAGAACAGTAAAAGAAACTTCTATAGTGTCTTTTGCTGACCTTGATAGCTGATGTGTTAATAACATTTCAGACAGACGATTTGCAGTAGGCTTTTTGCCCAAAGCTCTGTAGTAAATTATTGCTGCATTGCAGATTACAATTTAATTCCTAAAAAAAAAAAAAAAAAAAAAAAAAAAAAAAGCCTGTATTCTCAGATCCTTGTTTGGGCTGCAGAATCTAAAACCACACTCAGCCTGTGGCATCTTGGAAAAACCATCCTTGTAGATGGAACTTAATGTTATTCATAAATATGCTGTGTGCCAAAAAATGTATAGTGTGATACCTTGATTAGTGAAAACTCTGGGAACTGATCTCCTTTATAATGAAATTGGCAGTATTAAAACTGTGGGAAGTGAAGCTTTGTATGTGGTAAGGCTTGACAAATGACACTGCACAGTTTCCAATTGTTCCATCTAAATACAGGCAGACAGGGCTACAATGAGCAAAATTGTGAGGCTTTCAAAATATGTTTCACCTCCTTTTTACTTTACCTCCTTAAACCACTGGCTTCCTGCTGTCTTTACTCTGAGCTTTGCCCAAAGAGGAAGCATTTATAACTTTCACTTCTACCAGCTTGCCTAGTTGACTAAATACTTTTTGATGAGCACTTGCAAAATGGCAATCTGTGTCCTGAGTTTGTCAGGCACAACTGCTTCCCCCTCCCCCCCCCCCCCCCCCCCCCCCCCCCCCCCCGTCCACAGTGTTTTGTTTTGTTGGCTTTTATGAGTTAGTTGCCAATGTTTGAAGATACAAACAGTTTTACAGAAAAATAGGGATCAGCATCTCTCTTGAAATATAAGAAGCTCTTGAAATATTTGTAACCACCCAGGCTTTCCCTTGGCCACCCTCAGTTGAAGCTGGATGACAACTGTTCACTGTTGACAGGGCGTGTCTTCTGCTTTAAGTATCCCCTCCCCCCACCTCAACTGCTTCACTTGCTGTCCCTTGTGGGCGTTTGTTTTGACTCTTGTATTTAATGACAGTTTTATCCTAACCAGCACTTATGTTTTATGAACGTAAGTTTTATACCTAGTCATTCAAATTATCAAGGGAAAGACTATCTTAAAAGACTGTCTGACCTTGGGGAGCAAGTATGTGAGACTCAAGTCATGAGGTGTCTAGGTCATGAAAGTAAAGTTGAGTTATTCCTATCAGATACTTGGGGTTTTTTTTGTTTTGTTTTCCTTAGAATACCCCTTTCTTCCAGTGTCTCCCTTTCTTTCTACCCGCCCTGGGTCACCAGTGGCAGTTACAGAGATGGCTGCATCTAGATGAAATTGTGTTCTTCATCACCGTGACCTGCTGAAACCTACACTGCCCTGCCCTTCAGCAGGTCACTCCGCGCACCTTTTCCAATCAACGTTTCCCCAAACCTTCCAGCTGTCTTGACAACGGGGTTACTATTGGGCTTATTTACTAAAATCCAGTAGCATGATTTCTCCTCATTTACTTCTATCCTAAATCATAGGAGGCCTATTTCGTGTTTTCCAGCGGAATCGATGCTATTTTCTTTAGTATTTTGTCATATTTGTATATTATATATCATACTTTTACCCTCCTGTATGGAGTTCTGAAGCTAACACCTCAATCTTTGGTGTTTTTTTTTTCCTGTCTTGCTTATGAAATATCTGATGAATAAGTGTGTCATTGGAACACATTCTCTTCATTAATAGAGGTATTACTGCAAGCCTATGTTAATGTCCCACTGGAAATAAGCCTGCAGGAGTGCTCATATTTTCAACAGGTTTTATTTGCTGAATTTCTCCCTGGTGCATTCTTTCAGAATAAGGTAAGGAAATGCATTTTTATGCCTGACATTTGGGTTTTATTTTAATACTGCCCATTGTTTTCACATACAGTTGTAAACACTGCCGCCTAAGGCTGCTTTGTAAAATTGCTTGTCTTAGAAACCTGTTGATCATAAAAACCTAATTTTGGGCTTTTCTGTTCTGCCCTAAGTTGAGTGTGCTCAATAAATGTAGACAGACCAGCCTGAGTACATTCCTGCAAGTCTACTCAAGAAGGGATCATGTACAATGCTTTCTATTCTATCTACCTGGGATGTGTGGTGGTGGGATTTTAGTAATAAAATATTTGTCAGGGGCACTGGTAGTATTAAAATAATATCCTTAAACGGAGAATATTCCTTTCTCATATGAGCTTAGATACAAAGGCTTAGTTATCGAAGCATGACAGAATATAGCATGTTCAGAGTCAAGCTAGGACTTCTGTGCTCAGTGACTATAGAGACCTCAGTGTAGTTGAAGGAATATGAACTGGGAGATCAGGGAAAAGCATGTGTGAGACACCAGAGAGAAAGGACATGTGATGGGGAAGAGAGGAATAGCATGAGCTTTAATCAAAAACCTCAAAGGAAGTTCGAGGGATATTTCTTTAATCAGTCTGCGCTTTTCTCTCCCATTTTACTGACTTCCTAAATAAGTAGACATTCCCAAGAGTGTGCCTGTCAGTGGAAAACTAAGTTGGTCCAGTCAAGGCATTGGGCCCAAGAGTTCTGAGGGACCCATTTGAGTAAAATTTTCAATAGTATTGATTATGGTCATTAACTAGACAATTACATTTGAGGATCATTATGGCACCAATAGAATTGCGTTTGAGTAAAATCTAATTTTTAAGTTGCATTTTTTAAAACTGCAGAGAGGTCTCGCTATGGCATGTTCAGAGTCAAGCTAGGACTTCTGTGCTCAATGACTATAGACACCTCAGTGTAGTTGAAGGAATGCCTATGATGTGACTGTAATTCATCTTTTCAGACTTGTCTCTTGTGATATTTGAATGCTGTGTGACATTGAACTGCTGTTTCTAGTCCTTTCCCTTGATGAAAGAGTATGAAATAATAGAAAATATTTATTGGTCTCTGTCGCTGGTTATTGGAACTCCCAAAACCTTTGTAATTTCCTAAGTGATAAGAGCACTAGGAGCATCTTTTGTTCTAATATTTGGTCTTTGACCCTTGTTCTTGACACAGGGTTCCTAAATCCCTTGGAATTTCCTGGGTGATAGGAGTGTCTTTTGTTCTAATGAGGTGACCTTCGATTAGCTGAATGGGGGCTGGTCACTGGAAAGACCAAGCTATGATTAAGAAGTTTGGAACTTTCAGCACTGTCTCCAGTGACATTGCCCCCCCCCCACCTCTCCCCGCCCATCCTCTGGAAAGGGAAGAGGAGCTGGAGACTGAGTTAATGATCAATCATGCCTACATGATGAAGCCTTCATAAAAAATCTCAATAATTTTGGGTTTGAAGACATTTTGGATCTACATGCCTGGAGGGTGGCAAATCCCACCTCCACAGGGAGAGAAACTCCTGTACTTGGGACCCTTTCAGACCTCATTCCGTATGTCTTTTCATTTGACTGATCATTCATACCCTCTATAGTATCCTTTATAATAAACCAGTGTTGCAGGATTTTTTACCTCAATACTCAGGGTTCATTGTCTTACTGCTTCGAAGAATGAAGAGGTGGACACAAAATAAGCAGCAGGCAAAAGTTTATATTAGAGTATATGATCAGAAGGTAAGAATACTAGGAAAGTTCTCTTTACAGAGAGGGGACGTTTGAAAGTGAATGCCCATGACAATAGGCAAGGGTCTTTGTTTTATAAGGGTCTGGTCACCTCATCCCTTCCTTCCCCTTTGTTCCTTCTCAGGTCCTACCCTTCTTGGCTTGATAGCTCTAGATGCTGGGTTGTCCATTTCTGATTGGCTCTGTTCCACTGTATGAAGGGTGGTCTATGGCCATACCATTCCTTGGGGGGCATATGTTTTATGGTCTACCAGTTATTTTTAGTTAGGTCTGTTGTCAAATTCCTGAGGAAAACCTGAGGGGGAATAGGTGGCGTCTGTTACATTCTTGAGGAACCTTATGCCTGAGGGGGTTTTCTGTGATCAGATACTCCCAGCATTGTTCCAGAATATGTGTTTTTGCCCACCCAGGTACCTCAGGTCCTAATCTTTCTTTTCTGCCCACTGAATCCTATCTTTAACTATCATACCAGTAAATGTAATTGTTTTCCTGACTTCTAGCAAATTCTAACAAATTATTGAGCCCAAAGATGGGGTTGTGGGAACTCCAAATTATAGACGATAAATAGGTCAAAGGACAGGTGACTGCAATTGGTGTCTAAAATGGAGGCAGTCTTGTGGGACTGAAAACTTATGGGATGTGATGCTAACTTCAAATAGATAGTTTCAGAATTGAATTGAGTTACAGAGCAACCATCTGGTATTGTAGAGAATTGCTTGATGTGTGGAAAAACCCACATATCTGGCATCAGAAGTATTAAGTGTATGAGTAAAGGGAAACACAGAAGTGCTTTTCCTAGACAATGGAGAAATATCCTTCTATGCACTTCTGCTCTTTACATGCCACCCACATTTGAAGACCCAGCTCAAATGTCACTGACTCCATGAAGATTCCAACATCATCTCATCAGAAGTAATCTCTCCCCCACTATATTTGCCTTATATTTATAGTTGCTTGTGCTTCTGTCTTAATTCTCACAAGTGCATATATATGTGTGTGTGTGTGTGTGTGTATATATATATATCTCCATCTTCTCACTGTGTCCTCACATGGCTGAAGGAGCAGGGGAGCTCTCTGGGGTCCTTTTTTATAAGGGCACTAATCCCATTCATGAGTGCTCCACCCTCATGTCCTGGTCACTTCCAAAGGCCCTACTTCCAAACACCATCACATTGGGGATTAGGTTTCAGCATATGAATTTGGAGGGGGAGGGGGGAATACATTCAGTCTAAAGAATGTTGCATTGACATATAGTCACTATTAATATTTTGGCATTTTATTTCCAATCATATTTTTACATACACATATATAACACACACACATAACACACATAAACACACATTTGGAGGGAGGAAAAACTCTCTCACTTATTTAATATCAAGGCTCAGAAAGGGCAGATGCTCAAGGTCATTATTGATTTTTTAAAAGTTTTTTTATTATGAAAAATGTAAAAATATACATAAAAGTATTCATAAAATTGTATAAATCTCCATCCTCAGCCTCAGTAATTATCTCATAACCGATCTTGTTGCCCTCACAAAACACAGACAAATAGGAGGGAGTAGTAGAATCACCTATGCCCTCACACATTTTTCTGCCTCCTGTATTATTTTGGAAGAAATCCTAGATACTAGTATGTGTTTCTAAAAGATAAGGATTCTTTTTTTTTTTAAAGCATAACCACAAAGCATTATCACAAATATAACTAACAATGTTCCTTCTTACCGTCAAAATCCAGTTAGCATTCAAATTTCCAAATGTCTCCAAAATGTCATAGTTTCTGTCTTTATTTGCATTTTTACCTGAATTTATTTAAATTATTTAAAATCAAGCCCACATATGATTAACATGATTTTAAGCCTCTCAGTCTATGCATTTCATACCTTTTCTCTCTTTTTTCCCTTGTGATTTATTTGGTGAAGCAACCACATCATCTAGCCTGTACCTTCCTACAACAAATTCTCTATTAATTTTTATTCAAATAAAACCTCAGAGTTTATAGCTACCCTTGGTCTACCATGAGAGGGAAAGGAATTAGAATTTACCGGAAGATATAATTAGCAAGCCATGTATGGTGTCTGAAGGATAGCTTTTGTGTCCTGACGTTTCATTGGCATTAAAATCATATCCATATGATCATGAAATTTCAAACTCAAAAGCATGAGCTTTTTCAGAAATTAATTTCTAAAAAGTGTCTAGTCCTTGCATAGCATTCCATATACTACTGTATCAAAACCCTAGAGGTGCTTGCTAAGAAAATCTAATGCCATGAGTTTAAAGTCAATAATAAACATAGTTTATTGTCTTTTTGTGTGTGGTAACATTGTATTAAGACAAAACAAAGCAGTATAAAAAAACACTAAAAAGAACATAAGTATTTTGAAAGTATAATTGAAAGTATTAGAAAAATGTAATTGTCAAATTCTCAAAGGTCTTGGACATTGTATTCTTGGTCTTTTGTTTGTTTGTGTTTCAAGAAACAAAGACACACTCAAGCTGACTCAGGTGAGAGGCATTTGTTGTCAGGATGCATGGGAAAGAGTGGAAGACCTGGAGCTGCCATCTGGTCAGGAATCACTGGGCACAGCAGCGGTCCTTCAGTTGGCCTGCAGCACTCCATGAGACCCAGTGGAAGCTCTAAAAGCTATTGTCTTCAAAGCCAGTAACCTTACTCTGGAAGGGCTCCATATGACAATGACCCACAGGGCATCATCTCTGCTTCTATTCCTCTTGCCTCTATTGACTTGTCTCCATTTTCCTTCTCTCAGAGGCATGGGTTTTTTTTTGATGCTCTATGGCTTTTACCACCTCATAACTTTTGCAGATAGGTAAATACCTTCTTCTTCCTTCATTCATTCTGGGTGTCTCTCCGCCTCTGATTCTACTACTCCCTCCTATTTGTCTGTGTTTTGCATTTACACACTACTTTGGGAGACTCTGAGTCAGTTCCTCCCCATTGTCCTTTTCTTGCAGAGCACGAGTACCAGGTATGTTTTTAGTTTTTACTGTCTGGTTATATTTATCTTTTTGTATACTCCCTAGCTTAGTTAGTGGAATCAGTGGTCCAAACCATGAACCTGGGAGTCTTCCTTTATCTCATCTTCACTAGCCAAATGGTCACCAGCTACCACTGATTCTACATCATGAAGTGCTCCCAGATGATCTTGATCTCCTTGGCTACTCCCTTATTATCTTCCATTAGGATTATTATAGCACTCTGGTGGGTCTTCCCATCTCTAATTTCTTCCTTTGCTCTAACCTCCACATTATCACCAGAGTGATCTTTGAAAACTACAATTTTTCAAAAGTGGTATTTGACTTGCTTTTAAACTTAAAAAAAATGCCTTATTGTCTATGGCATAAAATATAAACTCCCTAAAATGCCCTACAAGGTTCTTCACCAGTCATCCCCATACTCCTCTCCAGCTTCATTTCCCACCAGCATCCTCCCATGGGCACTGTTCTCCAGCCACTAAGAATTATCATCAGTACCACAAACAAATTATTGCTTATTATTCCTCTATGCCCTTTCTCGTGCTGTTCCTCCTCCTTGAAATATCGACACCTTCTGCCTCCCTTCTGCGCCTATTAAAATTCTACTGCCCTTCAAGGCAAAACTAAAGGTCATTTCATCAATGATTCCCCAGGATGATGGAGCTATTCACCTGCGGTGTTTCCGCAATATTTTATATGCTTGTGTCAGAACACGAATCACATCATCCTGTGGTTATTTACTCCCACGACTATTTCTACCATTGCTGTGGGGACTCTTTTAGGATATGTTCTATGATTTATCCTGCTGACCCCTGATGAGTGCAAGACCTGACACACAGTAGGCATTGACTAGCAAAAGTAGTTATTGTATAATAATAGCCATGAAATTATTCTTCTTGCTCTAGTGTTTACAGCTCTTTGTTTATATTAAGGACACAAAATTGTTAAGGCATCATTTGTGAAACATTATCTTCCTGAAATATGCACAAAATGAAGTTGCTGCCAGTGACAACTCTAGCTAAAAAGGAAATCTATTGTTACTAAACTTCACTAATTACCTTACCAGCAGCTATCACTAGAACTTCTGCTTGGGAACAAAAATCTCTTTTTGTTTTGTTTTGTTTTTTTATGAGTAAAAGTTATCTTTCTGATTAGAAAGTGCATAGGAATGTTATATTATTGTCTGAAAAGCATCATTCTGCTTTCTGTCCATATCTTTTGCTCTCATGTAGAACAGATAAAAGAGAGTCCCTGGGGGTCCCGAATCTGTGGGAAATGATTCAGCAGCAGGTCTTGAATGAGGAAAATCAAAAAAATTATTCTTTGACCTAAAATACTCATGTCCCACAATGACCAGATCTTTCAAGGATTCCGGTGCTAAGTTATTCTGAAGTCTACTTCCAGAGCCTTTCCTTTCTACGCCCGTGCCATATGCCCCCCACGTGATTGTCTCATTATGATTACCCTGAGGTGGGAAGAGGGGAGTTGATTTTAAAAACTGGCATTTTATTTTTTTAATTTTTTTTAATGTTTATTTATTTTTGAGACAGAGAGAGACAGAGCATGAACGGGGGAGGGTCAGAGAGAGAGGGAGACACAGAATCTGAAGCAGGCTCCAGGCTCTGAGCTGTCAGCACAGAGCCCCGATGCAGGGCTCGAACTCATGGACTGTGAGATCATGACCCGAGCCGAAGTTGGACGCTTAACCGACTGAGCCACCCAGGCGCCCCAAAAAACTGGCATTTTAAAAAAGGTTTAATTTTTGAAAAAGTTGGCCTTTTATTTTATTTTTTCATGTAAAATTAAAATTTGGTCTTCAAATAGCTGACTTTATCATGTGACTTTTCTTGTATAACTACTAAAAACTCAAAAGCAAACAACAAACAGAAACTACACCATGATTAACTTTTTTTCATGAGAAATAGCTTCCTGTGGTTGTTAAGGAGTTATGGTGCTAAGTTTATATTTTAATGCTGTGTTTCAACTACCTGTGTGATCTTGGGCAAGTTACATGGCGTCTCTGTGCCTAAGTTTCCTCATCTGTAAAATAGAAATTATAAAGCTATCTACTTCTTTGGGAGTTGTGGATTAAACAAAATGTTGCTTACACATTGCTTAGAATGATGTCTAGAATATAGCAAGGGCAATATAGTGTTTGAAAATATACAAATATTCTCCTAAGAGTTAATAATGTATGTTAGTGTTGTCTGTTAAGTTGTGCACTTTGGTAGGAAAAAAAAGATTGAGAACTATAGCTTTACTTATTTGTTTTTAACTTTTGAAGCACTGTCCCATGTATTATCTTATTTGATCTTTACCACAATACCCTGGGAAAAAGGAATGATACATAAGGTATTAACATCTGAATGGCTTGCCCTAGGTAATCCAGAGAATCAATGGCAGGAAGAAAGGTGCAGGTAGAGTCTCTTGGCTTTCTAGGGGCATATGCATTTTTACAAAATTGGACTATCTGATTAGAAATCAATATACATTATGTTTAAAATTTTTTTATTGACAAAATGACAAACTTTAGCCTGTTTATTTTTTAAGTGTTTATAAAGATAATTGAAAAATCACTTTGTCCAACATTATCGTACAAAATTCTGAATCCTGATTATTGATTTATTTTGATATTGTCAATAAAAATGTCAATATTTAATATAGTAAAATAGCCTGTGTTTATGACCAGAGCTGTTCAGCAATTGTTAGCTTCTTTCAATAAGTATTAGGAATTTCTGGTGATTCAAGATCCCACCACCAGGTACCAGGGATATATTAGAATCAGAGTAAGTCTTAGGCAAATTCTATCAAGGAAACCATTACTTATCAGTAAAGAGGTACCATATAACCTATTCATGAACCTTCAACACCCTACCCACTGTCATCAGACAATTAATCAATGAGATATTAGGTTTTATTCTCAGGTTCTACCATGGATATAGGAAAAGTAATTATAGACTCAAGCTTTTGAAAAGAAAGCTTTTGTTATTGGTGTAAGATTTACTTGCAGGAAGAAACAAGAGAGCATCTTTTAGTTAGAAATCAGACACTTCAATCCTCAGGGCATTAAAAATGACTCAAGTTTATATTTCAAAAATTGGAATAATAACAGTAAATTAGATCAAAATTGAATTAGGAAATTAAAATATACAAGGGAGACACAGTAAATAAAGTACATATAGATTTGAAAAGAAATTCAGATATACATTGACAGGAATGAGAGTAATGGTATTATTTTGGAAGAAGAAAAAGCAGTATGACATCGAAGGGCCCATGAAATTGGTTCCAGAGAGTAAAATTTAAGGGTTTTTTAAAATAAATTAAGATTATAAATTCTAGAACATTTAATATATATTTCTGTTGATTATATAGGGACTATTTTTGTCATCATATTCTCTCCTTTTTGGACATAAAAATCCACACATTTATACCTATATATGTTTTAGCCTCAACTCTGCCTTTTTAATCACTCATATTGTTCACTGTAAGAAACACCTGAGGAAGGTGAAGAAGTGTAAGAAGTGGGTTAGAAGGAACCTCTTGGTAGGCAGCAGCGAACTACAACTGTAAAGGAGGTAAAGGCAGAATGAATCCTTATAGCCACTATTAGAGAGTGGCTTTTTAAATTCATAACACTGTTGTGGTTATTTGTCCTGTGTCTCCATGCACTTACTTCCAGACTTCCTTGTTGTAGTGTTGTATTGCCAATTATATGGAATTGACTCACACAATTACGGAGGCTGAGAAGTCCCACAGTTTGTCATCTGCAAGCTGGAGACCCAGGAAAGCCAGCAGTGTGGTCTGAGTACAAAGGCCTGAAACCAGAAGGACCAGTGGTGTAGGAGCCAGTCTGAAGGTTGAGGACTGGAGTGCCCAGAGTGTAAGTCCAAGTCTAAGGGCAGGGGAAGACTGGTTTCAGCTCAAACATTCAGGCAGAGAGAAGAAATTCTTCCCTCCTCTATCTTTTTGTTGTAATCAGGTCCTCAACCAATTGGATAATGCCCACCTACATTGAGGAGGGCCATCTGCTTTACTTTCTCTAGGAAATGCCCTCACATACACATCCAGAAATAATGTTTACCAGATATCTAGGTACTCTGTGGCTCAGTCAAGTTGACACATAAAACTGTCACAAGTATATGTGGTCTTTCCAGGGATATACTGAGCCCCATTTATGATTGCTATTTCAATTTTTCTTACAACTTCAAGAGAGTGGTGATCCAATAGCCCACTCCTCTGAATTCCATTTATTCTGATTGCCTAATTCTTCTTTGTAGCCATAGAATTCTGTAGCTCCCTCCCAGGTCAATCTCCTTCTCGCTCTGGTACCCTGGAAAATAGAGTCTTGGGATCTGATGGAACGTTGCATTCTTTTATATTCTTCAGAACATACAATTCTTAAAAATACCTAATATTATTTTAGTTAAAAGTATATATTTTATGTGGTTTTGTCTGACTCCAGGTCATGCCTTATGGAGTCTTTCTACTAATATTTTCCATGAATCAGAAAATGTCTTTTCACTGATGTATTTATATTTATATGTTACTATATTCTTCATGGATATAATAAATGATTCAGTAAGATCTGCTTGATTGAATATAAAACTGAATAGAAACTTTGTTTGTTTGATTATTTTTTGTTAGCCTTTTCCTTTCCATGTATCATTGTGGATTTATGGCTTTTCAGATTTAAAGTATGACAGTCAACTTGAGCCAACTTTTTCTGTTTGATGCTCAGATTATCATAACTTTGGCCAGTGGGACCCCCAATTTGATTGCCTCTGGTGTAATTTTGACATGACTCCATAAACTTTGAAAGCTTTCTTGCTTGTTGGCCAATAAGATCTTCATTTGCCTTGTACCTTCTTGCCCCAGACATGGCATGTCATTTTTCTAGGAAACCTGGAAAAAAATAGCATTGGAGGCCATAAAACCTTGTGCTAGTTTTGAAAGTAACATTTTAGAAGTGACATTATAGAACTAGGGAAGAAAGTTGTGGGGGGGTTTCATTTGTTTTGTTTTTTAAATTGTGTAAAGATATAAGATAATTTTGCCTCATTTCCCATGGGAAATTTTCAATCCCATTCTGTCAGTAGGGTGTTCCTACCTTCATTCTTGATTTTAAAATATTACCTTCTTTCTTTTACACTATACAATATATACTACACTTCTATGTATGTCTTATTGAATTCTAGATTCCCAGCACAATCAACATAATTAGTTATTTACTAACAATATTAGAGTTCCACGGTAAAAATACAACGTTAATACAAACCATAAAAGGACTAGACTAAAGTCTAAACATTTCTATGTATTTCCTTTAAATTTTAAACTGCATACTCTAAGGATTTGCAGGTAATTGCTTTGTTCTAGAAATTATGTAGTTTTTGGGTGGCTATATAATTACTAAGTGATTGATAGTTTGGTTCAATTGTTTCCATTAGCTTTCCTTTTGAAGGCTTTGGCATATTATCAGCTGAAAATCCAAATGCTTAAAACAGTGGAAACTTTTAGCTGCTAGTTTTTTCTTGGTGGCTACTGTCAATGAGAAGAGAGAAGAGTCTGTTCTACTTGAGATTAAGTGAAACGCAAATAGCTCAATCTTTGAAATTCTGTACATCATCTGTAACACCATCATCCCTAATAAAAACATATTGTTAAACTATATTGAATTTCTAGAATATCAGAATCTATATATTTTATGTACTTACATATTTTTTATTGTATTATTTTTTAATTATTTTTAAAAATTTATTTATTTATTTTGAGTGAGAGAGCGTGAGTAGAGCATGGGGCAGAGAGTGAGGGAGAGAGAGAATCCCAAGCAAGCCCCATGCTGTCAGTGCAGAGCCCAACATGGGTCTCAATGTGGGGCTTAAACCCGTGAACCCTTGAGATCATGACCTGAGCAGAGATCAAGAATCGGACACTTAATTGACCCTCCCCTGGTTATATATATTTTAAACTTTACTAAATCCTCTTCTGATCTTTCAAGTTTTTAAATTTATTTTGCTTCTTTTTCTGAGCTACAAATTCTTTTTTATTTTATAATCTGTAACATCCCTTTAAAAACCCAGCATCTCATGACTTACATTGTTATACCAAGTTTAAAGTGTATCAATCTAAATCTCCCAATTAGGATCCTATTAACCTAGTACAGTCAAAGTCTTTAATTTTGCTTCAGGAATATCAAGGCAAAAACTCATATTTACAACTCTTGTGATTATCAGAGAACAAAGCCTGGATACATGGACTTTTACACATGGGTCACAACGAGTCAAAGTAATGGGTCAAAAACACTTTGTACATATTATTGGTGTCCTTGGTTTAAAAACAGGTCTAATAAACACAGTTATTTTTCAGAAGTCTTTAGATAAGTACAAATAGATATTTTCTTAAGACCTAAAAATTCAGAATTCTAAAATCCAACTAAGAATGCTATAAAAATATCAAGAGTATATCAAAATAAAATGCAGTCAATTTAAAAAATAAGTGGAAAATGTGGAAGATTTTATGCTCAAGTGGAAACTTTTCTATGGTTTCATATAATTTTCGGATCATCCGGGTCCCGTTAGAATTGTATTTGTAAAGAACGTGCAGGTTTACAACTACAACACATTTCAGTTGCAATTCATTTCAAATGAAAGAAATATCATGTTTTACATAAAATGATAGCTCTTTAGTTGTAGTGCAGAAATTCAAATTCTTAAATAGAAACAAATATGCTGTGCCCAAGATTTCCAATTTCATATCTTATGGTAATTGCACTTGTAGCTATAGTATACAATGTAAAATTGTATTTCTTAAAACTTTATGCAAACCAATAGAAATTTCATTTTTATTATGCAATATTTTTTAAAGTTAGAATTTTATTTTAGTTATATTATTATTTTATTTAGTTATATTTAGTTTAGTTATATTTTATTTAGTTATATTATATTAGTTTAGTTATATTATTATTTTTATTTTATTTTATTTTATTTTATTTTATTTTATTTTATTTTATTTCATTTTTTGAGGGAAAGATAGAGAGCATGCAAGTGCACATGAGCAGGGGAAGGGCAGAGGGAAAAGAAGAGAGAGAATTTTAGGTAGGCTTCACGAAATGTGAGATCATGACCTGAGCCGAAATCAAGAGTCAGATGCTCAATAGACTGAGCCACCCAGGCACCCCTAAAATTAGAATTTTAGACTTAAAGTGAGCCAAATATATGTTTAACTCATTAAAGAGGGACCGAGCAGGATGGCAAAGTTGGATCAAAGGAGAATTAAAAACAGAATGCTAAAGTAAAAGTACTAAATTAAGTGCAAAATAGGACAATAAAGCTTTAATCTCTGGGGTTGTATTTTCTACAGGATAGAAATCATTTACATCTCTACCAGACCAAAATCACTTGCAACTTATCAATTTTCTACAAGTTAAAACCTAACTTCATGAGTCTGAACTTTAATCAATGGTAAATAGTAAGTTAAAAATATAATCCCCTAGGCAGCTGACTTATTAGCCAATGCCCCAGTATGTCAGTGAAAGGACACAGCCATGCTTTTGCCTTATTTCCATATATTGGATAAATTTTTCCTAACCAGGGGTATTTAAAACACCAGCAACAACAAAAACATCCTCAAACTTGTAATGAATGTTTTAGAAATAAAAGTGAGATAAAATATGAATATTTTATTAAAGAAAAGAGAGGTAATTAGGTCAACCCCTTCCCCGGTTTTCTAGAACAAGTGTTTCCTGTTTGCAGATTGTAAACTGATATCTTTTCTCCCTTTTCCTCTCTCTCTCTCTCTCTCTCTCTCTCTCTCTCTTTTTTTTTTTTTTTTAGTCTATTTATTTTTGAAAGAGACAGAGACAGTGTGAGCAGGGAAGGGACAGAGAGAGAGGGAGAAGGAGAGAGAGAGAATCCCAGCAGGCTCCACACTGTCAGCACAGAGCCCGATGTGGGGCTTGAACTCATGAAACTGCCCAGAGATCATGACCTGAGCTGAAACCTAGAGTCAGAGGCTTAAGTGACTGAGCTACCCAGGTACCTCTCCCTCTCTTTTTATTTACTTTCAGAGGCTAACCTCAGGCACAAGCCTATTATCAATTACTGGCATGTTGCTGGTCTTTTTTTTTTTTTTTAAGTTTATATATTATTTTGAGAGAGAGAGAGAAAGAAAGGGGAAGGGACAGAAAAAGACAGAATCTTAAGCACTGTCAGTGCAGAGCCCAGTGAGATGCGCATTCTCATTAACTGTGAGATCTTGACCTGAGCCAAAATCAGGATTTGAGTGCTTAATGGACTGAGCCACCCAAGTGCCCCTTGTTGCTGGTCTTTACCAGGCCAAAGATAACTTTTTATTTTGGAGCTTAAGATAATTTATTTTTTTATACACTCACTTTATGTGACATCCTGACTTTCTGGTTAAAAAATCAACTGTGATATTTAATCAAAATAACCTAATATATATCAACATATTTTATACTTTTTAACCATACATATTTAAAAATAGAAATTTTATATGGCAATGTATTTGGAGCACTCCTTCCCAAACAGTTCTTAAGATTCTTAAAAAAAAATTCTTAATAAATTAATTAATTATTTTCAGGGTAACATATTCTTTCATCTATAAAATGATGAAACATCTATAAAATGATGAAACATCTATAAAACAGCAGATATAGCTGTTTGGATGTCAACATCTATGCACTGTTTGCTGCTAGGCTAATAATTTTCTATTTCACAGTCCTTTGTAATTCAGGCTTACTTGAGGAGAATGGTTATTTTGATCTACATCCTATTATTTAAAAGTTAAGGAATAGACAGCAAAAGAATTAGTTTCTAAAAAATAGACCTTTTCTGGGGATCAGTCTTTGTTCCATTCACCGTGAAGCAGAGTGGCCACCGCTGGCCATTTCTAAGGTGTGACCTCCTCAGGGCTAAGCAACTTCAATAATAATGTTTTGAATATTTAATCTTATGTTGAAATAACTGTATAGAAACTTTTCTGGCATCTCTGAAGAAGGAAATCTGGAAGCTGGTAGGGGCCCACTGCATGGGTTGTTGTCAGTCTAGGAACAAAGTATAAAGGTTATTGGGGTTATCAGGTACTCTTTCATCAATACCAGGTGTTTCACAGGGATCCATATTCCTTAACACAGTCTGGTAGAGGAACCTGGGCCCGTACCCCTTTTAAGAAATAGAGAACAGGACTTTTGCTCCTGGGGCCTTTCAGCAGATAGTTAGTTTTACAAGGCTTGTCCCCAAATTCCTCTCTGCCTCTGTCCCTCTCTGTCTCTCTGCATTTCTCTCTCTGTACTCAGTAAAGTTTCCAGACTTTCCTGGATGTATGAAGAATCAACTAAATTTTAGTTTTCTTTTGTATGCTTCTTTGTCCCATAGATACCAGACTTCATCTGGCCAGGATGAAATTTTTCTATTAGAAAAACAATTCTGTTTTCTCTTAGGTGATTCATGTCATGATGGTTCTGGAAGTCATCAAGGGAATACTTTGGGTCATCTCTGATACACCAAATTATGCAGAATAGAGTCCATTTGGTTGAAAATAACTGAGCAAGCGTGGGGTTTCAGTTTTCTGACTCTTAGAAGAGTGCCCATAAAAAGTGGGTCTTGCCTACACATGAAAATAGGCTAACTAGAAAAAAATGATTTATGAAATCTACAAAAATGTGTTAAGTGGTGGGAAGCAATAACAGAGGAGAGACAGAACAAGCAAACACAGAGGAAGGGCTCATTATGAGCCCTACTTGAAATGATAAAAGTCTTTTGACCTGAAAACTGCTCAAGGAAGCAGTATTTGGAAGTGGTATTTTTTCATGAGATTTTTCAGTGAGATTTTTTTTCATGAGATTTTTCCTGTAGCCGACCACTTCTTTGTCAGGATCTGTTCTGCCAGGCCAGGTCAAGACTACACCAAAGTGTGGTGTGGAAAGACCAAGAATGGTATTGGTCACTTTGGAGGATGAAATGGTCAATCATTTTGTCCAGAGTCAATTGATTATCACACAATTGTTTTTAAACCAGCACTTTAAAAGCAATTAGAGTATTCATTTTGCCAACTTCAGAGATCCAGGTAAAAATGTCAAATACACATTTGAAAAAGCTATTTGGACAAACATTTTAATAAGAAGGATCATGACAGTAAACAAACATTTGAAATAAAAGGGATTCAAATATTGCTTCAGAAGAACAGAGAACAGTATGACCTGGAAGGGGTCATGTCATGTCATGTAATATATTCAAGGCAGTCAGCCTTGTAAAGATATTTTTATTATTAGAGTTTCTAACTTTTAGAATACAGGACATAATAAAGTTCTATGGGTTAGGAGAGCTTCTTTCGTTCACATTACTTACTGGCAGTGAGACCTTCAGCAAGTTGTGTAAACTGTCTGTGCCTCTGTTTCTTTATTTGTGATATATAGCACTGCATATCTTAGAAAGTGTAGACAGATTTAATGAGTTTCTACATGAGGTTTAGAACAGTGTCTGACACACAGTAGGTGATCAACAAATGTTAGCTTTTACTGTTTTGAAGATGCACTCTGACATAGATACAAATGATGATCTGCCAGTCTAGGGGACCAACGAGTGCTCTGGTGTGGTCAGGCTACAAGGTCATCTGGGAAGTGGGGAACACCCAGAACCCAATGGAGCAATTGGCTGAGAGTGTTGAGTTTCCTGGCTTTTTATACGTACTTCATCACTGGTGGCACGATCAGGTAAAATCAGGTACAATCAGGTATGATCAGGTTAAACACCATTGAACATCTTCTAGTTCACCCATAAAAATTATTTTCTAGACATACTATCTTAACTAACAGATATTCTGATACAGATTTCGACAATGACATTTGAAGTGGACTCCTCTGTCATGTAGATTTCTGAATGGGGGTCTTCCAGCCACTAACAAGCCACTGTGGGGATACAGATTAAAATTAAGTTATACATATATCATACTGTTTATGCTTAAAGTAAATTACCACACAGATAATTTGACCTCTCAGTAAGTATGGAGTGAATTTTAAGTTTTAAGACACAAATCAACTCTGACCTTTTACTTTTTAGATTCCTCTGTCACATATGACTGTACAGGAATGTTTATAAAGCAAAACCTGCATTTAATATTTTTACCATTTTTCATCTTACCCATAAAGCTGCATTGATTCAACTTAGGTATCAGGGTAATATTCATAAAGTAAAATATTATGACAGAAAATAGTTTGTGTGATAGGAAATCAACCATGTGAGCCTTATGAAGAAATCTAAATCTCATTATAACAAAATTACAATTTTTCATATTTGTGTGGAAAATTCTCTTAAATGGAATGATTAAGTGAAGATTAAAGGAAATTGTGGTGTGACACATATAGAAATATTCTTTTTTTTCAGAAAAGGGACTTTGAGACTTGAGAAGGCAGCTTTAAAAATACAGAAGTATAAATTCACAGAAAATGCCTCCCTTGTTTTAAAATACTTTAAAGGTGAAACATAAATAAAAATTTTTTAAGAAATTCAAGTGAAAAAATAATGATGCAAAAAATAGAGATTCTTAAATCTAAAAAAAATTAATAAACTGTTAAATTTTAAAACAGTTTTAGATTTATGGAAAAAATGTGAAGACAGTACAGAGAGTTCCAATGTATCCCACACCCAATTTCCCCTATTATTAACATCTTACATTAGTATGGTACATTTGTTATCAATAATGAACCAATTTTGATACTTTATTATTAATTAAAGCCCATACTGTATTCAGATTTCCGTAGTTTTTAACCTAATGTCCTTTTGTCTGCTCTAGGATACTACATTACATTTAGCCATCATGTCTCCTTTGGGATGTAACAATTTCTAAGACTTTTATTGTTTTTGGTGACAGTGACAGTTCTGAGTAGCACAATTCAGGTATTTTGTAGACTATCCCTCAATTTGGATTAGTCTGAAATTCTTCTCATTATGAGACTGGGACTGTGGGTTTTGGGGAGGAAGACCACAGAGATAAAGTGCCATTTCATCATATCATGACAAGGGTAACTGCAACCAACATGGGTTATCACTGTCGGGACTGACCTTAATCACTGGTCTGAGGTCGTATTTGTCATGTTTCTCTACTGCAAACTTACCCTTTTTCCCCCTTTTCATTTTGGACTGTTTGCAAGGAAGTTATTAAGCACAACCCACATTTAAGGAGTGGGGAGAGAATCTTACACTTTTAAAACTATAAGAGTAATGCAGAAAACAAATGCCCATATGCATCCTTCAGTAGCTTACTTTTTTCACCTGTGAATATATTGTGAACATATTTTCATGCCAATAAATGTTTCCACAACATGATGGCAACAGCTGCAGTTATTCCATGGTGCTAATATACCATCATCCATTCAGCTGTCCACTGTTGGCTGTGTAAATAGACTCTCAGAATAGTAAATCCCAAGGACATGGGTGTGCAGAGCAACTTGGGAGAAGGCTGTTTGTTGTCATTAATTTTTTGAGTCTTTATAGTGCCATGATGCAGAGAAGGTCACCTGTTTCCTAATTCTATTCTCTTAATGGGGAAAAAATATAAGACCATATGGTAGAATGTATGTAATACATTTCAAGATATTTCAAAGATGCAGAGAAGATATAGGCTAATCTCCAATATTGTCAGGAAAATTATTTGAAACATTGAAATAGGTAAAAAAAAAAAAAGGATTATTGAATATTCTTTCCATGCGGTGCTGGGCTTCTACTGACTAAGCCATTTACAACTCTGTAGGACAGAGGTTAACTTGTAGATTTTTGTCAAGTAGATATGCAAATAATTTCTGTACAGTGGAACAGATAACCTCTGTTGTTGATCAGTAACCAGGTTTAAATCTAACCTGGTAATCTTATCCTAAAATTTTCTCATTAAATTGTCTACCTACACCTTTTCAAATGCTCTTTGGACCAGTTTTGGCATCTTACCAGTTTTCTCATTAAATTATCAGCACTACTTTAAGATCCTGAAATGTGTTATGATTATGATGCTTTGGCAGAATATTATTTGCTTCTAATGCAATTTTCTATATAACCTAATAGCACAATATTATGTGACACATTCTTGTTTAATGGACACTTATTCATTGAAAAACTGTTAACCTGATTATATACTTAATAAGAATTTTTTATTCCTTACCTATTTGTGAAAATATGGGTTTAGTATAATTAGAAAATGCAGTTGGAATAAATTCCAAATGCTAAAATCATTAGGTAAATCTTGATAGCATTGTTGGATTTGATTTTTACACTGGGGTTTGGCTTTACTCAGGGGTTAGCATACTATGGTCTAGGAGTCAGAGCTGGCCTGTCACTTGTTTAGTTAATAAAGTTTTATTGGCTCACAGCCACATTCATTCTTCTTTGTATTGTGTTTGGCTGCTTTTTTGCTACAACTGCAGAGCTGGGTAGTTGCAACAGAGACTATGTAGCATGTGAAACCTAAAATATTTACTGTCTTGCTTCTAACAGAAAAAAATTTGTCGGCCCTGGGCTTTACCTGTTCTAGGGTATGGCTTCCCATATATTTGAGTAATGTTACTACTTTACTAACATAGAGGACATTGAACGGGAAAATGCCCTATAACAGCAACAGCTGTTTTTCTGTTTTGCAATGGAAATACTTTAAAAAAACCTAATCTACCTCTAATATTTTATTGATCAACATACATATTTATTATATTTATTAAATAAATATACTTTGAACTTCTCATTCATGAGCTAGTCCTATGTAATCAAGCTTTCTAAAATATTTGCGTTATACTGTTGACAATTGGTTCTGAGTCATAAAATATTTTAATAGTTCAGTCTGGCAAATAATTGCTTGCCTGAGGCATATAATGGCCTTTGCTGAGTGAGGAGTAAAGAATTTTTCTGTCATTTTATTCTTGGCCTACTTCCTGATGAAGTGATATAAAATAATAAAGTTTTGGTAATATTTGTAAAACTGCATTTTGGTAAGTGTGTTTTCAAACAGAAGAGACCAAACTTCATGTTAGTACAAGAATAGAGGAAACACGTTTTCCTATATTGCATAGAGAACATTTTTTATTCCATGAGTTGGTAATTTTCAGAAAGCAAAAAACTTTAGGCATTCCATAATTAAGAGAAGGCAATTTCTGAAAATACCATGTCTTTGAAATCCAGATAATACTGATGATACCTTGATTAATTTCCAAACCCACTTAGCCAACTTCTGCCTGTAATTCTTTCTTCCAATTTTTTTTTTTTTTAATTTATAAGTGGATCCATTGGCTCTTGTCTTTCGATCTATTGAAATGTTCCCATTCTCAGTTCTGGGCTTTCAACAGATGCTCACCAAGGGTTTCCTGGGGGCCATGGGGATTGAGTGGTGTTTATAAAGTAAACAAGAGGATAACAGGAAAAGGACCTTGATGTACTCGTCTTCCTGTCTGACCGGACCCCAGACCCTGATAGACACCTAATGTGCATTTATTAAGGATGACAAAGGGCACCTGCCAGCACCTCTTGCCCCTGAGAGGCTGCTCCTGACTCTGGGATTGTGTTTCCCAGCTGCTAGGCAATCACGGTGGCTGCAGGCTTCCAGGGCTCTCCACCACAGCACTATCTCTCTACCCTCTGAGGTCACCGAGGAATCCATCACAATGGATTTCTAACTCCTGTTAGATTCACTGTTTGTTTTTTTCATACCCCACAGAGGCTGCTGTTGGGAAGCTAAGAGGCCATCTCCAATGCTAGCTCTAAAATCTGAGATTTACAGAGTTGGTTGGATTTATATAACGTCCCAGCACATGCTTGCTGCGTGTGCTCCACAACTAATGATTTCTTGCTTATTCCTTCCAAGCCAGAGCCCTGAAGTTAGCTGGGAGTTTTCTTGATAATTCAATCACATAGGTGATGGATTTTGTGAGATTTGAGCATGCCAGCTTTTTAAGGCTGTTTGTCTTCAGACATACTCAGAGGTACAGGAGGATCCTCACATTGCTCTCCCTTGCCCAGTGTATGCCATTTTAGACAGACACTTGTAGTTTCAACTTCTTTGTGCTCAGGGAGAAGGAACTGGGGAGTCCCCAGACTGGAAGTGCAGGAGACACTTCATGTGCCTTTAGAAGTTCACAAGAGGATATTTTGGTCTGTGCCTGTCAATGCTCTGTTCTGCTGCCCCTGGCATGTGACTGAGTTCACCCTGCCTGATTTCTGTAAAATCAGATCCTACTTTTGTTGGCCTAATTGGGAATTGAGGCAATGCTTTTCTAAGTAATTGTTGAAAAAAATCATTAGGATAATTAAGATAATCTTTGTTTAAAGAAGCAAATACAGGAGCTGTAATCGGAATCATGCTAGTGGGTGAAGGGGGGAAACCTAAGACAAATATTCTCCTTTCTCTGATTCGCATTCTGGTAATCCTTTTACTTTTCATTGCCTAATGATATGGCTCGCTTATTGTCAACTTGATCAGTCCTTTGTGTCTACTAATGGCTAACCTATGAAAAAGACAGGGCACCTTCATCTAGTTCACGGAGGACTCAACTTTCAACTCTGCTTCAAAACATTACTCAGGAACAAATATATCCAAAATTGGGGCTTCTTCTGTGTTGTACAGAAACAGTTAATCTCGCAGTCTTTGAATTTTTCAATTTTAAAATCTCTTCTTTGTCTCGTTCATGGACACGTATGTTTATGGAGGTTAAAATAATGACCATAAAGGAATTTTAATGTTATGCTGTAAATGATACTTGAACTTGACAATAACAAAACCTAAATTACACAAGAAGCAAAAATGGAATGACAGGTAATTTTCTAAAGTCAATGATATAGACCAGCCCTAAATTGAAGGTTATTCAGATAAGGGGAAATTGGCAGGCTTGCAGACACTGTGTTTGAGTTTTGTTCCTGTCGGAGAACTCTCTGAAAGGTGCCAGGCTTAATGGAATTTAGATAAAGACATTCTCATTTCAGCCAAAAGTTGAACATTCTTCTGTGTCTGATTTATCCCTGTAATATTGCCAAGTCTGATAGGATTTCAGAAGCTCTTCAACCTTTCTAACAGTCTCAGTTCCTGAGTAAGCTGTCATGGCATCTCAACCCAGAGGTTAGGAGAAAATAAGGAGAATCATAGTCAGTCCAGCTGGGTGAACTTGAGAGGTGCCAAATAATGGAAATTTCCAGTTTAATGTCACAGAAGAGCAAAAGTGAATCAGCTGACACAGGTGAATTTAGGTAGTTTTAATGGGTTGGTGTTTAAGGAGTCCAGAAAAAGCCCCATATCCTAGCTCTAGAATCTTTCTCTCATTGCCCCTGGATCAGATATTTCTAAAATAAAGCGTAGGTCAAAAAACAACTATTAACATTTTATGTGAGTCAGTTGACTAGCTTTCTCTTGCCATGTTGCAACATACTAAGGACAGGTGCCTATAACAACAATATAAAGGATGGATAAAGAGCAAGAAGGGGCTGGAGTGGGGCAGTTGATGGCAGGCAGCTTGGGCAGGTTACTGCAGTAGTGGGTGCAGTGTTGGTGCTTTGGAGAAAAGAAATATGGAAAAAGCATCAGGGGAAGAGTTCAAAAGGCACACTGTCTGTACTCTTGGTGCTTGAAGTGTAATGTGTGTGGGCCAGCAGTAACAGAAGCACCCAGGTGCAAGTTAGAAATGCAAGACCCAGATCTGCTGACTCAGAATAGGTATTTAACCAGATCCCCAAGTAAGTCATAAGTACACTAAAGTTTGGGAAGTACTTGTCTGCATGCTTCTTTTGTCAAGGGTCTGTTCAAGCAAAATGGGGTTCTGTGTTCCTCCGAGGTCACTGGCAGACCTTCAGGATGCCCTTTCAAGCACATGGATTCACCGGCCAAGTGAAGAATTGGATTCACTTTTCAGCAATGTCATTTCTCTTAGCAGCTAGTTTAGCAGAGAGAAAAGAAATTAAAACTTATCTGTTGCTATGGATGAAGGTGTCTTTGAGCTGCCAGGAGGAAGAGTCAATACCTGTTACCACAAGCCAGCTTATGGTAAGTGCTATAATGGAAGATAATGAAAATTTTGTGCTTTATCAGAAGAAACAAAGGAGTGAAAGCAGAGTAGAAGTAATTGAAGTGGGGGTTGGAGGGGTTGGCCTCATGGTACTTGGGATATGTAATGTAGATTTATCTCAATATTTGACCCCTTTTCAAGTGCTACAAGAACTTTCTAGTTAGCTACCCAATACCTATAAACAAATTGGCTTGCAAAAAACACCAGCTGCTGTACTATCAAAATTCCTCTTTTGCTTTGATTCCTTGTTGTGTCTTAGTTGCCAAGACTTAGTGGTGGTTTAATAATATGATTCTTAAATGTTGGAATGCTTTGCATAATGTTTAATTTTAACATGATCGATGAAAATAAAAATGAGCAACTCTCCCTCTATACTGTACTTAGTTGATTAATTGGTTTGGGGTTCACTACTCTAAGTTGCCAATAGAAATAGTTGTTTGAGAGCAGAGCTGACCTGTGACAACTTTTAGAAATCAGTGAAACTTTATAGCCTCATCCCTATTCCTTGGGACTCATGCAGAGCCTCTAGATCCGCAAAGCCTCCTAAGCTCAGGTACTCCATTTTTATGAAGAATCCCTGACCCTTGCTTCATGTACATCTAGACTTTCTTATGTTACAATCCACAGCAGCCTTCTTAACCAGGCTCTTGTCCTCATCTCCATCATCAAAGCCTAGCTGTTTTGTGTTTCATTTCTGTCAGTTTCAGACTAATTTTTTTCTGACTTTATAAGCTAAGGTAGTATGATAACTGCAATTATTAATCTTTTTCCTTTCAGATAGGATTATTACATTTAACTATCATGTATGCCTTTTATATCATTTATATCCTAAAGGAGGAAGTACAGTGGGAATTCAGATACTGCTTGAGAAAAGCTTTCAGCAACTTACTTCATGTGTGGGTTTCTTTTTTTTTCTTTTTTATTCACCAGAAGAAGCAAAATGGTGGTTGGATAGGGGCCACAAACATTTTTTTGTTTGTTTGGTTGGTTGGTTTAGCCTTCAGTGTCTTGGGGTATTTTTTTAACCATTAGTAGCGAATATATATAAATGTGAATTTCTAGCTTCTCTTGGTGAATCTGAAGTTGTGGTTCCACCTGGTCCATATTCTGTCCTGGCAAAAGTTAGCTGGTGCTGAGTGGCAGCTGCCTCCTTGAGTGGGTCCTGCCCTCTTACTGAGAAGTACAGTTCTACTTTTCTCATATTCTTTACCTTCTTGACCCTGCCTGGCATTTGTGTTTGGAAATCCTGGTCCACAGACCACAGTTGGTCTGTGTATGTGCCTGTCCTTAGATTTAGGGAGCAAGTAAAACTAACTAATAAATTAAATATTCTGCTTTGACATCAAACTAAAGTTTAAATATCAACCAGCTCTTGAATAATCAAAAAAAATTCTTTTTAAAAACATTAAAAAATTTTTAATGCTAATTTATTTTTGATCTTTCTTTCTTTCTTTCTTTCTTCCTTTTTTTATTTTTGAGAGGGAGAGAGAGAGACAGAGTGTGAGTGGGGGAGGGGCAGAGAGAGTGAGGGAGACCCAGAATACGAAGCAGGCTCCAGGATCTGAGCTGTCAGCCCAGAGCCCGATGCGGGGCTCGAACTCACAAGCCCGGAGATCACGACCTGAGCCGAAGTTGGAGGCTCAACCGACTGAGCCACACAGGCACCCCTAAAAACATTTTTTTAGTGCTTATTTATTTTTGAGGGAGAGAGAGCACAATCAGGGGAGAGGGGCAGGGAGAGAGGGAGACACAGAATCTGAAGCAGGCTCCAGGCTCTGAGCTGTCAGCACAGAGCCCATGCGGAGCTCAAGCCCATGAACCGCGAGATCGTGACCTGAGCAGAAGTTGGACGCTTAACTGAGCCACCCAGGCACCCCAGAAAAAAATTCTTTTAGATTTAGTAAGTTGGCTAAATCTTTTAAAAATCACAGTTAAGTTCTTGTACTACTACGGTCAAAATTAAGCATTATGCAGAAAATAAACAATTTTGCTATTGAGAGGATTATCGTACTTTGCCGATATATTTTAGGGGCCTATTGGTAACTGAGCCCATAGTAATAAGAGGAAAAGGAGACGCCGAGTAAATCTCAACAAAGCTTCTGCTAATAGTCCACTTTGATGAAAACTTTGGAAAACCTAAAAGTTGAAAGTCTGTCAAAATGAAAGGTGGATATTTAATTTCTCTTAAGAATTAAGGCAGAAAGTTAAGTATAACTAAAAAATGATAGGTTTTTACTAGGAAGGGCAATAAAATTACTAAGCAAGATATTCTAACACATTACAAACTTAGCTGTGCTAATGTATGCTTTCCATTTAAAAAATGATTTTCCTTATTAGCCTTTATGATTGAAGTTATTACAAAACAGATGATCTTATAACTGAATTTTAAGTTCTTTGCTTCAGTGCAGTTCTTTTGAAGCAAGTAAAGCAGATAATAAAAGATAACCTTAGTTTAAAGTAGATTGAAGTAGAACCAAGGGTTTTCTAGCTTACTAAGTAGTGCTGGAGAACTTTTGAGTGCATATGGTGGGGTGGAAGAGAAAAGTGCTTATGCAGGTGCTCAGAAAGTGTGGTGTGTGTAAATCCTTCTGAATCGCAGAAGCAAAATAATTGGGTTTTCTCATCTCAAAGTTTGTTTTTATATACTTGCAGTAGATTTTGCCACAGGTTTTCAATGTTTCTTCAGTCGAGGAATGAAGAGGCAGGCATATATATCTCTTTGAGGGGTGTATGTGTGGTTGTGTGTGGGAGGGTGCAATGAAGATTTTTGCCTATTTTCTATAATTGTTTTACTATACGGGTTTTGAGGGTTTTGTCGTTGTTGTGTGTTTGTTTGTTTTTGTGAGTAGGTATTGCCTTTATTACAAACTTCCAATTCTGATTTTGAACACATCAACCTTGTGAGAAATGGACTTTTTTTTTTGAGAAGCGGAGTGACTTTGCTCTAGGCCAGAAACTCAATGACCCGTTCAAAACCTTCTCTATTGCTCTTTTGTTTTTTAGCTGGAAGCTATTATCTAAATGTCTAAGCCTCCTCCCCAAAATGTCATTTTGATAGGCAATGGATTTGAACATTGGGTTTTGAAGCCAGAAGCCTAGATCAATTATTGTCCTTTTCTTTCTGTAGTTGTTTATTAGTTTAATTTATACTGTTAGAAAGAGATATAGAAATTTAACTCTTTTTTTTTTTTTTCAACGTTTATTTATTTTTGGGACAGAGAGAGACAGAGCATGAACGGGGGAAGGGCAGAGAGAGAGGGAGACACAGAATCGGAAACAGGCTCCAGGCTCCGAGCCTGGACGGGGTCGACGCGGGGCTCGAACTCACAGACCGCGAGATCGTGACCTGGCTGAAGTGGGACGCTTAACCGACTGCGCCACCTAGGCGCCCCTAGAAATTTAACTCTTGATTGGGAATTTCTGATTTCTTTTTCATTCAGTTAACAGTTTGGGCAGCAGAATCAGCTAAAGAAATAGAAATACAGGGGTCCTGTATTTGAGACATGAGGATTGCTTATTCACTCTGCATCTCTATAATTTTTCCCAAGGCATTCGGAGATGTACAAGGGGCTGGCCTTCCTGAGCTTAGGGTTTGGTACTTGTAAGAAACCTAGGAGATCATTTCTTTTGTCGTGTTAAAAGGAGAGAGTGCTAAACCCCAGGTCAGTAAACCAAGACTTAATACCTAACCTAAGTGCAGTTTCAAAACCGTAGGAATATAACCTTAAATCAATCAACATGGAATTGCTTGGTCAGCACTAGTGGGATACTTTATTCCATAGACCACTTCCATTCCCCTTAGAAAGGGGACTTAGTCTGAAACAACCTGTTCTTTGCTAGTAATATCCTTTTCATGTACCCTTTCCACCTTTAAACAGCTTTCTTTTTCCACACCTTGGTAGAGTTCCTTTATGTTGCTAGATGGGGTGTTGCCTGATTCATGAATTGTTGAAGAAAGCCAATTTGATCTTTAAATTTACTCAGTTGCATTTTTGTTATTTAATATTACAATTTGTCTTTGTCCCCTGGGTCATTCATTGTCTCCCCTATCTTTCCTAAAGCATAGGTTTATTCTAAGTGTTAAAATTAAATACTAAATGGAGACCAGACTTGAGAATTAATTCCCTGAAGCAGACAAAACCATTTAAGCCACATAAGCAAAACAAAGTAGCTTATTCCATGACACAAGCTAACCTTAAGTTGTAAATGCCTCTGACAATCATAAAATTTATGTCACCTTCCTAAAAATAGTATGAGATGATCACTTTTAACCAATCCCCTGCCTTCCAAAAACTTGAGTTGCAATGACTGATCATTGTAAAGGGTTAACAGCTTCCTCATTTTCCCTGTATAAGGCATCCTGTAACTTCATGTCCCTGAGTCTCATACCAGCCTTTGAATTTGAAAGCTCACAGTTTATGAACTGTTCTTACATGTGCGATAAACTGTTTCTAAATATTATTTATTGACTTGGTGGTTTTAACTTTGCTATTTCTGGATTTATTACACACACAAAAAAATTTTGTATCAATATTTTCCACATTTGTTATAAAAAGAACTGAATTTTTCAGACACATCATTTGAAACTTATGTTTGAATTGTGAAAATTGGCTTTGATATCACTAACAACTCTAGGGAGCTCAGAAGTATATGGGCAGCCTCTTATTAAAATATGTATGTAACTTATAGTTTCTTCCCTATTAAAGTAACACAAAGTCACAATAGAGATATTGGAGAAAACTTTAAAAAACATTAAGGAAATAGAAATCATCTATAACTTTGCACGGAGAGGAATCTGATCTATTTGCTTCAAATATATTTTATGTGTTATTTTACATTTGCATTTTTTGTTACAAAATTTAAAGTCATGCTATGTATTTTTGTATTCTGATTTTTAAAAATTAACAGTTTTGGGGCACCTGGGTGGCTCAGTCAGTTAAGCGTCTGACTTTGGCTCAGGTCATGATCTCTTAATGAATTCCAGCCCCAGGTTGGGCTCTGTGCTGAGAGTTTGGAGCCTGGAACCTACTTTGGATTCTGTGTCTCCCTGTCTCTCTGACCCTCCCCTTCTTGAGCTGTCTCTCTCTTCTGCTCAAAAATGAATAAATGTTAAAAAAAGTTTTTTTAATTAAAAAAATTAACATTTTATCATGAAAATTTCCCTGTATACTTTTACATTCTTCAAAATCATTTTGTTTTCTTTGTTTTTTAAACTTTATACATTTATTTTAAGGGAGGGGGAGGGATAGAGAGAGAGGGACAGAGAGAGAATCCCAAGCAGGCTCCACACTCTGCCAGGACCCAACTTGAGGCTTGAACTCAGGAACTGTGAAATCATGACCTGAGATGAAATCAAGAATTGACATTTAACCAAGTGAGCCACCCAGGCACCCCCCAAAAATATTTTGAATAGCTGAATAGTATTCTATTTCTAGAAGGAACCTAATTTAATTAAGTACTTATTTTCACTCATTTACATCATTTCCAGTAATTTCATATAAATGATTCTGTGACATCTTTTTACTTAAATGCTTTCTGTGGTCCTTCAATTATTTCCTTTGAATAACTTTCTAGAAGTAGAGTGATTGAAACTGTTTCACTAAAACACCAATGACCTCCAGGTTTCAAAATCCCAAGGACACTTTTTTCTTTGTATTATTCTGACTTCTCAGAAGTGTACCTGCAACACTTTTTTTTTCATCCATAATTCAGCAATTTCACCAGCAACATCCTTTTCTCCCTCTACTCTTTTCTTAGCCTATTTTATCTACTCCCATGGCTTTAAATGTAAACTGCGTGTTGACAATTCACTAATTTCTATTTCCCATTAGGTCTTTTTCCTGACCCGTCTTCACTTTCAGTGTCTCACAGGCATGGTACATCTAGCATCTTCAGACCCCATCTCCCTCTCCCCTTCCCAGCCTGTTCCATCTCTGAGGTTTGCCCCTATTAATGAATGAGCCACTGTTTACCCAGGTGCCTCTTGGTCCCTTGCTCATGCTAGGGACTTGTTCTTGACAAGAACATGTTGAATTCTATGTCCAAAGTAGATCTCAAGTCCATTTCCAGAGGGAGATAGAGAAAGAGAGAGAATCTTAAGCCCAATGTGAGGCTCGGTCCCACAACTCTGGGATCATGACTGGAGCCAAAATCAAGAGTCTGTCGTTAATCAACTGAGCCACCCAGCTGTCCCTAAAGGTCTTTAATTTGCTCTAAAGTGTTACTCTTTCTTTTATCACCCAATATATGTTCATAGCTAATGTTGATTGATTAGGGATGGTGTGTGTGTGTGTGTGTGTGTGTGTGTGTGTGTGCATGTGTGTAAGAGAGAGAGCATTCTAATTCTTTCTGTCCTAAGTCCTTTACCATTGATTTGACCTTGTTTATGGAGTATGAATTCACATTTCCACTCTTCCTATTTGCTGTATATTAAAAATTTACTGTAGCTGGGGGTAATAATCTTTATTTTGGGTAATGCTTCATAATGGTCAAAACACTTTTATGCCATTCTCTTATTAAAATCTCAAATAAGTCCTTGAGGTTGACAGAACAGGTATTATTAAACCCATTTTGTAGATGAAGAGATACGAGAGTTCATTTTACTTTAATTAGCACGACTAGTAGAGGGTGTGTTTCAGATTAGAATTTGGCTTTCTTTAATTCTCAGTCCAATATTATTATATTACTTGTGATTAAGATAGAACCTTGTAATAACAACCTGCTTTATTTTTGCTGTTGTTGTTGCTGTGTATTGTGAAATGAAATTGCTTACATTTCAAGTCCTGTTAATCTTGCGTAATTGAAACATTTACTTTTAAAAAATGATGCTAATTTGAGATTGAGAGCACTAGTTAAATTTGTAGCAATGTGTAAAAGATGACTCTGGTTCCTCCAGAATAGACTCAATATTTTCCAAATTTATTTCCCTTAGCATTATAACAAAATCAGATGGCTCTCACCATTCACCAAGAGCTACCTGGACCCGATGATCTTGGCTCAAAGTCTAGCAAGAGGTTAAAGCTTGAGATTTTGGCCCGGAAATCTGTACTTCAAACTGAATGTAGTCTTTCAAACAAATTAGTCTTCTCAAAGAAAGGAAAATGATTTTATATTTCTAATAATGCTATTATTTCTTACACTTTAATGGCATTTTTGCTCCAAAGTTCTTGAATGGTAACCTTCATTTTTCTGTATCTAGTGAATCTTTTAAACTGGAGTTCTATTTGAATGGTTGTTCAGGGTGTTGGCAAGAGTTATAAAGCGTTTATATTTTATTCTTGACTGGATTCTGGTTGAGAAATCGAATGGCACAAATGTTGAAAGACTAGCTTGCTGTGGACATAATGAAGCAAGCAAAATGAAATCTCCCAAGGATAAAAGTGTAATGTCCTTTACTTTTTATCTTTTAGGTACAGGCTTGTGCCATATCTTACTTTCTTGCTGTGGGCAAAATGGAGTCAGGGTGAGGGGGCAGGTTCTTATGAAAAAGATCAAAAGGAAAAAAGAAAGTAGGGGTATGGTAGAAAGGGAACTGAAATACACCTGGGGCACAGATATCACTGCCCCTAAACTTTCTCTTTTGAATTGAATTTAAATATTCAATTGAGTTGGATTGAACTTAAACATCCCTCCAGCATTAATGAGCATTGGAAGTGTATTTATTCTTTTATTTAAAAGGGTAGTTTTTCATAGTTCATAGCACAATTTGTAGGGGTAAGTTTTCAAACCTGGTTTTAATAAGAAGACTTATGAAAACATTTACATAGAACTGTAGAAGGATGATTCAGATAATCTAGGAGATTCAACACTATATATGGATCTTTCTTGATTTTTTAAAAAAAATAGTGATTCTTATTTTTATTTTCATTCCCATGGCAACACACTAAAAGAGTCTAGCCAAGGTCTCTGAAACTAGAAAATAATCTTTTCTTATCTGCTTCTAAGAGTTTATCTCTTTCTATCTGTCTGTTACCTAACTTCAAAAAATAGAAATCTTGAGGGGGGTGGGGAGCAGGGGTGGGGGCAGGGAAAATGGGTGATGGGCATTGAGGAGGGCATTTGTTAGGATGAGCACTGGATGGTGTATGTAAGTGATGAATCACAGGAATCTACTCATGATGCCAAGAGCACACTGTATACACTTTAGGTTGGCTAACTTGACAATAAATTATATAAAAAATAAATAAATATAAATTAAAAAAATAGAAATCTTGCTCATTACCAAAATGTTTATTGCATAAATTGGATAATTTACAAAAATGTAATGAAGAGAGTAAACATAGAAAGTAACCCAAAATTCTACCACTCAGAAATCAACATTCTTTTTTGTTGTTGTTTTCTTTTGGTCTTCTTTGTAAAAAATAAGCAAATAAACAAACCAACAAAAAAAACCATTTAAAATATTTGGAGCAACCTGAAAATTTTAACTTTGTTTTCTTTCTCTTTGTACTATACAGTGTTTCTTTTTATATAATAACAAATATTCCTCTACAATATAAAAAGTGTACTGGACCAAGACCAAGTCATCAATATGTAATATAAAGCCACAGAACCTTGGAAAACAACTATAACCAAGAAATTCTTTGTAGTATTCTTTCAGTTTTTCTATGGATCTTTGTATGTATAGGTGCTCAAAACATACATTAGTTGAATTAGTTGAATGGATGTTGAATTTCAATGAAAATAAGCTAAAGGAAAAAGGAGCATTATTTTTACCTCTTTTTCCCTATTTATTATTTTCAGTTCTTGGAAAAGCAGACACCAAGATGAGATTAGACTGCAAGAAATTGATTGGAGAAAACACCTGTGTTTTAGTCCATTTGGGTTATAACAGAGCATCATAGATAAGAAGGTTTATAAACAATGAAAATTTAATTCTCAAAGTCCTGGGGCTGGGAAGTCTTAGATCAAGGTGCTACAGATACCATGTCTGGTGAGAACCTGCTTTTTGGTTCATAGATACCTGTCTTCTTGCTGTGTCCTAACAGGGCTAAAGGGACAAGGGAGCTCTCTGGGGCCTAATCCCATTCATGAACGTTCCATCTTCATGACCTAATCATCTTCCAAAGTATCTGCCTCCTGATACATCATACTGGCAATTAAGATTTCAACATATAAACTTTGGGGAGATACAAACATTCCATCAATAGCTTTCCACCATTGTCCTCCCTCTAGTTCATATCCATATTACATGCAAAATACATTCATTCCATCTCAGCAGCCCCAACAGTCCAGCATCAACTCAGAAGTATAAAGTTCAAAGTCTCATCTAAATACCATCTAAATTAGATATGGGTGAGACTCAAAGTACAACTCATCCTGAGGCAAACTCTTCTCCAGCTGTGAGCCTGTGAAACCAAACAAATTATGTGCTTCCAAGATACAATGGTAGAATAGGCACAGAATAGACATTTCCATTCCAAAAGGGAGAAATAGGGAAGAAGAAAGGAGTTAACAGATCCCAAGCAAGTTCAAATACATGCAAACTCTATGAAATCTTAAAGACTTGTAAATAATCCTCTTTGATTCTCCTCTTCAGGCCCAATTGAGAAGGCAATGTCACTTCTAGGGCTCAATGGGACAGCCCTGAAGCAGCTTCCTGCCTGGGCCTGGGGCTCTCCTGGGTTGGGGTCCTAAGCCAGAAGCTCTGTTGGAAAGCCTTGTCCCTTGAAATCCAGGTGAAGGCCTGCTTCCCAGGCTTACATGGAGGTTGCCAGAGTGTGCTGCCTACACCCTCTATGGAGGCGGCCAAAGTAGCCTGTGCTGCACCAGGGCCTCCAGATCTGTGCCATTGGAATGCAGAGAGTGGAGGCTGTGATGTGAGGCAGCACTGGGCAACTCATGCACATTGAGGTCCCACAGGCATCAGTCTTTTGATTTTGAAATTACTCAGCTCCTCCTGTCCCCCCACCTCTCATCCCCACTCTTACACTCTGGGACCATGGTGGCTTTGGAAACTCTGATGCTCCCTGAATTGCCTTTGGAATCATTTTTCCATTTGTAGAATAGCACTTGGCTTTTGTTGAGATAGGGGACTAGGTCTGTGGTTCACACTTATCAAAAGTGGTTACTTGGCCACACCCTTAGTTTTCTCTTTCTGTCATGCTATCGCAAGTGTTTGCAATATCCATTGGCTGAGAATTTTCCAAATCTTTAAGTTTTAGTTCCTTTTTGGTTACCAATTCCATTTTTAAGTCATTTCTCCTTTCTCACATTTTACTATAAGCAGTCAGGGGGAGCCAAGCTGTACCTTCAACACTTTGGTTAAGAAATTGCTACAGCTAAATATCCAATTTCATTGCTCACAAATTCTACCTTCCCCCAAATACTGGAACATGAACACAATTCAGCCAAGGTCTTTACCACTTTATGACAATGATTACCTTTTATTTAAGAGAGAGAACAAATGGAGGGTTGATGGAGGGAGATGGGTGGAGGATGGGGATTAAGGAGGGCACTTGTTGTGATGAGCAATGGGTGTTATATATAAGTGATAAATCACTAAATTCTATACCTGAAACCAATATTGCACTGTATGTTAACTAGAATATTTTTTAAGTTTGTTTATTTATTGACAGAGAGAGAGAGAGAGAGAGAGAGAGAGAGAGAGAGAGAATTCCTGGCAGGCTCCATGCTGTCAGCTCATAGCTTGATATGGGGCTTGAACTCACGAACCGTGATATTATGACCAGAGCTGAAGTTGGACACTTAACCAACTGGGTCACCCAGATCCCCCATTAACTAACTAGAATTGAAATAAAAATTTTAAAAGAAAAATAAAAAAGGATTCCCTTTTATCCATCCATATGTTCCTTATTTCTGTCTGAGACCTCATCAGAATGGCCTTTACTGTCCCCATTTCTGCCAACATTCTGTTCATGATTAGTTAGATATTCCCTAAGAGAGTGGATGTTGTCTGTCCAGCTGTCCTCTTTTCTTTGGGAGCTGTCACCACAATCACCTTTAACAGTCTATTCATAGCAATGTAGACTTTTTCTAGCATGCACCTGCAAGCTCTTCCAGGCTCTGTTACCCAGTTCCAAATCCACCTCCACATTTGGGTATTTGTTATAGCAGCATCTCCAGTTCTCAGTACTGACTTCTTTCTTAGCATGGACTGCTGTAACAGAATACCATAGGTGGGGTAGCTTATGAACAACAGAGATTTATTTCTTATAATTCTGGTGGCTGGAAGTCTGAGATCAGGTTGTCAGCAGATTGGATTCTGGTAAGGGGCTTCTTCTGGGTTGCAGATGTCCACCTTTCATTGTTTTGTCATATGGAAGAAGGGGTGGGGGAGGTCTCGGGGGGGTTTTCATACAGGCACTAATTTCATTCATGAGGCTCCACCTTCTGATGTAATCACCCTCTAAAGGCCCTACCTCCTAACACCATCACATTAGGGGTTCCAATTTCAACATGTGAATTTGGGGGGAGGGGTGGACATAAACATTCAGTCATTAGCAACCAGTGAGGGAGAGCTGGGAGAGAGCTGGAAGAGGCTAGAAGAGGCTGAAAGAGCTACCAGCCCAATGCAGGTCTAACCTCTGTGAAGGAGAGATGGCAGGAAAAGGACTGGACAGGCTGAACCTCAGATTGCAGCACACTTCTAAGAAAGCTGCAGCAAGAAGTTCTTAAGTCAAATTTGCCTGTCAGAGGAGTTTCACATATTGCAAGAAGGGGCCTGCCTTAGTATTCCTACCACACCAGTTATTGGCTGAGTCTGGGGGAAAGCACAGCCTTGGTGCTCACGCAGTGGGGGATTCAGAGCCCCTGGAGTCCTCAGTCATTCCTCTCCCTGAAGCAGGAGATCTCCCTACTGCACTTTCATGGACACTACATCCTAAATTTGTTTTTTATTGGTTTTTACTATAAAGGTTAAAACTGATATCAGCATCTACCTATTGTCAACCTAGAAGTCTAAGCATCATAAGTGACTTTTCAAGTCTTTGACTTTTTCATTACTAACTTTCACAAACTTCTCTCCTTGTTCAGTTCAACCACTATTGCAGTGTCAAGTTGTTGACAATTGTCATGCAGGTTATTATAGCTGCCCTCCACTGGTTTCTGTGCCTCTAGTCACTGCCTCAACAGTGTACTTCACATGCCAGAAAACTATTCCTAAAACATGACTTGCTCTCTTGCTTACAAACACTTCATTTGCGTTGTTCTCAGCTACCTTCAAGACAAATTTGGAATTCATTTACCAAATAGACAAAGCCCTTCCCAGCCTTAGCCCTTATCAGTCCACACTTTGTATACTCATCTAGAACCATACCGGATTTCTTGCGAATCCCTCAGTACAACATGCTTTTTAACGCTCCCATGCCTTGGATCACGCTCTTCTCTATCCTGGAGTTCCCTTCCTATGTTTTCCTTTGATGAACTTAAATCGATACCTTGCTCTCCTCTCACCACCTCCCCTTTCCCCACCAAGGATTAAGAAACGTTGATTTTGTCTTATTTTCTTCAGAAATTTTTATAGCTTTATTGAGATATAATTCACATAACACAAAATACACTCATTAAAGTATTCAATGGTTTTTTATTTATATTCTTTATTAATTTTAGGATATTTTTATCACTCCAGAAGAAATCCTATGCTCATTAGCAGTTATTCTCCATTCCTCCCTTCCAGCAGCTCCTGGCTTCTTTCATTCTGCATAATATTTTAAAGGTTCATCCATATTTTATGAAAACCTCATTTTATTGCCAAATAATATTCCTTTGCATGGACATACCATACTTTATTTATCCAGTCATCAATTGATGACCATTTGGATTGTTCTCATTTTTTGGCTTTTATTAATATTTGTGTATGAGTTTTTGTGTGGACATATGTTTTCATTTCTCTTTATATACTGTTAAATGAAATCACTGGGTCATATGGTAACTTCATGTTTAACTTTTTGAAGAACTGCCAAACTGTTTTCAAAAACATTTAAAATTTTAAATTCCCACCAGCAGTGTATGACGATTTCAATTTCTCCACATCCTCATCAACACTTGTTATAATATGTGTTTTTTATTCCAGTCATCCTAGTGGGTGTGAAGTGGTATCACATGTCTTCAAGTTACATTTGCTTTATGGCCTAAGATTTTTGTTAAAAATAAAACTCTTTATAATATTGTATTGCATATTTGAAAGTTACTGAGAGCAAATTTTAAAAAAGTTATTATCACATACAAGATCAACGAACCAACCAAATAAAAAACCTGAATATCTCTTCTCCTATTTTTTTTTTCTTTTTTGAGAGACAGAGAGAGACACACACACAGAAAGTGAGTAGGGGAGGGTCAGAGGGAGAGGGAGAGAGAATCCCCAGGAGGCTCCATGCCCAGCACAGACCTCAACATGGGGTTTGATCTCACTATTGTGAGATCATGACTTGAACCAAAATCAAGAGTTGAATGCTTAAATGATAAGCCAGGTATGCCCTCCCCCCACCCCAGATATCTTTGCTCTTAGGCCTTCTTTGATTGCCTGGATCACCCCCATTTCTTGTATTCTCGTGGTTCTCCATACATGTCACTATTACCCCAAGGATATTGGACAGTCACTATTTGTTGTTGTGCAATTCCTTCCTAAACTTTGAGCTCCAAGGACAGAGATTGGTCATTTGTTCATTTTTCATTTCAACCTAGATCTCATTTCTCCACTGTGATTAAGAATAGACTGATAACAAACTATATAAGAATATATCCTTTATATTACCCATTATCTTTATGGCATAGATGTGTCCTTTTCATTTCTGCCAGGAAGTTCCCTAGTCATGGTGTGTGATGGGATATATGTTAGGAAGGCATTCTGCACAAAGTTAATATCTTCTATGTGCTTCTATCTGAGTCTTCTCAGAACTATTCTCCTTGTATGACTCCATCTGCATGTGGGAAATTGAGGCAGTTTACCAGAATTACTTCTTTATTCTCTTACCACATTATCTTAATCTATTATTCATCCAATAAAATTATTATATTTAGTACTTCTAGAAAACAAAAGAGGTCCTCTTAAATGTGTATATATTGATGAAATACCTTGTTGGCCATTCTGCTACTATCTTTCAAGATCCTATATCCCATCTTTCTAACTTTTGAAGGTAAAAACTTATTACTTCTGGTCTCTCCTATAGGCTCTTTAATGAATATATGATATATCAAAATTATATTCACAAACATACATGTTTAAAGTAAGAATTCAGGGGCACCTGGGTGGCTCAGTTAGTTAAGCATCCAACTTCAGCTCAGGTCATGATCTCGCAGTTTGTGAGTTCGAGCCCCGCGTCACGCTCTGTGCTGACAGCTCAGAGTCTGGAGCCTGCTTCAAGTTCTGTTTCTCTCTCTCTCTCTCTCTCTCTCTGCCTCTCCCTTGCTCGTGCTCTGTCTCTCTGTCTCTCTGTATGTCTCAAAAATAAACATTAAAGGGGCGCCTGGGTGGCTCAGTCGGTTAAGCGTCGGACTTCAGCTCAGGTCATGATCTCGCGGTCCATGAGTTTGAGCCCCACGTCGGGCTCTGGGCTGATGGCTCAGAGCCTGGAGCCTGCTTCCGATTCTGTGTCTCCCTCTCTCTCTGCCCCTGCCCCGTTCATGCTCTGTCTCTCTCTGTCTCAAAAATAAATAAAACGTTAAAAAAATTAAAAATAAAATAAACATTAAAAAATCAAAATCAAATAAAATAAAAGTTACAAATGAATGTTCAATTAAAAAATAAAGTAAAATTCAAATGTATGTGTGTGTGCATCTTTGTGTTTGTAAGAGTGGAAAGGTTATTTTAACAGTTGCACAAATGTTCTTTGGAATGGAAATTTGTTTGGAGGGAAAAAAAAAAACTCTCTATAAGCTTATTGAAGATAGAAACTAAGCTCCTGAGGGTGAAGGTTGGAAGACCTCTTCCCCTCCTCCTCTTCCTTCCTTCTTTTCTTCCTTTTCTCTTTCTTCTCTCTGCCCTCCCTTCATTCCTCCCTCCCTTTCTCAAAAATATTTATTGACCTCTTGCTCTAAGGCAGTATTCAGGGTAATGAGGATAATAATTAAATCTTAAAAATGAAATAGGTAAACACTTGAATATAAGAAAAAAATAGGAATTTGGGGAAGTAGGGAAAAAGAAGAGTGCAAGAAGAGAAAGCAGAGAGGAGAGCAGACATGACAGGCAGCTTGAGCCAGCTGAGGTGGGGAGTCAGTAAGAAATCCTGGTGTATTGCCAGGAAGATGTTTATTTTATTTGAATACTGGCTGTATTTTAGTCATGGTGATACATATTGGGGATATAAAGCCCATTGTCCCTGCCATGTCTGGAAAGTTTTTATTTTTTTTAAGTATTCAGGTATAATTTATATAAGATAAAGTTCATTCATTTTAATGTATAGTTAAAAGAATTTTTTAAGTGCAACAGTCATGTAATCAACACTACAATCAAGATACAGAGCAATTCTATCACCCCACCCTAATATTTCCTAGTACCTCCCTATAGTCTATTTCTCCTCCATCCCCAGCCCCTGAAAACTATTGATCTGTCTCTAGAGTTTGCCTTTTTCAAAGTGTCATGTAAATGGAATTAGAATCTGTAGACTTTTTAGCCTGACCTCTTTTGCCTAGCATAATACTTTTGAGATTTATCCATGTTATTGTATGTATCAACAGATTGCTCCTTTTAATTGCTGAGTAGTGTTCCATGCTAAGGATATACTATAGTTTGTTCATCCATTTATAAGTGAAGGGCATTAGAGTTTTTGGAAATTATGAATAGCTGTGAATAGAGTTTTGTTTAAAGATAGGCTTTCATTTCTCTTGGGCAAATATGTAAGAGTGAATTTAGGGGTTTCATTGGAAATGTTTGCTTAATCTTATATGAAGCTACCAAATGTTTTTCAAAAGTAGCTGTATCATTTTGCTCTCCTACTAGAGTTCTAATTACTCCACATCATTGGAGGTTTTTGAGACTAGGAATGTCTATCATCCTCTTTCTGGTTGTTTTCAGTGCTGCAATGTTATTTCATTTAGCTTCCCCAATTCTCAGTTATTTATGATATGCCTATTCAGCCCTACATGGTGGAGAACGATGAGGTACATGAAAATATTGGGAAATATGGCCTGTACCTGGTTCAGCTCACCATGGATACCCACACAGAGACTGTGCTTGTCTTTGAGGGGGATTAGTACCCAGATACTCTAAAGGTCACCAGCAAACTATGGATCAGATTGGAGAGTGATAGAGATAAGATCTTGATGAGGAAAGACAAAGGCCAAATGAATGGCTCAGGAGTGGACATGATATCAACCCCTCTTTTTCCAGAGTCTAGTATATTTAGGCAGTTCTGCTGGATCGTTTGGACAAAGCTCATGGGAGACAGAAACCAATTCAGAACTGGGAACTGACTGTAGGAAAGAACGTAAGGGTGACATTAATTATATATGATATAAAAGACTGTGTGATGGTACCCAATTTATGTAAGACTTAAAAATTTTTTTCAATTTATTTTTGAGAGAGAGAGAGAGACAGTGCAAGCAGAGAGGGACAGAGAATTGAGGGAGACACAGACTGTGAAGCAGGCTCCAGGCTCTGAGCTAGCTGTCAGCACAGAGCCCAATGTGGGGTTTGAACTCACAAACTGTGAGATCGTGATCTGAGCTAAAGTCAGACGCTTAACCAGCTGAGCCACCTAGGTGCCCTTAGACTTTATTCCTAAAATTATACCAACCCCAGAATGAATAAATGAATAGGTAGGCTTTAGTTTTCAACAGCATCTGTATATAGCTTCAATGAAATGATTACATTAGTAACTTGAAAAGGTCTTTAGGAATGTAAATATGATTTTGTAATTACAGTGATCCTCTCCATATTATAATGGTGATATTTCCAGTATTTTAATGTAGCAATTCTCAACAATTCACTTAGCACAATGTCTTCAAGGTTCACTCATGTCATACAATGTATAAAATTTACTTCATTTTTAAGGCTGAATAATATTCCATTGCATGTATATACCACAACCGTTCATCTGTTAATGGACACTTGGATTGTTTCTACCTTTTAGCTATTGTGAACATGCTGCTATGAACATGGGTATACAAAATCCATTTTGAGTGCCTGCTTTCAATTATTTTGGTTATATACCTAGGAGTGAAATTTCTGGATCATATAGTAGTTTTTCAATTTTTTGAGAAATCACCATACTGATTTACATAGTGACTGTACCATTTTACATTCCCACCAGTAGTGCACAAGGGTTCCAATTTTTTCACATCCTTGTAAACACTTGTTATTTTCTGGTTTTCTTGGATAATAGCCATACTAATGGGTGAAAGCCATGCATTTCCCTTATAATTAGTGATGGTAAGCATCTTGCCATGTGCTTGTTGGAAATTTGTATATCTTCTTTGGAGAAATGTTTATTCACGTTCTTTGTCTTTTTTTTTTTTTGATAGGTGTAGTCACCATCTATCACCAATAATGTTATTACAATATTATTGACTACATCCCCTATGCTGTACTTTTAATCTCCATGGTTTATTTTATAACTGGAAGTTTGTACTTCTTGATCCCCTTTATCTATTTCAACTATCCCCCTGCACACCTCTCCTCTGGCAACCACCAGTTTGTTCTGTGTATTTAAGAATCTGCTTTGTGTGTTTTTGTTTGTTCATTTGGTTTGCTTTTTGGATTCTACATATAGGTGAAAGCATATGGTATTTATCTTTCTCTCTCTGACTTATTTCACTTAGCATAATACCCAGTAGGTCCATTTGTATGGTTGCAAATAGCAAGATATCATTCTTTTTTATGGATGAGTAAAATTTCATTGTAGATATATAAAACACATCTTCCTTATCCATTCATCTATCCATGAACACTTAGGTTGTTTCTATATCTTAGCTATTGTAAATAATGCTGCAATAAAATATAGGGTGCATATATCTTCTCAAATTAGAGTTTTTCTTTTTCTTTTCTTTCTTTTTAAAAATTTTAAAAGACATTTGTTAATTTTTGAGAGAGAGAGAGAGAGAGAGAGAGAGAGACAGAGAGTGAGTGGGGAAGGGGCAGAGAGAGAGGGAGACACAGAATCCGACGCTGCCTCCAGGCTCTGAGCTGTCAGTACAGAGCCCAACGCGGGGCTCCAACTCAGGAACTGTGAGATCATGACCTGTGCTGAAGTCAGACACTTAACAGACTGAGCCACCCAGGCGCCCCTAGAGTTTTTGTTTTCTTTAGGTAAAACCCAGTAGTGGAATTACTGGATCGTATGGTAGTTGCATTTTAATTTTCTGAGGAACATCCATTCTGTTCTCCACAGTTGCTGCACCAGCCTGCATTCCCACCAACAGTGCATGTGAGTTCCTCTTCCTCCACATCATCACCACATGCTTATTATTTTTAAAAAGTCAGGTTGTTTGCTTTTTTTGTTGTTGAATGAGAATCATTTTTAATGGTTCTTTAAAACAGACATTCTCAATTTTTATTTTGATAATCAGAGTGAGGTGCACTTCTAATAAAGTACAAAATTCTTATGTTCCTTAATTATGGCACTTACCACAAGCTGGTTTGTACTATGACTAATTTTCTTCACTTGAACAGCTGGAGGACAAGAAATGTTTGATTCTCACCTGATAAGTCTTAAGTTCCTATGAAAGTGGGTAGTGAATCAAGTCCAAGAGAGTGAGTTAGGGTGCATGGATATTTCAGGAAAACTCTCAAGTTTTTCAGGTTTCTATTTCTGTATAACAAACTACTCCACAGCTGAGTGGTTTTAAAAAAAAGTGAACTATTTAATTTCTTATATTTCTTATGATTTTGTGGGTTTGTATAATGGTTCTTCTACTAGTCTTCTCTGGGCCCCTCAGGTCATTGCGTTCAACTGGCATCTGGGCTGGATGGGAAGGTCCAAGATGGCCTCACCCACACTATCAGTTTGGGGGCCTTGATGAGGAAGGATGTCTAGAAGGCTGAGAAGATTTTTTTTAATGTTTATTTATTATTGAGAAACAGAGAGAGAGCACGAGCAGGGGAGGGGCAGAGAGAAGGGGAGACACAGAATTGGAAGCAGGCTCCAGGTTCTGAGCTGTCAATACAGAGCCCCACGCAGGGCTTGAACTCACAAACTGCGAGATCATGACCGGAGCCAAAGTCAGATGCTTAACCGACTGAGCCACCAGACCCCCCAAGGCTGAGAAAATTCTTACGGCCATTTGTCAGTCAGTAGTCTAGCCCTAGCTTCTTTACATAGTGTACTGGTTCCAAGAATGTTAAAATAGAAGTTGTAAGTTCTGTTAAGACATAGGTCCAAAACTCACAAAGCACCAAAGTCAAAGTAAGTCACAGGCCAGTCCAAACTTCAAGTGGAGGGAAAATAGACAACACATTTTGATAAGAGGAGGGTACAATCACATTTGTGAAAGGTCATGGGGGATGTGAGGGATCGTGCCATCATTTTGGGACATAGTCTATCACACCAGGTGATTCTGAGGTCTCCCCAGGAACATGACTCCTCTAGTTCGAGAATCACGTGTATGTAAACTCAACTACTTCAATGACTGCTCATTGTATTGTTCTCTTTCTTCTACTCTGCAAATGCTCTGATCCTACATTTATTCCTTACAGTCAGGAGGAATAAGACACAGAAAAGTAGGTATCTCTTGTGTGAATGCATGAAACTATAGCAACAGATTTGTAAACTCTGTACCGAGGCTGTGGGAACAGAAGGAGTCCTAAAGAATGACAGTTTTTGAGTTGGCTATCTATAATATAATTTGTAAATACATTTTTCATGTGAGAAGATAGACCCCAAATGGAAGAGCATTAATTTTGAGTTGTTTTTATTCACTCACCCACAACCTTTCACTGATAGGCCTTGTGGCCCACAAAACACATGTATGAGACAGCTGCCCGGATCAGGTACAGATGAGCTGAAAACCTGCACAAAATAAACTGATACAATAAGGTTTGTATCCTCTACCTTCACTTAATGTGGAGCAGACCAGTGTGAAGAAGCAGAAAGAACCCAAGATCTAGACTTACCCTTACTGCCAAGTTTTGGTACAACCTTGGCTGGGTCAGCTAAGAGATCCTACATTTTGGTGTCCTCATTTGTAAATTTATAATACATCTCTCAGTGTTGGGAAATTAACTAAAATGACCTAGGTAACAGGTGGCATTATCTGTTAGCTGATGTATAGCAACTAGCATCCAGAACAGTTAAACAAGTAATAGGGTTCTGCTGCTAAATTATGGTACACTGAGCTCTGATACTGGCCTATTACACCTATAAGCAATTTCCAGGTGCTTTTTCTGGTTGTATTTGGCTTCTACTCACTCTGATTAAGTCATGGCTGCAGCTGCTGCCATCGTTGCTCAAACAAGTCACATTTGTTTGTACTGGTAAATGCATGATTAAAATCAAAAGGAAATGCAAGAATGCTATTCAGTTTATAAAATTTTAGTGTTCATCACAAGCATATTGTATTATTACTTATCTTGTGTGTATATCCAGTTCCTAAATTAGATTGGTTAGTTTTTGAGGGCAGACTTTGGGCCCTCATGCTATTTGAATCTCTTGCATCTACATCAGCCTCTTCTTAATATTTGGTGATAATCAAGATCAATAACTTACTGCATAAAACGTGCACTGGTCCTCTTAAAATGTGCACAACATTTAGGTGGTAATGTCTTGTTACTGGTGGAATTGCATCCACTCCAAATTCATATGTTGAAGTCCTAACTCCAGTATCTCAGAATGCAACCTTATTTGAAGATCAAATCTTTACAGAAGTAATCAAATTGAAATGAGGTCATTAGGGTGGGCCCTAAGCCAATATGACTAGTGTCCCAATAAAAAGGGAAAATTTGGACACAGAGATGCACACAGAGGTAAGACAAGGTGAAGAGAGACAGGGAGAGTCAGCCATTGATAAGCCAGGGAGAGAGGCCTGGAACAGACCCTTCCCTCACAGTCCTCCGAAGGAACAGAGCCTGATGACACCTTGAGTTTTGGATTTCTAGCCTCCGTAAGTGTGACAAAATACATCTTTGGTGTTTAAGCCACCCAGTCTGTAGTACTTTGTCATGCGGTCCTAGCCTACTAACACAAGTCTTGGGGAAATGGGCGTGGCTCTGCCCAGCGTCTTTTGTATCTTGTAGAGAGGAGTTGTGTATTGTCAGTGAACTCATCTGCAATAATGACAATGACAAATACAAATCAGGGAAATTCTGCAGCCCTCTTATGAGGCCTGTATGCCACCTTCTTTCTGATAATCCTGTTTGATACGTATCTGGAAGAGAAGTAATAAAGATACTTCTAAACTCATATCTTTCTCCAGAGAAAAATTGGAGACCGAGTTATGAGTCTTATTTCCAGTTTTGGATTGGATTGCGTTCCTTTCTGTAAGAATCTTTTTCAAGCACAGGGACAGCTTTTTAGCAAATGGATGAATTACATGTTTCTTCCTAAGAGCAAACATTCCTTGATGAGTTGGTATCAGGGTAGGTAATTTGCATCAGTGTTATTCTGCATGATAATAACATAATGAGTGGTGAAAATCCAGCATTAATTCATATGGGAACCTGTAAACCAGCTTGGGGAGAGCAACACAGCCTCTTAGCCAGGTAACTCTGAACCATAACAGTTGGGCCACACTGTGCATTTGGAGTAGATCTTAGTGTTATTTTACTTATGTTTGAGACTGAAGATATCTTATTCTAACCCTTTTTGCAGTGAATATCTATTATATGCCATGGAAATTTACGTTTAAGCTGGCTAAGGGCATGTTGAATGAGTACATATGAAACTTCCTGAGGCGAATTTCATTATCAAGTTCAGCGTCTGATGACTAGTTTGATTCTGTTTAAAGGCATAGATATAAGCACTGCCACCCACCCCTCTACCCTGCTTTTTTTCTGTATAATTGTAAGTGTTGCTTTACTCACTAGTTTAAAAAAAAATAAAATTGTGAGAAATTCAAAACTTAAGGAATCCCAGAGAAAATGATAAGCTCTTTTTGCCTGGGCTTGCATCTTCACCCAGTTTTAGTAAGGAAAGACATATTGCAGCTTTTCTAATACACAAATAAGAAAATAAAATGAGTGAGCCTGTGCGTGTGTATGTACCTGTGTGTAGTATGTTGCATGCTGTGAGAAAGATGGAGAAGCTCAGTTGATTGTGATTCTGCATTCTGCCCTAATTTTCTTTAAGGAAAAGGGAGAGGAGGCAGCAGAATCAGAATGGAAAGAAGCACTCCTTAGTGAAAAGCCACAGGGCTATAGGGATGGTTAGAGTTATATTCAACTAGAGCATACACTGTTCATCCTTCAGTTCTGTTTTTACTTAGGAAAATCCCTTTCTAAGGCTAAGATAATGAGATAAGTCTTTCTTTCCTCCTGCATCTTTGAATGAAGTAGCTTAGATAAAGCAGTCTTTGGAAACTATGACTAACCGTGAGATGTGGTAAGTAGATTTTGTAGAAAGATGTTGTAAGGAGTGCGATGATAGATATGGATACACTGTAAGTTCCTAAGGAGAAAGTTGTTACTATAGTAAGAAGTGTTACTATTCACAATAGTCTTCGTTAGACATCTGGGTAATACATTTTTTTCTGGTTTTAAACTTTATGTATGTCCATGATTAATTATGGGATTGTGGCTTGGTTAGATTTGTTTTTAGAAGAAAAAAGTTGTGTTCAATTTGAAATGTTAAAAAATATCCACAGCATAGAGTCAAATCGGGAATAAGGATTAATCTTGTATGAGACAACAGGGATACTTGGAAGAATTTCTGTTTTATTCCGCCATTGCTTAGGTGAAAACAAAACTGGAGCATCCAGAATACCAGCAGGCTGTCCACATACTAGCATGATAGAGTGAGCTTTGGGATAAACAGACCTTGGACATTTGCTAGCTGTTTGGGTTTGGTCAAGTTACTGAATTCCTCTGAGCCTCAACTTACTCAGCTGTAGAAAGAGAACAATACTGACTTATCCATGCTCAAGTGATGTACTGAAAGTTCTTGGCTGTTAGTAGGTACTGAATGTTGGCTTTGGGCAGTGGTACTCTTACATCTGTGGTAGGAGGCACTTTAACAGAATAGAAGAAAAGCAATTGAACTATTTCTGTGAAAAATGCAAGAATTTAGGAAAAGACTTTCCCCATCTGCTTTTCCAAGAGTTTGTGCAGTGAGCAGCCTTTCTCACAGAGAACATTTGATTGTGGAGTTCCTTGAGTAAGAGAAAAAATTAAGGATTCTATTGTTGTGCTTGTGAATACACATTAATATTTACCCTCTTTTATTTTACCTATATTCTGCATGTGACTTTACGTTCTGTCAAAGTAATAAACATGGGGAAGTCAGAGGCCTGCTTTGTGAAACTCTAGAGTATTTAAACTTTCTCTTTTGTATTGTGATTGCTTCAGTCTCTGATAAGAATGCTTGAAAGGCAACTAGATCTAATTCAAGAGATAAAGGGCAGATCTCTGACAGAAAATTGCCATTTGATGGAAGCATTTTCCATTTATACAGTGTAACTTATTTCAGTCTTTCATATTAGTGTGGTTTTTGAAACATCAGTCTGATAAAACTCCAAGAGGCAATTTCTAGATAAGATGTGTGTCCAGTAGAATGATTTATATATGATATATTTAATTGTATAAATAAATGTTATTTCTCCTGAAATGGAAATTTTCAGCTATTCTAAGAGTCTCTCCTTCCCTGACCCCCACTCTCTTTTATTTGTCTTTCCCTATAATAGCATTTCTGTAATTTAATCAAGTTGCATCCATTCCTTGACCAGAAAGAAACAGACCAGCACAAATAAATTTATGACTTGGTTCTTATTGCATCACTCATTAGTTTTAATTTGATTGTGTTTATCTCTCCTTAGAGTCCACCAAATGGATAGGCTTCATAGGGGGCAGTATGGAATTTATAGACATTGGGTTTATGTGGGAGTCACTGAAGGATGGTATCTCTTGCAACACTTAGTATGTTTAGATCTAGCGGAACATCAAACCAAGTCACATCCTTACTCACCTCTAGACATCATTTGCTTATTTACCGAGGATTATGAAGAAGGAAGAATAGCTTTTGGATTTGTCTTTTCATTATTACACTAGTTCAAGTAACCTTTCAAGGAGTCATATAAATATTCAAGCATATACAATATAACTTTTCTTTTAGACAAAAGTCACAAGCATTCTCCTATTTAAATTGGTACAGCTGCAGAGTTACTCATAATGATTATTTTAAGCTTTTCTAATAAAAAAAGGGCGGGGGCTCAAAGGGCTGGAGTGACGTGTACAAAGGCATGAAGTTAGTCAGTGACAGAGCTGAAACTCAAATCTGCAAGTCTCGCTTCAGTGCTTTTTCCTATGAGCCATTCCATCTTGAGTGGAGATTCGAGTGCCATGGTGTCAAGGCAGACTCATTTCATGGGGAAAAAAATCATATTATTTAGGGAAAGAGTGTAAGGTCTGATGTGTCCTTGGCAAAAGATATTATTTTGGAGTTAGAGAAGCACAATAAAGACTTGGCTCTGATCTTACGTAAAAAAGTCAGCTCTGTCATTCATTGTTCATCTTAAAAGCTTCAATTCCACGCCTAGTATGGTTCAACTCTTGAAGAGTCAGGTAAAGGCAAATGAGATATTGTTGAGGACCTTGAGGAGCTTATAATTCAAAACTGGGCCCTAACTATCCTTCCTCCCACATTGAGGTGGAGGAAGAGATATTAAAATGTTTCTAAAAAATAAGAAAAACCTTTTGAAAAATATAGCATACACATCAAAGTAGCCCATGCTACTGATTTATAAATCAATATACTTATGTTGGAGATGAATATGCTAAATTTTTTGCTAATAGGGATGTGTGACCACAATGTTTGCAGATTCTGTATAAGGAGAGCAATAGGTAAGCCTAGTGAATTTGCAGATAGGTGTGGGGGAAGTAGTTTTTATAACTGGTTTTTATATTATGAAGGATTGATTCTCAAATGGAAAGGGGGATATCCCCCAGTAATACATATCATAATTTTTAAAAGGAAGAGCATAGTTTGAAAAAAGTGATGCATTGTCCTATAGCTTCAATTTATTTTTGGAATGAAATAGTTAATTTTCAATTTTGCTATGGGACAGTGAGAATTTTTGTTTATCATGAAGAGTCATAGAACAAGAAAGAATGAGATAGAACTATTAATTTTTTTAATGTCTGTTTATTTTTGAGAGAGAGAAACAGAGTACGAGCAGGGGAAGGGCATAAAGAGAGGGAGACACAGAATCTGAAGCAGGCTCCAGGCTCTGAGCTGTCAGCGCAGAACCTGATGTGGGGCTTGAATTCAAGAACCTTGAAATCATGACCTGAGCCAAAGTCGGATGCTTAACCTACAGAGCCACCCAGGCACCCCGAGAAAGAGATTTTAAGGGAAGTTTAGAAGAAAAAATGTGGACATTGGAATCAATCATTAGGACATTCACACCTTTGCTGGCAACCCTGGTCAAATCCTTTAAACTGAGACTAACTTGGTTTCTTCATTGGTAAAGTGAATATAATAGTAACAATTTGGTAAGATTGTGGTGATAATTAAATTGAAATAAAGTATCTGGCCATGTCCATACAGTGCCTGATAGATGTTAGACAAAGCAATAGATATTAATGCTCTTCCTTTGAAATAAGAGATCTTAAGGGTTAAATACACATTAATGTTAAACATTAGCTTCTAAAGGTTAGCATTCCATATGAACCCTTCAGTTGTTTATAAGTGATTTTCACATTGCCTAGAGTTATTAACTGTGACTGTTGACATCTTGATAAGATCTTCATATTTGTTCCATAAAGAAGTACACGAAGCAACTGGCAGCATTGTAGTGAGACTTAAAATTCTATTATGGATTTAAAAACAAGTTGAGAGATTAGTAAAACAAGGAAGTGAAAAAGGCAAGTCACAGCATGAAAAGAAATTAATTGTACAACTCCTCGCCTTCCTACACTGGGACTTGAAATGTTCATATTTTCAAAGACCTCTCTGACAAGCAGGGCTGAATGGTTAAGACAGTTAACAGAAGATAAATTATTTAGTCAAAGAAAAGATGAGAAAGGAGTTTTAAAGACTTCCAGAACATACTAAATAGATGAGATAATTGTGGAACAAACATAGTTAATTGAGCAAAATAAGAGCAGGTGAAATTCAACATAAGCAAATGTGAAGTAGGGCACGCTGAAGAATAGGATGTAAATTACCTGCACACAGTGTACATTCCTAATTGATTGTGAAACACCTGTGGAAAAGAATTAACAGGTATTGTGGGTTAAAGAAGCAACTTGCCTGGTACCTGAAACCTATCATAGGGTGAAAGAGCATTTTCTTATTAATGGCCTTATCTTAGTTCTCAAAAATATTATACAGTTGACCCTTAAACAACATGGGTTTGAACTGTGTGGCTCCACATACATGCAAATTTTTTTTTGCAATAAATACAGTACAATGTTATAAATGTATTTGCTCTTCCTTTTAATTTTCTTAATAACGTTATCTTTCTGTAGTTTATTTTACTGTAAGATTACAGTATATAATACATGAAACACACAAAACATGTTAATCAACTGTTTATGGTAGGCTTCTGGTATCCCGTAGGCTATTAGTACTTAAGTTTTGGGGGAGTCAAAAGTCATATGTAAATCTTTGACTATGTGGAGGTGGGAGCAGTCAGCACCCCTAATCCCTGCATTGTTCAAGGTCAAGTGTATTTGTATTCAATGTAGAACATTGCAAAAAGGAATGGGAAGATTCTTGGAAAACAGCAAGTAGAACTGGAGTGGAGGGAAAGGAAAAGCACACAAATAACATTTGTTGAATATCTAATAGGTACCAGGAACTGGGGTACCATAGTAAATTGCATTATTTTCCTCAATTTTTGCCATTGTCTGTATCTAAGCCCTTTGCTCCATGACTTTGCACTTTTCCCCTACCAGAGGTAGATATATTTCCATGGCCCATTAACATTGAGCTTTCCACGAGGCTTGTTTTAGTTAATCAAATGTCAGCAGACATGATACGAACAGATGCTCAAATGTGCTTTTGCATGCAATGGACGTTCTCATGTGTTTCTGCCATTGCTGGAGATGATATCTGGGAGAGCCAGTGGTCTAAGGAGAATGAATATTCCTGGTAAATCATTAGAACTTTGTAATGATGGGTAACTTCATGTGTCAACTTGACTGGGTCACAAGGTGCCCATTATTCCGGGTATCTGTGAGGGTGTTTTTGGATGAGGCAAACATTTGAATCCAAAGACTGAGTGAAAGAAATTGCCCTTTCTAATGTGGGTGGGGTTCATGCAATCAGCTGAAGGCCTGAATCAAATACAAAGGCTAACTCTCCAGTGAGTAAGAGGAATCTCTTCCTCCCTGACTGCTTGAGCTAGAACATCAGTCTCTTCTTGCCTCCAACTCAACTGAAACATCAGCTCTCCTAGGGTCTGCAGTCTGTCAGCTTTTGGAGTGGGACTTACGTGATCCGCACTTCTGGGTCTCCAACTTGTTCACTTCAGATCTTGGGACTTCTCAGCTTCCATTATCATGTAAGCTAATTCCTTATAATAAACCTCTCTCTTTGAGAGGAATTGTGGCTTTTCTAGATTTTTATTGAAAAGAAAAAGTTGCATTCAATTTGAAATATTAAAAAAATACAATATATTGTATATATATTTATATGTATATATGTATGTGTGCACATGTGTGTGTATGTATGAGAATATATATGTGTGTGTATATATATATATATGACCATTTGCTTCATTAGCATTAAGTTGATACATTTATAACATTTGTAAGTTGCTATCTGACTTAATTCTCATGATTATCCCCTGTGGTAGCATTTCACCCCCTCTTTCATAGATGAAAAAACTCAGGTTCCAAGTGATTAAATGACTAGTATAGTATCATACGGTAAGGTGATTACATATGATAGCACTGAGATTTAAATCCAGGTCTCTTTAGTTCCAAAACTGATGTTCCTTGTAATGTGCTATGGTTGTTTTGAAAAACTCAAAAGGGATAACAAGCAGAGGATATTAGAAAGTCAACTATGGTGCAGTGGTTCTTTTTGAGAAATTATTTTAGGCTAGGTTCACTATCAAGCTGGACATCACTCTGGTGCTCCAGATATAGAACCAGTAGTCTAGACTGACCCAGTGATCACTCCCATTGGGCTAAGAAATTCTAGATGAGCACCTAGCTCTTGAGCTACTTCCTACCTGAATATTACACAAGGAATGACTACTGTTTCTGTCACTATTTTCTTTATTCATTATATCACATGGGTCATTTATGTCTTTACCTATATACAAGTGGCTGTGGGAGAGTTGTCATTAGGAGAAACGAATGTCACAGACAAGTTGTTGTAACCCACATGGCTTCCTTTCAAATAGCTAGGAAGGGAAAATACTAACCAATTTCAGAGGAATCCAAGAATTTTGTGTCTTGTTGACTATCTATTGAATTCTACTCTAGCCTAATTATAGTTAATGTCAGCATCAATGTGAGTCTAAATAGACAAAACCAGTTTACTTATTTGTTTTTTATATACTTTCGTTACATTTGACCTAACAAATTAGATTGCTTAATTCTAAATTTAATAAGAGTCTCCTTCAGAGCTTAAGACTTCACCTATACTTGTTACAGCTTTTTTTTTTTGGTCAGGAGTTATGGGACAAGATGTTTCCAACATATTTTAACCATAAAATTAAAATTGAATTTCAGTTAAAATTTTTTTTACTGTATATTCATTTTTGAGAGAGAGAAAGAGAGTGAGTGAGCATGTGCAGGGGAAAGGCAGAAAGAGAGGGAGACACAGAATCCGAAGCAGGCTCCAGACTCTGAGCTGCCAGCACAGAGCCAGACATGGGACTCAGACCCACCAGCCATGAGATCATGACCTGAGCCAAGTCAGACTCTTGACCAACTGAGCCACCCAGGTGCTCCTGAAGTTTCAGTTTTAATGCTTGATAATAGAGTTAATTTAATGGGGCGGTAATTTTTAAACACAGGTTTTCTATCTTGAAACTTAGTGTTACCTTTTCTCCCTCAGAGGTCTTCTCTATGTCTGGATATGTTTCTCTATCTCCTGTAAGTATACAGAAACCTGTTATGGAAGAAGATAGAATATGCTTGATTCTACCAGGAATGTAAGAATAAATAGCTCATTCTTTGTAACTGGAACTCTGAAGACTTGAGATAATTGATTCTTATACTATGCCCCATTGGACTTTTTTTGAGTGTGATTTTTAGTCAGTATGAGTACTTATGAAACACACCTGCTTTTTCAAAGACATTTATGTTTAAATGTCTTTTTTTAAAGTGTTTGTTTATTCATTTTGAGAGAGAAAGTGTGGGCAGGGGAGGGGCAGAGAGAGAGAGAGAGAGACTCCCAAGCAGCCTCCATGCTCAGCGTGGAGCCTGATGCAGCGCTTGATCCCACAACTGTGAGATCATGATCTGAGCTGAAATCAAGAGTTGGATGCTTAACTGACTGAGCCACCCAGGCGCCTTTATGTTTAAAATGTCTTATCTAGATTTAATAGTGGCTTTATCATCACTTTATTTTTGAATTTTTAACTATTTCCCCTTTCTGTTTTTAAGAGTAATATATGTTTATCATGGAAACCTGGAAGAATACCAAAATGGTATAAAGAATAAAAATTGCTCATATATTAATAATATGGACTGAATAACTGATAATAATTTGACTGTTTTATAACATTTCTATGAACACATATTAACATTCATTGCCACCAAATATATATGTATAATAAATATAAATGTATATTATAAATATATATTATATATGTATATATACATATATACATATATACATATATATATATATATATTACTTAAAAACATTTTCTGAGAATTTTCCTATGTCTTTGAAAACATTTATTTATTATTTTTTTATTTTCAATTTTCCCTTCTTAGGGGAAACTCCTTGGTGGACATTTTGACCTGGACAAACTTCCTCCCACTTCAACACAATAAGCCCTGGGGTGCCTGGGTGGTTCAGTCTGTTAAGCATCTGACTCTTGGTATCAGCTCAGGTCATGATCTCACAGCCCTGAGATTGAGCCCTGGGCTCTGTGCTGAGTGTGGAGCCTGCTTGGAAATCTCTCTCTCCCTCTCTCTCTCTCTCTGTCCCTCCCTTGCTCATGATCTCTCTCTTTCTCTCTCCAAATAAATAAAAATTAACTTAAGAAAAAACCTCAATAAGCCCCAAACTGTCCTCACTTCCTCCTTCAAAAAAAAAATATATATATATAGTTAATAGATATAGTTAATATATATAGTTAATATATATAGTTAATATATATGTATATAGTTAATATATTATAAATACATATCCTTCAAAATATATATATATATATATATATATATATATATATATATATATATATATATTTCCCAGTCTCTTAGTGAATGGTGCTAAAATTCTATTGGTAATATAAGATAACAATCTTTTAATCCTCTTGCATTTTTCTCTCTCCCATCCCCCTGTTTCCAATCACTCAGTATGACCCACTGACATCTTGGCAACGTCATTCATATTCTTCCTTCCTTCCTAATCCCATTTGAACAATTCTGTGAGTAAAGCCTGTAGCACAGAAGTGTGTGCCCCCTTACTATGGACACCACTGTCTTCTTCTATTGCCACCTCTGTAGTGTAGGCCACCTCTGGATTAGTGGTGACCTTCTTCTGGATTATTATGATACACTTTTAACCAGAGAGCAGCTTAAGCCAAAGCAGGCTCAAAAGTCCTTGAGGAATTATAGAATATCAGGGATGAAGGAAGCGTTCATCTAGGAAGGGAAATGATGTTTGGAGAAATTGAGAAATGTCCTTGATGTTAAATAAATATAAGTGGCACTAGAACCAGGTGTCCTAATTCTTACTCTAGAATTCTTCAATTCCCTCACATCCTTTCTAGAGCTTTCTTTTTTTTTTTTTTAATTTTTTTTTTCAACGTTTATTTATTTTTGGGACAGAGAGAGACAGAGCATGACCGGGGGAGGGGCAGAGAGAGAGGGAGACACAGAATCGGAAACAGGCTCCAGGCTCTGAGCCATCAGCCCAGAGCCCGACGCGGGGCTCGAACTCACGGACCGCGAGATCGTGACCTGGCTGAAGTCGGACGCTTAACCGACTGCGCCACCCAGGCGCCCCTCTAGAGCTTTCTTAATGTGTGTCCTGCAAACACCAAAAATCCTTAGTCAATGATTCGAGGTCCTCTACAAACTGACTCCCAGTTCACACTTCCACCTTACCTCTCCTTGTCCTTTGGAGACTTCCCAACATTATACCCTTTGCTCCTGCCATCCTCTGTGTAATAACCTCTGTGCCTCCATCCTTTATCAGTTAAAAATATTCTTATGGAGGTGCCTGGGTGGCTCAGTCGGTTAAGCATCAGACTCTTGATTTTGGCTCAGGTCATGATCTCATGGTTCATGAGTTTGAGCCCTGCGTGGACCCCAAGTTGGGCTCCAAGCTGACAGTACAGACCCTGATTGAGATTCTCCCTCTCTCCCTGTCTTTCTTCCCCTCCTCCACTCAGGCTCACATGCTCTCTCTGTCTCTTAAAACAAATAAACCTAAAAAAAAAAAAAAAAAAGAAAAAAAAAAGAAAAGCTTCTTATGATTCAGAGCCAAGAGGTAACTTAGTCTATTTAGTCGAGTCTTTCTTGTAGATTCCTGTTGAGATGATCTTCTGTCTGCCCTCTAAACTTTAAGGCATTTGAATGGACTGTTGTTATCACTTCATAGTAATACGGATTTTACATAAAAGTGTAGATTTCAACATTCCTACAAATTCTATGCTTGTTAAGCACAGGGAAAAGGAATTCTTAATCTTTATTTCACTCAAAGCATGTAGAATGCAGCTGTTTGTGCAGTTCAGGATCATGAAATATTTTTAGACAAATAAGTCATCTTATCTGTTTAGGTACAGGTATTAATTATAATTATACTCACAAAGAAGATGTCTAATAGTATGAAAATTTTGACAAAATAGCCAAATTACTTAATTTTTGATATCCTATGTTAGAGTGTTCACACCAAAGGGAGTGCATGATATTGGAGTATGAGATGAAAATATTAGAACTTTTCTCTTGATCTTTTAAAAATTGCTATTTCTTGTGCAGGTTTTATAATGTATATAATTGATTACTAAAGAAATACATGCAGATAATTTACAAATGAATTCATTTGTAAATAGGAGGATATGAAGGATATGAAGTAAAAAACTTACACTGCTGGCGTGCAACCAGAAATGCATGAATGAGAGTTCCATTTCTGGCAGTGGCTGACAAGACTGTTCTGGACAAGCCACCCACTGCTTTAGAGTTTCTCCAAATAGCTTGCTATAACGAAAGTCAGGGGAGTTTCTCTTTGCCTAGTATTCAAAATAAATGTTATGCATGCTCACCTACATTGTAGTCTTGATTCCCATGCCTAAGAAAGTTCCAGTCTCCTTAGTGATACAAGTGAAGCTTAGGGTTGATCTTTATTGAGGGTCAAGTCATATTTTTCTGGCTTTTGGTAGATGAACTAGTGGATAGGGAAATGTATTGGCACCTTTCCTGACCTGAAGGTTCTCTTTGTGAGTGGACTACATGGCTGCCACAGCAGCTGACTGCAGGATACTGAAGTTTGGATGTCTACACATTATCGATTTCCAGATGTATAGTTTTATGAACCAATATCAACTACCCCATATGTATTGTTCCTAGGAACAATCAATAATTTGTGAGCAAAAGACTTTTTTAAGTCAGAGGTTTATTTATATATATATATATTTAAAGTTTATTTATTTATTTAGAGAAAGAGAGAGGGAAAGGTGGAGAGAGAGAGAGAGAGAGAGAGAGAGAGAGAGAGAGAGAGAGAGAGAAAATCCCAAGCAGAATCCACACTGCCAGCTCAGAGCCTCACAAACTGTGACATCATGACCTGAGCCAAAATCAAGAGTTGGACGCTTAACTGACTGAACCAACTAGGTGACCCATATTTTTATACTTTTTAAATGTAAAAAAATGTATCTTTCCTGGATAGAAATGTATATTCTGGGTTACTTTTTTTAACTTATGATAATACTGGGAACATTTGGTAAGATAGGTATGAAGCAACCTTTTAAGATTTATAAAGCATCTATCATAACAAATTAAAGTGTTTTATTTACCTTTGAATAGGCAGTACATACATATAAATACTCAAAAAATAGAAAATAATTTACAGTGAGAAAGACCTTTCTCCCAACTCTGTCCCCCAGTTGTCAAGTTCCCTTCCACATTGGTAATCAGTGTAACTTGCTTCTAAGCTATTTCTCCCTTTCTTGAGGAAATAGTACACTACAGGCATTCTTTTCCTGTGCTTCTTGGAGATATTTTCACCTTAGTATATGTATCATCACCTCAGTCTTTCTTTTTTCTTTGTGTTTCCTCAGATTTATAACCATTTCTGTACATATGCAGCCAAGTTTATATTTTTTTAACCAATCCCCTATTGATGAACACTTAGATTTTTCAATACTTAAAAAACATAAATTTGTGATGAATTATCTTATTACCAAAGGTACATCTGCAGGATAATTCCCTAAAATTGGCCTTTCTGGGTCAGGGCATGTTCATTTGTGATTTGGAAAGCTACAGGCAACTTATCCTCACTAGGAGTCAACCCAGTCTCCAGTCCTGTTAGCAACACATGTGGTTCCTGGTGTTTGAAGTTTTGCCCATAGAAGGAATTACCAAACTTTTGGACCATTGCCAATCCAATGGGTAAAAAATGGCGTCACAATGTAACTCTAATGATCATTGCTCTCATTGTGACTAAGGGTGCATCATTTTCTTGTACTTAAAAATCATTTGTACTACTGGGTAGCTCAGTTGGTTAAGCGTCTGACTGTGACTCTTAATTTCAGCTCAGGTCATGATCTCATGGTTGTGAGATCAAACCCCCTATCAGGCTCTGGGCTTGAAGTGTGGAGCCTGCTTGGGATTCTTTCCCTCCCTTTCTCTCACCCCCTTCCTCTCTCTCTCTCTCTTTCAATAAATAAATAGATAAATAAATAAATAAATTTTAAAAAAAAGAATCATTTGTATTTCTTCTTTTAGGATCTGTCTTTTCATAAACATTGCTCATTTTTAAAGAATGTTTATTTATTTAGAGAGAGAGAGAGAGACTCCACTCTTGGTTCAGAGCCAGACATGGGGCTTAATCTCATGACCTTGGGATCATGGCCTGAGCCAAAATCAAGAGTTGGTTGCTTAACCAACTGAGCTACCCAGGCACTCTAATTTGCCCATTTTTTAATGTTTTTTTTTTTCTTTCCAATTTGAAGGAGTTCTTTTTCTATTTTTTGCACATATATATGAAATCAGCCCCTTCTCTGTGTGTGGATTGCAAATGCTTTTTTTTTTTTTTTTTACTAGTTTGTTTGCTGTTCATCACAATTTTCTCTGAAATCCTTTGCAACATTAAATCACTAATTTACTGAATTTCAGTCAGAATAAAAACAAGAAATACAACTAAACAGAAAAGTCTTGAAGAGAAAAATAAATTTTAATGTGGGATAATTAACAATAAATTTTAAAGTAACATGTGGCTAATTCCACTTAGCTGAACAAACAAACAAAAGCAGAAACAGATCCATAAAACACAAAGAACAAACTGGTGGTTTCCAGATAGGAGATGAGTGGGGGGGTAAACAGAATAGGTGGAGGAGAGTAGGAAGTCCAGCTTTCCAGTCATGGAATGAATAAGTCACAGGGATGAAAGGTGAGCATAGGGAATGTAGTAGCGTTGTATGGTGACAGATTGTAGCTACACTTATGGTGAGCAGAGAATAATGTATAGGGTTTTTTTTTTCAATATATGAAGTTTATGGTCAAATTGATTTCCATACAACACCCAGTGCTCATCCCAGTAGGTGCCCTCCTCAATACCCATCACCCACCCTCCCCTCCCTCCCACCCCCCGTCAACCCTCAGTTTATTCTCAGTTTTTAAGAGTCTCTTATGCTTTGGCTCTCTTCCACTCTAACCTCCTTTTTTTTTTTCCTTCCCCTCCCCCACGAGTTTCTGTTAAGTTTCTCAGGATCCACATAAGAGTGAAAACATATGGTATCTGTCTTTCTCTGTATGGCTTATTTCACTTAGCATCACACTCTCCAGTTCCATCCATGTCGCTACAAAGGGCCATATTTCATTCTTTCTCATTGCCATGTAGTACTCCATTGTGTATATAAACCATAATTTCTTTATCCATTCATCAGTTGATGGACATTTAGGCTCTTTCCATAATTTGGCTATTGTTAAGAGTGCTGCTATAAACATTGGGGTACAAGTGCCCCTGTGCATCAGTACTCCTGTATCCTTTGGGTAAATTCCTAGCAGTGTGTATAGGGTTTTCAGATCTCTATGTTGTACACCTAAAACTAACATAACATAGTGTGTCAACTAGAGTAACAAAAAAAAATTAAAAAGGAAAAAAAAGTAACATGTGGAACTTACGAAATTCCTTCTTTTCAAATGAAGATATTGTGGCTCAGAGATGTTAACTGCCATACACAGTCATATAGTAACATAATGGTAGACTATACAGTAAGCATTGTTGGTTGTCAACCTAAGACCTTTCTTTTCTTAAAAAAAATTATTTATTTATTAAAAAAAATTTTTTTTGATGTTGATTTAGTTTTAAGAGGCAGAGAGAGACAGAGCCTGAGTGGCGTTGGGGCAGAGAGAGAGAGAGGAAGACAAAGAATCTGAAGTAGGCTCCAAGCTCTGGGCTGTCAGCACAAGGCCTAATATGGGGCTTGAACTCATGAACCACGAGATCATGACCTGAGCCAAAGTCAGATGCTTAGCGTACTGAGCTACCCAGGTGCCACCAACCTAAGACCTTTCATTCTTGGTAGCTGATTCTGATTTTTCAAGTGTCCACCGTTGTGTTACTGCCCCAGAGCTAATCCTGATTGGTCTCAGCCTTAAGAGGGGTCTTGTCAACTCATACTGGTAACTGGCCAAAGAATTGTTGAAGGGCTTCCAGTATAACTTCTTTGGCTCAGGGCATCTGGGTGGCTCAGTTGGTTAAGCGCTGCCTCTGGATTTTGGCTCAGGTCATTATCTCATGGTTTGTGGGATCCAGACCCATGGCAGGATGCTGTTAGCAAGGAGCCTGCTTGGGATTCTCTCTCTCCCTCTCTCTCTGCCCATCCCCAGCTCATGCTCTCTCTCTCTCTCTCTCTCTCTCTCTCTCTCTCTCTCTCTCACTCTCAAAGTAAATAAACATTAAAAAAAAAATTTCTCTGGCTCATGCAAGTAAAGACATACCCTCCTTTCTTTAGCTGCACATTGCTGAATGAGATTTGATGCCTAGAAATGAGGCAGCCATTTTGTCACCATGAAGGGCACTAGCCTAAAAGGGAACTGCATGCTGAAGATGGCAAAGAAGAATGGAAATCTAGTGCATGTGCACGTGCATGTGAGAGTGGGTGATGGATGATGTTGTTGAGCTGCAGAATTAACTGGTTTCAGAAACTTTCTGCTGTGGATTCCTAGTTATACAAAACAGTAATCTTAATTGCTTAAGCTAATTGAGTTGTGTTCTTTTTTTCCTTCCTTCCTTCCTTCCTTCCTTCCTTCCTGCCTTCCTGCCTTCCTGCCTTCCTTCCTCTTTCCTCCCTCTTTCCTTCCTTCTTCCCTCCCTCTTTCCTCCCTTTCCTTCCCTTTCCTTCTCTTTCCTTCCCTTTCTCTCCTTTCCCTTCCCTTCCCTTCTCTTTCCTTCCCTTCTCTTCCCTTCCCTTCCCTTCCCTTCCCTTCCCTTCCCTTCCCTCCCCTCCCCTCCCCTCCCTTTCCTTTCCTTTGCTTTCCTTCCTTTCCTTTCCTTTCCTTTCCTTTCCTTTCCTTTCCTTTCTCTTTCTTTCTTTCTTTCTTTCTTCACTGGGAGCTCAAAGTTTTCTAACTGATACAATACAGAACCTAAATCTCCTACTCCAAGCTAAGTGAAGTTTTGAGTATGTTATGTTTTGTGCACACAGACATCAGATATGAAAATTTTATAATTTTTATGGAGAAATATATTGAAAAACTTTTTTTCTAGGATAAAAGCAGGTATAGAATACATATTTACAAACCTAACTAAATGAAATGCATAGGTCTTTACCATTATTTCTCTTCAGTCAGGCGAAGTCACTTGTTCTTTAATGCAATTATTTTTCCAAACGGGTGGAAAGTTTTGTTTCTTTGTGACACTAAAGTCAGAGCTGATTCTTACTGTAAAAGATCACACTTGTGCATTTGTTTTAGCATTCTCTTTCTTGACAGTGGGGTGCAAAATATAAAATAAGAGCCTCTGTGTATCACTCAAGGCCCTCCAATTCCATCTTCAGCTTATTTCTCCAACCCAACTTTTCACCGTATGTCTTGATTTATCCTTTGTGCCAGAAAACCTGAATTAATGTCCTCCTCACCACCCCCCCACCCCGTCCCCCCTCCACCTCCCCAGTGAGCTCCTCATGTCCTTGCTGCTGTGTTTACCTCACATTGTTGTTTCCCTCTCTTTTCAGGGCATGGCTTTATGTCTGTGCTGGATGTCCAAATCCTGTCCCTCCCATCTTCAATCCCACCTTCCCTGTGAAATTTTCTATGATACTCCCTTTCTCTGCTCTCAACCCTGGTGGAAGTATTGCCTTTGATTCTGAATTCCCAGAGCATTTTATCTTTGCCTTTTTAAATAAATTAATGCCTTGTATTTATCTTCATTTTTTTTTTTCTGTATTTTTCTTCTGGCTACTTTTCCTTGCTTTTTGAATATTTCCAAATTTGCAAGTATGACTTTAAAAAGGAAATATCTAAATAATTTTGAATAACCCAACTGGAGCCTAAGCTCCTTGAGGAAATACATATTTGCTTCATTTTTATAACTCTCCAATAGCATAGCACTAACACTGAGCCTTGCCCACAAGGTGCAGCAAATATTTGTAAAATAAATAAATATGTTGGATATCTTGCCATATTTTTCTCAAATACTACTTTTATAGCTTGCTTATGTGTACTTGTATCAATTCAACTAGCCATCAATAAATCTCAAGAATGGTCTCTTGGCGTTGAAGAGTCAATTACACCCTATAATTCTTCAAAAAGGAAAGGATCTGAATAGTGTCAGGTACTGTTGGTCAGAGTAACCATAGCTACAGTTCTTGCTAGCCATGGTAGGATCTAATAATTAAAAGTTGGATTTTTTTCTCTGAATTACTGCCCCACCTTCTCCCATTTTCCCTAGAACATACAGAACAGAAAGCAGGACAGAAAGACTCTAAGAAATGTATCTATTAAGTCATTAAACTTGATTAGCTTTTTGGGCGGTGGGTATTGAGCTATAATTGTTTTGCAGTGGACTGATCATAATGTGCTTTTAAATTTTACATGTTTCCATAGTAATATAATTTATATTACAGATTATGTATATATAATATAGATTTATATTATCTTCTAATTTGTGTTATATTCTAGATTATAAATTCCTAATGGGGGGACAATATTTTCTCTTTATGTCAGTGCAGGTCCTCCAGGAAGCAGAAACTAAAACAGTAAGAAGTACAGGAGACTTACTGGGGTGAAAGATAAAGGTGAGAGAGAGCAGATGTAGGCAGGGAAAGCCTTTGGATGGGAGTATAGTACTCACACAGCGAGTCCTGTGACTTGGGAGTAGGATGGAGGGAGGTATGGTCAGAGCCTCACACTGGTGCAGCCCCAAGAAAGTCTTGGCCGGACCAACAGAGAGCTGTGGTGCCATGACGGACCACAGAGAAGGACCACGTTGGGGGGAAATAGTTGGGCCCTCACATCCTCCATGCTCCGTCATCAGCTGGAATTGAAAACTGTAGTTGACGGACAGGGTGGCACGCTTGGGTGCTTTCAGCTACCGGCACGTTTTGCAGCAAATTCTCCCTTGAAGGAAAAGCTCGGGGACTTCCTCCATGTTTAGTGTTGCACTGAACGTGATAAAACATATAGACTGGTAGAGAGCAGACCTTTAAGAAAACGAGTGTATAAATTGAAAGTATTTAGTTTTCTTCAGTGCTTCTAACAATGCACACACTATGGCCCATTTGTAGATGAGCAAGTCTTTCTGTGAAAGTTATTACTCGAAATTGGAGAATTAGCATAAGCTGTGACTGCATTTTTTCCAATATTTCCAAGTGCTTTTAAAGTTTGCTTAGAAATCATGGACTCTGAATGACTAAATCATGTTTTTCACTTGGACAGTGCTTAATTTGCCTTGGATTAAAGCTATGGCTAAATTTAAATATGGGTGGAAATACACACAGCCATATGTTAAAGCTAGTGGTAACTACTCCAACTTGCTGTCATGTCATGCTATGACTGTGTTTACACTTCACACATGAGTGTACATATTGATCCTTCACCTTGTAAGGAAGGTGTGATTATCTACGTTTTATAGACAAGGAAGTTGAAGCTCAATAGGGGAGATCTCCCAAGTGAGGTCACACATTTAGAAAGTGGCAGGGCTTGGAATGGAACCCAAGAGTCTCTCACTTCTCAGCCTGTTGGTTTTCTACTTGCTAGGATGCCTCGCTTGATAGTTTTCACACAAACAATTATATACACAAGTTAATCTCAAGGTCTGTGCAAGAAGATAGGAGGAAACTAAGTTTTGCTGAATTTTCTTTTATTATATCACTGTATTAATTCAAATATTTGAAAGGTGAAAATGGCAATCGCTTTAATTCATAGCACATACAATTTAACTGGAGAATATTAGCAAGATTTTATTACATGCCAATTATAGCAGTTCATGTGTGCACAAATGAAATAAATACATACTACAAATTTTTGTGAAAAGCACTAGCTATATTTTTTTCTTCCAGTTGGCTAAACATTATGGCTATTTATCTCTTCCTTACCACTTTCCTATATTTTTGTTCACTGACAGGTTTCTAAATTCATATCAACAAAAGCATTTTTAAGAATCTACAGGAGTGCCTGAGTGGCTCAGTTGGTTAAGCGTCTGACTTCGGCTCAGGTCATGATCTCGCTGTTCCTGGGTTTGAGCCCCACATCAGGCTCGGTGCTGACAGCTTAGAGCCTGGAGCTGTTTCTGATTCTGTGTCTCCTCTCTCTCTGCCCCTCCCCTGCTTGTGCTCTCTTTCTCATGCTTTCAAAAATAAACATTAAAAGAAAAAAGACAACTATCATGTTCTTAAAAAAAAAAAAAGAACCTACAAGTGTGTGGTGTTAGAATTTGTACTTAACGGAAATTAAAGATATTCAGAGTGAGCTAAATGGAAGTCATTTTACCAAGTCAGGAAACCACTTTACATGTATAAGATGCCCAAAATATGTTTTAGGAACAGATATTGGCCTTTTTGTGACAGCATTATTAGATTACTAGCAAATTCTTAATTTTTTATTTTGAAAATTCAAAGTATAACAAACAAGTGCAGTGAATAGCCAAAAGAACACCTGTGTCCCCCTTATATTGTTATGCCCCCCTTGCTTCACATTGTTTCTTTTTTAAAAACAAAAAAAAATGTTTACTTATTTTTGAGAGAGAGAGAGAGAGAGAGAGAGAAAGAGAGAGGGATTGTGAGTGGGGAAGGGGCAGAGAAAGACGAGACACAGAATCTGAAGCAGGCTCCAGGCTCTGAGCTATCAGCACAGAGCCCAATGTGGGGTTCAAACTCATGAACTGTGAGATCATGACCCGAGCTGAAGTCAGACACTTAACCCACTGGACCACCCAGGTGCCCCTCATATTGTTTCTTAAAGTATCACAGATATAGGTGAAGCACTTCTTGTCACACTCCCAGATCCCAATCCGTTCCCTCATGTATTAAGGATGACCTCTGTCATGAAATTGGTGTTTACCATTGTCATTCACATTTTTATTCTTAACTCCACTTACATATACATATATCCACACAACTCATGAGTAGTATATAACTCTGTGTTGCAGGTTTTCAAAGTTTGTATAAATAGGATCAGACTACACATTGTTTCTGAGGTTTATCTATTTTGATACTTGTTATGTAATACATGCTCTAGAGGTCATTCATTATAGCTGTTATGTAATAAACTATTAAATGAATATTGAATATATGACATGCTCAGAATCCATTCCCCTTGATAGGTAAGAGGTTGTTTCTAATTTTCACAAATTAGTGTTTTTCTACTCTTTTCTACTCTGGGGCAACAAAAAAATTTTATATTTTTTCTCAATGTTTGAAATTTTTACTGCTTTACATTTAAATGTTTAATTCATCTAGTATTATTTCTTGGAGTGAAGTGGGGATCTAATTTTTTTTCATATAGATAATTATTTTTTCCAATATCACATTCACAATAGCTCTTATTCCACTGTGATGGTTAATTTTATATGTCAACTTGGCTAAAGTACCCAGAAATTTGGCCAAACAGTATTCTAGATGTTTCTGAGAAGGTACTTTTTAAATCTGAAATTAGTATTTAAATCAGTAGAATTTGAGTAAAGTTGATTACCTTCCATCATGTAGGTGGGTGGGCCTCATTAAATCAGTTGAAGGCCTTAACAGAAAAAGACTGACTTCCCCAGAAGAGGAGGGAATTTTGTTAGCAGATTGCCATCAGACTTAAACTGCAGCATCAACTCTTCCATGGGTCTCCAGCCCGCTGGCCTACCTACTTACTAAGGTTTGGACTTGCCTGCCTCCACAACCATGTGAGCTAATTCCTTAAAGTCAATCTCTCTCTTTCTCAATAGAAATGCACATGTAGATATATAGGTGTATGGATCTACAGACATACATGTGCACATGGATCCTATTGCTTCTGTTTCTCTGGAGAAACCTAACACACTCACTGATTTGTATGCTATGTTATTTCCTCACTGCCAGATACCAAGTTTCTGTGTATGCTCAGATCTTTTTCTGCCACTATATTGTCTATTTTTCTACTCCTTTTCAACTTATTATTTAATATCTGGATACTTCTTTTATGACTCGCTTGACGATTTCTTTAAAAACCAGCTCAATGGGGCGCCTGGGTGGCGCGCGCAGTCGGTTGAGCTCCGACTTCAGCTCAGGTCACGATCTCACTGTCCGTGAGTTCGAGCCCCGCGTCGGGCTCTGTGCTGACAGCTCAGAGCCTGAAGCCTGTTTCAGATTCTGTGTCTCCCTCTCTCTGACCCTCCCCCGTTCATGCTCTGTCTCTCTCTGTCCCAAAAATAAATAAACGTTGAAAAAAAAATTAAAAAAAAAACAGCTCAAATTTTCTTGAAGTTGCTTCGAATTTATTAATATGGTGAGAATAAATTGTGTTACTGAGTCATTTTATCCATGGCTATGGTATATCTCTCTACTTATTCAAACTTTCTATTTCATTTCTTGATAATCTCTATCTTTGCCCAAAGACTTTTTGTGGCTGATTTTTGTATTTATTTTGTATTTTTGTATTTATTTATTATCAGTGGAAACTTTTTTATTACAGTTTTACTATTGTGTTTCTATCCATTTTCTGCCTCTATCTATCTACCTATCTATCTATCTATCTATCTATCTAAGTAGGGGATCTGCTGACTTAACTGGTAATAGGGTTGCCTGAAACAAAGACCACATTTCTCAGCTGCATTTGAAGTTGGGGGTGGCCGTTTCACTAAGTTCCAGCCAATGGTATGCAAGTGAACATGTTCTGTGAGGTGTTGAGGAAGTGTACTTAAAGGAGGGGTCATGCTCCTCTTGCCCTTCCCGTTGGTGGTATAAGAACCTGGTGACTGAAGCATTAGGCAAGTGGTTTAAGGACCTGTTTACGTGCACTTAATATATTCCGTGGATCTTACTATGGAATGGAGTTTGTGGTCAAGTTGGCAAAAATGGGAAGTTCCCTGATTTTTAAAAATTTAGAGTTGTTTCCTTTGGCAAAAACCTGAAACTTTAAGACTGAATTAACGCTTCTCATTAATTTTTTAAAAACCGTGCCAAAAAAAAAAACATACTGAATTTGATGTGCCATTATTTACTTAGTATTTTTGAATCTATGTTCGTGAGACAGATATAAATTTTCTTTTATTATACTGTTACTATTCTGTGGTGGTATTGCGGTTATGTTGGCATTCTGAAATGAGGTAAGTAGACTTCTTACATTTTCTGATCACTGAAACAGTTTCTGTAAGATTAATATCAGTTACTTGAAGTTTTTGTAAAACTGCCTACATAATTTTCTTAGCCTGATTTCTTTTGGTTGAGCAAACTTTGGCTCACTATTGTTTCTGCATTGGCTATTGTTTTCAGTTTTCCTCATTTTTTAAAATGTTTATTTATTTTTGAGAGAGACAGAGCACAAGTGGGGGAGGGGCAGAGAGAGGGAGACACAGAATCCAAAGCAGGCTCCAGGCTCTGAGCTGTCAGCACAGAGCCTGACGCGAGGCTCAAAGCCACAAACTGTGAGATCATGACCTGAACTGAAGTCGGGTACTTAACCGACTGAGCCACCCAGGCGCCCCTCCTCCTGTTTTTAATATCTACCTTCTCCCACTCCTCACCTCCAGTGTTTCTCTGACCCATTGAGTCTTCCTGCCTTCCCTATATTTGCTGACTTCATGAACCTGTACCACTGATCACCTAGAATTTCACGATGGAATTCACTTGATAGTTTGCTGCTGCCTCCCTGCTGTGCTTGGAAAGAGATAGGAGCAAGCAGACCCCCTTCCTTCCTCTTTTCCACCCGGTATCATCAGTCTTACCACAACTGGCATCCTATACTCTGCCAACAGAAGTAATTTCTTTACTGGAAGACTAGAGCCATTATGTTTGCTTTTCTGCTGGTTCTCATAGGGCAAGCCCGATGAAGTCTGAGGTACTGTATACAACATATTGGGGGGTGTCTCTGGTGACACTTCCTTTTGCTTCTGACCTGACTCAGATTCTCCACTCCCATGCCCCAGCCACCCCTGTCCTCTTCTCGCTGTCTAAAAATACCTTCCTCAGAGTAAAAGATCTGGCCTCTTGCATCATTTCTCTCTTTTCTTATTTAGTGAACTTCGCTGTTTTGCATATGGGAGAGGAGAGGTTTCAGTTCCAATTTAAGTTTTCCTTTATGTGCTGTGAGTCATGGACTTATAAACTGTATGCCTAATAACGGAATTTTAGTAAAATTTTAATGTTAGTGAAAGAGTCGGTTTTTTTTTTCCTTTTTGTTTTTCCTGAGAATTTGATTAATATTAAGGCCCTCGTTCTGCACCAGGAGACACAAGGAACACCTGTTTTCTTTCCTGCTCGCTCATCTCAGGAGCCGGCTGGTCTTAGGAAAAGAGCTTCACTAACTTTTAGTGACCGTTGTCTCCCACCCTGGAAAGTGTGACCTTTATTAAAATTATTTGGAATCAGCAGTTCACTTAAGATGGGGAGAAAGAAGTAGGAGAGGGAGATGGAACAATTAGCAATTCCTTTCAGCCTACATCGCTCTGAGAAAATCACCTCTGTTTTCTGAATTTCCAGAAAGCGTAAGGACAAATGATAATAATAGTAATGATGATAAATATGTGTTCAGTTCTTCCAGGCCCTGTGCCAAGGACTTTACATGCATTACTTTATTTAATTCTTACAACAACCTTGTAAGTTACAATAATTACCTCCATTTTATGGATGGCGAAACTGGTTTAGCTGATTAAGAAGCTTATCCAAGATCACACAGCTGTAAGTGATGGGACCAAATTGAGTAATAGGTCTGATTCCAGAGACCACATTCTTGGCCATGAATACAACAAATAACATGTTATCCCTTGTGAGAGGGGAACCCTTCTCTTAAAATGAAAACTTGGCAGAGTCCCACTGGGGGAAACCGCCTCATAGAGCAGCTCCAAGTCCATCACCTCCGAGGCACCCATGCAGCGACCCCGCCCCTACGTGCGGCTCTGGGTTGGTGGAGCCCTGTTTCCTCCAGAAAGTTTCACCACTGAGATAGACTGGCATGAAAAGACACAATTACTTTAGTCACTGCTGAGGGAGAACATGAGGAAAGTAAACCAAGAAAACACCCAGAGCGTAGAAATCATCCAGCTGGCAGTTTGATGATCCTATTCTTGCCTGTTTCCTCTCTGGGCTAGAGGTCTGTCCCCATCTTGGAAGGTGGTCCCAAAGAACTGGGACGTAGCTTTGCTCACCTTATCAGGGAGCCAGTTTCCAGCTTCAGCCGGCACCTTGCTTCCCTCCATCACGTGAGGCCGCTCCTTCCTCACTCGGTTTGCCCTGATCTCAGAGAGCTGGGCCTGCTGCCACGTTGATCTTCCAGTCTTAGGAGCCTCCTCTTCCTCTAGCAGCTGATAAGACTCAGGTGGTTAATGCAAGAATGTGCTGTTCCTGTAGGTTCAGGCATTTGCCCTGAGCCTGGAGGCTAAGGGCAATCACAACACCTCCAGAACTCAACAGCACAAGCAGAAGTGACAAGGCCTGGGTGGTTTCACCACCGTGCTCTGCTGTTCATCACCTGAGGTAAGCAGTTGTAGGAAGAAGCTCACGGCAGCTTGTTTGTTCAGCAAGTGAAATCGTTCTGTAGACCTAAATGCAGCATAGCCCAAGTAGACCAGTGCACCCAGCACCCTCTGAGTGGGCTTTGCTGGTTCACTCCCTCTGATCCCCATCTTCGCTCATCTGCATGGAGCCTTAACCCATGGAGGGTGGGGAAGAGACTGAGCTCGAGGGGGATGGGGATCGACTTCTAGCAGCCCCTGTGCCTACATCAAGGGGAAAAATCATGCATCCTATATATCATTCTTGGCCTTCCTCATTCCTGTCCCTGAGATCTCTGCCAACCCTGACACCCGCCCTCGGAGAACATAAATTCAGCTGCAGAGCGAAGCCTCTTTCTTAGGGCAATTGTCCCAGTAAGTATCTCTTAACATATTTATTTTGGGTTCAGAGTAGGCCTTTAGAAACTCTTAGTTGTGATTTTTATTTATGGAAAAGATGTTGCTAAATTTGTATAATTCTAGCATTTCTCTCAGCAAGATGCTCAAGACTTTGGAATTCCATTCCCTTCTGAGTTGCTTTACAGCTTTTAGGGTGCCAGTATTGTCTACACTAAAAAATCCCATTTTGCCGAGACCGAGGCTCACAGAAAATGAGTAACTTACAAAGAGGGCTCTGCTATGTATTGTCAAAGTGTGGCCTTTCTCTTTGTTTGTTTGTTTGTTTTTAAATATCAAACAAATATTTTAGGGCCTATGAATTTAGCTAAGTATCACTAGATTTTAAGGAGTAGAGAAAATTCAGAAGCCCATCATAAAAGTAAGTGTGGAAGATGGGAGCAAGTGTGTGAGGTCAGGAACCCTGTTTGGAGAGAACCATGCTTCCCCAGTCATGAATGGTATCTTTTTTCTTCTTCTTCGTATGTCTCCAGAGAATCTTAGGCTCCAGCTTTTTCTCACATTTGATTCTTAGTCTTATATAATTAACTGCTGAGTGTCAGGAAGAACTTGCTCTAGGTAGTCGTTTTCCAAGGAAGATGAAAGGCATCTGGGGTAGATCTGGTCCCAAAGTGCATTCTGGAGCCAACTCGCAGTCTGGAGCTGTCATGCTTGCCAAGCTAAATGGCATGTCCAAGAAAGATTGATGCTTATGTTGTAGTCCCCTGAGTTTGGGGAGATTTTCTTATGCTGCATTATTGTGGCAGGAGCTGACTGATACATCATCCTTCTTTCTCCATTCTACTTTCTCTTGTGAAACAACACAATTCCTGCACCCCTGGCTCTGCCTCCATTTCTCTGGATCATTGGGACACAAGAGTCTAATGTCTCTTTTTCTCTTTTGGAACTCTGTGTTGAAGCTGGGAAACAACATGGTCTTTTTTCGGATATAAAATATTGTGAGCCTGAGGTTATAGGAAACTGAGTGTTGTCCGTGTGTAATCTCAGCTGTCAGGCTATAAAGCTAAAAAGTTTGCCCTGTGCTCTGAGAAGAATTTAATCATTCCTTCCACAATTGTTTCATGTTCTTTGGAAAATCAGAAATAATCACTGGTACATCTCAGGACAATTGTACAATGAATAGGAGGATTGCTTAGTGGTAAAATGGAGTGCTGCCTTTCCCCTCCAGAAGGCCAAATACTTCAGATGTGGCAGGATCCATTTAACTAGATCTTGCTAAAAAGAATCTTAGCTATACATACATTTTTATCTTTGAGTAGCTATCGAAATCAGTATGTGGCATTTTATAGTTTTCACTTCAGAATTTCCTAACTAGTAAGAGTGAAACAATGTGTTAAAGATGACCTAGCCTGGTCCATACATCTCCACTGTGAATTACCTAAGTGGCCTTGAAACATTGTGATGGAACAAATGGCAACACAAGTAACTTCTATGGTACCTTTGTCCAAGAAATTATGAGGGACCATTTCATTCCAAGTAGGTCCTTGCATGACTGTATTAGATTATGACAAGAGAAATCCATAATAATAGAGGTGAAAAATGGCATTACTCTGTGCAAGACCCCCAAGTTCAAAATTCATGCCTACATCTGAGTTGTAGCTTCATCTTCCCTCTGCTTTGGATGATTTCAGCCTCCTTTTTCAATCCACATTTTACTAGTTCTTCTTTGTCTATCCTAATTCCCACAATCTCTTATCTTTTCTGACTCATTTTGCTTTTTTAATTTAAAGCATGTAGGTCCTACATTCAGGGGGAGCTGCTTTATTATTCCAAGGTGTTCTATAATCCATCTACACTTACAAATATTTGCACAACCAGTAGAGGTTGAAAGTATAATCACAGTCATACAGTCATATACGTTCCCTTGCCTGACACACACACAGACACACACACAGACACACACACACACACATACACACACACACACAAGGATCCTCACAGGGCTGTCATGTACAACTGTATAGCTTGTACACAATAAACTGTACATGGCCCTAGATCCTCATGCTCAGGATGAAACTCATTTGTCTACACCACACACTTTAGTACTTGTGTCAGTGGTGTTCTCTAATTATTTTATATCCATAAGGCTTGTCTCCATGACAAGCCAAAGTTCTTAAGGGCCAGTCCTCAAAAATAACATCTTTAGAGCTGCCAAAATTCAACACATACAACTAGAAGCAAAATAAGCATGTCTTGTTGCAAGTATTTTTCCAGCCATCCCACCCCTTCACCATACACCTGCACAGCCACTGTGTTCAGACTCCATCTCCTTCTTCTTCTTCAGGAAGGGGAGTTGGGAAGACACACGGTGCCCTTTTCTCCAAAGAGTAATTAGAATGCCTCTTATTTCAGTTACCAAAATAAGAAGACAACTCTATCATGAGTCCATACGAGTAAAGTGTGTGGGTGGGGTGTGCATGCATGCATACATACACTTAGTCTTAGGATACGTAAGTCCAGAAAGACAAGATCATAAATCATCTACCTTTATTAAAACTCATATCGAATACTCTCACCACTTCAGCACTATCACGTCCAGCAGTAATGACCTGGACTAATGGATGGTGGGAAAGTCCTGGAATTGAGGGGATGGTTTTTTAACTTTTGCTTCTGCCACACACACAGGTGAGTGCGGAGGACAAGGACATGTGCTCAGGAGCTGACTGGGCTTGATTTGCATTCCTGCTTTTCTACTGCCTCTTGTGTCTGCTTGTGAGATCTTGACTAAACTCTGAGATCCCTCTTCCCTCATTGGATCATAACTACCTTCCTGCCAGGGTTCTTGTGAACATGAAATGGGTTCACACATCTCAACACCAAGAGCAGTGCCAGTACAGTGTAAATACTCAATTTAGTCTTAAATATTTTTGCATTATCTCCTTTCTCTGAGCTTCAGATCCCAGATGATAAAACCTGTAGGATTCAAAAGATTAGATGAGGTAAATATGCAAAAGTACTTTGCTCTGTATAAAGAACTACACAAATACAAGGCATTAGTTCTTTCAAAGGGCCACCTTTAAACATAGTATTGATTTCTTTGCTTTTTCTTGGAAATTTCTCCCAAATTGATGAGTTCTTTGCTTATGTGATTTGAAAGCAGAATCATGTTGGCTATTACTTCAGACACTGTTGTTAAGTAAAAGATGTCAGACCATACTTCTAAAAGTTAATTCAAGGAACAAGGCGGAGTGTGAGGGAAAGAAAGGAAGTGAGACTATGAAGGGAGCCATGGTGAGGGGGAAGTTACTGAAGGAGCAAACTGAGATGTGGCCAACTGCCTGGTGTACATGAATGCTCCTGTCATGAAACTGCTGTGAAACTCTTGAGTTTTCTGGTAGCTGAGTGATACGAGTTACAGGCACTACCCAGTTGCAGACAAAATCCCATGCTGCTTTCAGTGGTACATGCCACCCTTGACATCACTGCCTGTGGTTGCACAAGCTGTCGGGGGCCACCAGGAGAGTGCCCCACACATGTATGGGACCCTGTCATCTCATTTCACAAAGGGGCTTGTTCTGGTTCTCTGCCACTTGACTTCTAATTCAATGTGCTGATCCATGTCGATGTGTAGGTGGCCTTGCTACCTCTGTCTCATTTGAAATTGTTTAAAGCAGGGCACAACTATATCCTTGTTTGTGGTGAATTACTTATACCTCAGTTCACTGCCTATCATTAAAATTGAGGTTAGGCTTAGGCAAACACTGGCACTTGAAGGAAGAAGGTGAAATTTAAGGGATGAAGGTCCCAGAGTGTCTGACTCCTAGCCTCTGCAGGCCTGTACGTTCTATAACTTTGTGTGCTTTTGTTTTTAATGTTTGTTTTTGAGAGAGGGAGTGCAAGTGGGGGAGGGGCAGAGAGAGGGGGGGTACAGAGGGTCTGAAGCATGCTCTGTGCTGACAGCAGAGAGCCCAATGTGGGGCTCAAACTCATGAACTATGAGACCTGAGCTGAAGTCAGATGGTTAAATGACTGAGCCCCCCAGGTGCCCCTATAGTTTTGTGTTCTTAATCCCCACCTGCAAGTTCAGCCCTAGGCCCATGCATGTTAGTATGTCCTTCTTTCCTCTCTCCATCCCTCCCTCCTTCCCTTCCTCCCTCCTTCCCTTTCTTTCTTCCCAAATATTTCTGAGTACCAACTCCATATCAGATAGCCAGGATTCACCAATGACTAAATCCCCATCCTCATGAAGTTTACATTCCAATTTTTAAGATAAAATCAGACTATAGAAAGTAGAGATTTCATTATTTTTATTAAAAAAAAACCTTTTAAGTATGGTTTTAAAATTACAGAGTAATTCATGCTTGTTATGGACTGAATGTTTGTGTCCTCCCAAATTGAAACTCTCATGGCCAGTGAGATAGTATTTAGAGATGAGATGGTGCTTTTGGCAAATCAGGGTTAGATGAGGTCATGAGGGTGGGGCCTCCATGATGGGATTAGTACCCTTATAAGAGGAGACCACCCCCCCCACCCCCACTCAAGAGCTTGTTCCCTCTCCCTCCCCTTACATGCACAGAGGTCATATGAGCACACAGAGAATGTTGGCTACTACAAGCCAAAAGAAGAGGCTTCAGAAAGAAATCTTTCCAACACCTTTATCTGGACTTTCCAACCTCCAGAAAGATAAGAAATAAATTTCTGTTAAGGCACCAACTCTATGGTTTTTGTTATGGCAGCAAGAGCTTACTAATACAAATGCTCACTATAACACATGCAACAAACAAGAAAGTATAAAGTTAAGATCACAGACTTAAGGGTCTAGAGGTGACATTAGACCTGAAGATGTATTTTGTTTGGCTCACTTGGTATTTTTTAAACAGTTTTGTTGAGATATAATTTACATACCATACAATTCATCCATTTATAATGAGCAATTCAGTGGCTTTTAGTATATTCACAATGTTGTACATCCATCATCACAATCAATTGTAGAACATTTTCATTATGTCAGAAAGAAACTGTGAACCCGTTAACAGTTACCTCACCTTTCTCCTCATTCCCCCCTCCCCCCCCAACCCCTGGCAACCACTAATCTTCTTTCTGTCTCTATAGGCCTATTCTGAGGATTTAATTAAAGTAGAATCATATAATATGTGGTCTTTTGAGACTGACTTCTTTCATTTAGTATAACGTTTTCAAGGTTCATCCATGTTGTTGCGTGTATCAGTACTTCATTCTGTTTTATTGCCAAATAATATTCCATTGTATGCGTATACCCCATTTTGTTTTTTCACTAATTGGTTGATGGACATTTGGGAATTTTCTACTTTTTTGACTATTGCAAGTATATTTATATATATAATATTTTTTGAGGATGTTGGTTTTCTTATGTCTTGGGCATATACCTAGGAGTAGAATTGCTGGATCATCTGGTAACTCTAAATGTTTAACCACTTTAGAAACTTCCAGACTATTTTCCAAAGCAGTTGCAGTGTGTGAAAGTCCCAATTTCTCCACATCCTCCCCAACACTTATCACTTGACTTTTTGATTTTAGTTACTCTAGTGAGTGTAAAGCAGTGTCTTCTATCAATTCGTGGTTTTAATTCATTTTTCCCTGATGGTTAATGATATCTCTTCATGTTGTTCAAGACCATCTGTATGTCTTATTGGAGAAATGTTTGTTTAGATTATGTGGCCATTTTTTAAATTGGTTGATTTGTCATTTCAGTATTTTTTGAAAAATGAGCTATCACTTCAAGGCCAGAAGAGTTTATATACATACCTGAATCTCAGATGTCTGAGATAAAAATTTCCAGATCTGGTTCTTCTGGGCTGTAATTAAGGATTTGGGTAGAGTATTCTTTAACTATGAAAATTTGAAGCAAATATCTACACATTAATTTTAGGGAAGCTTATGTGACTTGAGGCAATCTGAATGCATTATACTAATATTCATAGCTTTTTAAAGTAAATTAGGCACATGTCTGGCAAAGCAGTGCTCCTGCAAACTTTGTTGCTTCTCTCAAAGAAATTTCTTACATCAGCCTGATTCACTTGGTTTTGTTGCCTGCCTCGCCCTGTAGGTATTTATGATTTTGAACCCTGATGCTTCATTTGCCTGACACAACTACTGTTAATAGTTTGGTAGATATTCTTTCTGATTATATCTCTGTAAAATGAGGTGAGGACATTTACTATTTCCAAAATAGCCTTCACTTTGAGTAGATTAATCTAGGAGGGCAGAAACTGTTTTAGGGAGATACCTGCATATTAGTGGAAGAAGACAATAGTGGGTTGGTTTAATGGCCATGAAAAGTAAAGATTCAGGGATTAGTTGAATGAGAGCACTTAAGACCCAGATGAAACCAGAATTGTTGTGGGTTATGAAGTAGGTGTTGTTTTCCTGTTAGAGCTACATGAGCATGAGCGTGGGGTATATGTGATGAAGAGAGCCACGGATATGGGAAAATGGGAGATGGGAGCTCAGGCCCATCAGTAAAAAGCTGGTGAGGGAGTTTCACGGGGTTGCTGGGAATTAGAAAGACTGCAAGTACCAGAAAGCCCGCCCTGTGCTTTTAGTGAGTGACGCCCAGCGCTCTTTTTCAAGTTGTTCTCTGTACTGAGTTGCAATGACCTTCCATTATTCACAGATCTTCAGTGGAAGTGCACTACACAAAACAGCCTTTTCTTACTGGGTATAGAGGGAATGAAAAAGGGGATAGATAGTCCCTCCTTGTGCCCTGTGGTGGGGAATAGGACAGAATATACTGGAGGGACGGCTGGCCAAGGGCTGACCAGGAAATTGGAATGAGAGTTGACAGGGGCAGCGTCTAAGAGAGGGTAAGCTTCCTCCCTAGAAATGTGCCCCTGCACAAAAAAAGTTAAAAGTGATTCCTTGAATACTTAAAGGAAAGGATAAAAACTGGAAAACTTGGGATAGCTAGGTAAAATTTAGATGAGATTGGACTATTCATACTATTTTGCACCCTTTTTAAAAAAATATAATATTTATCCTTCATATACTCAACAAATATCTATTGAACAACAACTACATGCCATGCTCTTTTTAGGCACCAGGGATAGAGCAGGGCATGATGGTGTAGACAAAATGCTTGCTCCTTGGACTTACAGTCAGAATATAGGTAAGCCACATCTTTTAAATAGTTGTGAAGTGTGTTACATTGTATGGCTGTTATCACAATTTATTTAACCAGTCACCTATTGATAGACCTTTAAGTGTTTTCCCCCAGTTTTTTGCTATTAAAAAAGAATCTCGCAATGAATAGGGGGGAAGAGATTAAGGAATGCTGTGGAACTCAGATTCTCACTCTTTCTGCTTCTCTTTTGAGCATGACTTTTGTGTGCTGGTCTTTTTCTTGTTGGCTGCCTGGGCTTCTGTGTTGTTTCTGTGCCTGAGTTTTCCTTCAGCTCCATGGAGTCTTTGCTGAACTCCACACAGGAATAGAGTTTTCATTCTTGCCTGACTTGCCCTGGGACTGACTACTAGCCCTCCAGGCACTTGGCCTTGTTTAATGACTCAGATTAGCTTCTTGGGGCTCTGTCCCACCCCCACTACTGGAACCTCTCTCCCTGCTCCCTAGCATCACCAGAAGTCTGGGATATTCACTGGCTTTGTGATCTTATGTTGGATTTCAAGCACTGGCAATGAGTACAGTCTTTTCCAAGGCCAAACTTTTTAATTTTTTATTAGTGGTTTTTATTTTGAAACATTCTCAAACTTTCCAAAAAGGTGCAAGTACAGTAAAAGAAACTTGTTTTTATGGAACTACTTTAGGGTAAATTGCTAACATGATGTTCTGTTACCTTTGCATATCTTAGTGTATAATTCCTAGAGGCAAGAACATTCTCAGAGAGAGTCGTAATACAACCATAAAAATCAAGAAGTTAACATCAGCACATTGTTAACATTTAATTCTGAGATCCCATTCAAGTTCCTTAGGTTTTTTTAAATTTAGTTTTGTTTTTTGTTTTTATTTTTTTCGTAATATAGCTATAGCAAAGTATCCAGTCCAGAATCACGTGTTGCATTTAATTGTCATGTCTGTCATAGTTTCTCAGTCTTTCCTTGAGTTTCATGACTACTGTTTGAAGATTACACGCCAGATATTTTGTAAAATGCCTCTCATATGGGTTTGTTTTTGTTTTTGTTTTTTTGTTTGTTTTTTTAAATGATAAGATTCAGGCATCTTTGTCAGTCCTGTCTCAGAAGTGATGGGCACTCTCCTCATTGCAATCCCATCAAGTGGCACCTGATTGCGATATTTTCCATATCTGATGATATTCATTTTGATCACTTGATTAAGGTGGTGCCTGAGAGGTTTCTCTACCATGAAATCACTCTTTCTCTCTTGTGATTAGTAAGCAGTTTTTGCAAAGGTGATTTGAGGTAACTGTCTCTTATCAAAGTCTTCATTCATTCATTTATTCATTTACTCGTTCATTTATGTAAGTTTAGACTCATGGATTCCTATTTTATTTAGTTGACTATTATCCATTCCTTTTATTATTTATTTAGAGACTCAAACTATCCCAGGAGAGATCAGCGGGAACCCCTTCAAGCTCAAAGCCAAAAACTCTTACCACCTACTTCATAGTGCCCTCTTCTTTCCAAGTGTAACAAATTCTCTACAAAGGTGATGTACTCTTCTACTATCCATTTGTTAGCTAAGGGAGGTTTCTCACCACTGAGAGCTTTTACTGACTTCCATCCCAGAAAACCTGGGTAGATTACTATACCTAGACACTGAATATCAGTATATCAGAGTATCAAATTTTTGGCTCATGTCAATGTTTATTCTTGCTTGTTCTTCATTTATATACATTAAATTATTTTAAAAACAACTAAAAGTTATTCTCTGAGTACTAACATCCCTTAATTATGACGCAGTTTGCTATGAAATAATCAGCTTTTCATCTCTTGTTTCCCAGACTTAGAAATATTTACAATATTTATTTACATGCTTAATTCTAGCCACCTCAAAAAAGAAATAGTGTCCCTATAACATATGAAATAAGAGAGTAAATAAGAGTTAATAAGAATGTAGGAATAGAAATCATTACAAGAGGAGAATAAATGTGTCATTCCCCTCTTTCCATCCCTGCCTTGAGCCTCTGGCAACTACAAATCTATTCTTTGCTTCTATGATTCAGTTTTTTTAGATTCCACATATATGTTAGATCATGCAGTATTTGTCTTTCTCGGTCTCCTTTCACTTAGTATAATGCCTTCAAGGTCCATCCATTTTGTCACAAATGGCGAGATTTCCTTCCCTTTTATGGCTGAATAATATTTCATTATATATACAATATTAATCCATTCATCTGTCAATGGACAAAGGTTGTTTTCATGTCTTGCCTATGGTAAATAATGCTGCAATGAATATAATGGTGCAGCTATCTCTTTGAGATTGTTTTTTTTTTCTTTAAATGCATACTTAGAAGTGGAATTGCTGGATCATATGGTAGTCCTATTTTTAATTTTTTGAGGAGCTCCCATACTGTTTCCCCTCATGGCTGTACCGATTTACAATTCTGCTAACAGTGTACATGGCTTCCCATTTCTCTACATCCTTGCTAACACTTGTTATCTCCTGTCTTTTTGATGATTGCCAGTTTAACAGATGTGAGATGATATCTCATTGTGGTTTTGCTTTGTATTTCCCTAATGATTATTGATGTTGAGCTCCTTTTAATGTACCTCCTGGCCATTTGAACGTCTTCTTTAGAAGAATTTACATTTCTCACACGTTTCCATATGATGCTGGTATCGCCAGGAACCATACTTTGATAACCACTGCTCTAAACAAATTGTCAATTCTGTGTACCTAAAATAACAACAACAACAACAACAATAATGATATTATTATTATTATTACTATTATTAATTTTTAGCCATTGCCCCTTTCTGTCAATACTTTTTCTCCTACCTCCACCCATCAAGATTTAATGTTTCTTCCCTTTGTAGCGTATTTCCTATATGCTTCATCCATAAAGATCCTACCCCTCCTTTAAACATATGGGTTCTATCCTTCCCTGAGCCCCCATTACTGCTCTGATTATAGAATATGCTTTCTTTATCACTCTGCCAGATACAATACTCCTTGATGAGAAAGGACAGATTCTTAATCTCTTGAAAAATCCTTTTAAATTGTTTTTCTAATTTAGCAGATCTCTTAAGTGGGATTCAAGTAGCATACAATTATATCTATGGTATGTTTTGGCTATTTCTTCTACCCTTGTTGTATAAAATCTAATATGAACTATAGCAAGACCCAGTATGTACATTTCCCACATTTTTCCATACTGGGAGCCAGGCTTGTATTTGACCTATTATGTTAAAAGGGTTCTGTTTGTTCAGGGGTTTGTGAACCCCAAATCTCTTCTTTAGCTTTGTGTTTAATCCTTTCTAAAACAGTCTGTGACAGGAAAGGGAATGACTCTCAAATAATCCAAATTTAATTAGAAACACTGGATGCTTGTGTGTATGGTGGTGGGGAGGGGTGAGAGAGAGAAAAAGAGAGAGAGAAAGAGAGAGAGAGAGAGAGAGAGAGAGAGAGAGAGAGAAGCTCTGTCCCATTTGTTCTGCAACTAGTTCCAACCTTGCCTCAACCCCATGTCTCTTTCTGGCCATTTCTCTGTCGTCCATTAAATGCAGGGGCTAAATTCCCATAGCTTCATTTGTGTGTGTGTGTGTGTGTGTGTGTGTGTGTGTGTGTGTGTTAGCATGTGACTTTGGGCTGTTACACAGATATTTAATTACCAAAGAAGTCTAATAAGCTAATGACTGCCTGAGGCATTTGCTGGGAAGGGGCTTTGTTGACCCCCTCTCTGAAAGCTCTTTCTGCCAGTCACCTGCCGAGACACAGAGAGTCTTGCACTCACATAATTTCCCCAAAGAAGGGTAAACATGGGGGTTACCTTGGAGATGGCTTTTCCCAGAGTTTGAATACTTGCTTTTCCCACCCTTGTCCAGAGAGGCAGGTTGCCAGAACATTATACAGAGTTAGCCTTCTTGGTTATCTCATAAGAACAAATATTCCCCAGACTGTTACTGTGGGAAAATATTAAAAATAATATTTTTCAAACTCTGTTATAAAACTTTGTCACCTATATTTTTGCTAATTTTTGTAAGATGAGAAAAATATGCATTTTATTTGGAAGTTAGTCACATTTTTTAAAGAAAGAAAAATTGTTTAAAATTGTTCCATAATTTGTTTGCAGAATGATTAGTAATCTTTATTAGTTAATGCTCTCTCCCACCCCCAAGAAATCATCCTGAATGACAAGTCTTTTTCTTTGACATAGAAACTTGAATTGGCTTATTGTACATTAAGCCTTTTGGACTTGAGCTGTGGCCTCATAAAAGTTTCCTGGTATCTGTAAGCCCAGTTTGGAAGGCCTCAGATGCCTTCCCAGTGTAGTAAGGTTGTATCTGCCTATATTGGTGCCCAATATTTTTCAATCTCTTACCCTATTCTTCTATGATTAGGGTTTCTATATTCCAAGAAAATAAGGAAATAACATGGTCCAACTCTAAGAAGATTTAAAAAGTTGTTTCATATGCTATACAGTGCTTGTGTACAAAGACATAATGGAAATGGTCTACATATAAAACTGACTAAGTAATAATAATGAGTGTGATTTGGAAGCAAAAAAGGAGGTCTGAAAGGATGCACTCCCAAAGTGAGAAAAATATGTTATGGGATACATCACAGACCTGACCACCCTCTAGGGCTTAAACTTTCCAGTCCACACAATTTCCAACACAATGTTTAGGTTAGAACTTGAAAATGTAGTTAGAATGGGCCTTTAGGTATAGAGGCCAAAAGAAGAAAATATTTAAATACAACTCCTATAGTTCAAAAACTATAAAAAATGTGAATTACTTACCTATAAAGAAGAAACAGCTTCAACAAAAGTGATGTGGAAGAATATTGATGAAACACAAAGGTGGCAAGTCACTGGGTCAGTGCCCAGATACTAAGACCTGTGGGTGACACAGTAACCCAGAAACACATGATGTGGCTGCTGGGGACAGGCAGGAGAGGTGGGGTGGCAATGTGTAGTGGGTAATGTAATCCCAACACGGGCAGTGTATATGCTATGCTGGGTTGTGTTTTTACTGTGCCTCATGACACTCCCTGACGATGCTCTATTTAACTCGATCCCTTTTAGCCTTTCTAGGGTGACGGCTTGATGGGAGCAGCCTGACGAGATACGTTGGGTTCTTTCTTCTGATGAGGTCACACCAAGGTTCTACTAGCTGTTCGCTCATGAATTTGTAATGCAAACGGGTTCTCCTGGAGGCTATATAAACAGAAATGAAGCAGAAACATTCTGCTTTTTAAGGGGCAGACTAAGTATTAGATGTCACTGCTGGGATGTAAATTACAGTTCCAAGAACAGTTAAGTCGTGGGTACCTTGATTGGGGTGGATGGCTTTATCATTTCCTCCACTCTGCAGCTTGTTTGTTTATAATTTGTCCATCATGATCACTAATAGAATAATAATAATAATAATTTCTAAAGTAAGGTTCCCCTCCCCCCTCCATTTTTTAAAACTCTTTAATGGAAATTTAGCAAAAAACTTTGGTGATTTAAGACTAACTTTCATGACCAGAAGAAGATTGAATTTGAATTAGAGGCAGCACATGAGAGTGAAAAAAGTGTGGATGTAGGAGCTAGGCAATCCTATAATTTAAAACCTGGTTTCTTCCTTGAGACCTGTGTGACCTTGGGCAAGTTAACTAAACGTGTTGACCTTCAGCTTCCTCATTTATAAAGTTGAGGTAATCACGTCTACCTCACAGAGTCATCCTCGGATTAAATGCAGCATGAATGCTCAGCATTGACACAGAGCCTGGTTCACAAACAGCTTGCAATCAATATTCATTTCTTTCCTCCTTATATCAGTGGTAAAAGCTAAATGATTCATTTTTTCAGCTTCAGCTGTTAGGAGCACTATTAGTTGGTGTGTGTGTGTGTGTGTGTGTGTGTGTGTGTATGTGACCACTTTCTTTCTTTCTGATGTTACAAGATGCTCCAGGTTTTATTTCTTGCCCTAGTCCAAGAATCAGCCGTTTCTCCAAGGAGCCTTTGTTTTTAGAAACCAAGATCTGGGTGCTAGATGTACTCACATGTATTACTATCCCTTTAAATACATTTTATTTCCTACACAAGTTTTAGATTTACAGAAAAAAAATTGGAAAGGTAGTTCAAAAAGTACCCATATACTCATTTCCTCTATTGTCAATGTATTATATTACTATGGTATGTTTATTATAGTTAATGAACCAATATTGATACATTATTATTTAAAATAATTTTTTTAATGTTTACTTATTTTTGAGAGACAGAGACAGAATGTGAGCAGGGGAGGGGGCAGAGAGAGAGAGGGAGACACAGAATCCGAATCAGGCTCCAGGCTCCATGCTGTCAGCACAGAGCCCCACTTGGGGCTCAAACCCATGGACTGTGAGATCATGACCTGAGCTGAAGTCAGACTCTTAACTGACTGAGCCACCCAGGTACCCCAATATTGATTCGTTATTAAGTAAAGTCCAAACTTTCTTAATGTCCTCTTTGTGTCCCAGAATTATATCTAGGATACTATATTACCTTTAGTTGTCATGTGTCCTTAGGCTCCTCTTGACTATGACAGTTTCTCAGACTGTCATTGTTTTTGATGACCTTAAATGTTTTGAGGAACACTGGTCAGGTGTTTTGTAGGGTGCCCCTCTAATGGAATTGGTGTTTTTCTCATGTTTAGAATGGAGTTATGAGTTTTTGGGGGGTAATATCCACAGGTGAGGTGTCATTGTCATCACATCATATTAGAAGTTCATACTGTCATTATGAGTTATCACTGTTGGTATTGACCTTGATCACCTGACTGAGGTGGTGGTAGGGTTTCTCCACTGCAAAGTTACTTTCTTGTCCCCCCACTTCTGTGCTGTTTCTTTGGAAGAGAGTTCCTATGCTCAGCCCATATTTAAGCAGGTATTAGTTTCTCCCTCCTTAAAGTCAGAGTATCTACATGAATTATTTGAAATTCTTTGCATGGGATCTTTAATCATTTTTTTGGTTTTGCTTTCTGATATCCATTTCACATTGGTGGAAATGAAATGCCTGTTTATATTGGGCAAATATATGCTCTTGGACTTGCTAAATATTCAGAATTGATAATAGATAGGCATACTCTCAGTCCCACATTACTCATGTCTCAGTTATTAAATCTGTGATAATATAGTGAGCCTTGTTCTGTTTTTCCTATTTGAATACCCGTTTCTTAAATAACGCTATTTCAGCTTAAATCTATTGAAGTATCACTACTAATTAAAAGTTGCTTTTTATTTTTAATATAGCTACTAATTTCTACATGGTGAAACATTGCTGAGTTTTCTGATGGCCAACCGGGGCAGATTAGGCTCTGATCTTATTTTGAAAAATAATTGGCCACTAAAAACATGAGGCAAACTAGACCTACTGTGAAGAGCACATTTCCCACAATAATTACTAGGTTGTTTTCTAATAAATGGCTGAGCTGTACAGCATCACATTTAGTATGAGAATACATAGAAGCTGAGAGGAGTTTAAGGTTAAAAGGAAAACAAAATACTCCCTGGGGTTTTAATCACTAATTACAGGTCTATAAATAACCATTTCTTGCATGCAGCAGGCATTTGGTCTCCTGGATATGATTTAGTTTGGCATATGGGCTTGCCAGGTTTTTTTTTTTTTTTTTCCTTCTTCCTTTTGTGAACTGCTTGAAATGACTGGAGAGGTCAGACATGAAGACAGGTGGTGAAAATGTTCAGGGAAAAAAAAAATACAAAAAGTCATTGTCTGGAATTGCCAGCAGTTCTGTTTAGTGACCTAAAGGAGTTGACCCAGCACTATATTTAGATTTTGCAAGATGGTATACCGCAACACACTGTTTGGAGGCCTTCGTCTTTCTGAGTAACTATTGTGTTTTCATTGAAAAGATGTACACTGCTTTCTTGTAGCATCTGGCCCATGCAATGTATAAGGAAGGCACGCATAGTTGATGAGAAATGCTCGCTGAAAAAAATTTTTTTTCGAACCCCAGAGAAGTGTACTTATTTTCTCTCCTTTTGAACACAGATTTCTAAGCATTTCAAAGTAGCCCAAAACTTTAATATATTTACAATAATAAGCATGGTTCTTTAAAAAAAAGTAGTATTTTAATTTTTAGAAAATGTTTATTTGTTTTTGAGAGAGAGAGAGAGAGAGAGAGAGAGCGAGCGAGCATGAGCAGGGTATGGTCAGAGAGAGAGGGAGGCACGGAATCCCAAGCAGGCTCCAGGCTCTGAGCTGCCAGCACAGAGCCCAATGCAGGCCTCAAACCCATGAACAGTGAGATTCTGACCCAAGCTGAAGTCAGACACTTAGCTGACTGAGCCACCCAGGCATCACGAGAAAAGTAATATTTTCAAATTGAACTTCGCATAACCTGAATAAAGCCTTGTATGGTTTACCTGCCAATATTTGTATTCCTTGTTTTATAGATAATTATTCTGTGTAATTTAGGATTATGTCTGTTTTTAAGGCCCTGCTGGCCCTGGGATTATTACCTATTTCCTAGTACATGAAGGAAAAGTCACACCCAGATGCTAGTTTTGTCACCTATTTTGATAGAATCTATATTCATATAAAACATAATTAGGTTGGCTTTAAGGCACTTCCTAAGGAATCAGAAAATCTCATTTTGTACTTCAAAGAGATAGAAGATGGTTGAATGTGAGTTAAAAGTTACACTCAATCAGAAAATAGCAGTTTCTTTATTTCATAAAGTTCAATTTTCCCCTCAAACTACTCCCTGTTTTACATATATTATTTCACATTTATTGAAGGTGGACCAGGGTTTAACTTTGTATCTTTACATTATGTAGAAGATCTTGGAGGATTGAGATGTTTTAAGTCAATGGGTCGGCCATAGACCAAGCATTTTGAATGTTAACCAAGGACTCATTCTACCAGGATCTCATATTAAGATTCTGAAACTACAATAATAGAGGCATGATAATAACCTTCCAGAAGATTCTCTTTACTTCTTTCTCCTTTTCTCCCAACACATTCTGGACCTTCAGGGAGGAACACTTCAAGGTTCTAGGGCCTGGGCTGGGTGATTTTTAAAGTGAGTCTTACAAAGCAAGAAACTGGTTGAGATTTGATAGAGTTTATGACATAATAGCTTTGGATAGGTAGATACATCAAGGCAGTGATTTATGCTATTAGTCTTGTTGGGTAAGCTATTTAGCTGGTTCTACAATCTTGTGTTTAAGGAGCAAGTGTTTTCTCAAGCAATTAGCTATTTTATGCTTGTTCTCATTAGTGTTTAACATAGAGAAAAGAAAATATGCCCAGTCCCAAGTCAGGGACAGAGATCATGTTGGTTTCAGTCCCCAGTATATACACATTCAAACTCTCAGCAACTCTTGCTGGCTTCATTTCCTTCAACCCTCCTGCTAAGACTGCAGCTTAAACATCATCATTTCTCACCTGGAATGCCTCAAAAAATTTCAAATTCCTCCTGCTTTTCTTTTTATTGTTCTAAAACCCATTCTCTACACAGTTGCTAACTGAACACTTTTGTCCCCTGCTTAAAATCTTTGAAAAGTTTTACATTGTACTTGCCGAGCAAGTGGTATCTGTTAACTACCAGCAGAAGTCAAGTCTGAACACTTCTGCCCAGTGCCTCTTAGTACCAGAGTTGCCAAGGAAAGCACAATGCAGTCAAGCACTGAATGGAGCAATGCTTTTACTCACACAGGGAAGAAACTGATAAGATGAGCTTCAGTGGTAGGTGTCAGTCCCCCATGGACAATGGGTCCCTCCATCACAGCTGATGCAGGGCAGTTGGCCTACATGTGTGCTTCTTGTGCTTCCTGTCCCCTCACTGCATGGGACAGATATAGTAGTGGGGTTGACCAGCTGCCATATGGCCCACACACTTAAGCCGACCAAGAGAGTACACACTGAGTCTGAAACAGGGAAAGATAAACCCACACAAGGTGATAAGTCCAGCACAGACTGTGAGGCTGTGAGTGCTCTTTAGCTTTTGGTAGGGAAGGCCCAAGACCCATTTTTATGTAGCCAAAAGGGGATCAAAAGACTGCATGAATGAAGTTACTTTCCCCAGCAGCACTCAGAGTGAAGCCAAAGGTTCTGACATTGACAGAAAGCCCCTGCTGTCCTCTCTGACTTTAACTTGAAATATTCTCTCCTTTGGTCTGGACTGTGTTGTGGTCTTAGGGACCTTTCTTCTGTTCCCACCTTGTGGCATATGGACAGTTGCCCCCCAGGCTTGTCTGGTAGATCTCTGCCTCCAGTTTTGGAATAATTATCTCTCTTTCTCTTTTTTGTTTCTTTTTATGGAATTGAGATCTTATCTCAAGGATCATTTTATCAGAGAGAACTTCCTAGACTACTGAATCCAAAGCACTTCCTTTTGTCCAAATATATTATGTGATCTAACTCTACTTTTTCATATGATTTACTATTATTTGGAATTATTCTATTCACTTACTCATTTACTTGTTTATTTCTGCCTTTTGTCCTGTGAAATGTAAGCCAGAACCTCTGCCTTCTTTAATGCCGTATTCCCAGTACCTAGAATGTTGCCTTGTACATAGTAAATATTTTTAAACATTTATTTCACTGTGTTTGTGGGGATTTAGGAGAATACTCTAATGCTATGCAAGTACAAGTGTAAATTGCTACAGTCCAGCAATATCTATTAATATTGGGAATGCTCATATTTTTTTGATGCATTTCTGTGTCTAAGTATTTACCCTACAGGTATACATATGTATACGTGTATATGTATGTGCATATGTATGTGCAAACAGGTACGTGCTAAGATATTCATTATGCAGAAAAGGGTTAACATAGCAAGTCTGGGGCTGCTGTCTTAGAAGGGCTTGCTTACATGATTGGCTCTTGGTTGGCTTCTGATAACTTGGCTGGTAAACAGTTCCCTGTACTGATCTGAAATGTTGCCAAAGTGATAAGGCTGTTTTACCCAATTGGAGCACTAAACAACTACTTTTATAATGGAAATTTGGGGCTTTAGTAGTTGCTAAGCAGGGGGTACCTATGTGACCAGTCCCCAAGGAAAACCTTAGCAGTACGTCTCTAATGGGTTTCCCTGGGCAGAAATATCAAACATGTGTTACTGCATGTTTTGCTGCTGAAGGAAAGTGCACAGGCTGCATCCTCTCACTGGAGGGAAAGAACATAGGAAGCCTATGTTTGGATTTCTTCAGGCTCTACTTGTGTCTCTTCCGCTTGCTGACCCTCTTGCATAGCCTTTTACTGTAATAAACCTTAGCAGTGAGCACAACTATATTCTGAAAACTGAAAGTTCTTCTAATGAAATACATGAAATATATGGATGGTCTTGGGAATCTGTGAAACACTCATTATGAATTTTCTTCACAGAAAAATATTAAGGCAAGCAAAATGTGCTTGGATAGAGGACTAGTTGTGGCACACACACACACACACACACACACACACACACACACACACACTAAGGAATGCTCTGCAGTACTTCTGTGTGAGGCAGTCTTCTATTCTGAAATGGAAATTATGACCCAGGGTTTTCAGGGAAAAACCAGAATTCAAAGTGGTTTGTGTAACTTGTATGCGGCTATTTGTGCACACACGTATTTTACAGATATACAGAGTATCCCGGGAAATATGCTAAAGAATATGATAATAATGGATGATGCCTCTGAGAAGAACTTGATGGTTGAACAGAAACAAAGGAAAAGAGGTTTTACGATCTATCTTGCACTGCTATATTGGCCACTAGTCCCATGTGGCTGTTTAAATTTAACTCAACTAAAATTAACTACAATTAAAAAATTCAGTTTCTCAGTTGTAGTAGCCATGTTTCTTGAAAGGCACATATGGATAGTGGGTACAATACTGGGCAGCACAGATAAAGAATATTTCCATCACCGCAGAGTAATGTTTTGGATAGCACTGACTTATATCCTTTTGTTTACCATTTACTATTTATATTTATTTTTCAAAAAGTGAATTAAAACAAAATAAAACAAAATATTAGTTGAATGGATGAATGATGAAAGTTGACCCAAAACTTCTCTACTAACAAACTCTTCTAGGAATCTCAACAAATACAATCAAATCACCCATTTTTATGCTAGAGGTTTACATCCAGTTAAAGTAGGTAAGATGAATGGCAGCTTAAATTCTTGGTACCTATCTATAAAAGCAAATCTTCAGCCTAGGGGCTGAAGTCAATTTCAGATCTTGGAAACCCTAGCAAATTCACCAGAGAGTGTGAAGGAGGACAGAGTGGGATTATTAGCCTCTCCCCTTCACCAGTTCCATCAACTTCCTCCATAGGTGTTTGGCTAGTTCCAACACACTAGTATGCAGAGTGAAACAGACCTTCTTGCTTTTCACTCTCTCACTCCCTCAGGAAATAGCTCTTGTAACTGTCCAAAAAGAAATTCCAATCAATTTTATATGCTTGAATTGAGAGATGTCAGTAATGGTACTATTAGAAATTTTACAGTTCAGCTCATTATTTATTAAGAGCCTACTGAATAATAAATGACCTTAATCCTTGAGATTCTTATGGTCTAGTATGGGAGATGGAAAAAGGGAACAGACTACATTGATACAATAACATTATTGGTGCCAATGTACATATTTGCTCAAGATGCAATGAGACCTGGAGGAAGGCCGCCTGGTCCAGTCACGAAGGTTGTGTAAAGACGTTTTAGGCATGGAGAGTAGGAAGAGAACTCTAGGCAGAGGGACGTAACCTTGGCAGATATAAGAGAGTATGAAAGAGCATGTCCTGTCAGGTGTCCTACAGTCCTTGAGTACTGGTATCCAAAACTACAGGTGGAGACCAGAGCAAGAATTAACAACAAAGGCAAATAAGGGTTAAGTGGTGGGAGGCTTTGTGCTGAATGCCAAGTAGTCTGGATTTATTTGGTGGGGGCTGGAAAGAGGAAGAGACTTGGAGCAGGGAGAGGGGTGTCATATTTGTGTAAATTTCCCTGAATGCATTTTGAGGGATAGATTTAGACAGGCAAAACCCAGGCCAGGTGACCGATTAGGAGATTGTTGTCACAGTTCAGAAGAATGCTGATGAAGGCCTTTTTTATTAATGCCTTTTTATTGCCCTTTTTCTCTTCTCTGTCTCAGTTTTTTCTACTTCCCCACTTGTGCTCCTTGACATCATCTTTTGGATAAACTACTTGAACTCAAGTCCTATCTCAGGATCTGCTAGAGGGAGAATATAAAGTAAGAAAAGAAGCAAGTGGCCAGTAGAGTCAAATGCTGCATAGAGGACCAGTATGATAAGAAGTGAAAGTCTTCACAGCTTTCTCAATAAGGATGTAACATTGGTCACCTTTGTAAAAGCAGTTTCCATGGAGCCATGGCAGCAGAATCCAGATTGCAGAGAACCAAGGAGTGGTTTTGAGGTGAGGAAGAAGGAAAATGAATATAGATGCAGCTTCCAAAAAGTATGGCAAGGGATACTGTGATAGCTACAAGGAGACACAGACTCAAGGGTGGAATCTGCCAGAATAGGAGAGGTTTTTACAATGGACATGCCAGACAATCCTATAATCCTACTCCTCATACAGTTGCCTCTCAAATAATCTTGCAGGGTCTGAAAAGACACCAACATAGTAAAAGAAGGACAGGGATAGAAAAAGGTAGGTAACTGATAGCATAATTTGAGCTCCTGGATCCAGTCATGCCTAAATTTTCCAGATTCCTCACCCTTTGCCACTGGACTCGTGAGTTAAGTGAATTCTCCATTTTACCTGAGTCAGATTGAGTTAGGTTTCTGTAGCTTGAAAATCATAAGTAGTATTCAAGCCTTTCTTCTCGAAGGCTAATTGGAATATGTTTCTATTTTTACAACACACACACGCACACACACACACACACACACACACACACACACACACACGCTTAAAAGTACTGAAAGGTAGAGAGAACTAGTAGAGTGAGAAAGCAATAAAGTGGTATACGACCAAATTTATGAAACAAGGCCCTTGAGAGGATGATAGCTGATGGAACAAAGAACTTGAGTGAAATGATTACTTACAAGTAATTTTTACAAAATTTTGGCGTGATGATTTTAAATATGCAAGGAGTGCATGGGGGGCTCAGTTGATTGAGTGTCTGACTCTAGATTTTGGCTCAAGTCATGATCCTAGGGTCTTGGGATCAAGCTTTGTGCTGGGTATGGAGCCTGCTTGAGATTCTCTCTCTCTCTCTCTCTCTCTCTCTCTCTCTCTCTCTCTCCCTCTCTCTCCCTCTCTCTCCCTCTCTCTCCCTCTCTCTCCCTCTCCCTGTCCCTCTGCCTCTCCCTCCCCCACCCCCTCTGCCCATCTCCAGTGCTCATGCTCCCTCTCTCTCTCAAATAAAAATTAAGAAAATTAAAATAAAATAAAAATAGAATATGCAGCAAAGTTAAATAATTGTGAAGTTAGTAATCATATATCTATCACTTGGATTCTACCATTAACATTTTGCATTTCCTATTTTTGCTTTATTACATATCTCATTTATCGATCCTTCTATCCATTCATCAAGACATCTTATTTTTGATGCATTTTAAAAGAAGTTGCAGATATTAGTACACTTTACTCCTAAATATTTCAGCAATCATATCATTAACTTGATTTCTAAATCCATTTAAGGTGAAGTGCCTAACACTTTGAAAAAAATTACCCTTTGATCTTTGAAAATTCAAGCACTGCTATTAATTTGTTCTGTTATTATAATTTTAAAGGATATTTTCATGTTCCCATCACATTTCAGAGCATGACCCATTAGACAAATACCTGAAAAATATAAACTAAGCTTATTCAAGTAGGTTTCTAATATGTTGCTTTATGAAGGAGTCTGAAATAATCATGCATAAGGGTATGAGGTTTGACATATGTCTACTCTGGTCTAGAAAGTCAATTGCATGCTAGTAGCTCTTGCATTGCTACATTGCTAACAGCCTTGCGAATGACCATGAATGCCTAAGTTTCAATTACCATCTTCACTGATAGAACGTTGACCCTGAAAGGCCTTGTGAGCCTGGTTGAATATCTTTTTGAGAAAAAATAGAAATTTAAATATCCCATACAGATAAATATTTTGTACAAGCATCTACCTTGGTTCTTGTCCTAGCCTTTAACTGTATCTAAATACTTTTTTCTCTTTATATTGTAAATCTTTGCTCTTTGAGTTTGATTTCTGGATGTATGTATATTTCTTGGCCTGGCATAATTTACTATTTTGTTGCTGAATCCTGCTGGCTGCTCGTGAGTCCATCATTGCCCCCTCTTCCTGACCTCACAAGGACTCTTTGAACAGTGGCTTCATGTGATTCTATTATGGACATCCAGAGGACTAGGGTAGAGCTGGCAGTATGGAGCTGAAAAGAAACTGCAATCCGGGTGCCTTCACTTTGCTCACAGTTGTGAGTTTTTAGTTAAGTCCTCTGTGTCATATATTCATATGTCTTGCTGTCCTCTTTTTCATGATCAGATTGAACAAAAGCGTTCTGTTGATTGAACATATATAAACAATTTGTCTGAAAAAGAGTATAGCCAAGAGTCTTTTGGAATCTGAAAGAGCTGCTCTGCTCTTTCATCTGTGGCTGATTCCCCCAGCTGAGCTCTGGATCTCAATTTGTCTCTCTTTTTTGTGGAGCTTCTGCCATCACATATACCCTTTGTCTCTGGAAGCTTCTATGTCACCCTCTCTATTGTCTATTTTTTATCATCACTCATTACATATATCACCTTTTAAACTTTTTTAAATGTTTGTTTGCTTGTTTGTTTGTTTGTTTAGAGAGCACAGGCTGGGGAGGGGTAGAGAGAGAGGAAGAGTGAGAATCCCAAGCAGGCTCCATGCTGTCAGCATGTGAGACCATGACCTGAGCCTAGATCAAGAGCCAGATGCTTAACTGACTGAGCCACCCAGGCGCCCTGTAACATTTTTTTAAAGTCCTTCTTTGGCCTCATATTTCCTTTGGAAATGATTTTGTTTTTTATCCTTCTTTCTTCCAGGACTTATCCACATTTTCCAACTCTCCTTTGTCTCTTTCACTCCTCAGATCACTGCAATATGACTTTAGTTGTCTCCTTCCAATGTTAGAGTTATTTTCCCCAAAGTCACTAAATTAATGGACGTTTTCAGTCCTAATCCCATTTCATTTCCTTTGGAAACAAATAGCTAATATTTTTGAAGGCTTACTATGCATTAGGCATTAATGGAACTGCTGACCTCAAAATAATCTATAAGGTAAGTACTATTTTTTTAAGTGTATTTGGAGAGAGAGAGGGAGAGAATGAGCAGGGGAGGGACAGAGAGAGAGGGAGAGAGAGAGAACCTCAGGCAGGCTCTGTGCTGTTAGTGCAGAGCCTGACTTGGGGATCAGTTCCACCAAGCGTGAGATCATGACCTGAGCCGAAACCAAGAGTTGGATGCTCAACTGACTGACTGAGCCCCCCAGGTGCCCCTGGTAAGTACTATTTTTATCCCCATTTGTTACATGAAGGGACTATTGCAAAAGAGGCTGGGAAATGTCTCCAAGGTCACCTAATAATAAGTGGTGCATCTAGAAACTGTAGCCGGGCAAGTGAGCCCGGAGCCCCTAGGGGGATGTACTTGACCATTCTTCCCTCCCTCTGACCTGTGGACATTCTCTTGACTCTTTCTCTCAAACTGTCCGCTTTTCTCTACCTTACTACCACTATCCTGGTTTGGAAGACACTAGCTCACTAGGGTTATTTAAAATGCTTCCCAATCAGCCACTCTGCTTCCAGTCTTGCCCTGTCCAATCCATTTCCTAGACCAGAGACAGAGTGACCTTGCTGGAGTTCAAGCACAATCACAGTACACACTCTGCTTAAAATCCTTCAATGGCTACCTGGTTTTTAATCAAAAGTACAATTCCTTTTATGTGGTCTAAAAGGAACTTCAATATCTGAATCCTGTTAAATTTACCTCTTTGGTTTCATTTCTGGGCAGTCTCCATTGGCCTTTGAGGACCCCAAGCTACTGACCAATGGTCCACACTCTCTCTTCCTCCAGGTCTTTTTTAAGGTTCTCTCATTTTAGAACTTCCTGGAAAGTTCTTGCTGTCAGCAACTTTAGTCTTGTCTCATTTTAGACACTACTACTTGGAAGCCTTCCTGTGACCCCACATCCTGGGTTACATGGCTCTCTGTGTGCCCCCACAGCTCTCACCCTGTACTTAAAGCCTAGGGCTTACCACTGTGTCTTTTTAATCATGCAGTGGTGGTTGTGTTACCCATTAGAGTATGTCTTGCTCACCTAGCCCAATGGCTGATACATGGTAGGTACTCATTAAATATTTATTGAATGACCAATGAATGCAAGCATTTTAGAAGTTTTGAATAATACTAAAAAATGGATCCCAAAATGCATTTTTGCTGGCTTCATGATGCTTCTGGGAACCTCTTTCTTCACTTATGAAATGGCACTACCATAGATATCATCATTCTGATATACTTTCATATGGAAATCACACGACTTAAGGAGCTCAAATTCTATCTCAAAATGTATACAGAATTTTTGTTATTAACAAGGAAAAGCAGAATTAAATGCTTTATAGACATTTGTATCCTCCATATTTTTATGTTTTAATCTCATATTTTTTTGAGAAATGAGCTATTTAGGATGAAAGATTAATTAGGTGGCAGTGTGTTCATTTTATGTGTGTAATAAAACCATGATCCTATAGCTTTTCAATTGGTAACTCAAAGGAAGAAATGACGGTGGTGTCAGAACGATGGAATGGTGCATTTATGTATAGAATAATAATCTCCAAAAATAAGCAGATTATTTCCAAACACTTATAAAAATAAATTATTCTAAGGGTGCCTGGGTAGTTCAGTTGGTTAAATGTTGGCTCTTGATTTCAGCTCAGGTCATGATCTTATGATTCATGAGTTTGAGCCCTGTGAGGGCTGACAGCATGGAGCTTGCTGGAGATGATCTGTCTCTGAATCAACCCCACGCGTGCTCTCTCTCTCTCTCTCTCTCAAAATGAATAAATAAACTTAAAAAGTAAATTATTCTATGAGCTATTTTTACTTTGCTTGAAGAACAGTAGGAAACATAAGGGGATTTGTATTTATTAGGTTTATGCATGTAGCTCTTGGCTCTTTCCTCTTCCTCTTCTTCTTCCCCTTCCTCCTTTCCTCTTCCAGCAGATGTTCCCCCCCCACTGAAATCCATCAGTTCAAGTCTGCTTTGCTATCCTTTTTACATTCTTTTCTCACGCTTCTAGGTTTTTTATGTTTTTTTCTGGCTTTTTATGACTTTTATCATTTATATCTGATTTCTGAATGGCCAGTGAAAGCGTTATCTAGACTAATGTCCATTTGAAAGTAACTATATATACCGGTTAGGATATTGGATTATGCTGAGGTAACAAACAACTCCAAATATCTGAGACTTCAAATAACCAAGTTTTATTCCTCATCCAATAAAGTGTATTATGGATCCTCAAGAGGTTAGATTATCATAGCTCTTTAGGAACCCAGGTTGAGAGAATAGCTGCCCATCTTGAATGTGGCCAGGCACTTTGCCTGAAGGATTTAAAAAAGAAAAAGAAAAAGCTGAAGCATCTCCCACTGGCCATTTGATGCTCCAGCCTGGAAATGACATATACTTCATTTAAGCTTATGACTCATGAAGTAAAAATAGTCACATGGCTCTACCCATAGGGACACCTGGAAGTTCCTGGAAGATGGAGAACTGGGCATACGTGGCAGACTATGCTGATTACCTGAGCAGATACCTGTTATCTTCAATACCACTATAGCATGTCTTCCAATAGTGCTTTGTAAACAGGTTTCCTAGCATTTTCTAGGTGATCTTTATTAATACCATGCCAGATTTCAAGACAATCTGTTTATCTTATCCTCACTCTCTTTCTCTAATGTTCAACACAAAAGCACAGAGTCACTGTGCTGTGCATGAGCACGTTCCTCTCCTTGTCTGGCTTCTGTAGTCACTGCTGTACTGCCCTGTAGCTCTGACCTGGGACTTGTTTTTCTCTTTCTGAGCATCAGATTATCACTTCTGAATCACACACACTTCCTTCTCTCCCTCAAGAGCATCAGCATCTGAAAGAAATGCATAATGGTCATTTCCAGGGACTCTTTTTAAAAAAAATTTTTTTTTTTTACATTTATATATTTTTGAGAGACAGAGACGGAGCACAAGTCAGGGAGGGACAGAGAGAGGAGACATAGAATCCAAAGCAGGCTCCAGGCTTCGAGGTTTCAGCACAGAACCGGACACAGGGCTCGAACTCACAAACTGTGAGATCATGACCTGAGCAGAAGTCAGATGCTGAGCCACCCAGGCGCCCCTGCAGGCACTCTTGTAATGGAATTTAGGATCATAGAATCCTAAATTACTTATATTACTTTAAAAAATGCCTAAGTTTGCCTCCCCATAACCTAAGATTCCAATTTGAAGGAAGCAAATGCCAGTGGAGCACAAAAAGAATGGCTTTGTAATGAGAACAGGACTCCAGAGGTTTACCACAGATCAAGGACCACCCAGGCCATACAGTGCACTGCATTTGTGTGTTTTCTTTGTTTGTTTGTGACTATATGGCTGTATCAGCTGTGACCGCCCTTTCATGGACAAAGATTTTCAGATTTTTTTTGTTGTGGTCATCTTGGTTTTGTTTTTTGTTTTTTTGTTTTTCATTTATTTTATTCAGCACTTAACATTGATAGTAGAAAAATGGATGTATAGTTGGTAGTTTGGTTACCTGCAGTCGAAATGTGAATGGCAATGGACTTATCACAGGTGTATTTATTTGTTTGTTGATCTGTTTATTTATTTATTTTTGAAGTATCGTTGTCATACAAGATTATATTAGTTTTAGGTGTACAGCATAGTGATTTGACAGTTCTGTACATTACTCAGTGTTCACCATGGTAAGGGTGTCACCATCTGTCACCATACAAAGTTATTACAGTATTGTTGACTATATTTCCTACGCTGCACTTTTCATCTCTGTGACTTATTTCTTTTATAACTAAAAGCTTGTACCTCTTAATCCCCTTTACCTATTCTGCTTGTCCACCCACCTCCTTCCCCTTTGGCTACCACCAGTTTGTTCTCTGTATTTATGAATCTGTCTCTATTATTTTATTTGTTTGTTCATTTGTTTTTGTTTTTGTTTTTTAGATTCCATGTATAAATGAAATCATATGGTATTTGTCTTTCTCTGCCTGACTCATTTCACTTAGCAAAATACCCTCTAGGTCCATCCACATTGCCATATTAGCAAGATATTATTATTATTATTATTATTATTATTATTATTATGGCTGAGTATCATCCCATTGTGTGTGTGTGTGTGTGTGTGTGTGTGTGTGTGTATCTCACACCTCCTTCATTCATTCATTTGTTGATATATACTTAGGTTGTTTCCTTATCTTGGCTATTATAAATACTACTGCAATGAATATAGGGGTACATATATCTTTTCAATGAATATAGGGGTGCAATGAATATAGGGGTGCATAAATACTATTAAAATGCATAGTATTTTAATTTCTTTGGGTAAATACCCTGTAGTGTAGTTACTGGATTGTATGTTGTTTCTATTTTGAATTTTTTGAGGAAACTTCATGCTGTTTTTCACAGTGGCTACACTGTCTTACATTCCGCAAACAGAGTGTGAGGGTTCCCATTTTTTACATCCTCACCAGCACTTGTTATTTCTTGTCTTTTTGATACTAGCCGCTCATTGCAAGAGTTTTCCCAAAAGGTTCCCTAATTAAGAGGACTTAGATAAACTATGGCTTTGCACAGTTTTGTACACATGTTTGATTGTAGGCACAACATTCAAAATTAAAGAGGAAAAAGCCAGATTTTCTAGGTCTTCCATGCTACTTTGGGGAATCTTATAATACAATAGTCTTTTCAATATCTTCTCCCTTGTTTTTGTTTTAATAATCATGACATGAATTTCAAAACTGTTTAATATCTCCCTGAGATACATACTAGTGTTCTACAATTTCTTTGCTTCCAGAAAATAATTGATTATAGCACCTATGTAATATAGGGATTCAATGAGAAGAAAAAAAATGACTCCAATAAGGGGCTGCTTTGGGTAAAGTCTTTACAAAGATTCTTTCTTTTTCTCCAAACAGAACCTTAAAATAAATTTGGAGTGTGGAGCAGAGTATAATTGTGACAGCAGTGTGCCTGCTGCCTACCAAAAGTCGAATTCTGTGTCAGGAATGATAATTACTGGCTCTGAAGCAGAAAAACTATCTACTCTGTCCTGATTACTAATTAATCAGGTGCTAAAGGCATTTAAACCACTGACCTTATTTCAGTGATGGAAGTTACAAAGTGATGCTTAAGATTTAAAGGGACACCGGGTCCTTCTCCTCCCCCCCTACACCCCCAAAGGTTAAATGCAGTATGAAAATAATTCTTTGTGTGTGTTTGTGTGTGTGTGTGCGTGTGTGCACGTGTGCACACACGCACACACACACACAAGAGATTATTTGTCTTATTCTCATTGAAGCAGAACCAACAGAGAGAGTGTGGTTTTTCTGAAGGCTCAGTTTTCAACTATAGAATATCCTTGGAAGGGTCCCTGGAGATTTTAACATTCTACCTCCACATTGATAAATAACTCAGATTTATCTTAATAGATGCTTTGTTGGCATTTAAATTGTTTGGATTCTGTCTTTAGGTAATGCATGTTTATTGATAAAATTTTGAAAAATTATGGATAAGAAGAAAAAATACTTACAATGCTACTGCCTTACATTTTGTTATCTATTTTCCATGTATTTTATTTTTTATTGATAGAACAATTTATTAAATCATGCTGTACCTTTCTTCTATAACCTGATATTTTTATTAACTACTTTGTAGCATGAAATTTACTTTGTCACATGACATGATTACTTGGTGGTAGTCGATGGAATAAATGTAAAAAATGTATTTACGCAATCCCTGTTAATAGACATTTTAATGATTTCAACTCTTCACTCCTATAACACTGTATTTTGCACAATTATTGTTGTACATCTCCATTCCTTAGAATAAATGGTTAGAAGTTGAGTTAATAGGTCAAAGGACATAAACATTTTCATGACTTTTGACATATTACTAAATTGCTATTCAGAAAGTTTGTACCAGATTTCATCAATACCAGCAGCATGTAAAAGGACTCCTCTTGGTAACCCGCAGAAATACCGAGTATTAACATACTTATAAATCTTTATCAGTGGATAGGTGAATATGAAATGTTCTTGTTTAAATGTGCATTTCTTTGCTTTCTGTTAAGATTGAACATTTATCAAGAATTCCTATGGATACTTTTCTCAATTGTCTGTAAATGTCCTTTCTATTTTTTCCTTTGGTCTGTTAAACATTTTACTCATTGGTAGAAATAACTTTCTAAGGTTATTAGCCTCTTTGTCTTATATAATGCAAATTTTTGTTCTAGATTGTTTTTTACACTAGAATTTCTTTTGTCCTTTGAAATGAGAATATTGGTTTTTAGTTATAATATTTAAATATGTAACCTAGAGAAAGGAATTTATTTTTCTGGGACTCATTTATCTTGTCTGTAAAATGTGTGTAGGGGGGAGAGGGTGGGGAGGCGGGGGTGGGTGGGGAGGCAGAAACAAAAGAGATTGGATGAAATGATCTGTTACTACTCTTTCAGGCCTAAAACTCTATGATTCCATTACTTCCCAATTCTATCCTAATTACTGCATATAATCAAGCCATATGGTACTTTTTTGATCTTGTAAATTTGGGGCAAGCATTACCATTGCTTATTAAATCATGGCACTACAAATTCAGGGTTAATTTTCTTTTAATGAAGAAACTTCTGCATGACCCCAGGGCTTTTTTCTTCTGTTAAACTGTTATGAACCATTTCCATTTTAAAAACACCAATAGCTTTAATGAGTTGGGCCTGCCACTTTCATAAAATTGCAGTTAATGAATGACCTTGCAGACAGAAATGGGAACACAATTAGAGTTACCAAAGTTTTCTTTCTGACTTTGAGCCTGTTTAACTTTTTCATTATGTACACGGACACACACATAGAGCCTCTGAAAATCAAGTGTACAATATAGTTGTGGCTGCAGTGTTAATCGAAGAGACAGTGTAGTTTATATCTGAAATTATTGGCAGTGACGTCTGCTTATTAGGAGACACTGCAGATTGTTGGAGGGTGGTTTTCATGGTGATTTACAGCTAATAAGCTTGGAGATGTCTGTATTTCTAGATTCATCTATTGTATGGAATAGTCTCTATTTTTATGTTTTAGTTGGAGTAGCTTGGAGAAGTTCCAAAGCACTTTTTTTGTTTTTTGTTTTTTTGTTTTTTTTTTTGTATTGGAACAGCATGGTTCTTCATGATATTGCACGGTGTTGAATAGGAAAGTCTTGAATGTGTATGGGTGCTCTACCTTGTTAAATCACAGGAGGGCCCTACAAGGAGCTGAGTGATTCTCCTTTTTTTTAGGCTAGTTTTTTTTGGCATAATGTAAAAAATATATATATATATATATATTGATCATGAACTCTAGAAGTTGTCATTTCCTGTAGAAAATGTCTGTAAAGAACCCTGACACTAGATTGTATCTCATTAAGGTGCTGCGTTTCCTGTTTTGTTCGTTATAGTTTTGAAAGATCCATCTTACAACCAATTTTGTTAGAAAATCTTAGTTTATAATTACCCAGAATCAACACTTTATTTCTAGTTAAAATGTTCCCTTCTCCCTAAGAATCATTGGAAGAAGGCCTGGAGATATCTCTTCAGGAAATGACTTCCATGGGCTGACCTATCGTGGATTCCTGCTTCTTCTTTGAATCCCAGTCCCCAGACTAAAAGAGTTGTTGTTACCTTTTTCCTTCTATCGCCGAGTATTTGAAGATGGTTCTTGCTATATTTTAGGTTACAAAGTAGCGCAGTGTGTATGATATTTTAGAAAGCTTCTTGATTTAGTTCTCATTGTTAGTAAGTTCTCCTTCACTCCTTCACCATTGTCCCATACCCAACAAACCTGGAGCCTGGAAGAGGAAGATCTGGTGTAGGGGAAAGAAGACAGGAGGAAAAAAGTAAGAGACAAGTTCCTGATAGCAGTTTGAGGATTATGGGGGAGGATAAGGGTGAGAGGTGAGAGAGATAAGGTGAGACTGAGCCCTAGGTCATTTCTCTGGTTTTGGCCTGGGCATGGTGATTAGACAAGAAAAAGGGAATGATGCTGACAGAGTTTCCTTGATTCTTTTTGGGACTCTAGAAGACTTCCTCGCACTTCGCTCTCTACAAACCTGGAACTGGTCGTAACTGAGAATGCTCCATGGCCTAACATAGCGAAGATCTGGATTTTCCTTTGGCAAGTGTGTGATCTAAATAGAATCTATAGGTTCTCACGTGCTCCTGTGGGAGATATAGAAATAAGCTGATTCTCTGGCTGGACACCTTCCTAGCACACAATGATAACACTTATAGTAAACACTTATATAACACTTACATGTGTCAGATTCTTGCTCAAAATATTTTATCTTTATTAATTCATCCTCATAGCAATTCTGAGAGGTAGGTGGTATTATTACTATCCTCTCATTTTATAGATGTGGAAACTCAGACACAAGGATATTAAATAGCTTGCATAAGGTCTCAGAAAGGAAGCAGTGATCTGAAAACAGACAATCTGGTGTCTGAGTCTGGAGAATAATCATTGTTAAGAATGAAGTGGTCTTCTAACCAAGGCCTATAGTGAAGGCTGCCTGGGCCAGACCTCAGGATGTCCATACCATTATGAAGAGTAAACTAAAGCAGCCTGCGGAAGCCTAGTTGAATGAAGAGGTAGATAAATGATGGACTAATCTTTACTATTCAGTAAAGCCTTGTTAGAAGGCTCAGCGATGAGGAGAATTACACAAGAAACATAAATACATACATGCCCTTCGCCCACTGCTGCAACACCTGTCAATCTCTGTCATATACCTGCTGCTAACTTGAGAAAGGAAGGAATAAGGATAAAGAGCAGCTTTTATCAAAAGACAACTGTGTGGCCTAAGTTGATGTTTCAGTGATGGGTTTGGCCTGGGAACACTCTATTGGACTAATTAGTCCTAGTTATTTTCTCTGCCACCATGTAGGTGGGACTCAGGAGGGTAGCCAAATCTTTATAGATAAATCAAGGGAGCAAGGTTTTCCCTGCACATGAGTATAATGTAAGTATCTCAAAGACTGGAAGTAATTTTCTTTTTCTGTGCCTTGAAGGTACTGGAGTATAGTTTTGTTACCATCCATAGGGGGACAAATAAGTTCTAGATGTATTATTATTATTATTATTATTATTATTATTATTATTTTAATGTTTATTTTTGAGAGAGAGAGAGAGAGAGAGAGAGAGAGAGAGACAGCATGAGTGGGGGAGGGGCAGAGAGAGAGGGAGACATAATCTGAAGCAGGCTCCAGGCTCTGAGCTGTCAGTACAGAGCCCAACACGGGGCTTGAACCCATGAACCGCAAGATCATGATTTGTGCTGAAATCGGTTGCTTAACCAACTGAGCTGCCCAGGCACCCCTAAATATGTTATTATCATTTTCCCTAACCAGAGTGAAGTATGACTCAACCAAAATCATCTAAGTGGTTTTTGTTTTGTTTTCTATGTAAACCTTACTATAATTATATAACTCCTGAATTATTTAAGATTACTGCATCTTTCTTTTAAAATAACCATTAGAACACAAATCCCTTAGGGGCACCTGGGTGGCTCAGTCAGTTAGGTGGCCAACTGTTGATTTTGGCTCAGGTCATGACCTTATAGTCATGAGATTGAGCCCTACATTGAGCTCTGCACTGAGCGTGGAGCCTGCTTGGGATTCTCTCTCCCTCCCCCCGCCCTCTCTCTATCTCAAAATAAATAAGTAAACTTAAGAAAAATAAAACAGAAAAACCGCAAGTCCCTTCAGCCACACAATTTATTCTGATCAGGATGGTGTGAATGTCCAGAGGGCTTCCCAGGTGAATAGCAGTCTTCAACTACACTTTGGGTTTCTCAGGCAGAATCTAATGAAACTGCCTGAGAGCAGTTTAGGGGAAGACGGTCCTGGGATTAAGGTATTGTTGTTAATTGGAATATGCCTGGGAAACTTTGGGGTTGGATGCAATCTTTCCTGGATTTCATAGAAGTTCCTATCTTTTTAGGGTGCTGTGCCCCAAACTTTAAGCATTAGAGGACTATCTTTACTATGACTACTCCTGGTGTCATTTATTTAATACTTTTGTTTACATTGATTCACTGTGTTCACTTAGATACATTTGTTTAAAAATGAAGCTTTGCACAATCATCATAAATGATTAAGAAAGAGACACCTTTGTAATAATTAGGAGGCCATAATAAATATAAATACTATTCTATTTTCCCCTTATGTAAAAGAGATTGAAAGAGAATTGAAATGATGCTGTGTAACTCTGTGTCCAAGTACCACTGACAACCATCTGCTATATTACTTAAAATCATCTCAGTGAATTTTTTTGATGTCCATGGAAAACCAGTTTAGGAGAAAATGTGTGATTCTTCTGCCCAGGACAAGCTGGTCCCACCGGCACCAGCCAGAGACGCTCTGGGGCACTGCTGGCACTGCCCTCCTAAGTGGGGGGGGGGGGGGCTGGGAGCAAACAAGTGGTGGGCTTTCCATTGGAATTAGGTGGTGTAGGCTGTAAAAATGCCTCCTAACCAACACAATCTGTGGTGTAGTGTATCACAAAGCACCCGGGATTTTCTCCTTATATTGAGGTGAAAATTGCAGTGAAAGGGGAAACGAACACTTTTTTGCGGGGGGGGGGGGTACTCCAAACTTTTTTTTTTTTTTGCACTGGGTTTCATGAAATCGACAAGATGGCTGTATTTGTAGATAGCAAAGGGCCTTGAAAAGAAGGTGGCCAATGTACCACGATGCGTGACATTGATGAAGTTGGGGAAGGTGTTAGATTCCTGTAGCTGCTATAACAAATCACTGTAAATTTAGTGGTTTAAAACAGCAGGAATGGATTCTCTCATAGCTGTGGGGGCCCAAATTTGAAATCAGTTTCATAGCCCCAGATTCAGGTGTCCCCAGGACTGTGCTCTCTCTGGAGGCCCTGGAGAAGAATCACTCCTTGCCTCTTCCTGCTTCTGGTGGCTACTGGATCTCCTTGGCTCATGGCCACACCACTCCCCTCTCTGCTCTTGTGGCTATTGTTGTCTCCTCTTCTGCGTACGTACTCTCCTTTTGCCTTTCTTGTAATGATGCTTGTGATTAGATTTAAGACCCATACATATGCTCTAGGAAAATCTCCTCCTCTCAAAATCCTTAACGGTTTGAAAGTTTCTTTTTAGCAAATAATTTACATTCATAGGTTCCGGACATCAGAATATGGATACCTTTGGGAGGGTTCATTTTTTGTCATACTACAGGGAGGGAGGGTTATCTGATTTGAATGGAAAGGTAAGGTTCATTAAAACACCTTCTGAACAAGACACTGTGCTGAGCATTTTGTGTATTGTTTACTCCTGACAACAATCTCATAAGTTATTTTCCATATTTCACAGATGGGAAAACTGTTAAAAGGAGCTTTACGTGTCCAAGCTTGTAAAACTTGCAAGTGGTGGATGCTTTAACAAGCCTAGTTTTCAGCAACCACATCACATTGTATTTATCATCTCACTGGTCTTATGTCATCAGGTGGACATGATCTGCCATCCTGGATGCACTGGACCCATCTAGTGCCTGCTCAAGCTCCTTGTTTTCTGCTGAAGCACCTTTGTTATAAGCCAGAGTGAGGACATAATTCCAGACAACCCCCTGTATTCCTGATGGTACTGAATTCATGGGTGAACATAGACTTCCTTAAATAAAGAGAGGGATGGGATCCACCCTGGTGGCTACAACACATCACATATCTTCTTATTTAACATCCAACCTGCTTCAGAGTTAGTCAAGTATTCAGTAGTTTTGTTGAGTTAATCAACCACAATGACAAGCTGGTTATCTTGCTCATTGGAGGCAGAAACTGTGCAACTGCTCACCCTCACATTCCGGCTTTGTGTGTCTCTATAAATTATTTTTAGCAGGTGCTGTAATTGCTGCTAAGAGTGGAGTTTACCAAAGTTCCCAAACATGAACCTGTCGAACAGCTTTACTTTGACAGAAGTTTCTCAAGGGCTATGAAACAAATATTCAGGCAGGAACAAACTTGCCTGGGACGCTTCATTCAAGGTCTAGGTTTGGGGAAAATTTTAACAGGACTTCCATGTGTCCTCATTCAATTCAGTTGAAATTAGAAAGCAAATTATGATGAAATTATTTACCACAATCTGGTTAAAGTGGAGTTCTCTAATTGTGTCATAGGCTAAACTTAAAGAGGAAGAGTGGCAGGGAACTACTTCCTTGTAGACAGGAGTCATGTTGACGCTGTTGAAAACTCCTGTCAGGGTCTGGTTTCCGAATTCCCAAATATAATGCCGCTTTACAGGGAGAGTGGAAAAGAAGTGACCTAGGGCATCGGCTGTGGGGCTCTCTGTTGACCCAAGATGGAGGGACAGCTCTTGGGTGGGTCCACCTAAGAGAACATTCAGCATTTTGCGCCAAATATAAAACTTTAACAGTCATGTGTGTGTTTTTGCAGAGGTGAGTCTAAGACATACAAATAAACAGATTGTGGTCTTCGTTCACGGAGGAAAACCAGACTTCATACTTATGATTCAGAGCTGTTTGCTTTGGAATGCTGCATTTTCCCTTTGCAGGTTGGGTGAATCGAAGTTGTCTTTCCAGGTCTCCTTCCTCATACTTCCCAAACTTCCACCCCAGGCAGTTTCCCCGTGATACTGAACAGCTGCTCCTTTCCAATCGCTACGGGTTTATGTCGTAGCTCTGTATTTATCTTGGATACTCCACTGGGTTGAGCTTATTATCTTATTGCGTTGCCACTGCAGAATTTATTGAATGGAAGGGGGCTGCTGCCGGCTGTGAGCTGAGTGGTAAGTCCAGAGTTTCAGAGCCCTTGTGAATTAGGGCACCAGATGCATAAGTAAGATAAACCTGTTACCCCTCTAGCCCTTGGGATGAGATTTCTCTCTTCTGAGTGCACCTTCTGCAGAGTTAACAATTTAGATTAAATTAGTTCAGAACACAAGAAGGCAATTTTCATTTGTAAAGGGATTAGTTTTTTTCTTTTTTTTCCTAGGCTGGAACAACAATCTAAACACAAAGATAAATTGAAATGGGATTTCATTTTTAAATGGCTTTCACTAATACAAATAATAATATGAAAAGAAAGCTGTTTGAGGGATGCTGAACAGCATCTGACCATGGCATTTTAATAACTGTAGGTAATAAATTTAAGGTTTTAATTTGTGATGCTGCTATTTTAACTGCTTTACTGAAATATATCAGTGTGGACTGACCAGGCCTATTAGGAGCCTTCCTCTAGGAAGACTCATGGAGGTGTTGATCTGTCAGGTCCTAGGGTGATATCCTAGGGCTATAGAGAGGTGAACCAGGAAGGAAATCATCTTTGGCTTGGAATAATTTGCATTCCTAATGCACCTTAATCTGTAAAACATTTGGCTGAATGCTTTATACTGGGGAAACTACTATTCATTCATGCTATAAAACATAATCAAATGCATTTCATGGTAACAAACTACTCAGGTTTAATGAATTTTTCTTTAAATGTGGAGTTAATGTTCTATTTTAGAATTACTTTTGTCCGGTGAGTATTTAAGTGAATGATTACTCACTTAAATATTCTATGGAGTCTTTCCCAGACCTCAGCAAAATGGAGATAAAATGTCAGTTCCTCATTTCCATTTGCCTAAAAAGTACAATTATTAAAAAATAAGCGCTATGGAGATTCTACCATGTTGAGACAGTCCCCACTTTTGTGTAGCTCTGGTGACTTCTGAAGGAAATCGTGCGGTCCCGGGTTGCCACCTGCTCCTCTGGTCATAGATTAATAACATCTGACCAAGCATGAAGGCATGCTGAGGCCATCTGCCGCCACACATAGCAGGACGTGTCTCAGCTTCCTCAAGTGGAGTTCTGACGAACAACATGGCTCCTCTGTCCGTTGACTGCCATCCTATTGAGCCATGTGACCCGGTTATTTTGATAGCAGGAATTCGGCCCTCATTTCGGTCAAACCAGAGCTACATAACCTGCTTGGTAGTGGTTGAGGTATTAGGCCACCTATATACTTTCAATGATAATGATGAGCTCTCTTTTCTGTTTATGTGGTTATAGGATGTCATAGAAGACCATTGCATTTGTCCCTGCCCTTTGATGTGCACACAGCTGAGGAAAATAGATACCAAGAACATCCACTTTTAAAATAAGTTGGGTTCTCTTTCCTCCACACCTCCTAACCACCTTCACCATCAGGATCATTATAACTGTGACCACTCTGCTTTCTGGAACCAAGGGATACTTATGCAATGGCCTTTTGTTTCCAAGGAGCTGAGAGCTGACTCTATAGACGATAGAAAAAGATGGAATTACAGAGAAGGATGAGAGAGAAGAATGCCCCCCTAGCCTGGTATCCATACTATAAAGGTTCTTATGCATCAGTGATTCAACCCTTTCCTAACATGTCCCCTTCGGTGTATGGAGAGGTCCCCAGTGCCATCATTACTAGCGTTCCAAAGGAGGCCTACTGAACAGCCAGAAAGTGGTGGGTGCAGGAGAGATGACATCAGCCCAAGGACTAGAAGGACTTATTCTTGTTCTAACTGTAACAGCTGGGCCTCCTAGGGCAAGCCATTTGATCTCGCAGTGTTTTAGTTTTTTTCACTGAAAAATGAGAGGACTAGAATTGATGGTTTGAAATTGTGTTATAAAATTTTAGAATGGTGTCTTTAGGACTGCTGGCCAGACCTCACACCCCCCTTCCCTCTTCATCCCATCTGGAATGAGAATCATTACCTGGCAGTGAAGCTACTACCTTGTGATCATGAGGACGAAGGCTGCACATTAAGATTTGTGGATCTGGGCCCCTGATGAGATCACATAGGTGCCATCCTGCCCTGGACTGCCTTTTCTCAATTTCTTGTGTAAAACAATGCACTCTTCTATAGGGAAGCTAGCCTTAGTTGGTTTTCTGTTGCAAAGAGCTAAATGCATTTCTAATGAATGCAGCTTTAAACAGTGCAGCTCACCAGGCAACATTGAGATCAATAACCATAGTTAGCATTCATTTGGTATTTTGTAACCATCTCTAGTATAAACCTTGTTTTCATCAGATACTTGAAGGATTTTTTATTTCTTTTAATGGGGGAGTTTTTAGCACCCCTGCAGATAATATCGCTTTAATGTTCTTTTGTAAATGTCTTGTTTTTACATGACAAATCTGAGCATAATATTTATACTCCACTCCTTCCTTATTATACCAATAACACAGAGAAGGTGATTCCACGAATCACAATATGAAATATTAAACCAGAGAATCTACTCCATTATTGACAACTAGTATAGTTAACTATGATTGTTTAGATTAAATGAGGGAATGGTTCTCTTATGCCCTAAATTAACTAACCTTTTGCTAATTTTCAAATAGGCAGACTTTTACTTCTTTTTTGCTTTTAATAAAACAAAGGCAATTATTTCCTTTAAAACTGAATGGCAATTTTAATTTTGAAATATAACTTGGATCTGAATTGCATTTCAGCCGTGCAACTGAGTTAAGTAAATGTAATATCCTTAAAAAACTTGATTAAAATATTCTACTCTTCTATATGTTCACATCTTGATGAATATTAGTAGATTGCTAAAATAATTTGAAATGTAACTCTGGTCCTCAAATAAACACAAAAATCCTTTGGAATAAGATTCTGGCTTGAACTTTGAAAATGTTGAAGACGTATTTGGTTGAAAGATGTAGTGGAAACATGTTACCTAGGTTACATGAATTTATGACAAAAAATATAAAATGGATCTCTGAAAAACGTGTAATCCATCCTCCTCCAATTTAAATACATCTGAAGTCTGTTGCCAATTTGATGACTCTTGCTTTATAACATCACTTATATTTTTGATATCAAAGGGAAAACAAATTTCAAGAGAGTTCTATCCCCATTCTATAAAGTTACGGTAGTTTATTTATAATATGTCATTTTTATCATAGGTCACTAGAGAGAGATATCAGGCTTTCTTTGAAAGAATTCAGAATGATAAAAGAAACCTTAGTTTGGATTTTGTATTAATATGTTAAATTTCTATAAAACAATTTACATTTTGTATAGCAAAAGAGCAGTGAAAGGGATACAACCTTTGAGGTCAAACAGGCTTGTCCTGGAATCCTGGTTGTCCTAGTCTTTCTGTGGGAGACACTGGTTCAGCCCATCAAAGCCCAATTCCCAGCCTCCTCTGCTTTTCCCAGCTTCACACAGAGAGGCTGAGAAAGTAAGATTGTAGCTTCCCCAGTCTCCCCTCCAATGAGGCAGTGTGAACCACTTAGGTCCATTCAGCTATAAGGGAAAGCTCCTGGGGCATTTCTAGAAAATATTTTCCTAAAACGGGAGAGAACAACATGAGGAGAAAGTCATTTTCTTTTTGCCACTGCCCTTACTTATTCCTAAACTGGAGCTATAAATGGATAAAATGGTCATAGTTATCTTCTGACCAAGAAGGCGGGCAACAAGAAGATGCCTGGGACCCTGACCTAGTGCCCCTACTTGGTTGAATTCATTGACCCAACCCTGGGGTTATTAACTTTCTAATTCCTTGTAAGATGATTTTAAAAAATACTTTCATTGTTTATAGCATTCTGACTGACTTACAACATTTATTTCGATGGGCAAATATTTTAACTTCTCTGAGCTTCAATTTCCTTTTAAGTAAAATGGGAATAATAGTACCAGCTCACAGTTGTGGTGGTTATTTTGTAAGGATTCATGGAAATCTGCATTTAAACCGACCAACACATAGTAGAAGCTCTTTGGTTATGTTATCAGACTGCGTTGCATTAGCGAACTTGAAGAAGACAAATTTAATAAGTCTCTACTAGTTTGCAAAAACTATACAATATGATCTAACTTATAATTTCTCACTTAATCCTTCCAACAAATCTACAAGGAGGACATGATTTTTCACTTACAGATGAGGAAACTGAAGGTTAGAAATAGAGTTCCAAGGGCACACAATTTGAATGTGTCAGAGCTGGTGTTTATACCCTAAAGTTCACCCCACATGCATTAAGAGATAGGAGAACCCTGAACTGGGACCACTGGAAGGCACCACCTTAGAGAAACATCAGGTTTCAAACTCAGAGAGGCTCACCATGAGCACCGAAGAATGATGCTGAGAGTTCTGGCATGTGTACTTGCATATCTAAGCATGCTAGTCAGAGGCAGAAGGGAAGACCTGGGCAGCAGCTGGGTTGGAGTGCAAGAGCTGTGGCCAAGAAACAGAAGCCAAGGATCAGGTCCAGAAAAAAGGATAAGTCTGGTGGCTGACTCACATGCCTTCATGAGCCAAGATGGTGACATGAATGTGTGACTCTGGTAGAAAGAAGCAAGACAAAAATGGATGAAGGGGGACTAGATGCTCAAAAGAGGGTGCATGCCCCATCAAAGGCATTTGAAAAAATTTAAACACTGTGGTGTTGAAATAAGACATGTCCTTGGAGAGTATTGGATTGCTGGCCACTGGTTTGCAATCTGGAAAATAATGTAGCAGAATATAGAAGTCCAGGTTGTAAATTACCTCAAAGCCCAAGGTATTTTCCTTTCCTCTCCTTATTTTTTATTCATTGACTCCTTCATTCATTCATCAGTTTTACCAAGTAACAACATCATTTGGTTTCTTTGTTTCATGTGCATTGTGCTACATGCTGGGGTTATTGAGACTCCAGAATGGAACAAAACACAGTCCCTGTCCTCAATAGAAAGAACGTCATATTGTAAATTGCAGAAGACCAAAAACAGCTTCAGAAGAGATTTTTTGTAATGCCTTAGAGGGAGAAGGACAGAGTAGCTGAATCTGCCTGGAGCCATCAAGGGAGGCTGCCCAGAGGAAGTAAGACTTGACTAACTTGTACAAATGAATAGGATTTTGTTTTTGCTGCAGGGTGTGCATGAGGTGACAGCAGTGGTTGGAGCGGGGAAGATTAAGGAGAAGAAACTCTGCTTTGGTGAATAGATAAGAACAAATTTACATGTCAAAGTTTCTGCCTTAAGTATTCCTTTGCATGCAGAGGGAACAGCATATGCAAAAGTAAGCAGACATTAGAATGGGTGAAAGAGTTTTGCTTATCAAGGCTTAAAGCCTGGAAGGAGGGCCAGATAATAAAAGGTTTTTTTTGACAAGTTAGGGCATTTAGATTTTATCCTGTAGGCCTTTGAAAGATTTTACTTAGTAAAATTCATCGGTATTAGCATTTAGCCCTGGAGTCTCCATGGAGGGTAGCTACCGAAGGAGCAAAATTAAAGACAGGGAGACTACACAGAGGCTTCTCCTGTAGTATGGATGACACATGGTAAGGGATTGGACTAGGACAAATTCTCAGATGCTGCTGCTGTGGCTACTGGTCTGGGTTCCACCCTTTAAGAACCTCTGGATTAGGTAACATGCTTGACTCTGCCTTGGATAGGTGATGGTTTAAATCTACTCTTGCTTAAATTTTAGAAGTTGAGGCAAGTACAGGATTGGCAATTTATCTATTAACAAGTTATAAACAACTTGTATCAAAATAAGTGACCAGATAGGAAATTCATGATTTGTTAAGTCTCTGATTCTAATATGGACTAAGATCAAGCAGTTTTATTTTCCATGAATGGTGTAGAAATTCAGGCATAAAGAAATGGAGGGAACTTCATTTTTTTAGGCTTCCATAATTAGGAATGTAAAATAATTTGGAGAGATGATTCCACAAAATCCCTTTGTTATATTTATCATAAGAAGAACTTGTAAACAAGCAAGTAATAGAAAGATTGAAATAATAATTCATACCCTGTAGAAAATATCTTTTATGAGGAAATACAGGAAATGCTATTTTCTTAGAAGAGCATCCTATGAGTAAAGTTGGCTGGAAGATAATAAATGAGTCTATTATTTCCTGAGGCTTTTTACAGATTTCTACCATTCTCAATATCTCTTCAGTTCTTTGATTCCACTTTTCTGTGGGTTTTTCTAGGTACTGCAAACATATTTGGGTGTTTGATGGAGCAACTGTGGCTTTTGAGAGCAGAACTTTAAAAATGTGGTCCCAGGACCTCTACCAAAGGTTGACTGAAATCAGAATCTCAGGGGATCGAGCTCTAAATCTATATTAACAAACTCCCCAGGTGATTCACACAGTGAAGTCTGAGAACCAATTGCATACATATTCAATTTCCAGACAATTGAATGTCTCTTGTCTCAAAAGACATTCTTATGCTTATGTTGGTCTTCCTTGTAGTGACTCTCCACTGTTGTCTCTTTCTTCCCCTGGTTTTATTGAGATATAATTGACATATTGTGTAAGTTTAGGGTGTACAACGTGATAATTTGATACATGCATATGTTGTGACATGATTGCCACAATAAGGTTAGTTAACAGCTCCATCACCTCACATAATTGTGTGTGTGTGTGTGTGTGTGTGTGTGTGTGTGTGTGTGGTGAGAACATTTAAGATCTATTCTCTTAGCAGCTTTCAAGTGCATAATACAATATTGTTAACATTGTCTCTTTACAAGAAATTGTAGTAGATATTCATCCTAGTCTACAAACTCTTGGGCTTAAGAAAACAGCTGTCTTTCCTTCCTCTCTCCTTCCCTCCTTCCCCTTTCCTTCATTCCATCTCTCTTTTCCTACCTTTGCTTCATTTTCCATTGGGTGCTGTCCCATTCTGCCTGACTGAAATGTGGTTACTTTCAGTGCAAAGGTTTGGGGAGCAGTATAGATTTCTTTTTAAGCAAGCGGCACAAGTATTACACATATGACTTTCACTCATGTCCTGTGGGTGAGAACTCAGCCACATAGTGACTTTTGGGTGCAATGGACCCTGGGCAAAATCTTCTTGGCTGGGCAACCTCATGCCCTGATCAGCTATCATAATTTGGAAGAAGGGAAGATTGGATTTTGGAGGAATAATGGGCAAGCTGCCACACTTCGTTTCTAGTTTTATTTCCTACTAATTTTTGTCAGCCACCTCTCTAGAGGTTTGCCTGAATATTGATATCAAGCATTTTCTCCTCAAAGCTTGAGCAATATTATTTGAAGCCTATTTTCTTAAGAATTGAGGAGATACCTGGGAAAGGACCCGTGTTTGTTGCCAAGTTGAAGAAACGTCTGGGCATGGGGGAACTGGTGAATGTCCTGACAGAAGTCTGTGTAGAGGGAAGGACCTCTGCAGGGAGATCTTTGGAAGCTCGTGCAGGGATGTGATTGTCACCTAACCACTGATAGCACATTTGGGTCATTGGGAGGAGGAGCATTGTATAACTAACACCCAAAATAATTTTCTTACCAAAACTTGCAACACTTTTGGACCCAAGACACACTGCTGTTGGGGACCATTCCAATAGTTTTCACATGAATAGGAGAGCCAGTTTCCTCCCATTGCACGATAATGAGCATGCGGTTGGACACCTCACAGAGCCAGGAGTGCACCTGTGCAGGACTGTGGGGTCTGAGGGAGCTCCAGGGAGGAGGACCTTCCACGTGGAAGCAGCACAAGGCAGCTTGAGCATTTGGTGGAACTGTCATTGGCATCATAGTGAGCACAGTGCCTTGAAGACACCTATCCCAGCTAAGGGAGAGATTGCTGTATCCAGATGAAGCACTGCGGAAATTCTAAGAAGAGAAGCTGAGCAGATTCACAGCAGTGGCTGGGAAAGCAGCTCGGATAGTGGTGCACGAAAGCTGCTGGTTGAGCTCCTGTGAGACCTTTGCGGCACCCCTCCGACAGGGAGTTTCCAGACCGCCAGAGCTCTTGCTTAAGTTGATGGGAGCCAGGGTCAGGGCAACTTAGATTCCTTCAGATAGAGACCTGTATGACTTAGGCCAGGTGCAGAACATTCCCCTGTACTGCTAAAAAGGGACTTCCACTTGATGACCTCCATATTTTAAAGCTCAGCCATTAAAATTTGAAAATATCTCACAATTTAAATTGTACTGATTTAAACTAAAAAGTACTCTCCCTAACCCTGATCTGCATGCCTTAAGTGATTTGAGTTAGTGGGGAAGGGACAACTATTCAAGGTGAGACAGCACGAATTATATTACTGCTAACCCTAGAGAATACTAGTTGATAATCCTTGCTCCTTGGGCCCTTCCCACACTTTGCATTTCTCCTTCCCTTCTTTGCTGTCAGCCTTTTATTTTAAATTGTTTAAGTTTTAGAAGCTGGAAAATACCTCTGACATTAGTTATAATCAGGGGCATGTGCAGCCAAGCTCAGAAGGAAAGGTTAAGTGACTTGCTTAAGATCACACAGTTTCTTATTCCCTCTGTCAGATTATAATGTCCCTGAGGACAGGTGCTGCCGCACCAGCTGTGACATGCTCTGCAATGCCCAGTGCCTTGTCACTGACGGTGCAGTAGGACTCAGCTGAAATGAGCTAAATTGAATCTTACTTATGTGTGATGAATTTTATCTTGGAAAATAGAAACAAAAGTACAATCTTGAGAGAAGCCATACTTGAATTTAAAGGCCCATTTCTATGTGAGAAGCTAGGACTTGGATGCATCCTCTATTGGATGAAACTGAAACAAAAAATGTATTTAACTCACACTTATGTAATTCTTCCTGTGTGCCAGGCATTGTTCCAAGTGCTTTCCAAATTTTAATTCCTTTGGTCTTCATAATAGTCCTAAGAGTTAGGGCCTCTGATCCTCAATTTACAGATAAGGAGAGTAAGGCATGGAGGGGCACACAACTTATGGAAGATCAGACGGTGAATAATAACAGACCCGGGATTCAAACCCAGTCAGCCTGGCTCCATGTGGTGTCTCCAAGGGTGTGGACCATGTTAAAACTTCTGGGCGATTTTCTCTCTTTTAAAATTGTTACTGCAGTGCAAGGCTTCCTTTGATGATTTCTGCAGCCTGGTCACAGGCACCGTGTGAGGCTTGCCACTGGCACAGCAGACACATTTTCAAGTCTGTGTCAGCACAGGATCCACCATAGCCAAACATGACACAACGGCCGAGGGGCTGGGACGGAAGTCCTGGCAGGATCCTGGGGCAGAGTCAGTGCACGGCAGTCGTGTGGCTTTGCTGACACAGCTGGCCAGCCTCGAGAGGCTTCTGTGGTGGCCGGGGCGGCGTGGAAGGAAGTGAAAACATCAGCGGTTGTAACTTTCTTTCTGCGTCTTGCAGGGGTTGTAATTCATTCTGGCGAAAGCAATGGAACTTCAAGCGTTAGAACTGTGTCCTTGAATAACTTTTCTTATCCAAGAGTTGAACAAAGTACAAAAGTGGTTAGGTTGTCGTTTAGACTTGCCAGAGAACAGAGAAGTGACTGGAACAACTTGCCATAAAAGGAAAAGTACTCATTTTCAAAGCCTTTACTCAAATGATTGCTTTACTCGAATTTCAGATTTTCCCTGTAAAGATACAAAACTGGCCAGAGGCTCTTGGTTCAAACTGAACTTGTTTTATCTTAATAATACATGGGATTTAATAGTAGAAAACTGGGGAGATTTTATACCTCAAATGTAACCTAGAGCTGGTATTTAGTGGGATAGTGGGAAATGGATTGAAAATAAGTTATGGGTGAATACCAAAACTTTAAAAAAAAACTTTGAAATGTTCTTGGCTGTGATTGTCATACAGTATCAACTTTCATTATTCTTATTTTAGCTCTTTTGAGTTCCTAGGCTGCTATGCTTTGACCAGGGTAGAGAAAGTGGTTGTTCACTAACGTATGGTAATTTCCCAGCCAAAGCCCTATCTTGGGACAGACTGCTTGTCATCTGCTTAGTTGTTTCACAGAGATTCGATAAAGGGAGCATCTTTTCCATTATAAAAAGGCAATTCCACTTTAAAAAGTTGGAGAATTGTACACAGTTTAAATCAACTCTGAAATAATATTGGAACCAGATCAGATTCTGGGGTTAAAATAGATATCTTGGGACATATTCAACAGTTTGATGACAAAAGCCCACCTCCTGGGATTTATAGCTTGAGAGGCATTCATTCAATTTAGAAACAAATTAAATGGAAAGTTTTGAGCTGAAATGTGCAGCTCCTGACAATATGTGGGGCTTCGTTTACCATGCGTTTTTTTCAAGATCAAAATACATACTGAATTGCAACTAGATCCCAGGTACAATGTTGTACAGTATGAATAAGAGATACTTCTGACCTCAAGAAGTTTACAAATTATGGGGCACCTGGGTGACTCAGTCAGTTGAGTGACTGACTTGATTTCCGCTCAGGTCATGATCCCAGGGTCATGGTCTCAAGCCCCACATCAGCCTCCATGCTGAGTATGGAGCCTGCCTGGGATTCCCTCTCTCCCTCTCTCTGCCCATCTCCCCTTCTTGTGATCTCTTTCTCTCTAAAATAATAAGAAAAGATTCTCTTTCTCCCTTTCCCTCTGCCCCTTCCCTGCTTGCTCTCTCTCTCCTCTCTCTCTCTCTCTCTCTCAAAAAAAAAGTTTACAAATTAGATTGATTTAAGGAATTATTATTATTATTAGTTTTTAATCTTTTTGGGGTCATGGACATTGGATTGGTTAGGGTTAGATTTAGCTGGAAGTGACAGAGAATCCTGAATAAGTATGGTTTAAACAAAGTAGTCGTTTATTTCTCCTTCCTTCAAACCTAGGCAATCCATAACTAGAATATTGCCTCCATGTTGCCAAGGATGTAGACTTCTAAACTACTCTCCTGTCATCTTCAACATTTGACTTCCACCTCACACTCCAGGATGTCTGGTGAAGTTTTAGTCATCATGTTGATGGAAGGAGGATGGAGATGATCTCTTCCTATTTAGTAACATGTCTACCTGTTCATGCCTTGCTGCAAGGGAAGTTGGATAATAGAATCTTTATTTTGACATTTCCGTTCTCAGCTAAAAATGAGGGGAAGAATGGACATTGGGAGGGTTGATAATCATCATTCTATGTGGCAGATGCCTTTAAGAATTTTTGTAAAAGCTAAGACCCCTTTATAAAAACTCACCTAGGCACACATACGTTTTTATATGTTTTTACAGCTTTTGCGGAATTCCTTCCCTTTGAGTCCAACCAAGTTCTCCAGGAATATGAAAATACATTAATGATAATTTTCATCAGCACCACCAGTGTCACAGATAGAATTCTCTGGGAAGCAGATCTGAGATGGAGTTGGAAGTCTGAAAGGATTTTGAGGGGAGAATATTTGGAGAAACAAAAGGGGAGGAAATAGGGTTGGGCAGGTGGGAGTCATCAGATAATTATGTAGAACTGAGAAAACTGTCCACGCAATGGCACAAGTTGTCTGTTAGAGGATCTTACACTGGGCAGGAATGGCTTGGCCCTTACACCACTGCCTTGCTCTATTGTTGACTGAAGGCTTCCCTGGCTAGAGTGACACCTTGGCAGTAATTCTTAAAGGGGATCCTAAAGGAAATATAAGCTGGAGGCTATCTACTAATCATAGTCTTTGCAGATAAATAGCAAGTCCTTTCTTGAAGGAACTTGAGTGGTGTATCTTGATGTTTGTCACAGCTGGCTACCATTCAGAGGTTTAAATTGCTGTAAGTCCTTGGGGCACCTGGCTGGCTCAGTTGGTTCAGCAGCTGACTCTTGGTTTCAGCTCACTTCACGATCTCATGGTTTGTGAGACTGAGTCCCATGTCAGGCTCCATGCTGACAGCGAGGAGCCTGCTTGGGGTTCTCTCTCTCTGCCTCTCTCTCTACCCCTCCCCCACTCTCACATGCACATGCACTCTCTGTCTTTAAAAATAAATTAATTAATTTGAACAAATAAATTGCCGTAAGTCCATGAAAGCCAGTTGTGGGTGTTTGTCACTCTTGTAAAATTTTACCTCTAGGTTAGCACTGACATTCTTGGAGGTCTTCCTCATTTGTTTATCTTGCATACTGAATTTATGATAAAGCCATTGAATCCCTCCTGACTCAATCACTTTGGCCATTTGTAATGTATAGCTCAAGAAAGGAGCAGGGCAGCATCCCTCTAGGATAAGGAAATGGAGGAAAACTTTCATCACCTGAACCATCCGTGGCTGAAATGTCATCTCTACCACCACCTACTAACATGAGAGTGGCTAATGCTGGTCAACAGTTTGAGTCATAGACACTCCTCATTATCTGAGAACAAGTTCAGTGGTAACTATTACTCATCAGGGCAAAGAGGGATATGCCAATGCTCCGTGTCCAGTTCAGAGAGGAAGAATGCAGATTCTACATAAAGAATGGTGACAAAATAGCTCAATTATTAAAATGATCAAAATGGAGCTCAGTTAGTACTGTAGAAGTTTAGCTCACATTTTGTCATGAGTCTTGATTATTCGCATAACTGAAAGCCTAGGAGCTGTATCATAATTAGGAAGGTATCAGTGTGATGCTGCATAACCTTTCTACAGTCGATGAGCTTGCTCGGTGCCAGGAGGGCCTTTGCCATGACAGTATGTCAACCATCTAGTGAAAATGTGAATTTAAGATCTATAGTGTCATGTTTTTCTTCGTTATTTTCTTATTGGACAGCAACTGCTGAGACTTAATTTAATTATACTCTTTGGTTCCTGACATACTAACTCATTGTACTATATAAGGCTTTAACCTTAATGTAATTTTATTTTCTCCCTGTTATTCTCAGCCCCGGTCTTTACCCCTACAGAGGACTTCCTTCTAATATGGCTGATACCTATACTTCAGTAGTCTGTATTCTCATAAAAATCTGTAGGGTTATTTGTGTATCTGTATTTTAAATTTCTATAAACTTTACTGTACAGATCCCCCTTAATCTTGAAACATTTAATATAATATTTCAAAGTTATACTCATTGCTATAGAGTCATCTAGCTCCTTGCTTCTAACAACTGCCTAGAATTCCAGAGCATGCATCCAATACCACGTTTTGGCTCCTTCCCTAGTGACAGCTCTCTTAGGTCACTTCCAACTTCTTGATACCACAATCAGTGCTTTTGAGAGTCACATGTCCCGAGATAAGATACATAAAATACAAGAGGTGACTCCATGCCTTTAAGGCATTTTCTGAGTTGCTGGAACAGCACCAAAGCTTCTAGCACAATTGTACTCAACAAGGTGCTTTGGTTCTCCTCATGTCAGGAGACATTAGGCAATATCTGGAAACATTTTTGATTGTCATGACTGGCAGTGGGTAGAGACTAAGGACGCTGCAATACAAGACAGCTCCCTACAGCAGAGTATTGTTTGGTCTAAAATGTCAATTACACTGAGATTGAGAAACCTTATTATAGCAGAATTCTTTTTAGTTCTGCAAATGTATTTCTTGTATACATTCTTTGAGTCTTGATCTGGTTTTCTTTTCCTGCTTCTACTTCCTTGCTGTTCTGTTACACTGACATTCCTTTCCTCATTTGCCCTCCTTTATTTATTCTGTTTTCTCTTGTTCTTTTGTGGCCACCTGTTTTGACTGGGATCAGTTCTTGGCAGCTTCTTTCTGCAAACCTGCAGCCACGTCCAACTTGATGGCTTGATTTGAACTTCCATTTCAATTCTGTCTACTCCTTAATAAAATGCAGTAATATTTCTTGCTGTAAGTTAATAATTTAATATTCTGTGGAATAGTCTGTGGAAGAGATGTTAGTTACCTAATAATTTCCATTCTCTACTTCTACCTTACTGATAGAATCCTAATTTTATTCCAGGTGGAATCAGTAAAATATTAAATATCCAGGCTGCCTGTTCAGTTATTTGAGATATATAAGCAATGATTGTTGGCTGGATCTTCCAAAATGTCCCTTAAAAAGCAGTCCAATAACTACCGTGCCTTTCCCCCCACCTCTACCTCTTCTTCCTTATTTCTTTCTGTAATGTGGACATAATTATCAGCGCTCCAGCAGCCATATTGTGTAATGAGGCAAACTTGATGGTAGAAGTCTATTGTAAGAATAGCAGAGTAGAGATAGAGTTTCGGTCCATGATGATAGAGCAACCACTGCAACAGCCCTGGTTCTCATGTCTGCATTATTATATGTAAGAAAGAAATAATACTCGGGGTGTCTGGGTGGCTCAGTTGGTTGAGCGTCCGACTTAGGCTCAGGTCATGATCTCACGGTTTGTGAGTTCGAGCCCCACATCAGGCTCTGTGCTGATAGCTCAGAGCCTGGAGCCTGCTTCAGATTCTGTGTCTCCCTCTCTCTCCGCTCCTCCCCTGATCACACTCTGTCTCTCTCTCAAAATAAATAAAGATTAAAAAAAATTAAAGAAATAATACTCTATCTTATTAAAGATAGTGTGAGCTTAACTCATGTGAATTCCATCCCCCACCCCCGCCCCAGATGGAAGGAGGTGTTTTCAGTGTGCTGGCAAAATGAAGTTTGAACCTAGAAAACTAAAGATCCCAGATCATGCTGGTCTCATGAAAGTATATTCTTCTTTGTGAGATCTCCTAACTTTCTGCCACGTTTCCCAGGTGATAGACTTTGACCTCATCTGCCTTCATGCTTCAAGATTCATACCATCATAAGCATTCAATATGAACTATCCACTCATGAAATCATCTTTTGTATTTCTAGCAAAATATTATTTTAGAAGATGTTAGCCATACATATGCAATACTTTGAGATATTGTTCACCTGGAAACATTAGCAAGAGGCAATGTTTCCTCATGATCTGAAAAGGATACTGACCTTCCAACCTGAAGAAAGTACCAAATTTCCAACTTGACAAAGAAAATAGTCAAGAACTATTACTGCTTAAAAAAAAAAAATTCAGGGGTAAAACTTAGATTCCATCCTGAAATGGTTTGCATTTTTGAAGAGCTATAGAAGCATGTGGACTTTATTCAAGGAAGCCAAAGAGCCCATGTTCAGAGGACCTGTGCCAACAGATGTGCTAAATCTTTCATTGAGGCCTGAGTGATTAATGGGTTTTTCCTTCATTGTCTCCATTCTGTCCTAGGAAAAGACATAGCTAAAGATTTCTTATGGTATTGGTGGATCTACACTTGTTCTTTGCATCTTGAAAGGAGGTTTTGCCATTATCGTTTAGGTCACGGGAGGCCAGTATGAAGGTGACACTGAGCTCGTCCTCAATTATGATGTTATTTTTATGAGGCTGGAGGAACAGTTGTATAAACAGTATCCCTGTCATCCAGAGGTATCAAGAGTTAATATTTTGAATGAACGACTAAACTAAGGATGTTTCAGACGCTTTAAGATGAAAGTGACAATAATCCTTCTTAGGACACTACAAGTGTTAATGTGGAATCAACCTCATGGATTTAGAAATGCCAGTGTAACCATCTCAGAATAGGATATCCATTTATCATATAAAGATCATGCTAAATCAAGATTTAGAAGTGTTACAGGAGCTGGTGAGGCTAAGATTCACTTTTCCTAGTCTGGGGTGTTTTTAGGCTATAGTCTTGGGGTGCACTCTAAAGAAATTGCTTTTTGCATGAAGTAGTGTTGAGTCATGTGCATTTATCCAGTACTCAGAGGAGCTTTATGAAAGGCTTACAAGGTCTTTTTGTTTTTGTTGTTGTTTTTTCTTTTTTGACATAATCTGACAGAAGGTACAAGACGAGAGAAGTTAGAGCTAATTCCTGGGGCAAAGCTTGAAGATGGAGACCATCAGGTCATAACAAATAGTATAGTATTAGGGAATACAGGTGTGTATAGCTATTTTTTTAGATGGGTAACCTTAAATCTTTCAGTCTCTTGGTACAACTTTACTCCTTAGGATTTAATCAGATTTCTTTGAACCCCAACCCTGTGGTCCTTCCCAATATCTGCAGAGATCTCAGAAGCTTAGTTTTCCTGATTCACTTTAGTTTTGAGTTCTGACTTCTCAACTATCCCTTCTCTGTTGTGAATTTTATGTACAGCTTCTTTATACTCAGCATCACCAAGATGGATAATTATCTACATTTTTCAAAGTACAAGGAAATATGTATTTCAGTTTCCCTGAAGAAAGATTAATTCTTTCACCAAAGTGGTTAAGTAATTTGCCCAAAGTCACCCAACTAGTAAGTTAGAAAGACTACAGCATGGATCATCTTCTCAGGGACCTCATAGTCTTATGACGAGGCAAGCAATGGCCACACAAAATGATAAGAAGAGTTGTGTTGGAGGCATGGAGGGGACTGTGGAGTTTTCTGCCTGGCAGAGAAAGAATACCCTCAGACTGGGAAGATTGCATTACACTGGAGTCAAGACCTGAAAGATAAATAAGCACTCAAGAGTTGGTGAGAGGGTGGAAGGGAGGAAACATGGGAACAAAAACCCAGAGGCAGGACAGTATGATGGAGAGTATGGTGGCATTCTCAATCATCAGGTATGGGAAGAAGCAAATGTAGATAAAAGGCCACTTACATAGAAATATGCCATGCTGCAGAGTTTAGGTTTTATTCCATAGGCATGAGGAGGTCACTGAAAGATATTGAGCAGGATCGTGGCCTGATTTGATGTGTAGGTTATGCTACTTTAATGAGCTCTCTGCTCACTGGCAGCATCCTTATTCCTTACTGAAGGCTGTTAACAGATGTGCTATGAAACATGGGTCTCTGTACTCAAGAACTGTCCAGCATAAGGTGACTCACTGTGAAAGTAAGCACTGTTCCTGGCATGACAACATTTCCTTCCCTATCACAGGGAAGCCACAGAATTTTTCTCCATCAAATCTCTGGTGTTTGGTTATCACAAGTCAGAGAAAGATAGTGTCAGAGCTCTGAGCCACATTCCTTCCAACTTCATCTCCAACATCCCAGTGGAAACAGAATTATAGCCCATGGAAGAAAAGGACCACCCTGACCAATCCATAGGCCCTTTATTACATGTGATGCTTGCCTCACTAAGCCTTCATGACCTACCCAATCAAATCTTTTTTCTTTTTTCTTAAAGAACCTAGGGACCTAAACCAACAACCCCTTCCCTCCATTGCTGGTGTCTCAGAAATGAAGTTATTTGCTCACCCTTAACAGTTAAAGGCATAATGTGCTCTTGAGAGGGACTCTCTCTGGTTCTGAAAAATAATGCTCTTTCAAATGTGGTGAAATTGCTCTCTTATAATTTATTTAAGATGTCATAAAGTTTCTGCCAACTCTGCCCTTTCAAACTCCAACCTCAAATTCTCAACTGGAGCACTGAGCAGCAATTATCTTAAAATCCTCCTCATCATTCTGCCATAAGTAACCTTTCCCAAAAACAATCTAATAGCCTGAGTGTTTTCCTTCAAAGGAAATGTTCCAAACTTCATTTCTAATATTTTTTCCCAAGGCGGTTGAAACTATCTGAAATGTACACAAGACTTATAAAATGGCAATACAATTACCTTAGTAAGGCTTTAAACTCATACGGAGTTTCTGAAGTCATAGTTCTCCTTCAGGACAGGCCTGAGGCAAAATGATACTGTAGGAAATGTTTACACATACTCTGTTAGCAAATTTTCTCTCAACCATGTCTGCTCATGGATTCCATACCTCAGTGTGACTGTATAGTCATGTACTACCTCTCCCAAATTAATTTTCATTTTTAGACTAATTGCTACATTACAGGGTCCAGATTTACCCTGAGACTTGGATGAATCCAAGTAGTAGGGTTGGATGAAATATATCCCTCTTTAATGAAACCATTATGTATAGATATATATACATATTATATATATATATTTATATTAATTATATATAAATATATATGGTACTTATATATAATATATATACATATAATATATATGTATATATATTATATATACACACACATATATAATATATATGTATGTATAATATATGTATGTATATATGTATGTATAATATATGTATATATATTATATATACATATATATATATATTAACCTGGGAAATAAGAATTTTCTAGGAAAAATATCTCTTGAATTTACAAATTGCCTTTGGACTTGCATATGCCTGATGGATGTGGGGGTTAGGGAGCCCAATATCAGTAATCATATGATTATATATGTGTATGATGATTTGGTTCCTGTTTACTTCTTCCTTTAGGCTGTATACTCCATGCTGGTAAAGGCCTTGTCTGTTTTTTCTCATCATTATATTTCCCACACAAAGCACAGGGCACATAAGTGTAAATCAGTATTTATAGGGGAGAATGAAATGGTCTGGAAGCTACTTGAGAGAAACAGACACAGAAGAAAGAAAATGGGTGTCTTAGTTGTCTTAGACTGCTCTGAAAAAATAGCACAGACTAGGTGGGTTAACACAGACATCTATTTTTCACATTTCTGGAGGCTGGAAAGTCTAAGATCAAGATATTTGTTGATTTGGTTTTTGGTGAGACTCTCTTCTTGGCTTGCAGATGGTTTCCTTCCCTTTCTGTGTCCTCACGTAGTGGAGAGAGAGGGGAGGGTAAGAAGGATGGAGACAGACATAGAGAGAGAAGAGGAGGGAGAGTAATCTCTTCCTTTTTTCATAAGGCCAGAGTCCTACTAGATTAGGGTTCCATCCTGATGACCTCATTTAACCTTAATTAATCCTGAAGACTCTATCTCCAGATTTAGTAGCACTGGGGATTAGGGCTTCAACATAAGAATTTTGGGGGAGACACAAACACATAGCAGTGGGCTTCAGAGACAGAAGGACTTGAAGTAAAATTAATAATAATTTACTTATGATCTATATAGTCTCAGACACTTTAAAGTTTCTGATCTCAGTTTCCTTATAAAAATGAAGATAAATAATACTTACCTGCAAGTTTATGAAAAGAATAACTAATATAAATACAACGCTTGACTCAGGGCTTACTCAAGGAAGGAATTTAATAAATATTGCTCTCTCTTTATTACCCCAAGGGGCTCTGTTTGGGGCTGGTCTCAGATGGGACTGAGATCTGTCTGGCAAACACTGGTGGGGTGGGATGTCCAGAAGCCTCTTAGCATGGAGATCTTTTATAAAAGAAGAATCTGGGCTTAAAAAGACTATTAAATATCACCTGCTCACTGTATAGGTGAGAATATAGGTAAAAGGAGTTTGAATGACAACTAGTCCCTTAGTTGTCTGAGCCCTAATTCAAATTATGCCCAAGTACTATGGTAACTGTGAGCAGGAACAAAGATCCCAGTAAAAATGATTAGCAATTTCACTATAAGGCCTGTGTATAGAATATTACTAGCCTTATTTGGGAATTTCTGTAAAAGAATGAAGAGAGAGGTGCCTGAGTGGCTAAGTTGATTAAGTGTCCTACTCTTGATTTCTGCTCAGGTCATGATATCACAGTTCATGGGTTTGAGCTCTGTGTCTGGCTTTGAGCTGACAGCATGGAGCCTGCTTGGGATTCTCTCTCCCTCTCTCTCTCTCTGCCCCTCCCCTACTTGTGTTCTCTCTCTCTCTGTCTCTCTCTCTCCCTATCAAAATAAATAAACTTAAAAAAAAAGAATGAAGAGGAAGATTGAGAAAAAGAGAGGGAGAGAGAGAAATTCTTTGTTATAACACAATAGAAAGTACAAATCCGGAATCTTGAGTTCTCTGTTGTCCCAGTGTGACTGGAGATTAAAGTGTCCTGTGAGTATCTGATGAGAAAAGTGGTGCTGTCTGGTCAGAAGGAATGCTTCAGAATTTGTGTCCAGAGTGGTCTCCTAGCTTCTTTTCAGGTGGATCAAGTCAAATGGAACACAAAAGGGCCAAAGATGGAGCAATCTGGATGATTACTTTTAATTTGACTTCTTTGGGCTGGTAACTGCCTGGTATTTTTATTGGCTATTTAGTGAGATATACTGGAAAGAGAGCTGGACCTGCAACCTGAAATCCCACCTAAAGAAAACTCAGTTATGTTGTTTACCAAGTGAATAACCCTTTTTTTTAAATGCAAGGTTTATTTTCCTTATATGTAATATGATGATGGTTATATTTCTCTATAGGATGATTTTATAGATTGAATGAGATGAAGTATGAAGTACTTGGCACCTAGTAGGCAGTGAATACGTTTAGTGAATTCAGTTGCCTGGGTAGCAACACTCAGAATTTTGTCAGCTTTGCCATCAACTAGCTGTGTCCACTTTAGCAAGTGTTTAGTTACTGGATTTTGCCTTCACACAACCTGTCGATCTTACCACCTTCTCTGATCCATTTCTACTTTGCCTAGGCATCATATGTTCTATTTTTTAAAATGTGTTTTTTAATTCATTGGTAAAAGGGGCTGATTGTGTGATTACAACTTCATTGCTGAGGCAGCATTTTGAGTGGACCCCCATAGAGTCTCAGGAAGGAGGAATCCTTTTGGACTTTGTGCTGCATCAAAACAATGAGACCATTTCTGAAATGATATTTTCCAGAAGAACTATGTCTCCATGTTTTCAAGAGCAAACTTGAGACACTGATGAAACTATTTATACTCTTTTCAGCCAAATTCCTAATTTATAAATGGGAAGGTGTTGAGGTGGAGAACATGAATTTTAAAAAAAATGTAGTGAATCAATGCTAAGGGCAAACAGTCTGGAAGAGAACTTGGTTGGTCTACCCTGATTTAGATCCTCCAACTTTAGCAAATGTTAAGCTTGGAGAGTAAGTTAGGAGAAACGAATTGGCACCATGCATTATTTTTCTGGCTTGTGTGTTTTCTCTAAAGAAAGAAGAGGACTAAAATGGGCTTCTTCCCAAGGTCTGAGCTCTCCTGGTCTCCAAAAGAGGATTAACAGACTTTCATGAAAAAGAGTTTCAGGCATACCAAAGTTGACCCAAGAAGCAAGAGATAACTCCTTTAGTACTTTGTATTCTCAGGGGGGAATTGCTCTACCTGAGAGTTTAATGACTGAAATACCGAGAACAAAAACAGAGGGGTTGCAGGTGACCCAGTGAAGGAAGGCTCTGACACAGAAGCCTGGAAGTGACAGGACCTTGAGTTGAATGCCTGCCTGTGAATATGGGGGATGGGCACTAGACTCAATTCACCCCTGGTGATGCTTAGTGCAGAGCAAGTGGAGCCATAGAACTTTGAAAGGGTTTTGTAAAAGTTGTCAGGGAGAATCCTCGCCATCAACATGGTAGACTGATAACTAGGTGCCTCATTCTTGTCCTTGCAGATTTAGGTTCTAATAAAATGGATGCGAGGGTAGGAAACCGTTAAAATTTATGGTATCCAGTATTTTGTTGATGTTAGTCAATAGATGCAGGATCTTATGCATATTACTAATCCACTTCATTCTGGCATAAAAAACTACTCCCTCAGTAAGTCATTTACATGTCTAAGTGGGGACCACTCATGAAACATTTATTGTTTTATAGATAGGAAAGATTTCTTAAAAATATAAAACAAGCAAAATGGCAAATCAGCCTATTAAAAATTTAGGAGAAGCCTAAATATCCATTAGCAGAGAATGGATAAACTGTGAAGTTTTAATACAATACAATTGAATGCCAGTATTTCTCAAACTTTAGAGTGCATCTAAACCATGCAGGGATCTTGTTAAAATATGGATTCTGATTCTGTAGTTCTGCAGTAGGTCCTGAGATTCTGAATTTCTTTTTTTAAATTAATTTTTTTTTAAATTTACATCCAAATTAGTTAGCATGTAGTGCAATAATGATTTCAGGAGTAGATTCCTTAGTGCCTCTTACCCATTTAGCCCATCGCCCCTCCCACAACCCCTCCAGTAACCCTCTCTTTGTTCTCCATATTTAAGAGTCTCTTATGGCGGCATCTGGATGGCGCAGTCGGTTAAATGTCCGACTTCAGCCAGGTCACGATCTCACGGTCCGTGAGTTCGAGCCCCGCGTCAGGCTCTGGGCTGATGGCTCAGAGCCTGGAGCCTGTTTCCGATTCTGTGTCTCCCTCTCTCTCTGCCCCTCCCTCGTTCATGCTCTGTCTCTCTCTGTCCCAAAAATAAATAAACGTTGAAAAAAAAATTAAAAAAAAAAGAGTCTCTTATGTTTTGTCCCCTCCCTGTTTTTATATTATTTTTGCTTCCTCTCCCTTATGTTCATCTGTTCTGTGTCTTAAAGTCCTCATATGAGTGAAGTCATATGATATTTGTCTTTCTCTGACTGACTAATTTCGCTTAGCATAATCCCCTCCAGTTCCATCCATGTAGTTGCAAATGGCAAGATTTCATTCTTTTTGATTGCTGAGTAATACACACAATACATATACATATACATACACATATATGTGTACATTTTATCCATTCATCCATCAATGGACATTTGGGCTCTTTCCATACTTTGGCTATCATTGATAGTGGTGTATAAACATTGGGGTGCATGTGTCCCTTCGAAACAGCACACCTGTATCCCTTGTATAAATACCTAGTAGTGCAATTGCTGGGTCGAAGGGTAGTTTTATTTTTAGTTTTTTGAGGAACCTCCATACTGTTTTCCAGAGTGGCTGCACCAGTTTGCATTCTCACCAGTACTGCAAAAGAGAATCTCTTTCTCCGCATCCTCACCACCATCTGTTGTTGCCTGAATTGTTAATGTTAGCCATTCTGACAGGTGTAAGGAGGTATCTCATTGTGGTTTTGATTTGTATTTCCCTGATGATGAGTGAATGTTGAGCGTTTTTTCATGTGTCGGTTGGCCATCTGGATGTCTTCTTTGGAGAAGTGTCTATTCATTTCTTTTGTCCATTTCTTCACTGGATAATTTGTTTTTTGGGTGCTGAGTTTGATAAATTCCTTATAGTTTTTGGATAGTAATCCTTTATCTGATATGTCATTTGTAAATATCTTCTCCCATTCTGTTGGTTGCCTTTTAGTTTTGCTGATTGTTTCCTTCACTGTGCAGAGGCTTTTTATTTTGATGAGGTCCCAATAGTTCATTTTTGCTTTTGTTTCCCTTGCCTCTGGAGACTGCTGAGTAAGAAGTTTCTGCAGCCAAGATCAAAGAAGTTTTGCCCGCTTTCCCCTCGAGGATTTTGATGGCTTCCTGTCTTACATTTAGGTCTTTCATCTGTTTTGAGTTTATTTTTGTGTCTGGTGTGAGAAAGTAGTCCAGGTTTATTCTTCTGCATGTCGCTGTCCAGTTTTCCCAGCACCACTTGCTGAAGAGACTGTCTTTATTCCATTGGATATTCTTTCCTGCTTTGTCAAAGATTAGTTGGCCATAGGTTTGTAGGTCCACTTCTGGGTTCTCTATTCTGTTCCATTGATCTGAGTGTCTGTTTTTGTGCCAGTACCATGCTGTCTTGATGATTACAACTTTGTAGTACAGCTTGAAGTCCGGGATTGTGATGCCTCCTGCTTTGGTTTTCTTTTCAAGATTGCTTTGGCTATTTGGGGACTTTTCTGGTTCCATACAAATTTTAGGATTATTTGTTCTAGCTCTGTGAAGAATGCTGGTGTTATTTTGATAGGTATTGCATTGAAAATGTAGATTGCTTTGGGTAGTATTGACATTTTAACAATATTTGTTCTTCTTATCCAGGTACATGGAATATTTTTCCATTTTCTTGTGTCTTCTTCAATTTCTTTCATAAGCTTTCTATAGTTTTCAGTGTATAGATTTTTCATCTCTTTGGTTAGATTTATTCCTAGGTATTTTATGGTTTTTGGTGCAATTGTAAATGGGATTGATTCTTTGATTTCTCTTTCTGTCACTTCAGTGTTGGTGTATAGGAATGCAACCTATTTCTGTGCATTGATTTTATATCCTGCAACTTTGCTGAATTCATGAATCAGTTCTAGCAGGGTTTTTTTTGTGTGTGGAATCTTTAGGGTTTTCCATATAGAGTATCATGTCATTTGCAAAGAGTGAAAGTTTGACCTCGTCCTGGCCAATGCGAATGCCTTTTATTTCTTTGTATTGTCTGATTGCAGAGGCTAAGACTTCCAATACTATGTTGAATAACAGTGGTGAGAGTGGACATCCCTGTCTCGTTCCTGACCTTAGGGGGAAAGCTCTCAGCTTCTCCCCATTGACGATGATATTAGCGTTGGGTCGTTCATATATGGCTTTTATGATCTTGGTGTATGCTCCTTCTATCCCTACTTTCTTGAGGGTTTTTATCAAGAAAGGATGCTGTATTTTGTCAAATGCTTTCTCTGCATCTATTGAGAGGATCATGAGATTTTTGTCCCTAATTTTATTGATGTGATGAATCCCATTGATGGTTTTGCAGATATTGAACCAGCCTTGCATCCTAGGTATAAATCCCTCTTGGTCGTGGTGAATATTTTTTTTAATGTATTGTTAGAGCCAGTTGGCTAATATCTTGTTGAGGATTTTTGCATCCATGTTCATCAGGGAAATTGGTCTATAGTTCTCCTTTTTAGTGCGGTCTCTGTCTGGTTTTGGAATCAAGGTAATGCTGGCTTCATAGAAAGAGTTTGGAAGTTTTCCTTCCATTTCTATTTTTGGAACAGCTTCAAGAGAATAGGTGTTAACTCTTCCTTAAATGTTTGGTAGAATTCCCCTGGAAAGCCATCTGGCCCTGGACTCTTGTTTTTTGGGAGATTTTTGATTACTAATTCGATTTCTTTACTGGTTATAAGTCTGTTCAAATTTTCTATTTCTTCCTGTTTCAGTTTTGGTAGTGTATATGTTTCTAGGAATTTGTCCCCGGATTGCCCATTTTATTGGCGGATAATTGCTCATAATATTCTCTTATTATTGTTTTTATTTCTGCGGTGTTGGTTGTGATCTGAGATTCTGAATTTCTAACAGACTCCCAGGTGATACATTGCCGCCAACCCACAGACACTACCTGGAGTAGGAAAATTCTACCAATAGTTAAAATGAACCAAATCCTCACCTGCCACGATAAATAAATCTCTAATGTATAACTTTGAGGTAAAGAATTAAATTGCAGAAGGATATATAGGATATGATACAATTTATATAAAATATAAATAATGCAAATATATTTTTATCCATGTGTGTCACGTGTAGCGAAAAAGTAACAAGAAGCATAACAACGATAAACATTAAATTCATAATAGTGGCTATCTGGGTGAGTGGACAGGAAAGATGCAGAAATTATATGAGGCTTTAATATGGTCCATGGTGCTTGTTTCTTAAGCTTGGTGGTGGGTACAGAGGTGTTTGGAACATCATTTTCTATATTTTTGTGTGTCAACATTAGGACTTAAAGGTATGGATTTGTGTGTGTGAGCATGTGTTAGTTCAGTAGTCTAAAAAATATTTTTTAATGTTTATTTATTTAATTTGAAAGAGAGCAAGAGAGAGATTGGGGAGGGGCAGAGAGAGAGAGGGAGAAAGAGAATCCCAAGCAGGCTCTGCACTGACAGCACAGAGTCCGATGTGGGGCTTGATCTCATGAACTGTGAGATCATGACCTGAGCTGAAATCAAAAGTCAGATGCTTAAATTACTTGAGCCATCCAGGGACCCCTAGTAAAGATTTTTTATAAAAATTTTGAGCCTTTTTCTTTGTGGTATTTTGTGATCTTTTTCCTTATGATCTCTTCAACTACAGATTCAGTAAACATATTCACAACTGATTTTGTTCCCCAGAGACATGGGAGATGGATAAAGGATTATCAACAGTGCTATATTTGGAAAAGGAAAGAAAAACTTATTTAAGAAAAAAATATACATTTTCTTAAGTATCTTTAGCAGAGGTTTCTGTTTTTTTCCATTACAGGTAATTCTACACATTCTTCATTGTTGACATTTAAAATGTGCCAAAAAAAAAAAAATGTTGACACTCTGGCAAAAGAAGAGCTTATAACACATTAGAAGGGTGTCATTTAAAAACAGCTCATGTTTTATCATTAGTTACATGTAATACTGATATACTTACAGAGAAACATTTTCCACTTAGTTATTATATTTTTGTTTAAAATTAGTTTTAATTCTTTTCTAAAGGAAATTAAAGTAGAACTAGGGATTTTAATGAGTAAAAATAAATGTTACAACTGTAAAAACTGGTTAGATATACAAGAGTTAAATGAGAGAAAGATGCAAATAGAATTCTCACAAAAGGGGAAATACAATTAATATACAGATATTTAGAATTATATTGAAGTTCACTAGGTTTGAAACAGTGCATAATAAAACAACTATGGATGATGGTTTTTGCCCTTCTAATTACTAAAAATATTTTATTATTTTTAAAAAACTGTAACATTTCATTCTGTTGAGGATGTGGTAATGCAAGCAGTTTTGTTATTTGTATTAGAGTAAAGTGTAACAATTTAAGACACTATTTGGCGATATGTGCCAAGAGTTCTAAAAAATGTTCATATTACTACTGAAAATCTCTTTTTAGAATTTAATCTGAAATTCAAGAAATTATGCATAAATATTTCATCATAATTTTGTATATAGCAGTGAACATTTTTGAAATAGCCTATGTTGATTTGGATCCTATAGGATGAAGATGTGAAGATGAGATTATACATGTGAGAAATTTATTGTATGAAACTCCTAGAAAGTCTTGGCTATAATCATTGGGGTCCTTGAACAAAGGTCATAGGATCCCTGTTTTATGTAGGAAAATTCTGGCTCCACTGCCCACTCTATGTCCTGTTATTGGCTGGAAAGAGCTCAGGAGAAGCCTGGACTTGGTGTGAACACAATGGCAGAGCCAAAGGAATAGTAGTTGGGTCTATCAGTTCTACACTAACTGCTGAAGTTTCTCCTGGAGGAGATCTGAGCAGTGCACCTCCATATCAGCCACATAACCAAAATGTCTAGGTAAGCCATGTATTCGTCAAGTTAGGCTTGATGATATAACAAACAACCACCTGCATGACATAATACAATGAAGTTCTAATTCTTGCTCATGTCACAGTCAAATCAGGTATTGGGTAAATGGCTTTTTATGTACTGATTCAACAATGCAGATTCTTTTCTCCTCTATGATTCCTGAGCCTTCAACTTAGTCTTCTTTATCCAGCTGAGGGGAATAAGGAAGAGAACGCACAGGGAATTATGTGGAGGAGGTTAGGGACAGGCTTGGCAGTGACCTGTATCACATTCATTTATGTTCCATTGACTGGAATATGGCAGATCTAACTGCAAGACACCTGGGATTGAAGAGGAGCACATAGATACTGGTACTAAGTTTACTAATATCCTGCCGCATTCATGCTACATCCATTCAGTAGAATATTATGCAGATATATTCACAAGTGTCTTTAAAACTAATTCTATTTTTAGGGGCTCTTGGGTGGCTCAGTGGGTTAAGCATCTGACTTCGTCTCAGGTCATGATCTCGCGGTTCATGGGTTGGAGCCCTGCATTGGGCTTTGTGCTGACGGCTCACAACCTGGAGCCTCTTTGGATTCTGTTTCTCCCTCTCTCTCTGCCCCTTCCCAGCTCGTGCTCTGTCTCTCTGTCTCACTCTCAAAAATAAAAATAAACATTAAAAACATTAAAAAAATGAATTCTAATTTAAAATGAATTATTGAAAGCTACAGGTAATTTTAATAAGCTTTTAAAACTATATAATAAAACTAGATGGATGGATAGCTGGATAGATATTTAGATAGATACAGATATATCAACCTTAGAAAACAACCTAAATCTATGAAGATAAATAATTCAAGAGATAAACTTTCTAGAATATTAGCGTAGTTGTCTTAGAATGTGCCATTGAGGAAGTTTTCTTTTCCTTTTTCTAATTTATATTTATGATTGCTTTTAAAATAGAAAATAAATTTGTGGGGTTTTTATAATGGCAAGGAAAACAAAATAATTTATTATTTTTCAATCATTTTTCTCTACATTCCTGTAAATTGCTGTTGTGTATATATAAACAGAATCCATAATAGGTGATGTGAAAGAACGAACTCTGGGGTGCTGGTAGGAATCACCTAAAGATTGGGCTGGGAATGAGAAAGGGTGACTTGAGAAAAAAGAAACAAAAATATTCTAGCCAAATAAATAATTTATAAAAGTAATCTACCCTGCAGACATTTAGGACAGAATTTTCGCATCAATTAAAGTTTAAATTTTGGGACATAATATTGTTTTGTTTTTGAAAAACACATTTTATGTCATTCTAATGATTAAAGTTAAATTACTGACCTTTGTACATTTAACTCTTAGAACTTAAGGAACTTCCACATTGTTATCACAGGGTATTTTGAATACAGGCCCCTGATGCCCTGAAATGTCTGTATTCTGTCCCTCTCCTCTATCTTTGGTCTGCCTCTGTTCTCAATAAGGCAGCTGCCGTCGTCTACTGCTAAAGCTCTGGCTTCCTCCAATGCCACGTTCTTTCCCAGGAGGTTAGTGCTATTTAACTAAATGACAGCTTTAATGTCAGCCACCACTGCAGCCTTTAAGCCATTCCTGATTAAGCAGGATTCATGCCACATATGTAGTGAAACTAGTATTTTAAAACAAAGCAAAACAACACACACACACACACACACACACACAACCTTAAAAAACACAGGGTTTGACACATTTTACAGTAAATTTCTCTCCTAGACAGCCTGATATGAAGTAAACAAATGGTAAATTTAGTTTCCTTTTCAAAACCAATCATCCATTTCCAAAATAAATTAATCAGGCTCTAGCGGTCTCCAGTTTATGGTGATGTTTACTTCTCTTCATTGGCTTCAATCTTGGAGTCCAGATGGGACTAAAACCAGCTCAACTTTCTTTTTGATTGGTTGGGGGTTGCTGGAGCAGCTGGGGGCAATGTCTGGCATATTTGGTTGATGTGATTTCTGCCCCTCAAATGAAGAGGATCACTTATCCTCAACCCTGAGTCTCTAATAAATCTATTTCCCATGTACAAATACTAGTAGCAGGATGGCATAGAATTTTAACCATTGCTATTTATTTGATGAGACCTCACCATAATTATCATTATCTGGTCCAATTTTGTACTGATTAGTAGAGTGGAAGCTGATGTGGAATAATTGAAAGAAATTGCAAGTGGCCCATTTGCTTAAAATAGCCATATGTAGTGCACTTGCTTCATAATATGCTAGTCCGAGTTCATTTGTGTTGAGAAGGAATATTCTAGATTCCTTCAAAAGCCATAGAAATACCATAGCTAACAGATGTTCTCTGGAATGAACCTTGATATTATCATGAAACTTGGTCTAGTCACTCTTCAGTTGTAGTTCTTGGGCTTTGGAGCCCAGATTATGATGAACAGTCTCATTAGGTGATTTTATGTGTGAACCTAATGCATTTGTGAGAACTGGCATGCCTGTAATTTGTGAACTTTGGATTTTAGATATGCACTTAACACTCAACTTATTAATACCTACAGTTCCAAACATGGGTGTTAGATGAGCAATTGCTGATGACTCTTCAATATGTCCAATTTTTTTTGCAATCTTTTACTTTTTATTAATATTTATTTTATTCCCCACTGCCCAATTTAAAGACCCAGATATATCTGACCCACAGAGATGATGATGTAGAAATATTCTGCTCTTTTTGTCCTTGGATTTCAGATAAACTGTTGTCTAAGGTAACAGTGGGAAAAGAAAGTCTTCAGATTCATTCAACATTTGGCTTAGATTTTTATCAACATGTTTACAGGATTGTTACCACAGTGTAATTAATAATATTCTCTCTTCTCCATGTTATTTTCTTTGACTTGTTGGTATGATTCCTAGCACTTCTTTTTTCCTGTAATATGTTGGAGCTATACATGAAAGTCAGCATGGTCAAACAATGTCAGGCATTGGTATATATATATAACCAAAAGAGAAATGCTGATTTGGTCTTCTACCACATAACTTCTTCATACTTGAATTGTTTTTAATGTAGCAATTCTTTAAACTGTTTCCATATTTAGTTTCAATGTTAATTCCTGCCTTTCAGTAATACTTTTTATTTTAATGGAGTTTATCCTTCCTATTTTTCCACACGTTGGAATGATTAGTGTGCTGAGCACTGGATCTCCCCAACATCTGTGGTGAAAGTGCAACATTAAACTGCTGTCTCCCTTCTCATGAGTCTGAGTCCAGTTGATGTAGGTGCAGGAAAGAAGACCAATGTGCCATTTCCATACTATACAACCTTTGCAAAGAGCCAGGTGCACAAAGATATACTGTGATTTGAAGATGGCTGCTCCCATAAGGCATAACTCTCCCATGCCCATCTTCTTCATTCTGGAGCTTATTCATCAGTCACCTGTGAGAATAATTACAGAGGTTTGAGAAATTAATATGCTGAATGCTGGTAAACTCTTTAAAGATGAGAAGTACTTTATATTAAGTACTTTATGCTAAGTATAATTTTATAAGAAGTACTTTATGCTAAGTATTTTACTTTACACTAAGTACTTTATGCTAAGTATAATTTTTAAAAATATTTTTACTTTCTTATTATGTGAAATGTTATCTATGGAATTTTTGTTGACAAGTTAAATGCACTGAAACATCTTTGCTTTGAGGCAAGACAAATAAAGTAGTTTAAGCCAAAATATTGATTCTAAAATTTTTCTTTTGGGACTTTTGGTTTAAAACCAAATTAATTTGGGCACCTGGGTGGCTCAGTCAGTTAAGCGTCTGACTTGGGCTCAGGTCATGATCTCACGGTTCGTGAGTTCAAGCCCTGAGTCGGGCTCTGTGCTGACAGCTCAGAGCCTGGAGCCTGCTTTGGATTCTGTGTCTCCCTCTCTCTCTGCCCCTCCCCCACTCATTCTCTTTTTCTCAAAAATAAATGAAAACATTAAAAAATTAAAAAAAAAAATAAAAAAAAACCCTAAATTCAACCAAACCAAAATAGACCAAGCCAAACCAACCAGTCAGTAATGTCTTTATCAATGGCCAGTATATCTTATTATTTCAGCATATAATCAGGCAATTTTATATGCTTAATATTGTGAGTTCTGAAGTTGCATAAACTGGGTACAAATCCAAACCTTGCCAATTACTATCTGTGAAATATTAGGCAGTTATTTAACCTTCTTAGATATCAGTTTATTCATCTGTAAAATGGGATGTTGTGGAGACTAAGTTCTATAATGTGTTTGTAAAATAGTGACCCATTCAAAATAAGTGCTTGATTAGTCTGTTTGGGCTGCTGTAACAAAAATAACATAGACTGGGTTGCTTAAACAACAAATACTTATTTCTCACGTTTCTGGAGGCTAGGGAGTGTAAGTTCAAGGTGCTGGAAGATTTGGTGTTTGGTAAGAGACTGTTTCCTGGTTCATAGTTGGCCATATTTTTGATGTGTCCTCACATAGCAGAAATGGTAAAAGGAGTTCTCTGGGGTCTATTTTAAGAGAACACAAATCCCATTAATGAAGGCTCCACCATCATGACCTAATCACCTCTCAAAGGCTCTACCTTCTCATACCATCACATTGGGGGTTACAATTTCAACATGTAGATTTGGAGGAGGAGTGACACATTTAGTCCATAATAAAGCTCAATGAATACTAGGACTTACGAGTTATAAAACATTGACATTCAACCAGTGTTGCAGTATCTTATTTTTCCAAACCCATGATCTATGGCCAGTATCTGGACTGGTTGGTGATGTCTGAACCTAATTAATTGTGTGCTTGGTGTACTGGTAGTTAAACTACTGCATAGGTAGCAATATGTTGTTGTGGGACTATTTCAAAGCTAGAAGTCTTTGTATTCTCCAACTCCTAACACTTTAAATTCCAATTCTCTCACTCTTTTACCACATCTCCCAATAAAAAGAAAGCAATAAAAACAAAAATCCAGTCCAAACAATAAAATGCTCCTTTAGGAGACCATTTTATTGATGTGTTGTCTAAAGAAAAGTGTAAAATATAAACAACAATAGCAAAAAACTAAAAGTCCATGTTAGTTTCAGAAAATCTTCCCTAAGCTATTAAACTTTAGTTATTTCATGTTTGACTGAGTGCCAGCTGCCTGCTTCCCTTTGTTATCTTTTGGTTGATCTTCTGTTATCTGGAGCAAAGTATCTCTCTCTTTCTCTCTCTTTCTCCCTCTCCTTCCTCCTCCCCTCTCCTAGTCTGAAGAGGAAGTAGCATAGCTTTTGTTGATTCCTGACTTAGCCACTGACTTGCTATGTGACTCTGGACTCCTCATAACTTTTGTGGTCCTCAGTTTTCTCTACTCTTTTGATAGTATGATGTATGTAAGTAGTAATTATTGGGTTTTAATAATGATGTTATTTTAGCCAAATATAAAAGAATTACTAAGGGGCGCCTGGGTGGTGCAGTCGGTTAAGCGTCCGACTTCAGCCAGGTCACGATCTCGTGGTCCGTGAGTTCGAGCCCCGCGTCAGGCTCTGGGCTGATGGCTCAGAGCCTGGAGCCTGTTTCCGATTCTGTGTCTCCCTCTCTCTCTGCCCCTCCCCCGTTCATGCTCTGTCTCTCTCTGTCCCAAAAATAAATAAACGTTGAAAAAAAATTTATAAAAGAATTACTAAATCTGGACTAGAATTTAACCTTGCCCAAGGAGACTTCTGGCCTTTGCCCTTGACTGATAGAGATTATCTCTAGATTCTTTGAATGTCCTGCCTAATAAGAGTGTCTTTGTTTACCTAGGGATTTTGAGCCATGTCACAAAGTCTAAAATGTGATTTATGGTAATGACTTTGAAGACTACAGTATTAGCTGATCTATAAAGAGACTGGAGACTAATGTGGCAGTTGATGGAGCCTCAATAAAGACACCAGAGCTTAGATAAGCTTTGCTGGTTGACAAAGCTCTGTGCATATTGTCACACATCATCGTCAAGGGGAGTTAATACTGACTATGACTCCACACGGAGAAGACAACTAGAAGTTCAATGTGCAGAACCTTCCTGGACTCTATGTGTCTCTTCCCTTGGCTGATTTTAATTTTCATTCTTTAGTTTATAATAAACTCTCATTGTGAATATCAGCTTTCACTGAGTTTTGCAAGTCCTTCTAATGAATTATTGAAACTAAGGGTTGTTTTGAGGACCTCTGAACTTTGAATTAATGTCAGCAGTGAGGGTGGCCTTGTGGACTGTGCTCCTAACTCATACTACCCTATGGAGCTTTATAGAGGATTGACTTAGATTATATATGTTAAAACACTGAGAATAGTGCCCAGTACAGAGTAAACCTTAAATAAATCAGCTGTTGTAATCGTCATTATTATTTCATGTCTTCTAAAGTAGTACCATCCTGGGAATGCAGGATCTGAGAAGTTTTTCAGCCAGGGTTGTCAAATGTAGCGAATAAGAATACAGAACACAATTCTACTTACATTTTGTTGTTGTTATTGTTGTTGTTGTTGTTGTCGTTGTTAATCTGAAGTTAAAATTTAACTGGGCTTCCTATATTTTATCTGGCAACCCAAAACATAGTCAAACATGTTCATTTTCTAAATAAAGAAGCTATGTCCACAGAGGTTAAACATGCCAGTATCCATAGTTAGAATGTCATTTCCTGGGATAAAAAACAGATCTTTTGATTCCTATTTACTTAGAAAAAGGCCTAAAATATGCTACAGGTAAAAGAGAAATTCTTTGAAAGGAAAACTATTAAAGGAGTGTAAAAGCTGGTGATGTGTAATGAGGGATTTAAGTGTGCACACCTACAGCCATTCAACTGGGGAATCCCAACAGGTCTCCTGGGTTTTTTCTAGACAGTAATCACTTGACAGAAATTTAAACTTTATATGTTAGAATAACCATTTGAAATATATTCTTAATGTAACTCTAGTTAATGCCTTGATACTGTAAACATTTTCCATGCCTGTTTTAAGGAAGTTGGTATTTTCTGGGTACATAGGACGTGTACTTGGAATTTTACTCATGCTGTTCCCTTATGCTTGTTTAGTTCTTTACAATTTAGGAAGTATTAGTGTTTGAATCTTCACAATAATTTTGAGGGGTAGACTGAACAGATAGTAAAATTTCTGTTTTACAAATAAGTAAACTGGGGTTCAAAGCATTTTTGGCATGTCCAAGTTCACTGGCTCATGAGCTGAGGAGAAGGTATGAGATATTCCAACACCTGGCCCAGGGATTCTTCACGATTCAACAGTTAATGATTCCAGACATATATAGCTGGATTATAAATGAATAAGAGAGCCATTTCCTTCTATGTTAGTCTGCTCTTGCAACCATAACAAAATAACATAGACTTAGTGGCTTGAATTACAGAAATTTACTTAAAGTTCTGGCAGCTGGGATGTCCAAGATGAAGGTGCCAACAGGATTGGTCTCTGTTGAGGTACATCTTCCTGGCTTGTAGATAACTACCTTCTTGCTGCGACTTCATGTAGCCTGTTCTATAAAGATAGAGAGAGAGAGAGAGAGAGAGAGAGAGAGAGAGAGACAGAAAGGTATCTCTGGTGTCTCTTCTTCTTAAAATGACATCAGTCCTATAAGATAAGTGCTCCACCCTTATGACCTAATTTAACTACTTCCTTAAAATCCCTATCTCCAAATACAGTCACATTAGAACTTAGGACTTCAGCATATGAATGGTGGGGGGACAATTCAGTCCATAACATCTTTATTAGGTACCTTAGTGTGCTGAGCTCAGTGTTAATGCCAAGTGATGTAATGGGAAAGAGTGAGAGTTTTACATGATGCTAATGAGATCCACTCCTACCTTCACCACACCTACTTCAGGCAGTTTATCCTCCATGAGCCTCAATAATAACAACACCTAAAAGGGCTATTGTGTGCATGAAAGTGAAACGATGTTGGTAAAGCGTCTGACATGTATGTGTTTGTGTGTGTGTGTGTGTGTTCAAATGTTAATTTGCTACCCCTTTTAATGTTACTAACAAAGCATACAATGAAACATTGATTCACTTGTCTCAATTGATGTATTTTGATTTGGGACAGAGAGAATTGTGAGATTGTTCACCAATCATATTTTTAAATAATAGTTTTTCTACACTGTTTCCACAGGTTCCTAGTTTTAAAATGGCATTTGCCTTTAAACCATATTTTTATGGAGTAAACATTCATGTTTAACTTGAAGTATTCCCTATAAAAGTCTTGTCTCCGGGTGGTCTAAAACTGAGTGTTTTAGATAAAACTGTTTATTTTGCAGATAATTCAGTAACAATATTGTTTTGATTTTCCTACCCTGGATTGCATTACATTTTACAAACATACGAGTGAAACATGCTGATGTGAAAAACAAAGATGTGTTCATTCAGAACACACACAACCTTCAAAATCATGAGGATCAACTACAGACTTGTCTATAGAATTCGTCTGACTAATGTCTATAACACACTTGGCTACAGAAATTGTTTGAATCATCAACATAAAAATATACAATGCTTACTTTACAATGTGCCATAATTTAATTTTTGTGTTGGGAAAGAATTGCAACACCACTTGGACCACAGTGAAAGCAAAGCCAGTTGATCTGGACTGATGATGTTGAGAGTCTTCAACTTGATTTTGGATGTACAAAACTTGGAAGCATGTGAAAGGGTGGGTTCGTCCCTTCAAATATTCGTTATTTTGTTACACCCCTTGCCATACATCCTTGGACTATTCAAAGCAAGAAATTTTTAGCTTCTAGCTGCCCCTTTTTCTTAGAACATTGGTTGTATATGGGAATCACCTGAAGTTTTTAATATCCTGATGCCAAAACCACTTAAACCAATTAAATTGGAACTTTTGGGGTAGAACATAGGCATCCATGTGTATTTTTTAAAGTTCTCCAGGTATGTCCAGTCAAGATTCAACCATCATCTTAGAAGAAAAAAAGACAAATCTTTTCGACCAGAACTGTAGCTTTCAACCAGCTGAACATTAGGTCACCTGGGGGAATATGGAGACACTATCAGTGTCTGGGGCCCTACAAGTGAGGTGCTATCATTTCATTTGTTTGGGATTTTTTTTCTATTAGGCAACACCTCCTTATTCATATCTAGAGCTAACTCCAAAGGTGTGGGCCATAAGAGCAAAAGTAAGTTCCTTTTATCACCTCTACAAATCTCTGGATGGTGCTTAGGTATACATTTCTTAGGTTGTATTGTATTGTATTGAATGTTTTTACCTTCCACGTCCATACAATTACTCACATGGTTAAAACAAAGGAAAAGATAAATGAGTACTTCCAAAAAGATGAATTGCACATATAAGATGAACAAAAATACTTTTTAAGCCAAAAATGTTAAACACACACACACACACACACACACACACACCACCACCACCAATGATTAACTTTTCTTTGAGCATTTACAGTGCCAGGAACTATGCTAAATATTTCTTGTTTAATATTTTCTTATTTAAGAATCTAAGAATCCTGTGAGATAAAGACTACTGTTAACCTCATTCTTTCCATGTGAAAACTGAAGGTTCATTTCCAAGGTCACATGCCTATTAAGTGGCAGACTGTCAGGTCTGAGATTTACCCTACTTGTAAGCTAGCACATTAGCCTCTCATTTTCATGGATGCTGGCAAAGATAGGAGACTCCTGGGTCAAAGACAAAGGACAGAGCAGGCAGCATGGATTTCATGTTCCTATTGGTTACCCTTGCCCCACAAATCCCTGGGAAATAATGTGGATGCAGACCCAGGTGGTTTTAATGGGTTGCATGCAAACTTGTCCAACATTTGCCCTGGATGGAGACATTATTGTAGTGGAGAGCAAATAAATATGCTCTCTGTTCAGAGATGCATGGACCATTTCTGTGTTCCAAAGTTGTTCACCATTCAAATAGCTTTGAAAAATATTCCCATATAAAGGCTGTCAGTGCCTTAGCTGGAGAAATGTGCAGAAATGTGAGAGTCCATGGAGAATTTTCTTCTAACATAGAGTCATATTTAGAGCCCAGTCTGACCCTAGTCTGTATTTTTAACTACTTTTTTTTTTGATAAACTGGAATAAGTAATCAGAATAGAAGAGACAGAAAGATAAAGAGTTCCAAGAAGTAGAGCAGGAAATTGTGGAATCAGTGTTGAAGTTGAGAGACAAAATAACTAGTTCCATTTTTCATGTACGAGTTACAGACTTAGGGATATGAACCACATTTACCAGGAGCTAGTCTCCATTCTGTTTCTCATTAGCTTTCTTTTTCTGGGAATAATTGAGATTCTTTACTCACTTCCCTGCTGCTGGCACCTGGAAAAGTTAATGAAAAAAGGTATAGAGATTGAATGTTTTCCCTGCTAGAGCATCATGCCAGGAGAAGAGGTCTTGGAGCTTCCTCTAGGATAGAGTGACTTTCTTCATAGCCTCAACATTGTAAATAAGACATTATTATTAATACATTTTTGAACTGTAACCAGATTGTGATATCCATAATTGTATTGTTTCTATGTGAAATGTCATTCTAGGCAACCAGCCTTCGAACAAACTTTTGGAATGTAATTTGTTACAAACGGAGAGTATTTCTGTAATATCAGTTGTTTGTGCATATTTCTTTTAAAAAGGTAAGTTTTGAAGCCCAATTTCCAAAGGTTTCTCGAATGCAACATGACTAAGGTGCCATATATCCTCCAATAACTATTTTGTGGAAAAATTCAGCGAAGCACTGACAGAAAGTGTCTTCAATACAACAAGGCTGCATGCATTCTAATATCACTGGATAAATTACCCACATATATTACACAATTTAAGAGTAGGATAATAGAATATAAACTGAAATGGTGAATACGTTAACATGCCATGAATTATATTGTTTTAAGACATAAAGTGTCTGTTCCTCAATTTATAGATGGAGGCAGAGGTTCAGTGAGTGCTTTGCTGGCTGCCTCCCCTTATGAGAACAGCCAATAATTATCTTAATATCTCCTGAAATGATCTACAAGTAATTCAAATTGATGACAACTTGAGTGGTGCCAAACAACTTGGCAGGAAGACAGAGACTTCCTTGAACATGACCATTCGTGCTGACCTGCTCTGTAACCTGATATAATGTGATTTGACTGATGCAGCTAACATTAGGCATCTAGTACAAAATTGGGAAGCAGCACTCTCTCCAAGCCATCAACATGAGAAAAATATGACTCTGACCTGCATTTGTTGAAAGGGATTTGTTTTCTTCTAGCTATTTGCCAGTTTAACATGCGACCACTGAGTCCTGGGACAACTTGCCTATGTAAATTAGCTGGACATACCCAGGAGGATCTGTGGTGCTTCACTGTCCAGAGGTAATCAATGGGCCAATAGATGACAGATAGTTGAAAGAAGAGACACCTTTTTCTGCAGTGTTATTTCTTTATGAAGTGATGTCTCAGAGAATCTATTCCTGCATTGTAGTATCACTTTTTTTAAAAGGATCATTTAATCCCAACTCTTTCCATTCCTAGCTTTTACTGAGGATGAACAGATAATCCGTTTACTGACTTGAAATTATCCCTATGGCATTCTTGGCAATTAGATTACTTCCCTAAATAAACCAACTTAATTTTTCTCCAGGAATAAACTGACATGGTCTTGGGCATCAGACACAGCATGGTATCTCTTCTACCCTGTCTCTTACTTGTGACAATGGTGACATTTTATGACCTATCCATTTCAATGTGTATCATGGATCACACTCTTCCATTTGTTACAATCTTCTTTTCAGTGGCTGCCACATACTGAATTTTTGTTCAGGGAAAAATGTTTTATTTTTATAAAAGATAATGTCAATATTAGGCTAAGTTTTGAATAGAAGCTAATTAAAAATATTTTTTTATTTATTATTTTTCAGAGAGTGAGTGGGGAAGGAGCAGAGAAAGAGAATGGGATAGAGGATCTGAAGTGGGTTCTGTGCTGACAAGCAGAGAGCCCAACACAGGGCTTGAACTCATGAACTGTGAGATCATGACTGGGTCAAAGCTGGCTGCGTAACCGACTGAGCCACCCAGGCACTCCTAGAAGCTAATTTTTGAAACCTGTTTACTAATGTCACTTAATTATTAAATAAATAATAAGTGTGGACCAACTATGAACCAAGTGGAAGGATATATGCTGTGGACAAAGAGATGAATTATACATAGTCTCTACAGTTAGAGTTTATAAGCCCTGCCTGTATCAGAAGAAGTATCAGTTCTCATTGCAATTAAATCACTTGATTACAAAAATTTTTTTAAACTATTTGTTGGTACAGATATTCAAATGAAAATTTGCAAAAACGCACATGCAGCAGACACAGCTGTACTCTGAGATCCCCATTATCTGAGCTAGCAGCGCTCAGCTCCAAGCCCTCTCCTGGAATTGTCCTCAGCTTCCTTGTTCAACAATGTGTCCCCTTCCTATGGCATCTGGCTTCCAATGACTGGGCAATGAAAGCCCAGCCCTCTTGCCCTAATTCAGGGCAACTCTGCAGGGCCATCCCAGCTCCAGAACTTCCTTTGGAATTTTTAAATAGCTGGTGTAGGCATGAGTTTTCTAAAATTGAGAATATAATCACATGAAACATGTTAGAGATTCAACATGTTAATTTAAGTCTGGTCCTCCCTGGAACCCTACTAAAATGACACCTAAGGAATAAAGAAGATTTTAAAAAAAACTACAAGAAGAGAAAAAAAGAATAAAAGAGAAAACTGCAATAAACTAAAAACATAAAATTTGTGAATTCTGGGAAGCTGATGACTGAGTGGCAACTGATGCATCAAACTACAGGAATCTTAAATCTCAGTTTGCTAGTGGGACAGTCAAGAAGAACCAAGCCAATTTGTTCTATAGATGCTTGGCAAGGATAAATAATGAGTTGGTGGTATCAGGTACCTCAGGAAAGGATATTGGATTGGACTTAAACAGGAAGATCTGACGAAAGTCTTGAAAATATCAGATTACTAAAATGCCTTCCTGATCACACAAGACTACTTTTCTCGAACCCATAAAGAAGCCTGGAATAAACTTTTCTTACTGAGGACGTTGAGTGAGACAAATTCTGAACTGGCGGATGAATATTGAACACACCCAGGGAAGCTATGATGGGCCACACCGGACCTGCAGGAATTAAGTGAAAAGCTACATACTGCGCTATGAGATCCTTACACCATTCTTCCCCTACTTAGTTCCTAGAATGTTCTCAGTTGGGTGATTTCCCTATGCAAGAGGTTGGAAAATCACTTTCTGGGGAAACTGACTAGCCTAAGAAAAATCCTATATGCTGAATTTGGAGTCCTCAATGAAATTGTAGGTTTTAATTTGATCATGCTACAGTAAAGCCCAGCAATTGTCAAGATGGATACAGGGCTTCCAATCATCATTTTAGTGCACTGTTCTTAAATGTGAAAGGATACACAAAAATCACCTAACTTTCAAGGAAACCTCTGTAACAGAGAAAGAAAGAAGAATAGGGGAAGGGAAAGAAGAGAAGGGGATAATAGAATCAGAAGAAACAGAGGTAACACTGGGAGACAAACATGTGTGTGTGCTCACACTACATACACACACACAAGCACACACACACATACACACACACTGCTATAGCCTGAATATTTGTGTCCCTCCCAAACTCGTATGTTGAAACCTGATCCCCACTCAGACAGTATTTGGTGGTGGGACTTTGGAAGGCAATTATGTCATGAGGGTGGATCCCTCCTAAATGGGATTAGTGCCCTTATAAAAGAGACCTCAGAAAACTCTTCCATTATGTGAGGACCCAGTGAGAAGATAGCCATCTACAAACCAGGAAGTGGGTTCTCATCAGAGAGTGGATCTTCTGCCACCTTGATCTCAAGCCTCCCAGTCTCCAGAACTATGAGAAATAAATTTCTGTTTTTTATAAACCATCCAGTCTTTGGAATTCTGTTGTAGCAGCCTGAACAGATGCACATACACACATACACACACACACACACGCACCCCTACCTTAATTAAAACACTGGTAAAGATTGTGTGCATTAAATAAGAACAAGAGACCATAAAATAAAGAGAAGTCAGATAATTAAAAAAAAGAGCTCTTAGAAATTTTAAAAAATGGTAGCATAAATTAAAAGTCAAACAGAAGGATTGGGAGATAAATTTTAAAATATATTTCAAGAAGTACAATGAAAATAATAGAAACATGTTAAAAAATGACAAATCCAAGAGGTCTTACATTCAACTAATATGAGTTCCAGAAGGAGAGAACAAAGAAAGGAGGAGTGGAAATCATCAAAATGTACAAACCTTCTTCAGAGTCTCCAGTTTGAAAAACTCACTAAATTTTCAGCAAGAAATCTCGAGGGCCTAACAAAATATATCATCTGGAGAGTTAAATTGTCAAGTCCGAAGTAAAGAATCTTTAAAGATTCTTTACTCATCTCAAAGATGTTTTAACATCTTTTAAAGATCTTTTAACATCTCAAAGATGTTAAAAAGAAAAAAAAAACAAGTTACATGTAAATGCATTAGAAATCATAATGGCATTAAGTAACACTAGGATCTGGAACAAGGACTAACAAATTATGACCTGTTTTTGTAAATAAAGCTTTATTAGAACACTGCCACGCCCATCTGTTTACAAATCTTCTATGGCTACTTTTGAGCTACAACATCAGAAATGAGTACTTTGCAATAAATATCACACAGCCTGCAAAGCCTAAAAATTTAATATCTGGATCTTTATAGAAAAAATGTTAGGCAAACTGAAAGCCTAGAAGACAATTGAGTAATGTTTTCAAAATTATGAGAAAATATGATTTATAACTGATAATGCAATCCAGCCACACTAAAAATCAATCATGAATGTAGAAACATGGTATTTTTCAGATACGTAAAATCTTGAACATTTTACATCCCAAACACCCTTTCTCAGAATACTACTAAAAATGATAAAGGGGGTTTGTGATAAAATTGATTAAAAAAAATGTTAGGATAAAATCTGTAGATCAGATAATGCAATCTGAACTAGGTAGATAAAAGATTAAAACAATATTTTTAATGTTTATTTTTGAGAGAGAGACAGTGTGAGTGGGGGACGGGCAGAGAGAGAGGGAGACACAGAATCTGAAACAGGCTCCAGGCTCTGAGCTGTCAGCACAGAGCCTGACGTGGGTCTGGAACCCATGAACCGTGAGATCATGACCTGAGCTGAAGTCGGAGGCTTAAACGACTGAGCCATCCAGGTGCCCCTAGATAAAAGATTTAGTAGGGATATTCCAATGAATCGATAGTGTTGTTAGAACATTGGATAAACGTAGAGAAAGTTGGAACAACTGGGATAAATTAGTGTTAGATATGCATACATTTTAAAGCAAATACAAAATATATGGCAAGTGTGTCTGTAGGGAAGCAAAGTTTGTACAAGAAAGAAAATGGAATAATAACATACTTAGGTTAACTGTAAACAATATTTACCTGGTCATAATAATATAAATACTGAATACTAATTTAATCTAAAAAGGTGATATAACCATATTTGATGAAGATGAAGGAATTGTGTGTGTGTGTGTGTGTGTGTGTGTGCGCACACGCATGCATGTGCACTCATGAATGGAGAATGGTACATAAGACAGCTAATCTTTCTCTCCATGTAAGAATTAAATAATTAATAGCCATATAATCATGTTATTTTGAAATATGGATGTAAACACCCCAAGCAAAAACTAAAAATGATGAAAGTGGTTACTTTTTATGAGTGGAAATCAGTTGTTGGCAAGGAGACTCTGGAGTGGGAAGAGAAGAGACAGAAGATGGCAGTTTTTCATTTTGTCTAGTATATTCTTTGTTGTTTAAACTGCAAACCTCAATTACTTTCATAAGATGAAAGTAAATTGTAGTAAAAAAAATTAGAGATCTGAAGTGTAACCATTTAATAATTTGAGCTATTTGAAATTCTTCAATTGTCAGCTTTCGCATACAAAATCAGACATTCATGGATGCTGAGATTTTTTTTCAGGGTACAATGTCACCATTTTAGATAAAACTTCTCCTCATTTTCATTGCACGTAGCTATTTCAGAATGAAGGAACAGATCTGAATCACTGAGAATCTGAAAATGGCTCACCTTCCTAGAAAGAGGTCACATATTCAAGAGAAAAGGAGTGAAAATATATTCTTCTCTATCAGTTCCAGCCATCTATAATAAAGGCAGTCATTGAAAAGATTTTTAGAATGTAAAACTAACTTCAAGGCTGATGGCTTAATGCCAAAAGAAATTAATAATCCATAATTATAAGAGATGAAAATAAAAATGATAGATACAAAAATCTGCTTATTAGATTGAAAGATTAACCCGACCTACAATTTGGGAATTTCAACTTACATCCTTAAACAGATGACTGCACTCACAGTAACAGTAACTGCCCCATCTTTTATGCATGCTTAATAACACACTTCCACTGGTGACCATGATTTATAATGCAATGCCTATTTTACAGAGATTCGATCACATACGTTCCAAAAGAAATGTTTGTCTCAAGTCCTATTGGAACCAGAACCCAAAAGTTCACTAATGGTCTCACTAAAATTCACGGAAACACGGTAGTGCTCTTAGAACAATTAGAAATGTAATTCATTTTGATGTCAAAAAAGAATAAAATGTATGCATTAATTTCCAGAAATATAAAAAATTATGAGAACTAGGCAACTTCCAATATCCCCAACAATCAATCTATCCCCAATTCTTGGGGAAAGCAATTGAAATGATAAAGAATAAAATATTTTACATATGCAAAATAGTGTAGGACAAAGATAGTTAAGAGTCAACATCATACTGTGGAAAAGGCAGTTATTTGGGAATTTGGTTGTTGGGACTTGGATTTTAGAGTTCCACTCTCCTGATTTTTGTTTTTGTCTTTATTTTTGTTTTTGAGAGAGTGAGGGAGAGAGAGAGAGAGAGAGAGCGCGAGCAAGCGCTTGGGGGAGGGGGGAGGGGCGAAAAGCAGAGAGAGAGAAAGAGAGAGAGAAAGAATTTCAAGCAAGCTCCATATTCTGTGCAGAGCCCTACATGGGGCTCAATCTCATGACCACGAGATCATGACCTGAGTGGAAATTAAGAGCTGGATGCTCAACCTAGTAAGCCACCCAGGTGCCCCTAAAATTTATTTTTAAAAGCTTTATTCAAAATAACTCAATTGGAAATAGTTTCTCAAGATTTCTGGTGTGATGTTAGAAAGGAATTTGGATACTTAAAGGAAAAAAAACTCAGCAAATGCCCAGCACAATCCTACTGCTGTGGCTGCCTGAAAATCCTTTCTTCAAGAAATAACCAGCCTAAGATTGTACAATTATTCTATATGCAGCCAGGTTACAGTGCTCTATTTTGCCTAGAAGGAATAATGACACGAAGTGGAGATTGGGCCATGGCTAATGGTTTGGACACATGTTTGGAAAATTGGAAGGAGTATAACTGGAGAAGTAGTAACAAGAAGATCTGGAAGAAAAATTTTAGATGAATCTCTCAAACTAAGTCCCCAAATGCTCATCTGAGTCTCCAATATAAAGGAACTTCATAAAAATCAGGCGGATAGGATGTCCACTCTGATTTTCAGTCAACCATTTAACCACTGCCATTCTAATGTTTGTTTCATGAGCTCATAAAGAAAATAGTCATATTGGTAGGATAGACTCCATGCTTAGGTTCAAGAGCATATACTTCACATCAAGGCTGATGTGGGGATAACAACTACTGGGAGTCCAGTTTGCAAGAAAGCAGCTACCAACCTGGGGCCTTAATATAATTTTGTACCTCTGTGACTATGGTAGCAGACTAATGATGTTTGGAACTGTTGCTGTTTAGACTCACTAGGATAGATATCTGTTCTAAATTTGCATTGCTTACTGACTCTGCATATTGATGAAATTCCTGATACCCTGTAATGATTTTCCTTATTTTATGACTTTTAATCAAGGGACTTGGTTTAAACTAAAGAAGTAAAGCAACAAGTTCATGTCCATAGGATTCACTGGAGTCATAAAATAGTTTATTGAAGGCTCATTTATGATTCCATTTGACACCTATTAGCTTATGAAATTGGTGATTCCCTAATTTCAGAAGATATGGTTTTAGTAATCTAGAAAAATAGGTGGAGGGAGCTGATGTTCACTTTCTGACACTATAACTCTTGCCACTCATGTTAATTTTGTTTCCATTTGAGGAATGTTTCCACCAGGGAACATAGCAATGTGTTCATTGCATTTGGACTACCATGTAGTAATTTTGTTTTTGTCATACAACTGGGAAAATTGTGAAAAACAAAGTTATGGCATTCATAGTGTTATTGGCCCTGCCTATCTAGGGGAAATAGGGTTTCTGCAATATGATGGGGAAAGGAAGATGGATGGTAAGAACCTGAGAGACAGTCTGGGGTATCAACTTGTTTTAGTATGGCTAGAAGAAACAGTTAATGTAAGACTATTACATTCTTATATATACACATTACTACCAAGTACACAGATCTCTCAGAATAGAAATTTTGATTACATTATAAAACAAATAACTTACCAGCTGGGATACTGGCTAAAGGCCATGAGAACCAGTAGAGGAAAGAAGTAAGAAATAGCCTCATGATTAATAGCAGAAATTATGGAATTAACTTTTACTATTATTTTCTTCCTTGTATGTTATATACACATCTCTATATTTTAAATCAAAATCACTTCTTTTTCTTTCATTACCAATATCTTTTGTAAAAGATATTATCATGGCGATTAAGTTTTCCATTCAGTTCTAGGTTGTAGAATATTAAGATGGGATCATAAAGGAACTAGAAGAGAAAAATTATAATGACAGAAACTGTGTGCTTGGATCTAGATGAACTTTGTCTCTGGGAGAATAGATGAATTTTGTCGTACAGGGATATTGTGACAGTTTAGATTTATAGATATTGTGTACTGTAGGAGGTGGGCCACAGCAAAAATTTTTTCATTGTTAATACAGCATAATTTCCTTCATTTTTATTTAAAAAAATTAATGTTTATTTTTGAGAGACAGAGAGACAGAGGACTAGCAGGGGAGGGGCAAAGAGAGATGGGGAGACACAGAATCTGAAGCAGGCTCCAGGCTCCGAGCTGTCAGCACAGGGCCTGACATGGGGTTTGAACTCATGACTGTGAGATCATGATCTTAGCTGAAGTTATGCTTAAACCACTGAGCCACCCTGGTGCCCCAATTTCCTTTTTTTTTTTTTTTTTAATTTTTTTTTCAACGTTTTTTTTTATTTATTTTTGGGACGGAGAGAGACAGAGCATGAATGGGGGAGGGGCAGAGAGAGAGGGAGACACAGAATCGGAAACAGGCTCCAGGCTCCGAGCCATCAGCCCAGAGCCTGACGCGGGGCTCGAACTCATGGAGCGCGAGATCGTGACCTGGCTGAAGTCGGATGCTTAACCGACTGCGCCACCCAGGTGCCCCTCCTTTTTTTTTTTTTAAACCAGCCTTCAATTACTTCTTCTGTATTAAATATAGTCTTGTGGGTCTGTTTTAATGTTCATATCCTCCCTTAGCCAAGGGGCAGCACATAAGCCAAGAGAGGTGACTTGGATGCCCTTTTCAATCTTGATCAATAAAATAAGGTAACTGGTTGTGTTTGGAAGTAGATTTCATCGTGATGGTGGGGATGTATTGGCTAGATCGTCCATGTTGTAGACTAGTTTGTTCCCTACACAATTCCTGCACTAGGCTTCTTACTTTCAAACTGTATTGCAAGATTTCAGTGACCTTCCAATAACTTCTCTTTTGCTTAGATTAGCCAGAGAACCTTAAAATTATAGTCTGTGTGAAAATCAAAAGGACAGGTGTCACAAAAGTACACTGAAAATATATGAAATGCCATACAAAGGCATTAATATTATAATGGTTATTATGACTATGATTGTTGTCATTACTTGAATCCAGTCATATTGATTCATGAAATTTTCACTTTGAATCATTAAAAAAAATTGCAGGTGAAAAATGGTGCTATAAGTCACGGGGTATAGTAGTCTAAACACATCCTTTATTGTGGGGAAGTTAAAAAAAATACAGCAACAGGAAAAACTCTATTGACTTCATGGTTTCTATCTATATGAATGAATGTTGAATATTAATATATGCATTTTATAACTTTTTTCTTTTAAATAATGCATTTTTAGGTTTCCTTATTTTGGAAGAGAGAGAGAGAGAGAGAGAGAGAGAGAGAAAACAGGAGAGGGGCACAGAGAGAAGGAGGGAGAGAATTCCAAGAAGGTTCAATGCTGTCAGACAGAACCCATCATGGGGCTTGATCTCATGAATCGTGAGATCATGACCTGAACCAAAATCAAGAGTCGGTCACTTGACCAACTGAGCAACCCAGGCACTCTAAATAATAAATTTTTAAATTGTCTTTGCTTATTGAGTCCATAGAAAAAAAAAACAACAAATGTGATGGTATGATAGAACTATCAGTGAATTTGGAATCAGAAAACCTGGAATCAAAATTCAGCTTTACATCTGTGTGAGTCCTCTCAGTCACAATATTCTCCACTTTTATGATGGGAATAACAATCCCTACTCTCAGTGTTGCTATGATCATTAAATTAGACACTTTAAATGAAAATATTTGCACAAAACATAAAGCAGCATAAGTAAGTGAGCAATTTTTATTAATAATTAATAGAATTTTAGTATATCTCAGCTTGTTCTTCAGAAAACCAACCAAAGTAAGACAACATTCATTCTTTCTTCCAAAAAATATTTACTAAGTTATTACTATGTATCTGCAGGATTCTCAGAATTAATGATAATGCAGCAAACAAAACAGACAAGGTTTCTGCTCTCATGAAGCTTATGCTAATGATCAGAGAGAAAAGAAGATGCCAAAAAATGGGGGCAAGGATTATTTCATTTTTTTTTCTTGTGGGTAATTCAGTAAAACAAAGTGACATGAAATAGGGTATTGGGAAAGTTAGTTCATGTTACATTTTTAAGAGATGGCTGCCAGAATTGTCTGGAGCCAATAGTAGAAGTCAAGAATTTGTCCATGGCATACTAAAGTACTTTGTTATGTCAGGGAAGAACATGATGTTTAAAGGAAAGATTTAGGCTCAGATATAAATTTGGGAGTTTTCAGCATCTGGAAGTTGTCTAAAGTCATTGGAGAGCATGACATACATTACAAAATTAGAAATGATTCCAGGTGTCAGCCCTGGGGAATTCAGGTATTTAGAATTGGGTAGTGGAGAAGAAATTGCAGAAAGGAGTAAGATTGAATGGCCAGAGAGGCAAGGGGGAAAACTCAAGGAGTATGAAGTAATGGGGCAAGAGAAGAGAGTGTTTCTAGAAGGAATAAGTGATCAGCTGTGTAAAATACTGTTAAGATTTTGAATAGTATGAGGAAAGAAATGTGATCATTGGACTTGACAATATGGAGGATACTGGTGACCCCAAGAGCAATTTATGGAGTGTTAGCTTTCTGAGGAATGAATGGGAATTGAAGAAAATTGGATTACTGGTGTCACTTGAGAGCTCAGTGTTTTAAGATGGCTAAGAGATGGGGGCTGGGGCAAGTCTGACTGAGAAATAATTGTGATATGAGAAAGCAGGGAACACGAATGGAAGGTTGTGCTGATGAAAAGTTAAGAACATCGAGAAACCATTGTTCATGTTTACCTGCAGGAGGACAAGGAATTTTGGGGAGGTAATAGGGGACTCACTATTAAGTTACTACTATGTGCCAGGTATTTCCAGATGTTGCATTTAATTCTTATAATCCTATGAGATATGTTGGAATGTCTCTACTTACTTGATATAAAAAAATGAAAGTGACATGTGCACAAAATCTAACAGACCATCCCAGTTCCCACTACGGTATGTGTTTTTCATTCTTCTATTTGAGAAAAGAGAAAAAAAATCACAAGTGTGTGAAAAGATTTAACAGATTCCAACAAGCAGATCAATCACTTGCATCAGTGAAAATGTCCTTCCCTGGAAGAAAGATACTGAAAAAATCGGGAGAAAACTTTAAAAATTTCATTGTGGAATCATGGGTAAGGGGCACAAGTTTTTGTCCAGAGTTCTGGCTCTGTCATTTCATATGCAGAGAACTTTGCTCTGTAACTGTGATATTTCTCCCACTACAGGGGCAGGGTATATTTTCTTGCTTCAAGACTTTAAGTGCAAGCATGTGATGTGAAGAATTGATGGTATGTCCTAGAAGAGGTCTTAAGAGACCTTGCATGTTTTTACTTGCCCCCTTGCATCTTTACCATTATCACGAAATGACCATGTGTGGGCTGGCTCACAGTTCCCAGCAAGAGGAGGAGAGACACATAGAGCAAAGTTGATAAGTTGACTTAGATAAGTTCACCATGATCAGCCAACCTACATCTAAGTCCCAGACCCTTGAGTGAGCCCTGCCAAGTCTAGTGTGTGTCTATGTGATGTTACTACAGCTTTATAAACCCTAGGTTTCTTGTCTGTTAAATATGAATAATCTAAAAGTATAATGTATGTAAATTACATGAAACCTAGTAAGCATTTAATGAAATTAATAATACCTAAAACAGAATTTCATGAAACTATTTTAACAATTATTATTTAATAAAAACAATATTCTTGACGAGATTGAGAAAAAATTGGTTGCTTTGGAGAGCGCAAATACAATAGCAAATGAAATAGTGCAATGAAAGTACTGAGTAAAAGTTTGCATACTGAAGGAAAATCTGATTCAATTTTGTGCTAGGTTTAAATGAAAGCTCAAAAACTTAATCAGAGAAAAAGCTTTTATGAAGAGAAGAGTATAATAAGAACAAACACAAAAGCCTTATAAAGGCAGATCTAGTAGATCCAAATGTGTACAACAGAAATTCCAAATGTCAGGAACTAAAGCAAAATAGAAAAAATAATCAAACACGTATTAAATTAGTTGACTTCGAATGTAGACTCACATCTTCAGAATTATATGACTTATTAAGTAGCAGATACTTTTGAACTTTTTATTATTGAAAATTGCAAACCTATACAAAGGTAGACAAAATAGGTATTGAATTCCCATCTACTTGTCACCCAGCTACAATTATTAAGCCTTGGTTAATCATGCTTCCTGTTCATCCACATCAATTACGTTCTCCCAAATTATTTGGAAGAAAATCTCAGACACTGTATCATTTCCTCTATAAATATTTCAGTTTTTATTTCTAAACAATAACTTTTTAAAAGTATAACCGTTATACTTCTTAAAATTTAATTATTAATAGCTCTTTAATGTCATTAAATATCAAATGTATTGTTTGAATTTGTATTAATCTTAATATTATAAAATGTTTTTTACTGTTTACTTGAATCAAAGTCCAAATGAGGTCCTCACACAGGAATTGTCTGATATGTGTCTTAAGTGCCTTTTTAAAAATAGGTTTCCCTTCCACCTGTTTCTTTATTTTTATGATTATTTGTTGAAGAAACAAAGCTTGTTTTTATCCTGCAGTTTTCTAGTCTGAATTTTGCAAGTTGCTTCCCTGGTGTGTTGAATAAAAAGATATTCTAACCTCTGAATTTCCTAAAAGTTAATACATGAATCTAGAGGTTTGAGCAGAAAAAAAAAAGATTGATTTCTTTTTTCTTTCTTTTCTTTTTAAATTTTTTTATCTTTATTCTTTTTTTTAATTTAATTTTTTTTTAAATTTACATCCAAATTAGTTAGCACATAGTGCAACAATGATTTTAGGAGTAGATTCCTTAATGCCCCTTACCCATTTAGCCCATCACCCCTCCCACAGCCTCTCCAGTAACCCTCTGTTTGTTCTCCATATTTATGAGTCTCTTCTGTTTTGTCCCCCTCCCTGTTTTTATATTATTTTTGTTTCCCTTCCCTTATGTTCATCTGTTTTGTCTCTTAACATCTTCATATGAGTGAAGTCATATGATATTTGTCTTTCTCTGACTGACCGATTTCATATAGCATAATACCCTCCAGTTCCATGCGCGTAGTTACAAATGCCAAGATTTCATTCTTTTTGTTTGCCGAGTAATACTCCATTGTATATATATATACCGCATCTTTATCCATTCATCCATCAATGGACATTTGGGCTCTTTCCATACTTTGGCTATTGTGGATAGTGCTGCTATAAACATTGGGGTGCATGTGTCGCTTCGAAACAGCATACCTGTATCCCTTGGATAAATGCCTAATAGTGCAATTGCTGGGTCGTAGGGTGGTTCTATTCTTAGTTTTCTGAGGAACCTCCATACTGTTTTCCAGAGTGGTTGCACCAGTTTGCATTCCCATCTTTCTTTCTTTTCTTTTCTTTTTTTCTTTTTTCTTTCTTTCTTTTTCTTTTCTTTTCTTTTCTTTTTTTTTTTTTTGCAAGGTGACTTCATAAGTAATGTTGTGTTTCTATCAAGAAGCATACAGTGTCTGAGTTTTTGTCTTCATGATATTAGAAGTGGTGGATGATCAATGCCTAGATCCATTATGGTTTGGAAAATAGTGATACTACAATTTTATCATTTATTCCTTAGGTATTATCTGGAATAGTTCTCTAAAATAAACTTCCCTCATTATTCTCTGGTTACCCACATACAAAGTTGCAAAGAAAAGGCAGGATAGATGTGTGATTCTTTCCCTTTTTCACTAGTTTTTAAAATATGAGTTGGTTCACTAACATCCTACAAACTTAACTTTTTATATCATAGATGCTTAGAGATTAAGCATTTATGATGAGTTTCAAACTACCTTATTTATTATTTTTTTAATGCTGAAAATTTCTCTCTTTGACTAGTGTGAAAGATAGACTTCTGGTCTTTTCATGTGACCGTGATAGTTTCAGAGAGTTTTCTTGCTATGTCTTATGATACAATATACTGGGTAAATCTTGTAAAATTTTTGTTGCAGCCCTGGAATCAGCCATTTCTCCAAGGAGCCCTGATTCCTTTTAGTGGGAAATAGTATGTGATTACCATAAGGGCATTTCTTATAAGTGGCTTGGTCATTGTCTCTTGGCTTTTTTAGTATTCAGAGTTAGGGAATGCTTTTTTCAAAGGAAAACTCATCATAGATTTTGCACTGGTACTTTTGATTGCAATTCAAGATTATAAGAGATTTTACTTAATCATTTCAACATAAAATTTGTAACTCCCTTTCCTCATGCTGAGAATAATGCCTGAGAAACATGCATGTTTCTCAATAATATGGAATAACTGTAGAATAAGAATATCACATTCATAATTTTTTCCCCAAAATATACCCACAGCAGATTCAAACTAATAACACCAACACTTCAGCTCCTATATGACTACTAAAAATGTGTTTTTCATTTCTTTTACTTACTTAAGTGTATCCTGGTGGGGATATATAAATTATTATTCTTTTAAGTCCCTAGGAACAATCTCTGGGCCATCAACTAAATGAACATTGTTTATTCCCCAAATTTTATTTTCATTTGTCAAGGATTGCTTTTTTTTTTACAAAATTTTTTCTTAATGTTTATTCATTTTTGAGAGACAGAGAGAGACAGAGCTCAAGCAGGAGTGGGGCAGAGAGAGAGGGAGACACAGAATCTGAAGCAGGCTCCAGGCTCCAAGCTGTCAGCACAGAGCCTGATGCGGGGCTCGAACTCACAAACTGTGAGATCATGACCTGAACTGAAGTCGGATGCTCAACCAACTGAGCTACCCAGGTGCTCCTGTCAAGGATTGCTTTAAAAATAGTTTTATTTGTAATTATGTGAAGTCTAAAAAAACAAGATATATCCAAGGAAATGTAGACTCTTTATATTCTTTCTCTCCTTTTAAAGGAAACCATTGCTTCTATTTTATGGTTACTTTTCTATTGTTTACTTTTTAAGGTAAGAGGATATATAATAATGTTCATATTCTTCCTTTCTGACCTGAATGATAGCATGTACGCAATTTTCTCCACCTTGGTTTTTAGTTCTTTAATTTAATTAAACTATATTTCTTGGGGATCACTCCATATAAGCATCTAGAGATATTCCTTACTCTGTTTTAGTGTTGCATAGCGCTCTTCATAGGTATACCCACTCTTTAATTAGCTCTGTTGAAGGACTTTTAGGTTTTTACAAGGTAATGATCTTCAGTGAATAGCTTTGTACAAATGACTTCATACTTTTGCCAGGTATCTTTGGGAAAATTCTTACAAGTAGAATTGCTGGTCAGAAGGTAATATATAAATAATTTCACTAGGTATTAACAAATTAACTGCCAGAGAAGTTATGTATTGTTATTCAGAAGAGCAATATGTGGGATAAACTATTTCCCTATTGCCTCATTGACAGAGAATGTCAAACTTTCAGATTTTAATAGCAGCCACATTAACAACAACAACAAAAAATGACACATCTAGAATAAATCTTGGCAAAAGCTGAATTTCCGGAACCAAAAGGAAAACTACACACATTTTTCGCAGAATAGTAATACTCCTCCTAGCTTTGTTAAACTAAAACAGATTTCCTAACAAAGAGTTAAGAAACACACACACATACACACACTCTCATGGTGACATTAAATCCCCCATAACATTAAACGAAGGAAACACTGGCATAGTTGCTTCACAGTTTTCAGGGGATAATTGTGACCAAAGCATTCTATAACTTATGAATTTATATTCTTAAGTGAAGGCTTTATAAAGGAATTTTATTTTTCACTTTTATTTTTAAATTTTTTTACATGTTTATTTTTCAGAAATAAAGCATGAGCAAGGGAAGAGCAGACAGACAGGGAGGGAGAGGAAATCCCAAGCAGGTTCCACACTGTCAGCACAGAGCCTGATGCAGGACTTGAACCTATGAACCATGAGATCATGACCTGAGCTGAAACCAAGAGTCAGATGCTTAAATGACTGAGGCACCCAGGTGCCCCCGGGAGGAATTTTAGGTAGATTTTACATAGAATGATTTAGAAAGTAAGCAACTCAAATAGCCTTCCTGAAAAAAATGCCAAAGTAAATGAAACCAAATAAATATATAAGTTATACAGAAAAATTGAGTTTCAAAAAAAATTGTTAGCATAGTTATGAAGTATTGTGTCAGCATATTATTTTATCAAGAAAGGATACAATAAGAAAATAAAAAATAATATTTCAAGATTATTTTAATGAACACAATGAGTATAGAATGAAACAAGTAAATATAGGGTAAATTTTTTATCTTACTGATGGGAGATTCCTTTTACTTGATTGTAATAGAGAAATAATAGCTCAATTTCTTTTTTTTTTTTAATTTTTTTTCAACGTTTTTTATTTATTTTTGGGACAGAGAGAGACAGAGCATGAACGGGGGAGGGGCAGAGAGAGAGGGAGACACAGAATCAGAAACAGGCTCCAGGCTCCGAGCCATCAGCCCAGAGCCTGACGCGGGGCTCGAACTCACGGAGCGCGAGATCGTGACCTGGCTGAAGTCGGACGCTTAACCGACTGCGCCACCCAGGCGCCCCTAGCTCAATTTCTGATAGTTAATTTAACTTAAGGATAAACACTGAAAGCAAAAATTTAAACCACTTGACCAAAAATGTTAAGAAAACTTGAGTAATATAGAGATATTAGAAAAATAAATCACAAATGTGAAAGAAAACATAAATACCAAAAAACAAAATAAGACCAAAGACAGGACTTTATGTAGTTTATTCTTAACATACTTAAGTCAAAAAATATTCACAGAGGAAAATTAAAAATAAAAGCCACATAAGTAATAGTGAATATTTATTATATTTTTTGATTATCTAGCAATTTTGAAAGGCTTCCTATGTTTGCAGGATTTCTTACTTATGTGTTCAGCATCCTCAAATTAGAAACCAGAAAAACCATTTTGTCAGCCTCTCTTGCACTTAAGGGATACTTGTGTGATGTAAGTAAATCTGATTACGCTCTGGTGCCAGACTGTGGTTCAGAAATGAACTATATAAGAAAGGAGGCTCCGTGAAGAATCCATTGTACTAGCCACACTAGCCAGTTCAATCCTTAAACATTTGGCTCCAGGGGTGAACTGCCTACAGGATTGAATTACTGGCACAGAAGTGTGTTTAGCATCAGATGCAAATAAAGTCTTATCACTGGCAGTCATAAAAACTTGAGTATCAAGTGCTCAGTATTAGTGGTAGTCACTGTTCCCTCCTTGGGCTGGTTCTGTGATATGGTTGTGGGCATACTTTCTGGAATCTTAACCTTTAGCCTTTCTCACCACCCCTCTCAAAATTTTGTCAGCTGTTCAAATCTTTATAATAAACTCATTTTCTGCTTAAGCTGTCAAAATTAGCTTCCGTTGCTTACAATCAAAAACCATGACTTACATAGATTATGACTCCAGAAGTCGTTTTAGAAGACAGAACCTCAGCAAATAGGAAGTGTTTGGAATTGGTTATCTAGTCTCAGTCAGAACAAAATCTCTGAAATCCAGCCAATATGAAAGGCTCTTGGCAAGCAGCGTGAAACAACCTTCTAAATTTCATCAGTGGTCACCTGCAATGAAGTAGTCATGGAAGGTGAGTCTTTGAGGGAACCAGAGCCGCAGCCAGAGAATAATATGCAGGAACATAAAGAATTCAAGGAATATGGAGTGAGTGTTTGATTCTGATGGTACTTGACAACCTAAAAATAATTACAAACCCAAAATCCATTGTTCAAGAGAGAGAAAGAAAGTCATGGAATTTCTCTGCCAAAAAAAATACTTGATTAATTGTGTCATGGAGCTGAAATACCTAAAACCAAATTCAAATGACCCTGCACTTGCTACTATTTTTCCATTACATTCACAGCCATGTTGGTTCTCTTGTGTGAAAGTTAGGGCTTTGGGAAGGAATCTGAAGACTTAGATAGGATATTGAAATTGATTGCTCACATACAATATATTCATTTACTCTCCAAAAATGAGAGTAATACCAACCTCCAAAGAGTCTTTGGAAAAGACTCTCTTCAAAAATGTGTTGGTGTAAAAGAGAAATTAAGAAAATAATCCCATTTACAATTACAACAAAGATAATAAAATACCTAGGAATAAACTTAACCAACGAGGTGAAAGACATATACTCTGAAAATATAAAACATTGATGAAAGAAATTGAAGACAACACAAACAAATGGAAAGATACTTCATGTTTATGGACCATTAGAAAATATAGTTAAATTGTCCATACCACCCAAAGCAATCTACAGATTTAAACCAATCCTTATCAAAACACGAACAGCATTTTTCACAGAGCTAGGACAAACAATCCTAAAATTTGTGTGGAACCACAAAAAACCTCGATGAGCCAAAGCTATCTTGAAAAAAAAAACAAAGCTGAAGGTCACACCCCCAGATTTCAATATATACTACAAAGCTATAGTAATCAAAACAGTATTGTACTTGCACAAAAATAGACCCATAAATCAATGGAACAGAATAGAGAAGTCAGAAATAAAGCCATGATTATATGGTCAATTAATCTTCGACAAAATAGGCAAGAATATGCAATAGAAGTAAGATAGTTTCTTCAACAAATAGTGTTGGAATTAAAAAACAAAGTGTTGGGAAAACTGGACACTTACGTGCAAAAGAATGAAACTGGACCACTTTCTTACACAGTACACAAAAAATAAACTCAAAATGGATTAAGTACCTAAATGTGGGACCTGAAACCATAAAAACCCTTGAAGAGAGCATAGGCATACTTTCTTTGACATCGGCTATAGCAACATTTTTCTAGATAGGTCTTCTGAGGCAAGGGAAACAAAAGCAAAAATAAAGTATTGGCACTACATCAAAATAAAAAGCTTCTAAACATCAAAGGATACAATCAACAAAACTAAATGCAATCTACTGAACGGGATGAGATATTTGTAAATGACATATCTGATAAAGGGTTAGCATCCAAAATATATAGAGAACTTACATGACTCAACACCAGAAAAGACAAATAATCCAATTTTAAAAACGGGCAGAAGACACGTGATAGATCTTTCTCCAAAGAAGACATCCAGATGGCCAACAGACACATGAAAAGATGCTCAACGTCACTCATCATCAGGGAATACAAATGAAAACCATAATGAGGGGTACCCGGGTGATTCAATCAGTTGAGTATCTGATTCTTGATATCGGCTCAGGTCATGATCTCATGGTTTCATAAGTTCAAGCCCCTCATTAGGATTTGTGCTGACAGTGAGGAGCCTGCTTGGGATTCTCTCTCTTTCTCTCTCTCTCTCTTTGCCCCTCCTCCACTCGCACTTTTCCTCTCTCTCAAAAGTAAATAGATAAACATGAAAAAAACACAATGAGATATCACCTCACACCTGTCAGAATGGCTAAAATCAAAAGCACAAGAAACAAGTGTTGGGGAAGATATAGAGAAGAAGAACCCTCATGCACTATTGGTGGGATTGCAAATTGGTGCAGCCACTCTGGAAAACAGTATGGAGGTCCTTAAAAAATTAAAAAGAGAACTACCTTATGGTCCAGTATTCACACTACTGGGTATTTACCCAAAGACTATAAAAACACTAATTTGACAAGATATATAGACTCTAATTTTAATTGCAGCATTATTTATAATAGCCAAGTTGTGGAAGGAGACTAAATGTCCATCAGTAGATGAATGGATAAAGAAAAGGTGACACACACACACACACACACACACACACACACACTGGAATATTACTCAGCCATAAAAAGAATGAAATCTTGTCATTTGTAACAATATCGATGGATGTAGAGAGAATAATGCTAAGCAAAATAAGTCAGTGATAGACAACTACCATATGATTGCACTCATATGTGGAATTTAAGGAACAAAACAAAGAAAAAGAAGAGACAAACCAAAACCAGACTCTTAACTATAGAGAACAAACTGATAATTAACAGGGGGAAGGGGGGGGATGGATGAAATAGGTGAAGGGGATTAAAAGTACACTTTACTTGGTGAACACTGAGTAATGTACAGAATTGTTGAATCACTATATTGTATACCTGACACTAATAACTATACTGTAATTTAAAAAAAGGCATTGGTGAGAGTTGCCCTGTCATCTTTGATGAATGTTCTGGAAACTGTTTTCTGTTGTCTTCGGATGCTATTAGGAGACAGGGTCCTGGAATGGTAGATTCCTCACAGCAGCCCTTAAACGTCAGAGGCATAGACATGGTTGCAATAACTGGTAAAGGGATAGATGTGGTCATTGGAGAGGTTTAGCTCACGGTGAAATATGGTGGTAGGTAATTGCTACTGATCCCTAGACCTGAAAAAAAAATGAGAAGTCTACCAGGATCCTACTTGATTTTTATAACTTAAAAAAAAAAAAGTCTAGTGAACAGAAATCTGACTTAAGAGGCATAGCTTTCCACTCAAATCTCAAAACTTAGTCTGTTCACAGACTAAAACCTCTGAAAAGAGGGATGGCTTTCTTGAGGAAGGAGCAGTTGCCCATCTCACAAGAATGTATGATACCCTTCTAAGTGTCTTCCAAAATGTCATGTGGCCATTTACCCTAGTAACTATGTTCTGGGAAAACAGAAATGATCACATATTTCAGGCATTGTTGGAAATGGACCTGAACAGACCTAAATCCTTGGGTCCCAGGCATCACTTTTGTCCATCAGTCAGAATTGAAGCTTATGTGGATCAAATGAAAGAAATTTTGATCCAATTCAACTTCTTGGATAGCTCATTGGTGCCTCAAAACCATTATCTGGCTATTTTCCAACTTCTGTGCATGTAATTGTCACAAATGTACTTAGCAAATTATAGAATTTCCACAATCCTAAATCTTTGAGTGACAGATATTATGATACAAGGAACTATGTATAAGCCCCTCAAGTTTCCTCTTTGACCAACATTAAAAAACCAAGAGCAGATTTCTTACCAAGATATCTTGATAAGACAAATGCAAAATGCATGCTAGCAGATGAATTCAATTCCATAAAAACAGAGGGGCTTGCTTCCTTATTAAAATTTCTGAGGTCCAGCAGTCTGAGTCTTGAAGGGAAGTCTGTGCAAAGGTAAAGGACAAGCTGCTATAAGTTGGATTTTGGAGGCAACATATATTACAACTGAAAGTGTTATTTGTTTATTATTGTTTATTTATGGGCAAGTTACTAGAAAATCCCATAGCAAGGGAGAAGGAGCTCGCATCCAGTTCTAGACTTATGTTTCTCGATTTGATCTTGGAGGAAAATAACCAGCTTTAGAGGCAGATCTTAGAATAGGGAGAGTTTGACAGTTGACGCAGGTTCAAAAGGTGTTAATCCTATGTGTGATCTAAGTATTATGAAACCCAATTTGATTGTGACAAGGAATTTACTTGGCATGGATATTTTAGAATTAGGTTTGTCAATAATTTTTTCTTCACATGTTTTGTCATACACAAAGAGAAAAAAATGTGTGAATCAAATCTCAGGAGCAGGGCCAGGTATGTGAGAGAGAGCTGAAGGATCTCTAACAGCTCCCCTACCACGCCCTCCCCCCAAACCAAAACAAACCAAACCCCAAATGTTCATTATTAATGATGAAAGGAGCAGGGATAGCAGGGTGGATTTCTGAATTATTTAGTATATTCTAGAGAAATTGCTAATTTATGGTGGATATAAAATATATTGCTAGGGGCACCTACGTGGCTCAGTCGGTTGACTGTTCGACTCTTGATTTTGGTTCAGGCCATGATCCCAGGGTTGTGGGATCAAGTCCCAAGTTAGGCTCTGGGCTGAGCGTGGAGCCTGCTTGGGATTCTCTCTCTCTCCTGTTGCTCTCGTCCCCCAAAAACATTGTTGGATAATAATGGTTTTGAAACCGTATTCTTGGATAAGTTTTCTGCAGAAGTTTCATAAGCCTTGAGTAATAGTTTAGATGAAAGCATTTATCATTATGACACACAGTCAGATTTAATAATTCCTTTTCTTAGCACTGTTTCCTAATCACTTGTATTCTTATGTTCAATTTTATGTCCTATTCATGAATATGCATATAATTTGGCTTCTTATGTCAATGCCTACTTAAATTTGATTCCTTTAATGTCAGGGTTGTGATAATTTGGAAATGGAATAAAATGAAAGTTACCATTAGTACATATTTATCATAATTTAAAAAATGCAAATATAAATAACATTGGAAAAATAATAAAAATAAACTACTCACACTTCTTGGAAGATTAAATAGAGGTTAATTTTTCACTGATTATTCCAGAATTTTGAAAAATTAATATTATATACAAATCTAATTCCCTTTGTTATTTTTTAGCCTGTTTCTGCTGTTGAGACAGCTCTAATATGAAAATTTGGGGTGTTATTTCTTATAGACAGGTATCCATATACAATATACTACTATTATGTATACTGGAAAATGGACATGTTCTTTTTAAAATGTAAGTATATTGCTGGGTTCTGGCTCCATCTTCCTCACTACCATGATTTTCCATAAATTTACCCAGTAATTTTTCCCTATATTTTGTTTCAGAGATTAATATACATATTTACATTTATATTACTTAATAATTTATACTATATTGTGCTAATATATTGATATACATTTCCTTTATATATATATATATATTTTTTTTTTTTTTTTTTTTTTTTTTTTTTTTCCCATGTGTTATGTTAGCTTTGGTTGCAAACTAACCTTTAGCAAGTTTGGCTTTATCCACCAGTTTGTGTGGCTTGAGCTGTGAGTAGGTGCCTCCATAGGAATTTGATAATTTTCCCCCCATATTCCAAAGCCACCAATTCATGGAGTGGCCAGCCATTCAAGTATTATGAGTTTTTGCTGGGTTCTCAAGTAGCATAGTTCCAAAGCCATTGCTTTTCTGTTCCTACATGAACATAAAAACCCAAGTCCGTAGATTAAGAGTACTGATGCTATCTCCCTGAGTATCTCCAGTATTATTTCACACACACACACACACACACACACACTCACACTCACACACTGGTGTTCAGAACTCTCTTGAGTTTTTAGTTTTTGAAATTCATCCCTACTGTTTTATCATGTTATTCTATGTATTGAGAAATGAACTTGTTATATTTCATCCAGCTTTTCTAAATGTTTATATTAGAAACTTGTTTTTATACAATCATCTACCAATTTGGTGTTTCTACTGATTATGAAACAAGGATTGGGAAGGATAATTTGCTTAAAAATGTCTTTATAATCTGGTGAGCAAACCAGTTTTGGCACTTGAAAATAAGCACATTTGTTGTACTAATTAGAAATCATTTTTATTATTCTTATTCACTGAAACAGATTGTTAGGACAATTTTTGGTCTGGTTTGAGTTACTGCATATACTTGAAAGAAAAAAAAAAGATGAAAGAAGCAAAGCAAGGCAAAATAAATATTCCACAATTCAGATTTATCATCTGACAAAATTGGTGAAGATACACAGAGTTATGTTTATACTTAGAAAATAACTTTAAAATAATTTAAACTTCAACACTTGGCAATTTTAACACTTATCTAGGGCTAAAGTTTTTCCAATGCTGCCTTCCACCAGCAATGAACAACACAGGAAATGTTCTTTGCAATCATAGCAGCATTTTGAGTATAGGATCTAATTTTGTGGAGCTATATATCTTTTGTCCTTTACCACGTGTAGAGCCAAGACTTTTTTTACGGGTTGAAATACTAGTAACATTGGAACAAAAAGAGATGGTTAAAACAGGAATAAAGCTTTTTGATTACAACAAGGCATTTTGAAACCTTTATTGTTGCAGAATTTTAAGCCATGTCTAACAGACTATCCTGAAATTGATGTGCAGATTTCACACTGCTTGATGAAATTTTCACCAAATGGGCTTTTCCCTGACAGTCATGACAGAAGTCGTTTTGTGATCCAGTAGCAAGCATCATTAGTGGAGACGGTGGAGACTCCTGAGTTTTTAATGCATTCTGGGAAACCGCCACAACTTGGCAAGGTCTCTCTGTGGTTGCTTTATAGTGCAGAGCCTCACTCTGTGTAGTAAAAATAAAACCAAATTCATTTGGGCACAGTCTTTTTGTTGCTTTATTTAATTTTCACTTTGGCATATGGCCCTTAAAGCTTTAATAGGGCAGATGTGGCTTTGGAAGAATTTCCTAATCCAACTTGGTTAATGACTTTCATGGTAGAAGCCAGCTCAGCAGTTTTCTCTCAGTCCATATTTAGTTCCTCTTCTCACTGATTTTTCCTATGGTGGAAAACCTCTCCATGGGGCCACCGATTATCCGTAGTGGTTTTCCTGAATTTTGAAGTAACTGCCCTCAGGTTTGGGGGATGCAAAGGCACAGGCAGAGTAAATGCTACTAACACTGAGCTATTGATTCCTGCGGGGGAGAGGCAAGTTAGCACTCCTTTCGTGGTTCTCAGCGTGATGCCTCCAGATTGCTCTGAGGGATAGAGGGTTAATCACATGGGTTAGCATTTGGGGAAATCCTACATGAATTAGAGTTTTTGATGATTATTGGCATTCCTGATGTCAGTGCAGGGCTGTGGAGCCAGGCAGTCTATCCTTCATATCCTGAGGAACAGAAAAGAATGTTCTAGATTTCTCTGACTCTGTTTCCTGACAATAATGTATATTAATGCCCACCTCACAGAATTTTGTGAGGATTCAGTTGTATTTGCAGGAAGTTGTATTTGCCAAACTTGTTATTCACGTGCCATTTGAGCACATTTTAATGTTATATCTGGGTTCTGTCTGTATTATTATTTACTTAAAATGTTTTAACAATCAACTATCCCCCAACTTTTTAAAATTTATTGCTCCTTTGGCCTCATTCCAAGCAATATCTGCAAAAATTTGATGCGCTGGTTATATATATTTTTATTACACATCAAAATAAATGTAAAACTGTCTCTTGCACATTTTGGACAACACTGATATTATGCTCACATAATACTTAATATGATAGCTTCAATTGCACTAGTTGTATCTCCCATTAGACTGCAAGTTACATGACAATAGGGACTTTTATTCAATTTATTTATTCTGATGTCCTTGATGCCTAGCATAATATCTGGCATACGGGGAGACGTCAAATTGTCTGAAAATTGTTTGAGTGTTTCTTGTTTACTTGGAGGAGGAGACAGATGTGGGAAAGGGACTATTCCTTCTCTCCATAGGAGTACCTGCATTCAAACTCAGCATCCCACAGGACTGGGGATGTCTTCCCTCTGACAGAAGGGCTGTGCTTGAACCTCACTTCTCCTGAGCTCCAAGAGCTGGATGATTGACTTTCTGCTATAACTGCAGAAAAGTCTAGAACTTAATCTAGTGTGACTGCCTCCCCAGTATTCTGATTACTACCATACCCTTGCTTTTGCTTTTATCTCTTTTCTCCCATACCCCTACCTCTCCTTTTCTTTCAAACACACACACACACACACACACACACACACACACACTGACAAGGTTGTTTGCATGTTTACCTTATAAGAAGGGAGATCAGCGTGATGGCAGGAGTTCTTCCCTGGAAGCTTCACCCATGATGGGTCCAGGCATATGTGCCTGCGGGGTGATGAAAGGGTGGGGCCCCTGCCTTCCATGCTTGGCTTGCACATGTCCTCAGTGAAACCCTTTCCTTAATCTGTACTAAATGACCTTGTGGAAATCTTCTCAAGCTCTCCTTCATGACAGTTGGCAAGATAAAAAGGGACATTCTGCATAACTGAAGGATGGCAGCATATATATATGTAACCTGATGTTCAGTGAAACAAAACTTTCTAAAATCAGAACATATCCTTACATGGTGTCCAATTCCTAGCACATAGTAACTACACAATAAATATTTGTTGGCCGCATGATGAATGTGTAAATGAATACTTGCAGACAGTGAAAGAATAAATGGCTGAAAAAACTTCCTACCAGTTGTTTTTTCATGGTTAGTAGAGTACAATGAATAAAGCCCAGAAGAGTGGTAAACTAGAACTTAATTTAGCTGGCACTTTTAGGAGATGACTTATTCTAGATAACCACATTTCCTGAATAAGTGAAACTTTGCCTTCAAAGTATACATTTGCTTCTTGAATAAGCTCTCTTTAAAAAGCCCTAGTTCTCTGCCTTATTAAATTGAATATATTGTATATAATTTAACAGTTCCCTCAATACTTATTAGTGAAAACTGTATTTTAAAAATAATTAAAATTAGGTATGGATCTAGAAATTTCAGGAGTCTTCTTTTGTGCAATTTTTGCTTGGCTGAAAAAGAACATGTGTAACCAAAGGATACTGATACCAAGCATGGTCCTCGGTAGGAGTCTATTCTTTATCTCCACAATGCTTACCTTACAGGGGTATTTCTTTACGGAAAGGAATTTGGAAAGGTTGTATACTATACTTAGTTAATCACGTATTTGTTTTAGTGTTTGTGCATTAGCTTGAGTTTTGACTCCATCTCAGTTTTCATCTGCAGAACAGGAAAAACCTGATTTTCTTCTTATTAGAAATTCTTTTGGTGACTTTGTAGGCATAACATCCAATTAGGGATGTGTACAAGAAGACTCATCGGAGTAGACTTTTATAGTTAATGTTTATTGAACACATGCAATTGCCAGCCACAATGCTTCAGAAAACATTTAGAAAGCAAATGTTTCTAACATTTAAACTTTACATTGCAGCTATATGAAATGAGAGGCATCATCACCATTTTGTAGACGAAAACTGATGCACAGCGTGGCTTAGTAACACTCTAGGAAAGTTGTCTGTTGACCTTTCTTGCTGACCCACTTTTCTCCACACTGGACATCTATCTTCCTTCAATCCCCTACGTTATCAGTGATATGAAGGAATTGTTTGGAGGTAATCAGGTCTAGGGATAACCAATGGGAAGCATAGCATGGTACCAGGAACAGCTTTAATGTCAGCGTGAAATTTTGCCATGATGAGAAAATTATCTTACACCTTGGGAAATTTCTTGCTGGTATGTCCTCAGTAGAGCCCCAGTGCATGTCCTGTGTTCTAACTGCAGAGCCAGAGCAGTTCTGCCCTGTGGAGCTTCTTCACTCCCAAGCCCCACCTCCTGTCCCCTTGGCAACCAGGCAAAAACAAAATTCCTTTCACTTTACTCTGCAAGGCAGCTCACCTTTCTTTTTGAAATTTCCTCTTGTTTCAGACCATGAATTGATTATTATTTTTCAAGTCCAGAGACTTTTCCAGGTATTTTCCTAAATAAAAAGCCATCTTCACTGGTATATGGAAATAGCCCTGGGTATTAGGTTTTTGTTTGTTTGTTTCAAATATTGATAGTTTTCTTCTCCACTACGTCTATTAATATCAAAAATTGAAAAGAACTTGATGATAGGAAACTGGCAAATGCAAGATATGACCATATGATGAATTTTAGGTTTAATTTCACAGGAAAATGTTCGCTAATATTTAAGTGAAAAAACATACTATAAAACACGATGTGTCCTTTGAACACCCCCTGCCTTTTGTTTGTTTAAGAGAATTACTCAGGAACTATATATAAATACCATTTATTGTCTGCCATAGACTATTACACAGAGATCCCTTCTGGGTCTATCGTGGTGTGTGTGATCCTTTGCTCTTACTCAAATTCTCTTAACTGCTGTGCTTCCCTGACACCACCTTTACTAACAACTAATAATTACCAAGAACTTACTCTGTGCCAAATGCAGTTCTATGCACTTCACAGGAATGAGTTCATTTAAACTCATTCAAAACCCCAGATGAGGCATGTACTTCTATTATTCCTACTTTATAACTGAGTAAACTGAGGCACAGAGAAGTTAAGTACATGGTTCAATTCATAAAGCAGTTCAGTGGGAGAGCCAGATTTGAGCCCAGAAAGTCTGTTTCTGGGCCCTACCTTCACATCTACTAAGCTTGTGTAGCTCTTTCCTTTCTTGTTCTCAAATATCACTTCTTCCTACATCAGTTGGTTCTGCTTTGATCAACCATTGCCATTTCTAATGTGTTCCTCTGTTTGTTAGAGTAGAATGGGAATGGTTGGCCTAAACATAATCTCACATATTGAATCAGTGACCTTCGTTTTAGGTACCATATTAAATCAATAGTTTCTGGCCAAATGAATGTCTATAATAGCTCACCTGCCCTCCCATATGGAAAGGGAATAAGTCTTTCCTTGTCATTTAAAGATCTATTCTTGTTTAATCTAATAGTTGAGTGGCTGGAAGTCTGACTGTCAGATAATTGCTGTGCTCTGGTGACTATATACTTAATACTCTTTTCTGGTCAACCCCTTTACTGTCTATGGTAGAACTCAGAGATAAGGGGGTTAATGGAGCATCTGGTGCCTCTGGTGATAAACTTGGAGAAGCCCCAGGCCTGTAAATAATAGATTGTGGGTGGAATGTTTTTTTATTTATGTCTGGAGAGTTTCTGAGGTGAGGAATGATGGACGGGGGATTCCCATGCAGCCTGGTGACACAGATAGCAGACGACAACGAGCAGAACACTGATCTGTTTCAGCGAGGCCCTAGATAGGAGCCTAGAGGTGCCCATGCCACCCAGTTGTTTGCTTCCTCAACAGGAGAAGGGAGCAGCCCCGCTGGCAAGAGAACAGTGGGCTTCCCAGGACTTTGTTATGAGGTTATGTTTTCATCCTGTTCCAATCTCTGCTTGGCTGGATAGGAGTTTCTCTTCTATAAGGGCACATCATAAATGTGTCACCATGCAAATTCTCTGTAAGAACTGATAATTCTTCATATCTGCCTTCAAACCCTTTAGTGATCAATTTCCCTGAAGTTTCCTGTTGAAGGAAACTTTCTTTTCTTTTCTTTTCTTTTCTTTTCTTTTCTTTCTTTCTTTTTTTTTCTTTTTTGTATTAAGAGAGATCAAAGGCAGCTGCACAAGTGAAGGTGTAAGAGGGGGGCAGTCTCCCTGAGTTCCAGTAGATAAGATCATGTGTGTTGTTTCACCCTAGTTTCCAGAAAGAAAATAAATGATAAGAACTAAATCGAAACCCCTTGAGCTTGCTTGTGCATGAACTGATTTTCCTTGCAGATCTGTCTGCTTTCTGTGGCTGGAGGAGGAGAGGAGGCCTGGGAGGGTGGTGCGAGATGACTGAAGAGCAAACGCCTTTGCCCTGAATTTATTATGTAGTCTCCCCGGTCGTGTGACGGTGGAATTCTCTCTCCTCACCCCTCACCTTTCCTCCACTTCCTACCTTACACAACATTATAAGGTGGCCTTTAAATGAGCATGTGTGCAAATTGCAATGTAAGGCCATCACATAATCTCCCTTTAAAAATTATGGGTTCATCTTGATATGTAAGAATTGCCTTGAGCTCTGGCAAGATACCATCCTTTGGGGGTTAGAATAGCTGCCCTGTGGCCCTTTGACTGGGTTGCTTTTGTTATCACAGTACGCCAACCTAGATTTGCCCTGTCACACAAATGTGCTGTCAGCAGCTTAGTTTTGACAGTTTTAGTTATGTGTCTCCTTGTAGCATATTGTCACACATACACTGACAAGAAGAGATGTAGTGTGCTAAATATAAATCCTCCAGGAAAAGGAGAGAAGTAGCTCTTGGGACAAAATCTATAAACTACTTTTGAGTTAATTTGTTTTGTGTTGGATTAAGAATCATTTCTAAGTGATAGAAAATGATTTTTTAAATATCTGGCTTATAAGAAATGAAACATTTTAAACAGAAAACTAATGGACGATTTTAAAACATTAAATGACAATCCTTTAATTGTGTATATATTTACCATAAAATGTTAGTGAAAATATGGATATGTTAACACCAACTTCACTTATGGCAATGAAAGTTTACACATGCTCTGCTCTATCAGAGGAAATGACTTGTCTGCGTAGTTATGTTTGTTTATACTCTTTGGTGGTGTATGACTCCAGAAAGATTAAGAACCTAGTGTGACGCCAGTATGGATAGATGTTGGTCATCTGGCACACCAGAAGGGGAGGCCAGTTACCTTGGAGACATTTGATCTCAAGCACAGATTCATAAAGGATACAATACATATTTAAAAGGCAGGTTTCAGCTGGCTAGCTCAGTTGGTAGAACAGGAAGCAAGCTATTCAGCTCTTGATTGAATTGATGTCAGGATCCCAACAAAAGAAAAGCAGCAACATCAGGTTTCAGTTCTTAAGCCTACCGTATATTTTCTTCACCTCCATTCACCCCAATCCCAGCTTGACTTTTCTCATTTTATTCCTTCTCTTTAGACTTTTTTTTTTAAATTTCAGAAGCACTTGAAATGACAAAAGCTTAGCCTTATGAGTGAAGTGTGCATTATCTGATATATCTTCAATCCAAACCCCCTAACTTAGCTTTCCAAATAGATCACACTTCTAAAAAATTCTAAAAAAAAAATCAAGATTTTCCTGATTGGCTTTTCACTCTTTTTCAAACAGAAGATGACTCTTTAGGCATCTGTCCCTTTTTGATCAGATTGTCCCTTTGGTCTGGGAGTCTGGGATGTCTTGTTATCCTTATGGTTTTTCTCAATGTATTCTTCCTTCGGGCCAAATTTAATACCATTCCCTCTTTTGTCCCCTCCACAAAACAGCTACTTGTCCTCTATCTTATCATGCAAATGTTCCTGTGTTCCTAGAGTTTATTTCCTTCTTCCTTATGCTCTTGTTAGCTGACTTCATGTCTATCTTTTCCACTGACTGTAAATTCCTCAAGTGCAAGAGATTTTTGTTCTTCACTTCTGTTTCCTGTGTAGGGAGTAAATGCTCAGTAATTGTTAATATGGATAAAAGATCATGAGTGAGGCCCAACCGCATGGAAGCATATGGTATTGTTAATCTTGTAGGAAAGAAAGAGTCTAGTAGCTTCTTGTCTGAGTGATGGTTCATCTCATGGTGCCTCCACACCTCTGGCTGATTCATCAGTGAAGGGGATGAACCTGAAAATATTATTCTCCTCTCATGGTTGACTTCAGTATTACATTTTTATTATTTTACTCAAGAGTAATTTGGGGACATTTGCCATACAACAAAACAATAAAAATTAAACTAAAAAAAACAACAAAGAAACATGAAAAGCAAATGAAACATTAAGAGCCAGATAATAAAAGTGGGCAAGAGAAAAGAAAGCTAGACAGCACAGCTTAATTAAGGCAATCTCTTATACATTCATTCTAAGGGAACACTGCACAGCGTCTCTGACATAATTAAACCAGTGTTTGTTAAGACTCTTCTTTGAGGACTAGGTAATTAGCATAATCAATCAGATGATTAATATAATTAATTATCATATTCCACAGCATTAATAAAATCAGTTGGGCTTAAATTGGATTTAAGCATTAATAAAATGAGTTGGATTAATAAAATCAGGTCCTGTGTAGGAAACAAACACCGAGGTCTCTACTAAGTACCTTGAGCAGAGATACGCTGCCAGACTTGGGCTCTGCCACTGGATCATCTGCTCTAGGACTGATGGTATTAAATTTGGGTGGAAAGGAGGACTTAAGCAATGGGTCTGCGATCAGGTGCTCAGTAACCCTTTGGTAGCCACCTCCAGATATATAAAAATATCTCAGTGGCATTCCATACACCTACTGCCACCAGTAAGGACAAGAAGTCACAGAGTGAGAGGTTAGACTTGTAAACCACTGACAGATACATGGAACAAAAGGTTCCCTTAACTCTGTCCAGTCCTAGCCAGTTTAAGTAAAAGGCAGGATGAAGGTGGGGCGTGTCTGAAAGGAACCAATGGAATGTCACCAAATGGAAGGACTCATGGTAGATCCAGAACTGAAATGTGAGAGACAGAGGTCCTGTTTCTCTGTGCCTGTCTGCTTCACCTTCTAGCCACTTTCAGGTCTCTTTTCCCTGCTTCTTCATGCAAAAACTACAAATACCAACATGAGGCACATCTCCTCAGTCCCTACATGTAGATGTTCTTAAAGATTCAGTGTCATCAGATAAGTGATCAGAGTTCCTGAGTCCTAACTCTAACCTCATAGGAGGGCGGATCTCATTAATCCAGCCTGGGTCAGTATCTACCTAATTGAACAATGTAGGCAAAAGAGGCAGAGTCCTAGAGGTTGACTGCTGGGAGGGGTGTGAGAGAAAGGGCGCAGAGTCTGGGAAGCATTTACAAAGATCTCATTTAATGAATGTAAGTAAGACTGACCGCATTTGCAGTTAAGTGAATACCCTTTCGGAGCTTTTGTCCACTGCAAGGAAGGAAAACCAGAGCATTCAGGAATCAGCTTTTAACTCCTCTTTGACTATGGGGGAGGGATATTTTGTACCTTAATGAAGACTGTGCCTGATCATAAGTGACATTACTTAGAAGTACTGAGTCTCAGTCACTCCTGTAGAAAGCAAGAGAGTGAAGTTCAACCATCCTTGTGAAATTGAAAAGCATGAATAATTACTTCCATAATTGTTTCTGCACATTTATCTGGACAAAAGCAGTATCTGAGGACAACAATTAATGATTTTAATAACAGTTGTCATTTCTTGCTGTGGACATTAGTTGGTATTTGGCCTTCAGCTATGACATTATACTCTCAGCCACTGTAATCACTTCAAAAAAAAAAAAAAAAAAAAACCAAAACGTGTAGACCAAGACACGAATGATATCAGTTCTCTTTGAACCCTCAGAAATGATGATAGTTGTGGTGACAGTAGCAATTGGCAGCAGTGACTTCCTTTTCTGCTCCACTCCTTCAGGGCCTCCCAGCAGACTGTTGTCTTCCTTTGTTTCCTTTGGCTCCTTGCCTCTTCCTCTCCCGAAAGGCACCTGTTCTGCTTTTTTCACATTCCTGTAGAGTACTGCATGACTCCACAGTTAACCTCCATACTTTCAGTCAGAACAGGGAGCTATGCTTTATGCTTTATACTTTAAAAAGGAAACGTAGACCTTTCTGGAAATGATTAAAATATAAGTTGCATTTCTGAGTCAGACCAACCTCCAGCAAGCACATTTTAAGAATTACTCTTCAATATATTTCTTCTTTTATTTTATTTTTTTATTTTTAAAAAAATTTTTTTAACGTTTATTTATTTTTGAGACAGAGAGAGACAGAGCATGAACGGGGGAGGGGCAGGGAGAGAGGGAGACACAGAATCGGAAGCAGGCTCCAGGCTCTGGGCCATCAGCCCAGAGCCCGAGTGGGGCTCGAACTCATGGACCGTGAGATCGTGACCTGAGCCGAAGGCGGATGCTTAATCGACTGAGCCACCCAGGCGCCCCTTCTTTTATTTTTTTAAGTGATGATTCTTTTTTTTACATTATACTGTGACTTTCTTTATTATGCTTTAGTTCTGATGACAGTGCTACCAAAATAATAACAGTGTCTGCTCCAGTAATTTAACAGAGTGAAACCTACCACCATCCATTCTGAAGCATTAATAAAAAGCTCTGTGCTAAGTGAGCTTCAATGCATTTGGAAGAAAAGGCTAGACATCAGGTGTGAAAAGGTTACCTCAAAGCAAACTATGTATTATGACAATTTGAGAAGCTAATAGTTATATATTTGCCTTTTTTGTGTTTCTGTTGTTTTAGAAAACACAATGAACCTTTATTATTCTGTTCCTTGTTCCGTTTCCAATCTAATTTCAAGTAGCTACATGACAAGAACCTTTTCATATTTCTTTTATATTACCTCAGCTGAGCACAAAGCAGGTGTTCAATAAATGTTTGTTGATTGATGTATATGAACAAATAAATATCCGTGTAAAAAGTTTTCTCAAGTTTTTAATAATATTTATAAAACCTCAGTGTAGGATAGAATATAGTTTTTTCCTTTTCCTGTTTCCCTTTCCTTCCTAAATAATTCAGGTAAGGTTGAGAAAGGTGTCAATGTCATTGGAAATGGGGAGCCTTGGTGGCCTAGAGTGGGCTAGCAGTCAGAGGTCTCACATGGTAAGAAAAGCTTCTGCATAGAAGGGTGGCCCAGCATGATTAGTCAGAATCTAAAGAAATCCCATGGATGGGTGGCTTTCCGCAGGATGTCAGAGTCTGAGCAAGCTGAGGGTGTTTCTGTGTGGGCGTTTGTGTGTGTGTGTGTGGGCGGGGGGAAGGTGTGGGGTGGCTGGCATGGGAGGTGAGAACCCAGTTTGGGGTGAGGAGAATATCCAAGCTGGCTTCGAGTTCCTGGAAGGGGAGTGAGTGGTGGCAGAGACGGAATATTGGCTATATATAGAGGAATTGATTAAATAAATAATATACTAAAGATAATGGGAATCAGTTTCCCATGGATGGAAAAGGTGTTATAAATATAGCAAGAGAGAAAACTAGAATGAACCCTGTGGATTGGATTCGACTATTGATGTGAATTTATGGCTTTCAATATAGATTGAGGGAGATAAAGAACTATAAAAATAAATATAGTTACATCTAAACACTCTGAATATTGATATATATATGTGTATCTATGAATGTGTTAAGTGCATATATACATATATTCCCCAGGTCTGTCTGTTGAGAGTACTCTGGAGCAACCATTCTCCACAAAAATGATTCAGGGCTCTTTGAGAAATGCTACTTTCAGGTCTGAGACAGGGGAAGTTTGATAAGCCTGTCATCTTATGGTAGACCAAAGAACTCTAACACTTTCTTGAAGGGGTTCCCACTGGCCAAACTAAGTTCAATTTGAGTATCAAAGTAATCTGTAGATTATAATCCATTGATAAAATAGGAAACCAGGAGTCTGTGATGATACAAACAAATAAATGAATAGACTAAAAGCTTGATAAGAAACAGGATATTTAAATTATTTCAAAGTATCCTTTCACAAAATAGTTACCAAGCAATCTTTTTTTGGAGAAACATGACAGATCCCATGTTAATCAAGTGATCAAAGTGAATATCATTATCAAAGGGACAAACTGAAATTATGTCCCAATTCTTATATGTTAGAAGAATAAGCAAATAAATAACAAAGTAGGAAGAAGGAATTAATACATATGAAATTTGAAATATATACAGAATAAAAGTCTTATCAGTAAATAAAAGCAATAGATGGAAAAATTAATAAATATTTGCTAAGTTTGATTAAGGGGGAAAATAACATGATTACTAAAATAGCAACAGAATATAAGATACAGGGCTATTAACTAGAGCTGTGGACGTGAATAAATTTGAATAAAATACTATTTACAGATTTGGATCAATAAATTTGTGATTCTAGGAGAAAAACTTATTTTTCTAAGAAAATGTAAATTAATAGCAGTGACTCAAAAAGAAGTAGAAAATTTAAAACCATCAATAACTGTAGAAGAAATTGAAAATGTAGTCAAAAATTTCTCTCTAAAGAAAAACTAATGCCAGATGGCTTACTGTAAGTTTCTTAGAAATTTTAAAGGAATTGCTGATTCTCATGTTTTAGAAATTCTTCCAGATGATTCAAAAAGGTGGAAAGCTACCTAATTACTCTTCTAAGGGTAGATTTAGAGTGATACCAAAACAGTGTGATTTTAACAAAAAGAAAAACTTCTAGTAGTATTTAATTATAAATACAGATGCAAAGTATTCTAATTATAAATATAGATGCAAAAGTCAAAATAAGTTATTAGCAAGGAAATTGCAGCAGAGTATTGAAGGTGTGAGTAAGTAGGGATTATATCAGGAATTCAGATTTTTCATCGGGAAATCTAATGTGATTCTCTATAGAAACAGATTAAAGTGGGCGGAAATACCATGTAATTATCTCAATTGATGCACTTCAAAAACATTTAATAAAATCCAACACCAGTTAATTTTAAAAACTACTTGGAACAGAAGGGAAGTTTCTTAATGTGTTGATAGGTACCCATGGGCTATCTATAGCAAGCATCACAGAAAATGGTGTCACTTCTAAAGCATTCTTTTTTTTTTAATGTTTATTTTTATTTTTGAGAGAGAGAGAGAGACAGACAGAGAGAGACAGAGAGACAGAGCATGAGCAAGGGAGGGGCAGAGAGAGAGGGAGACACAGAATCCAAAGCAGGCTCCAGTCTCTGAGCTGTCAGCACAGAGCTCCATGTGAGGCTCGAACCCACAAACCAGGAGATCATGACCTGAGCTGAAGGCAGATGCTTAACCGACTGAGTCACCCAGGGAACCCCTTTTTTATTTTTAAAACATTTGTTACAGAGAGAGAGAGAGAGAGAGAAAGAAAGAGTGAGCCAGCTGAGGGAGGGGCAGAGGGCAAGAGAGAGAGAATCTTAAGCAGGCTCCACACTCAACGCCGAGTCTGACATGGGGCTGGATTCCATGTCCCTGGGATCATGACCTGAGCTGAAATAAAGAGTTGGACACTCAAGCAACTGAGCCACTCAGGCACCCCACTTTTGAAGCATATTTTTAGTGAGGAAGAAGGTGAAGATGCTATTACTGCACCTTTTCAACACTGTGCTTGAGAACTAAGCCCAAGCAGTAAATTTGATTTAAAAACAAAAACAAACAAACAAAAAACACAAAAAGAAGTAGAATGAGCACTATGAGGCAAATGTCATTATATGTAAGTGATGGAATAATCTAAAATAGAAAAACCATGAATTTACAGCAAGTGTTTAAGACCATTAATGATTTAACAGACTTAAACCATTATTAGAAAGAAAAGGTCTAGGCTTGTGGGAAGGGCCACTGTGAATGACGCCACTCTCGTTTTTGTCCCTTTTTGACCAGATGACAAAATTAGCTTTACACTGAAAAGTATTATTAAGTATCTGTATTGTGTTAACCCAAGTGGTGTTCGTAAGAAATTACTTCACTGTCTTTAGAAATGAAGCTTCTATCGGTTTATGTCATTATTTGGAAAACGTTTCAAGATAGAAAATAGAGTTGGACTGAGATCCAATAATCGTGTTGTCCCCCCAAAATATCCATTTTCAAATGTTTACTTCCCTTTTCATCTGTTTATGGAAAATCATCACAAAAGCAGATTCACATATTCGAATACATACAAACTCATATTCTATATTTGCAGTGGAGTTCCATTTTCTTTTTATTTGTATGACCTTCTGAGATGTAGAAATTATTATTATTGTCATCATTACTTGCATGCTTCATTGAACCCTTTTTGAATCATTGATCTAAATTTTCAAATAGGAGCATTAACTCAGCATGATACTTACATAGAGAATATTAAATTCACAATTATAAAAAATATACCACAAATGGTAGAATAATTCATCAGCAGAGACAAAAATACATTCTGTTAACCGAAGAATAGGCAAGAAGAATTGATAAACACACTTAGGATGCCTACAACAACTTTCAGAAGGTGATGATCATTATACATGTAACAAGATTTCTGCAAAAATCAAATCATTTCACATGATAAGTTTATGGAATGCCTGTTAGTGTAATTGTTCCTTTGCTTTCTCTTCTAAAGCTTCTGTTATCTGAAGACCATTTAATTTATCACCAGATGTCTGGAAACCTCACTTCAGGAAACCCTGCTTCACATATTTGAGGAATGGAAATTGATGCAACATCTGGGTTAAAATTATACAGAAGTGTAATAGTTAAGATATGTTTCTCACCTCGACCCTGTTTTCATGCTTTTACTTCTATTGGTGGAGAGGCTCAAAGCCATTCCCTGGTGCTAAGCCTAGACCCGATACTTTCTTCTCCACATTTGAGAACGCTTTATTAATTGTTTGAAAGCTTCCGTAGTGATCATGGTGCTCTAGAAGTCATTGGCGGTGGGACAACAGAACCTCATAGAACTTTTTCCCCAATAAAATCATCTTTTAAAACTGCCTGTATCTTGTCTGTTTTCAAAAGAAACACATTAGTCTTCGGTTTAAAGAACATTTTCCGAAAATGTATTCCAAAGTATTAAATCTACCTTTTTTGTGTTATTACAATAGCCAAGAAATAAATCTGAGTTTATTTAGTATAAACTTGGTGCTTTTAGACAAAGCAAACAACTTCAAATTGCTTAGGAAAATATTCAAACTTGATGGAGCCTTCAGACATTGATTTAAGCATGTGGCTTTTGGTTTTTGCATGTTGAAGGGATTGGATATGGCAAAGTCAAAAATGTATGCACGTGTGAGTGAATGGAAACAGAGAGAGAGGGACCTCTGTGGACTATTCCCTTTGCTAACCTTATGTTTTCTTGGCTTTGAAGTGGAAATATCTGGTATTTCCAGCTTGGACTAAATCACAGATTTCTAATGAGTTTTCTTGATATTTGCTCTGACCCGATTCAGGTCAGCTTATTGCTTTTTCTTGCAGTTGAAAAGCAGAGGAACAAGAGGTAAGCCTTCTTTTGCTCATTAAGGTTTCAGCCAGTGATCTTAACTCAAGCATTTCTAATTAAAATGTAAAGATCATTAGTATGCGCCATTAATAGAGGTTTGTCTTTCAGCTCAGAACGCTCCCTTGGAGGTGGCAGGCTCACTCCTGCACCCACTGGTGCCACACAATTGCTGCTCTTGGCAAGGTCTCAGAACAGGCTGGGGTTTCTGTCTGCTACCTGAGCCGCTGGTGACAACCGCCGATTATGTCTGGCTCAGGGCAAGGAGGAGCCAAGAGTAGAAACAAACTGCAACAGCAGCTTTTCCTTGTTACTGCCCCCAATTCCCAGCACTGGCATTGCTGAATGAGAGAGAGGCAGAGGCGTCCTAGAACTGATAAGAAAGACATTACGTAATATTTTGAAGTGATGTATCACCCTCTCCCTCAAAATGAAGATGTATATTCATGTGGTGGGAGATCTTTTACTTTTTTACGTAGGGCTTCAGGAATTCAAATTTCTACGTAATCCACATCATGCAAAACATTTTAATGTGTGCTATGTTTCCCTAAAGATAAATACTACTTTTGGTTGACATTTGCAATTGAGATACGAGCTGATAGAAGTTTTTAATTGTAATTGCTAAGCTACTTGATTTTGAATATGAAAATTGTGATTAATTGAATCTTTAAAGGCACATGACATGTGCAAGAATCAAATGGAGACTTTAACCCATAGCTTGTAATATTTATGGCTTATTTTGTATGTAGTATGTTAAAAGAATAAACTGAAGAGACATACTGAACAGTAAGTTAGAGCTTTGGGAATGTCCAATTACTTAGCCTTCATCTTAGGAATATTAATGTAGGGATTTAAGGCAAATCAGAAATAAGAATAAAATTACTTTAATTGTGTCCTAAATACTCTAGTAATTACATAAAACACTTGCTAATTTATTGCTTTTATTTTCTTCTCTATATAATCATCTGAACTTCTGACCCATTTTAATTAAGTTAGAATATAATTAGTGTTTCTATTAAAGTATTTGGAGTTAATAGAATACAACTTATTTCTTTCATAATCAAGATTACTATGTTGCCTGGGGGTACTTGTGATTTCTAATTTCGTTAGACTCAATGGCAAATACTAATAATTCACATGTACATTTTTATGCCTCTCATCTTACTGATTGACCTTTGAACTATTTGAGAAAGAAATATGAGCATTGACTTTATACCATAGCTTTATATAAAATTCATCCAAGGTTTAGAATGTTTAGAGACTTATTATAAACACACTTGTAATAAGAAGGTGCTGGGTTTTAATCTGTATCATAAATTACATGTGCACTCCACAAAGGGCTGTTAATAATTTGAGGGTGTCGAGAAAGATAATCATCTACTTACTATGATAGCAAGAAAGAGTTCTAAAAGTAGAGTTGAAGTCAAGGGAGAGACATATTATGAATAGCTTTGTTTTGTTATAAGAACAGGCATTGTCTGGTTTTTCATTTAGATATAGCTATTGGAATATACTGGGAGAAGCTCAGTTACCACATAGTTTTTCAATAGGAATAATTTATTAACTATAAATCAATGCATTCAATTGTCATAGTTTTATAAGACTTCAAATACAAGCGTCTGTAAGTCAGAATAAAATGTTAGATTACATATTCCACTGTCATCATGCTTCATATGCAAATACTTGTTCATTTAAAAATATATGTATGTGTATATCTCTAATGACAGAGTGATTCCTTCTTAGATACTGAATAAGCCCAGTAAGCCAAGTCAGCCAAACACAGTCAACCCACCCCAAGTGGAGCTTATCAGAGCCTAGAAAACTATAGCCATGAGTACAGTGGTTCTCAAACTTGAGTGAGCATTAGAATCACTGGAGGGCTCATTAAATCCATATTGTTGAGCCCCACCCTCAGCATTTCTAACAAGTTCCCAGGTGATGTTGATGCTGCTATCTGGGGTCATGTTTTGAGAACCACTACGTTAGAAGATGCCTCTGAGGCTTTCAGAAAAGTTTTCCTTGTTTTATTCCAGTTTGCACTTCACTAGATTTTTTTTTCTGTGTAACTCATCAGAAAGAAATGACCTTAACATTTTGTAACATCACTGTAAGATGTTGTCTGCAATTATTTTTACACTGGGTTTCATATGCCAATGAACATGCATAACGTATATCTAAAATGTACGTTTTTATGAATGTATAATATCTACCCATCATCTATCAAAATATAACTGTATGTTGGGTTAGTTTCCATTCTGTTAAACTTCTAAATCCCCTAGTGATTTTGAACTTAAAGTTGGAGATGATGGTTAGAAAACGGTTGGAAGCTGGAGGGAAACCTCTAAGGTTTTAACATTACACTTTTCTCAGGTAGAGCTGAGTGACACATCATTGACTTTTAAAGAGAAATTGGTGGGGCACCTGGGTGGCTCAGTTGGTTAAGCACACAACTTCAGCTCAGGTCATAATCTTGCAGTCTGTGAGTTTGAGCCCCGTGCCGTGATCTGTGCCGACTGCTCTATCGGATGTTAAAAAAAATAAAAACATGCTCTATCTCGTGTTAAAAGAGATAAAAAAAAAATAGAGATTGGTGAGGAAAATTTTAGGCAATCTTAAAGACATCAGATATCTTGAATAATTCTGTCCCTTTCCAAAAATGTTTCAGCATTGAGACGTTCTAATATCTGAGACTGATGCTGTTTTAAACATATAAAACCAGGTGTATGTGAATAGTTATCTTGGACTGACTCAGCTACGTGTTTGCTTTCTTTTCTCTCACACTACACATTTTCTAGTCAGCCCTCCTCAATCCATGCAGATCTTCAAATTTGTAGCCACTAGCGCAATCCTAATGTCTATAAAGCCTTGCCTGGCAACTGATGGGAGCAGATGTTAGGCGAAGAGCCTTGGAACATCTGTTAGAGCTGCCCGCTGTTCCCTGTTGAGGGCTGCTGGAGCCTGCACAAGGGTTCACACTCTGTCTCCTTCTCTGACTCCCACCCGCGCACACTTGATTAGAGATTTAAAAATTAGGGACCATTACAAGGGGCAGGCTTCCTAGCAGAGGTGACGCCCCCAATCTCCTCCCAGGAGTCTGTCTGCCCTCTGTGGGGTGGGGAGTGCCATGACTGTGGTCACACCGTGGTGCCTTATCTCTACATCTCGCATCATCTGGAGACTGTTTAGGCAAACATTTGAGAATCTGAGTATTTGTTGGAAGATTGCCTCTTTTTTTTTTTTAATTTCCAACATGACTTTGATATTTGGGGTGGGGCAAATTAGCATGCATTTCTGAAAGTTCAGCACCCCATGTCCACTGAAAAACTTTTTAATCTTTATTTCATCAGAAACTATAGGGTGTAATGGTAGTGGAATTGTAGATGTATGTATAAGGTATGGAATTAATTTAAGAGGTGGGGATCATATTTATAGGGGGATCAAGCAAGTTTCAAAAAGGAGATGGCACATGAGCAGGTTGAAATATGCATGTGTAATTATAACAGTGGTGCATGTACCTGTAAAACATTCAAACTATACATTTTGTGTTTGTATCTATAAAGATTTAGTGTATAATGTTCCGAAACATCTCTTTTTAAAATTGTTTTTCCAACATTTATTTTTGAGAAACAGAGAGAGACAGAGCATGACTGAGGACAGGCAGAGAGAGAGGGAGACACAGAATCCAAAGTAGGCTCCAGGCTCTGAGCCATCAGCACAGAGCCCAACTCAGGGCTCCAACCTGCAAACTATGACATCATGACCTGAGCCGAAGCTGGACGTTTGATTGACTGAGTCATGAAGGCGCCCCTGAAACATTCTCTTTGACTTAAAAGTATATCAATGACATTTTTCCTATTTGGTAGCTACAGATAAACTTCATTCATTTTAATAGTGGTCCAGTATTTATTGTGTATTTGAATTCTAGTTGATTTAACCAACCTCCTACTGATGGAATTTGTCTTCATTTTTTTGCCATAGCAAATGATATTGTAATTAACGTGTGTGTGTGTGTGTGTGTGTGTGTGTGTGCGCGTGTGTGCACGCTCTCATGCCTTTGTACATATGCAGGAGTATTTTATTTTTTATTTTATTTTTTAATTTTTTTAATGTTTATTTTTGAGAAAGAGAGAGACAGAGCATGAGCCGGGCAGGGGCAGAGAGAGAGGGAGACACAGGATCTGAAGCAGGCTCCAGGCTCTGAGCTGTCAGCACAGAGCCCAATGTGGGGTTCAAACTCATGAACTGTGAGATCCAAACAAGAAACATCATAGCTGGTCAGTCTTCTGTCTGGCAGGGATTATAAAGAGTGAAATTCTCCACAGAAGAACCAGCATGTACAAGGACCCAGGAGCATGGGCAATGTGCTTTGTAAAATGCAAAATTGTAGAGTAGTTGGAGCCTTAAGTTTATGAACAAAGATTACTAACGTCACTAGGAGGTCCACAGCAAAATCAATGAAAAAGTTTTCTGTAAATAAAACACTGCTCTCCAACAAAAGCACAATATTTACTCATTCCAGTTTGTTTTAGATCATTCATGCTTAGACTTATTTTAGCCCTTTGTTAGTTTTTATGGAAAGCCAATGTGTTTAAATGCAGTGTTTTAAAAAGGCTTTACCTTTTAACACATTATTGTTAGCTTTCAAAAGTAAACAGTTTTCATCATTTATATTTCTGTAGCTTCCACCTCCCTCCTTGGGAAGAAGAAATGCTGAGAACAAAATGTTCTAGAATTTTAGTGTTTGCCTGTCATCTCCCTGAACTTCAGTTTCAGTTTTCTGATGAGGAAACTCTTTCTAAACTTATATTTTTTCTTCTTTTTTTTAGTGGTCCAAGCAGAACTAAACATAAGATCATGTGACAGTGGGATGTAGGTATACATGCAGACAGAAATTATTTGTTGCTGTCTTTGTCATTAATGTTTTATTCTTAATGTTGGCTTTTTGTAAAGCAAATGCAAGCCTAGTGCTGAAACGTGTCCAAAAGTTGCTCTTTGTAACTAGCTCTTCCCATCATGGTTATTGACCCTAATTCAGATAAATAAAACCCCTAAACCCACTTTTTTCATGGTTAGAACACCATTTTCCTTTTATTCTCTCTCTTTCTATTTCTCTCCTGTCAGATATCCAGATAGCTGCAGGCAAGAAAAATACCTTCAAAAGTTATGTTGACTTAAATCAGCATCATTTCCAAGGTTTAATCATTAAAATGTAATTAAAATGTCATAATGCTTACTTAAAATTGCTGATTCAAATTTACACATTACAATGTAATGTAAGTTGTTCTAAAACATCATGCCTCCCTACAAGAAATTAAAAAATAAAACATTATTTCAGATTTACTGATAAAATTGACATAGTATTCTACAACTCCAAAATATTCACTAAAAAGATTTAGTTTCTTTTTGCTAAACGGTTGAATGTTTAAGGGGATTTCCTTTCCAGTATCATGGGTGTGGTGCACAGATTAGTGGGAACACAGGGAACGTGAGAGAAGGTTGCTTATAAAAGCCCCACATTGGAACACCATGTAAATGTGCCAAATTGACTAGTACAGAAATAGACAACTTGTGGAATTTTGGACATTTTCTACATTTAGTGGTGCCAGACCCTGGAGGGGGCAGGCAGTCTGGTCCAAGAGCAGGTAAACAAGTCGACGGAAAGACTGATCATTGGCAAGACTGCCCTTTGAACTGTGGCATCTCCGAACTCCCCAAAGGTCAGCTTGAGTTTGGCAAATATTGCAATTCTCCCTGTGATATGAAAACTTAGGTGCTGAGCAAAGTGCTCTATCATTGCTATCTAGACGTTCAACCTCCAGGATGGTGCCAAAGGTTTTGTTGTCATGGTGTTTGGAGTATATTCACTGATACTGCTGTCTGGAGAAAACCAACTATTGTCTTGAAGGATCTGTTTCCTTACCATCCTCTCTCATACTCCTGGAAACAACAACAACAACAACAACAACAACAACAAACCAGTGACTAGTTTCTTCCAAGAAACTACTGGGGTTTTTGTTTGTTGGTTTCTTTGCTAGGTGACCTGGGAAGGAATCAGAGAGTGGCCCTCTCAGTAGGTGCTTGGAGGGCCCTGGGGAGACAATGGTACAGCTGGAATAAAAACCCATAAAATGTCTTCATGAAGACCACTAATGTGAGCCCCACGTAGTTGAGCTGAAGCTTATGTTGAAGGTTTGCAGGGCATCTGACACTTACTTTTCACCTTTCTTTTTATAAAAGGAAAGTGAACAGGCTGTGATGTTTCTGGTTTTCTGGGAAAGTATTAGAAGCTTGTTAATTATGGTAGAGTGAACATGGCAGGAAAAGGAAAAATATAATTTTAAGTATAATGGTGCATGCTGGAAACACAGATTGGCAAGCATATGGGGTTCTGGCATCTGGACAGAAGCTTTCATAACCATCTGCTTCTCTGAGGTTATTTTGGCAATTTTTGCGGTAATTCCAGTGATTCACAGGTCTGGGCTAAGGTGTTTTTTTTTTTTTTTTCTTTAGTTTTATTTTATTAAGCTCCAAAGAATTCTTTTTTTTTTTTTTTTTTTAATAAAGGACAAACTGATGGTTACCAAAGGGGAGAGGGGTGGGGGGATGGATTAAACAGGTGATGGGAATTAAGAAGTGCACTTGTGATGAGCCCCGGATGTTGGATGGAAGTGTGGAATCACTATACTGTACACCTGAAACTAATATTGCACTGTCTGTTAACTAACTGGAATTTAAATAAAAACTTAAAAAAAAAAGAATGATGTGAGCTAAAGATTTTTAGCAATCAGTTAAAGAGGACACAGGTACATAGAGATAGTTACTGGTTCCTCTGTCCGTTGGTTAGTTTCATTGTTGTGGGTGTTAAGTCGTCTTAAAATGGTCTACGTGCCAGTATTTCATTGTGATGGCAACAGATGTTCCTTCATGCTAACATTTTTTCTCAGTTTTATTCACCAAGTGACACTCATTTTTTTTCTTTCAGAATTAATTTGGTGTATTGCCTCCCCTGGCTGTGAGATGTGAGGAATATGTGAAGGTATGTGTTTCTGTGTTCTCTGCTGCTAGTCCTGAAATGCAGGAACCCAACTGGTAACCTCCAGCTCTCCTTGAGTTTCTTGTTCTACCTAATGTGCCCTGGAATTTTGAGAATTACAGTTTTTGGTAGTTAGTGGGGTGTCAAGTGATGTTCTAATAAGAACTCACATGCACAGAAAGTCATTTAACGCAGGACCATTGTGGTTAATAATGAAGCAATGTACTGACTAGCACGATGCATTATGGGTTGAATCTTTATATCAAATTCTTAATCATAAAAACACTACTTATTATTTATATTAATTATGTCAGATAATGGGATATGTTTTAAATGTAAAAGATTGTCAGTACAAGGATGTGAACGGAAGGGCTTGTAGGTGAGAATGAAAATGGGCTAGCTGGAAATGGCAGTATCCTTCAGAGCCTTAAGTGTCTGTGTCCTGGGCCTGTCTACCACCTCACCATTCCTCTTCTAGGACTTGATTCTATTTTATAAAATATTGTCACACACTCATAAGGCCATATGTGATCACTGCAAGATTGTTTGTAATGGAGAAAAATTGAAAGAAATTTAAATGTCAGTCAAGAGACAAGTGGTTAAATAAATTTTGGAAATGCCATACGATGGAATATCACATAGCTATTTAACAAAGTGACATTTGTACATCTATGACACGGAAAGATATCCATTATGTATATATTTAAGTTTTTTTTTTTTCAACGTTTATTTATTTTTGGGACAGAGAGACAGAGCATGAATGGGGGAGGGGCAGAGAGAGAGGGAGACACAGAAGCGGAAACAGGCTCCAGGCTCTGAGCCATCAGCCTAGAGCCCGACGCGGGGCTCGAACTCACGGACCGCGAGATCGTGACCTGGCTGAAGTTGGACGCTTAACCGACTGCGCCACTCAGGCGCCCCAATATATTTAAGTTTTTTTAAGCTTACTTTAGAAGAGTATGTATTCCTATTATTTTTTATAAAAAAACAATATATACTTATTTAAATGTGTAAACAAATAGAAAATATGTGTTACGTAATGAATATGTCTCCCCAAAATTCATGTTAAAGCCCTAATTTTCTAATAATGTGATAGTGTTTGAAGGTAGGGCCTTTAGGAGGTAAATACATTTAGATGAGGTTCCCAGTGTGGTCATGATGGGATTAATGTGCTTATAAGAAGAGGAAGAGACCAGAGTTCTCTCTTTCTGCCATGTGAGAAAAAGTGAGACAGCCACCAGCTGCAAACATGGGAAAGAGCTCTCATCAGAACCCACTCATGCTGGTACCCTGGTCTCAGACTTTGCAGCTTTCAGAACTATGAGAAATAAATATCTGTTGTTTAAGGCTCCTGACCTATGGTATTTTGGTATAGCAGCTCAAACTGAGATAATATAGAAAGACTCCAAGTAGACTGTAAATAGTACATGATTACCTCCAGGATAAGACGAGGTGGGCAGAGGGGTAAATTCTCCTTTTTTCAATATATACTTCTTTATTGTTTAAATCTTTATTAAGTATGCATTACTTTTGTAGTTTAGAAATGGTAGGGAGGGAAGGAAGAAAGGAAGGAGGAAGGAAGGAAGGAAGGAAGGAAGGAAGGAAGGAAGGAAGGAAGGAAGGAAGGAAGAAAGGAAGGAAAAAGATCCATTGTGAAGTCCCAAAGTCCATGTTGCATTGTCAGAGGTTATTTTGTTTACCCATTTATAGAATACGAAGTTAAAAGTTTCTCAGGTTACTTCTTCCTTGGATGACCTTAAAGATGAAACCGTGTCTCATATCCTTAGCTCCTCATGAGATAAATGAGCTTTATGGAAGAACATGTTATATTTGGAAAATATTTTCAAATATATTGTTGAGGAAGATTTAAAATGGGATATTTGGGGCTCCTGGGTGGCTCATTAGTTAAATTTCCAACTCTTGATTTCCACTTGAATTGTGATCTCATGGTTCATGGGATCAAGTCCTCTGTCTGTACTGACAGTGTGGAGCCTACTCGGAATTCTCTCTCTCTCTCTCTCTCTCTCTGCCCCTCCCCGACTCATTCCCCCCCCCCCCCCGTTTCTCAAAATAAACAAATAAACATATAAAAAATGGGATATTAAGTTGGAATTGTACTGATTTCCCTTTTAAGGAATTGGGTTTAGAGTCCTGCTTCTCTTGTCTATTATGTCTTTTTTCCTTCTAGATTAGGCTTTTGTGGAGCCCTCTGACACATGATATTTTTTAATCTATTAAGCAGAGTCAGTAATGATAACCTATTCCCTTTTGTCACAAAATGTTTAGTTTTAATTTTCCTCCTAGACTATATGTAGATAATTTAATTTCAGTTTTGCTCTTGTGAACAATTCCAAGGAATACCATTGGTGCCATTGGTTCCAAGACATTAGGAGAGCCTGGATTCTCATAAAGATTTTCAGAATTTTGGCAAATGCTATAAATGAATGATTTCCAAGTTGGTCTGCAGATCAAAATAATCTGGGAAGTTGAAAGAAAGAAAAACAAATCACAATATCAGACCCTGACTCAAATGTACAAATTGCAATTTTGAGGGGATGCTATACAGAAATCTATTTTATACAAACTTCCCTAAATAATTCTGGTGTATCTAGTCCCACATTAGCTGCAGATTGACATTTGGGAATGAACCATCTGCTATTTATCAAAATAGCCTGTGAATGAAATCACAAAAACACATATCTCCAACTTCCTGGTGAAGCTCATATTGGCATGCAAGCTTTGTCCATATAATATGCCTATTTTTTAATCATAGTAGGCAGGGGTTATGAGTAAGAGAATGGCCAAAAAGAGGTGGATGGCCAAATGTTGCAATGTGAGAGGAGGTTTGGCTTTAAAAATTCTGTCAGAATACCCTTCTCTAACATAGGAAAGGGCCATCATGTTATCTCTTCCCATAGTCTTGTGAGCATCATGAGACCGATCAAGTTTCATAAGATTCTGTGAGCCAGATCCCCTTCTCTCTTTGGTTCCTTGAGCTCACAGGGATCTATGATGATCACAGGGGGTTTTGATAGTGGTTTTGGAAAGCTTTTAAAAAACAGAAATCAGATCCCATTATTCTAAGTAATTTTTATCTGTAACACATTATGAAAGCTACAAAAAAATTCTCAACAGAACCCCTTATCCTAAAGGATTTACAAATATTGGAAATGGTGGTTTAAGGCAGTGAGTGCCAGCAAAAGGAATTTTGATATATTAACTGTAAATAGCTTTTAAATTGTTTGCAGTTATTAAAAAACTATAGAAGAAGAATCTACATTACATAGGCTGGTTTATTTTTCTATCTTTTAACTCTCTTATGGAAAATCTCAAACATATCCAGGATATATAAAGAATATTGCAATGCATCTCTGCATACTCATTACCCAATTTCATTGATTAACAACACTCTACTATTAGTTTTCATTGTGCTCCCATTATTTTCTGAAGTAATTTTTTAAATGTTTATTTATTTTTGAGAGAGACAAAGTGTGAACAGAGGAGGGGCAGAGAGAGAGGGAGACACAGAATCTGAAGCAGGCTCCAGGCTCTGAGCTGTCAGCATAGAGCCTGACGCGGGGCTTGAAACCAAGAACCATGAGATCATGACCTGAGCTGAAGTCAGATGTTTAACCAACTGAGTCACCCAGGCGTCCCTGAAGTAATTTTTTAAAGGTTTATTTATTTATTTTGAAAGAGAGAGAGAGAGAGAGAGAGAGAGAGAGAGAGAATGCACACACAAGTGAGGGAGAGGCAGAGAGAGAGGAGAGAGAGAATCCCATGCAGGCTCCCTGCTGTCAGTGTAGAGCCTGATGTGGGGCTCAAACCCATGAAATGCAAGATCATGATCTGAGCCAAAATCAAGAGTCAAACGTTTAACCAACTGAGCCACTCAGGCATCCCTATTTTCTGAAGTATTTTAAAGGGAATCCCACACATAATATCACTTTGTCCATAAACACTTCAGTATGAAAAGGATATTGAAAGTAAAGATATGCCAAATGATATGCCTACATATCTACTGACAAAGTTTCATCACTGCCTCATTACTTGAAATCTCACATTTGTTTTACGTTTTATAAGTTGATCGTAACTTAAAGCAAGTAACCAGGTTATCTCAAGAACCATTAAGAAAACACACTGAGAAGAAACATAATTTACAAAACAATAGATGTTATAGTTCTTTGAAGAGAAAAATTATAGTCTACAAACAGAAGTGTTTCTTTTATAAACCCTTATGTTTGTTTTATAAAAGTTAATACAGGGTCTTGACACAAGACATACAAAACTTTCTCATATACTATTATTGTCCATTAGCCAGGAAATAGGAGCAATCAGAATAACTCAATATTTGCTTCTACTGTCAGTTATTTGGAAAAAATAGAGTCCATAACACAATCCACTTATTTTTTTTATTTAATTTTAGAATTTTATTTATTGATGGATTTGTTGAGATATAGTGGACATGTAATATTAGTTTTGTGTGCAATAAAATGATTCCATGTTTGTATATATTGTGAAATGATCACCACAATAGGTCTAATGAACATCTATTACCTCACATAGGCACTTTATTTTTCTTGTGATGAGAACTTTGATTTGCTCTCTTAGCAACTGTCAAATATACGATACAATATTATTAAACATAGGCACCATGCTATGCATTACATCCCATGACATTTATTTTATAAATAGGAGTTTGTACCTTTTGACCTCTTTCACCCATTTTGTCCACCCCTGACCCCCACCTCTGGCAACCACCAATGTGTTCTCTGTATCTATGACCTCAGTTTTTATTTTCATTGTTCTTTGTTTTTTTTTTTTAAGATTCCACATATAGGTGAGAACATAAGTATGTGTCTTTCTCTGTCTGACTTACTTCACTTAGCATAATGCCCTCAAGCTCCATTCATGTTGACAAGAATGACAAGATTTCCTTTTCTAAAAAATTCCTGAATAATATCCTATTGTATATATATGCATATGTGTATATAGGTATATATGTATATATATACATATATACGTATGCATATATATACATACACATATATACATATACATACACATATATAAGCACACAGACATTTTCTTTACCCATTCATCCATCGATGGACACAGGTTGCTTCCATGTGTTGGTATCGTAGTAAACGCTGCAATGAATATGGGGGCACAGATATCTTTTCAAATTGGTGTTTTCATTTCCTTCAGATGAATCTTCAGATGGAGAATTGCTGGATCATATGGTGGTTCATTTTTAAGTTTTTGAGAAAACTCCATGCTGTTTTTCATAGTGTCTGCACCAATTTTCATGTATTTTTTTGTAACTCCTATCCAACAAAACAAGATTCTCAAAAATATGAATGATATTTGTTGCATGTCCTTTATATACTTGTAATTCTTATAAATAATGCATTAACAATAAATGTAGGCCTGCAAACTATTTCAAAGTGGGCACTGATTGTTTTGTTTCTTTCTCATTTCCTTGTTTGTTCGGTTTAGGGAAAACTGATAGACTCATCAGCCCACTTACAGATAATGGAGTCTCTTTTTTTTCTGTTAAACACAATTGCCCTTTGCTGGCAGGTTCCAAATCTTCCAGTCTGTGGGGCTGACCTTGACCATCAGGATTTAAATGAAACCACTCTCCCTTCAGACCAGGAAATCCTGTGAGAAACTGTTTCCATCTCAATACTTCAGAGATCTTTGTGGGATCTAAATTTATTACCGTCGTCTCTTCCTCTACTTTTCTGTATCTGCTATGTTCTGAGCTCTTGGGCATTCTGTACCTTTCATGCCTGGTCTTGTCCTACCATACCACCGACACTGTTTCACCCTCCAAAGGCCTTTCCTCACATGATTGCATGACAGCCAACCTTTGCTGGTGTTTTGGGAGTAATTCAAGAATAATGACTTCATCACTGCTCCAATTACCTCTTGGACATCCCTGTCCTCTACTCACCCCACCGGCTTTGCCCAGTGTTCTTGTGGATCATTTTCTTCTCCTTTTTCTTCTCCCAGGACCTCTGTCATGTCCCTGCCCTTGAATTTTAAACTTCTTAAATATTCTGCTAAATAATTCAGTTTTATTTGTTTAACTTCTCTGGCTGATGGTGCCTGAGTGCTTCATTTTTTATATTTAGGAAGTTTTTTAAAAAACACATGTGAGAAGAAAATTATCCCATTCTCCTAGGAGATGGGGACACTGGTTGTCCAGATTTAAATGGCAATTTTTACCCTCTTGGCTACACAAGCTCTGTCTCTTCTCCTCCCCTCCCCTCCTATCCTCTCTCTCTCACTCCTCACCCCCTACTCTTGCTCCTGTCACTCTCTCTGTCTCTATCAACCCACCGTCCATCTATACCATACTACTTACATGTGAGCAAGGCCAACCCCCCACACATATACACTCCAAAACAACCCTGGCTGTTTCTGAGCTCACTTTTCCAAAGGGCACATAAGAAAGTATCATGTGAGCAAGTTACATGCTCCTGTTAAATGTGGGAAAATTCTCATATGGACTGTTTCTCATCTATTCCCCTCTGGGTGACAAAGTAGAGGGATTCCATGAAGACTGTTTTACATCTGGGGAAGTGGTAAATTAACAGAAGTCTTCATGGTACACACACACACACACACAGTACCCCAAACAGAAATTCCTTTACAACATGGTCACTCTACCTCTGCCTCCATACCTCTGGGAATGGAAGATAAGCCTCACTCCTTTGTGAGAGTCAAAGCCAGTTTGGCTTTTGCAATAGTCTTAATTGTAAATGTTCCCCTTACATTATATCAAAATTTAACTTTATAACATCCACTCATTATCCTTGGGTTTATTCCCTTTGGGGGACTTTATCCCTTTGGGAGTCTCAAAAAGTAAGTTTATTCATTCTTTCAAAGAATAGAATTTTGTATATTTGGAAATAATTATCATGAATTTCCTCATAAAATCATCCTTTCTCAGGCTAAACACCTCTTTTTCTCTTCAATAATTCCTGTCATGTTATAGCTTCTAGACCTCGTACCTCCCTGATTGTAGTACTTTGGAGTCACTCCATTTTGTCACTGTGTACTCTCAAAATGCCACATCTCGCAGAATGCCTTGTGCAAAGTAGATGGATAAATGCTGACAGAATTTAACTTGACTGAACACCATACTGTATCCAGTGCCGAGTCCAGAGAAACTCTTGCCATCTTTCATCTGGACATTACACTTTTATTAATACAACATAAGAGTGCATTAGCTTTATTATAAATCACGTGGGCTTATAATATAACATCTGCTGACCTTTTTGTCATACTCACGTATTCCTTCATCTGAATTTGGTCACCTGATTTCCTGAATCTAAATGCAAAGGTTTACATTTATCCTTGTAAGTTTCGTTTTGTTTATTTCATCCCACGTTTTCACCCATTTGGAATCTTAAACCTTTATCCCATCACTGAAAATACCAGTTTCCCTGCCACAATTTGGGTCATTTATAAATTCAGTAGATTTAGGGGCGCCTGGGTGGCTCAGTCGGTTAAGCGTCCGACTCCGGCTCCGGTCATGATCTCATGGTCCGTGAGTTCGAGCCCCGCGTTGGGCTCTGTGCTGACAGGCCTGGAGCCTGCTTCAGATTCTGTGTCTCCCTCTCTCTCTGACCCTCTTCCGTTCATGCTCTGTCTCTCTCTGTCTCAAAAATAAATAAACATTAAAAAAAATAAATTCAGTAGATTTGTCTTTTGCCTTTATCCAAGAATTTGACGATTTTCGTAAAAGTCCATTGCAAGGATGGACTTGTAACCTGTATTTCTTTGCTTCTGGCTCTTTCTGGCATTGTGGGACCACATGTCTGTTGAGATCATAGGGTGTGTATCGCATCCGGTCTGCAGAAGCATGATCAGCCACAGTGTGGGATGTGTGTTGTCATTCCCCTTTCCTACCTCCTTTGTGCGTATTAAGCATCTCAATACACAAATTTCCACTACTAATATCACTGAGTACCCATGAAAGCATGGTCATTGCCTGCCACCTGTTTCCAGGCAACAGGTGCTGGGTGTTGCTGTGGCAGAGGCCTTGAACTTTCCACGGACTATGGTCCCTCCCAGGCCGTCCTGCCACTGCTATAGCTCTGGATCCTTCAACGTGCCACAGCTCTGAGTGTTCAGTAACAAAATCAGGAGTGAAAACCTCCTCTTAACTCCAGTGTGTGTATATGTGTGTGTGTCGCATGTGCGTGTTTCCACAGCTGATGCAAAAAGCTTTATTGTCATCATTTGGTCCACGGCTTGGGTGGTTAAAAAACTGCCACGTGGCTGCAGGGAGCGGCTCAGGCAGAAGGCCTGGCAGTAGGCGGATGTCAGAGGCTCCCCTGGAAGGCTGCTGGGCTCCGGAGATTCCCGGTGGTGCCTGAAGGTGAGCCTTTCGAAGAGACCCTTGTTTAGCAGCCGGCGGCAGCCTGCGCAGGTTGTCAGGTGGTTCTCATCTCCTTGAGGAGTTTCGCCTCCCCACGGAGGAAGTGGCTCTCCAGGAAGTCCCAGACCTGGGGTCTGCGCGGGAGGAGCCCGGAGCACGCAGCTCCAAAAGGGCCTGCTTCGGGCTCTTCTCCAGAGCCACACGGTTCCCCGGCATCCGGGGTTCGGGCCCAGGGCCTTGAGACAATTGCACGTCCCGGAAGAGGGCGCGGCCCCGCGCCGGTTCTGCATCTTGCAGGGACGCGCGGCCCTCCCCGCTCCTCCTCAGCCCACTGGTGGAAGAAGTGGCCCTCATGCTCCAGCGGCCGCCCGGCCACCGCGAACTGCACCTTCGCAGTGAACCGAGGCCCAGAGAGAGGTAGGTGGAGGGGCCGCCATGGTGCGCTGACCAGGCGTTCGGTTGTCGGGACTCCATCTCGGTGGAATAATTCTGGTGAATCTGGGAGCCCATGGCTGAAGGGCAGTGAGGAGCTAAGCGCAAAATCCAGCGTTGGCCGGTCCCGGGGGTCGAGGATGGCTGAGAAGATGGTTCTGAAGGCTGCGACTGGAAAAGAGGTTGCAGGGTAGCGGGAGGCTGGAAAAAGGGGCGTCCCTGGGTCTGTTCCATCCGAATACGGTTGAAGCAAGAGACAGATCCTAGGGGACCTCCGGCGCACTACCCAACTCCAGTTATATGCCCTAATGTCCGTCAGTGCTTTTATAGGAATTGTTTGTATTGACTGGTGGTGTTGTTCGCTGTGGCAATGCTGCCCAACAGACAACACCAAAATACGTGCGGCTTTCAACTCATGAGTTCGTGGATTGGCTATGAGTGCTGGACTCTTGTAGGATTGCTTGGGCTTAGGCTGCAGGTGGAGTTCAGATTATCCCATGGATCGTCTCCTTTGGGTCCAGTAGTTACTTGGGGAATGTTCTTTTATGGAAATGGTGGCTCAGGAGTACCAGTGGAAAAAACATCATGCCCCTTAAGCATTCAGAAAATGCTGTTAACTTCTGCCCACACCATCCTGTTAGCCCAGGCATGTCACATGGCCAAGAATTATATACTCCAGTCATTGTGAGCCATGGCAAGGATAAGAAAGAAAGGGATCTTTGGGGACAAATCTTTCATTTTTATACAGCCTTCTCCTTCATTCCTTCTTATATACTACATGAGTCTGGAGAGGGCAGCAGAAAAATCTGTTTGACAAACACCGTATTGGAATCACCTCTTCACCCTGAGGCATACAGCTTTGTCACTATTTTTCCTATTTTTTCCTCTTCCTTGAAGATATTCTGTCTTCCTGAGAGTGTCCCAGCAAAGGGATGCCTAGCAGGCCTACCCCACCAGTTCCCTGGGCATGCTGAAAACCCATTTGAAACTTGCAGTAGGCATATTCATGCTCAAGCTGAGGAGGTTTTTGGTTCCTTTGATACGTCTAAATCAACCTATTTGCGGAAAGAGGTGGAACTCCACAGGGTACAACTGTAAAGCAATTTTAGTTTTCCTCCATCTACCTCTTTTAACCTGCTCAGGGCGCTAGTTTATTCTCACTCTTGGATAAAAATTTGAGTAGATTTGGTGACTTTTCTTGTCACTCTCAGATAATAGAATGTCCTCCTCCAATCATTATTGTCTAGTAGGATAACTTCATTTCACTAATTGACATGTTCAGTCCAGTGTAAAATCCCAAGACCAAACTTTATTCTGTTTTTCTAGAACGGACTGCAAGCTTGTGCAGAGTGACTATGGTGTCAACTTCTCCATTTATCTGTTCCTCCCCTACTTACTGGACTTGCCTGGCCCTCTAAGGTTGGAAGCAGGCAGGCAGGGGAGGTAAGAGGCAAGGTAGTTACTAAGAAAAACTGGCTTTGGTTTCTCTTGGCCTTGGAAGGTATTTAAAGCTGAAGTATTGCCTTGTGGGAGCATCTGTGATCATCTTTCCTGAGTGCCCAGATTAAATCCTTTGAACAGTAAGAATCTTGTGCAAATAGCTTATGACATTCTCCTCCCCTCCCTACCCCCTCTGGCCTCTTTCTACTGAGATATCCTTATCCTGGCCAATGCCTAGGCAGACATCTTACAGTGAGCTTCACATTTGGACTTAGGGAAGCGCGTGCGCGCGCGCACCCACACACCCACCCACCCCCCCCCCCCCCCCCCACACACACACACACACACACACACACACACACTTTTGAACTGCTATCAGTGGTAATGCAGGAATTTCCCCAATAGTACCTTTTCATCATTGTTACAAAGGGTTTTAGCCAGCACCGGGTCAAAAATGAGACACTGTTTTACTGTAAACCTTAAATTCCGAAGGACTACTCTGAGTTGCCCCAGGACACGCCTCTCATGTAACTGAAAGATAGAGGAAATGACTCCCTTCCCCAAAGTAGGAAAAGGTGTAGGTGGAGGAGAAGGGTGTGTTAGGGACATTGCTACAGCACATGGAGGACTTTCTCCAGGGAAACACTTTCTTCATCAGCCTTCATCTTTTTATATCCTCAAGGTGGGTATTGATTACTGATGGCAGAACAAGTTTTTGTCCCCTTTTATAAATCTTCCATACGTGGTCTAGTGCTCTCATATTGGATTGTGAGGATGCCTGTGATATAGCGTTGGCACTTCTTGCTTTTAAACTTAGAATCATAGGCTCTTTGAATTTAAAGAGAGCGGAACATCTCATTTCATAAATGAGAAAATGAAGTTTCTGAGAACTTAAGCAAATTTTCCAAGGTCACACAGCTTTTTGGTATAAAGGTACTCAAGCCATATACAGTCTGTGTTCCTAATAACCTCTCTTTCCTCAAACTTATCTTTAAAATGGGATAATAATTGTACAACAGAAGGTAGTAAGTCAAGGCTTGTTGTAAAGGTTAAATGAGTTCGCGTTGAAAAGCTTTCAGCAGAATGTGACACAGAGAAAGCACTCCGTGATGTTTCTTCTCTCTTCTTTGTTTCTGTAACTTCTCTTTCTCCTTCTTCCTCTTCTACTAAAGACTCACATGCCCAATATTGAAAATACAAGTAATCAGAACTACAATTGCCATTAATTACTAGTCATAAAGCCTAATGTTGTCAAAGGGACAGAACCTTCCTCCCCTGCTGGTGAACTTCCAAACTGCAACATTACCTCTGCTTTATAATAACAAACAATTGAAGGAAAAGGTAATGTCTTAAAAAAGGGGATGGTTCAAAGGAATTATGGGCCATCTGTGCAATAAAGCATGACATGGTCACTAAAAAGGCATGGACAAATACAAAAATGCATTAAATGGACAAAAGCAATTTTCAAAACTGTAGTATAGGGTGGTATAAATTTTGAAAATAAAAAAGAGATGACATATATTTTATTTCTGGAAGGATAAACCTGCAGATATGAACCACAGTCATCATCTTTGTGCTGGGGCTATTCATGACTATTATTTTTGTACTTATGTGTGTTTCTCAAACATTTGTACAATAGACACTTTTCTTAAAACACATTTTGAAAAGGGTAGAAGGTGATTGTGGAGTTGAAAAATTGTGCTAAGCTTTAGAATGAATGGATTTTGTCAGAATTATGTGCTATTGGACAGAGGAAGGCCTAACTCCACAGATATGCAGAAGTCTGTGCTCACTGATTCTCTGCCCAGGAGCGATGGTAGAGACATTGGGAATAAGAGGTTCCTTTTGACCAGGAGCAGCTGTTTCATCTGAGACGAGCCTCTAAGGCTTCATAATGTGCTCGGGAATCTTGTGTGAAGACAGTGTATCTGACAGGAAAAATAAAGGAATGCTCTCAGTCAGTGAAACAGTTTTAAATGTCTGCTTTTTCAGAGAGGTTGATGAAAAATAATAGTCTCTCCACTCATTTCATTTTTCTCTAAAAAAGCTGAGCTACAAAATGAGATGTGGTGTTACAGCAAAATGGAGGGGACTACGGGCCGAGTGTAGACACTATTTCCTTGATGCACAAGGGGGAGAAAGTCCCTGGGTCAGTGGCAAGAACTTTCCTCCTTGTTTCATTTGAAGGATGTTGAACCAGGAGACCAGCAAGTGTTCAAACATTCATGAAATGGCCATGGGTGACTTTAGTGAGACATCGGAACATTTAGCTAATGTGGCACTTCTCTTTACGAAAGGGAAGAAAGTTTCCATATTTAATTGAATTCAAAAATTTCTGACTGGAAGAAAGGAACCAAGGATCAATGGCAAATGAATTTCAAGGGATTTCTTTTAAACAAATAGTAATGAAAAAGTTGAATTTGTAATAAAAACGGTTTTTTTTTTTAATATCCAAGCTGTTTACATGCAGCCATAGAATTCCTTTTTTTTTTTTTTTTTGGCATTTATATACTGTGTGTGTATGTGTTCAGGGGGTTCTTTTGGGAAGGAAAAGCAAGATGAATATCTGCTATTTTATAATCCTATGGAAATCTAATATGACATGCTATTTTATACTTAGGCTCCATTATAACAAAACAGAACTCTAGATATAGCTTAGATGATTATGCTCTACCAAATATGGAAACCATCGACTCAAAAATTGGACTAAGTGGTGGCTTCAACTGAAAGAAATAATGTCAGACTTTCAATGCCCCATTAGGGTAATTGTGGTGACGCCTCTGGTTATGGTGTAAGAATTGAGATTACTTCAGGGCTTGCAGTCCTGAAAGATTGGTTCATTGGATCATTATGGAAAAGGTTCAGACTTCAGAGCTCTTGAGATTTTGTTTTTTTTCAATTCACAACGGTTCAAATTAGGTAATTGTATCTTCAGCGTAGAGACCTCTCATTTGTTAAAAGGTTCATCACACAATGAGTGAGTTCCTATTGCAAGGACCAATGTTTAGTCAGCGTAGAGTTGGTGTAGGCTCTATATTTTCTCTGTTGATCGTGGTAATTAACTGCTGGTCTATTGTCGAGTACAGGTCAGGGTAGTGTTATGTTCCAGGATAGAGCAAGATAGACACATAAATTTGTTGCTGTGATAAGCAATCCAAATAGCAAAGGGACAGACCAACAAGAGTGGCTGTCGAGAAACCCAAATCTTGCCAAAAGCAGTGTTTTTCTCAACCACAGGAAAGATCCAGAGCAACAGTCACAAAAACTCTCTCGGTTGGGAAATAGAGGGAGTAGGGCAGCTTAGCAGGCAATGATCACAATGGATCCGATGATGTTTAAATGGGCCTATAACTATTAAAACGACACCTCATTCAGAAACAGATAGAGATCCAGGTTTAAAGGCCAGGAAGCTACAAAGCTGTGGTAAAGCTTTCACTACCAGTAATTGCTCTGCTCTAGCTGAAAGGCCGAGAGTGCGTCAGCATCTCAATTATTAGGCTAAGTTGGTTAATATGCTGTCCAAATAAAATGGCTTTTGAAGAAGGCAGAACAGTCTACAACTCTGCTCCTTATAATACCTAACTTTAACCAATTTCAGATGCAGGGAGTTGAAATAATGACCCCATTAAATTCTCCTTAATATAGTCACGATTTAGGGCATTCTACTGTTTTGCACACTTGTATAGGAAAGAAATGTGTTGACCACTGATCTGTTATAATAGGGGGTAAATGCATTTAAAATGGACAGTACTTCAGTTCCTATAGGATCGTGTTCACATTCAAGGTGATTAAATATTAATTATTCTCCTCTATCCATGAAATGCTACAGGGAAAATAATAGTTTTAAATGGTATTCCCAGGTTCTACCATGGTGTCACTTAACAGAGACATCAGTGATATCAAAGAATTGCATATTAAAATGGCATTTTGCCCATAAAGGAAAGAAAGCTTGTTTTAAATGCTTTGTATATGTTTGAATAATATTAAAAATTATTTGAACCCTCAAAAAAGAAAGCCATTACAAAAAAGCAAGTATTTCAAATTGTTTTCTTACAGAGATGCTCAAAATGGATTCTCTTTCCTAAATGAAAGAAAAATACACTGAGGTTGATCTGTGTAGTGTTTGGAGCAGTACGTTTAGCAGATACAAGGGAGAATATTCCTCATAATTCTTGACACTCAGTTGCTCACCCTGAAAACTAGACCTTTCTGAATAAACCAGGAAACCTTTGGATAAGGTTTGCTTGACTAATAATCCTTTTCTTCTAAGTTACTCCCGCTCACTGCTGTTAGTAATAGATTTAAGTGAAAACAGGAAGAAACGTGTAAGCTGAGCCCAGATTGCAATTTTGCCATTATCTTCTTGCTGCTTTTTATTCTTTGGCATAACCTTTACTCATACCTACCTTAACTTCCAGTCTTTATCCCTAGAGTAAAAGTAAGATACCAGACATGATTGTGGATAATTTCTTCTTGCAAAAGATAGGAAGACCCTGTGACTCAGCCAGAAAAACAAAGCTCTCAGCAGTTAGATGGCCAGTTATTTGCTTACTCAAATGCCCCATCCCTGTGCATGGGCGTAGTCTGTGTAGCTCCTGGTAAAGGGAATGTGAATGAGTCCCTGGTCCCTGTGAGCGTACAAGGGATTACAGCTTTCTGTGATAATTGCCTTCTATTCCATTATTGCTTCACGTCTTTTTTTTTTTTTAATTTTTTTTTCAACGTTTATTTATTTTTGGGACAGAGAGAGACAGAGCATGAACGGGGGAGGGGCAGAGAGAGAGGGAGACACAGAATCGGAAACAGGCTCCAGGCTCTGAGCCATCAGCCCAGAGCCTGATGCGGGGCTCGAACTCACGGACCGCGAGATCGTGACCTGGCTGAAGTCGGACGCTTAACCGACTGCGCCACCCAGGCGCCCCGCTTCACGTCTTTTTAAAAGAAAATTGTATCATGCCAACCTCGGGCTTGGAGCCTCAGCTGAGGCCTGACAAGGAGAGTGTTGTACTTTCTAACATGGATGAACATGGTTTGTAGGATAAAGAATATTTGTAAAACATGCTGAGGGGCATAGAGCATACCATCCTGGGAATTGGGAGAAGAGGAAGGTTGAAAGTGAGTAAGCAGAATCACCTAACTGCTTAAGAAAAGGTCACAGGTGACCTTCCAGGTACCAGATTAATTCCTTATTGAAGCAGGGAGAGAAACAAAATGTAATAGGGAGAAAAGATGGGGTCACACCAACCTGTTGGTTCTATCCCACTTGTGGACCTAAGTAATGAATCCAATTGCAAGACTAAGTGTTGATTTTTCTTGCTGGGAAAACAGCCTCCCATTGTTATGTTCATGGTTTATCATTGAATTATTAAAGTAGATCTAAATGTTTATGGGAAGATGGAAAAAGAGCAATGTTAGAATCTGACTTTGAGACTTTCCTTGTTCCAGAAGCATCCTGCTCTACACATTTAATGGCAAATTATTTCCTCTTGTGAGAATCTTCTTTTTAACAATATTTTTAATGTTTATTTATTTTTGTGTGTGTGAGAGAGAGAGACACAGTGTGATCAGGGGAGGAGCAGAGAGAGAGGGGGGCACAGAATCTGAAGCAGGCTCCAGGCTCTGAGCTGTCAGCACAGAACCCAATGTGGGGCTTGAACTTACGAACCACAAGATCGTGACCTGAGCCGAAGTCAGATGCTTAACTAAGTCACCCAGGAGCCCAGGCTTTCTTTTCAGTGCAGGATCACTCTCTTTATCCTGGCTTTCTAGACTTGGGCTACAGCTGAGTTTGAATACACCAAATTAGAGGCTTCTGTTGTTTTTTCTATTTTGTATTTGGTTATTTTTTCAGTCATTTCCAGTTATATTTCTATTGTGTCTCATGAAATATTTGTCTTATTTTCTTCATGGATTTTATTTTTATTGAAATACTTGAATGTGGATTTTGTGAAATCTTGATAACTTATACTTGTGCTTTAGCTGTATGGTTTTTCATACTTCTATACTTTATTCAGTCTCTTTTTCAGTCAGTCTCTAAAATTGCCTCTTAGTATTCCTTTTTATGCTTTCCTTAACCAAAAAACAGTATTATTTTCTGGTATGGTTTAATTTAAAATTTTTTTTTAACATTTATTTATTTTTGAGACAGAGACAGAACATGAATGGGGGAGGGGCAGAGAGAGAGGGAGACACAGAATCGGAAACAGACTCCAGGCTCTGAGCTGTCAGCACAGAGCCCGACGCGGGGCTCGAACCCATGGACCGCGAGATCATGACCTGAGCCGAAGTTGGCCGCTTAACCAACTGAGCCACCCAGGTGTCCCATCTGGTATGGTTTAAGAAAACATAATCGATATTAAATATCAATTATGTGAGTGGATTTCACTCTTACCTGTGAAACAAACAGTACTCAGAGGGCCCTGTGTCTATTCCTTGGTGATTTTATGTAAGGATCCTAGATTAACTAATGATACATTATTATAGGTATTTATTGACATTTTCCCATTTTTTCTTGTAGTTCTTTTCAGATTGATCCTGAGAATTATGTTATGTATTTTATGGTTAGAGAAACTGAGGCATATTTGTACTTAGGATTCTCAAGTTTTTCATGAAACTGTTAGTACAGTTACAAAAATAACATGGCTTTTCTAAGTTCATTCTGTCTTAGCCAAACTTATTACCATTTCAAAAGATCTGGGTGAGCACCCCCAACTTTTAATCGCCTTTGTGGATAAGATTGCCCTTGTTTTCCATTCCTATAATACAGTTTGAAAAATCATATATTATTGTATTATATATATCTTCTTCCATTCACTGTACTAAAATTGACCCAATTTAAACAATGCTTTCACTTGTCTCTTACTTTCAACTTACTGAGAATTTAAACTCTCATTTGTCAACAACTGATCTAGTGTTTGTGAGAAAAGATATCACCACGTGCAAAATATGGCTTTCCCACATGCCACTCCCACCTCTCTGACCAATCTCTAGAGGTGTGGCTCTTGTTTTGCAAGCTGGGATTTAGGAAAAATGCCACATCTGTACCTCTTCTAGGCAAACTGATGGACTGGGCTCTCAAGGAACCTAAGCAGTTGGAAAGCAGGCAAAACCCCTCCCAGCTGCTTCAGGTGTGAATCCCATTCCTTCTCCTTTATTCTGACCTAAAATCAATGAACCTGCTGCTAGATCATTCCAGTAGTGCACACATTTCAAAGTTTCTGTCTCCTGCAATGCAGAGGCCCTATAAAGCTAAACACCATTACCTCCAGGGAGGCCTGGAGAAGTTAGCCCAACCAGGAAGACCTCATATAAAAAGCTGGAGTCCTGGACTTGTTGATTGCCAGGCAGCCTCTGTGAATTCCTCCTTTAATATCTACTGGCCTCAGTAAGAACTTGCACAATTGGAATATTGATAAGATCTAACCACTTCAAATTCTGTTGTAGGGAGAAGAGTGCAGGACAGTGGTGCTGAGGCAGTTTGTGACTTATCTGTGGTACCATCATCCTTTATTCTGTTCTTGCTGTTGTCAGTGAGCCTGGTTGTTCTCTAAGTGTCTTGCTTTATCATAAATATTCTGTTTCTCTGGAGGGTTTTTGCTTGTGGCAGCTTTTGGTATAGGAAACAGAAACATGACAAAAAGAGCATTGCATCCTGTAAAGAATGTTTTGGAAAAGATAACCTGCTTGTGTTTTCCCTAGAAAAGCCCTTCAGATGTTGAGTTTGAGGGTTTTTTTGTTGTTGTTTCCATATCCTCTAAGACTATGCTAATTATATTTTAAGGTTTTTCATGTTTTATTTACTTCTGTATTTTAAGGTGAGGTTTCTGGTTTTGAGGAGCATAGCATTGAATCATTAACAATTATTGAAAGTTTAGGAAGTAAATGATATTTTGTTGATTTCTTTCTAAGCTTAAAATATATTTTCCTTTTGGGGCACTTGGATGGCTCAGTAGGTTGTCTGACTCTTGATTTTGGCTCAGGTCATGATCTCACTGTCTTGAGATAGAGCCCTGTGTCAGGATCCACACTGAGCACAGAGCCTGCTTGAGATTCTCTGTCTCCCTCTTTCTCTCTTTCCCCCTCTCCTCCTTCCCTCTCTCCCTCTTTCCCTCTTTCCCTGAGCCCCTCCCCTCCACCCAGTGCACTCTCTCTCTCTGCCATATATATATATATATTTTTTTTCCTTTAAGTATATTCAAGATAGTGTTCTCTATATCTCTACTAAATCAACCTTATTTTGTTAATCTAAATCTTTTATAACTTACTATTGTTTAATCTACATGATTTGTTGATTTCTAAGAATAGTATAGATTTCTAAGAAAGGTAAAATCTGTCCTTAATGAAAATTGACTTGTCAGTTTTTATTGTGCTCTGAGATTACAGGAGGATATTTTGGGAGGGTGGGGCAGTTTGTCATACATCCTGTTGGGTACTTGATGGGCCATGTTAAACTGAAGACATGTTTCACTAGGTCTTTGATATATTTTTAGAAATTTCTTGTTTATTTCTTGCATCTAGCCTCTCTGATCTCTTACTTTATCCTTCATATCTCTTAGCATGTCTTTTATAGTTTACTTTCAGTTCCATGATTTTGTTAGATTCTGTTATTTAGTCCTTTTGCTAATTTCGTTTTTGAATATCTTAAACATTTCTGATCTCTAGTTGTTTTCTTTAATTCTCAACTTTCTCTGAAGTTATCAATTGTTATTTTAAAGTTTCTTCTGTTCCTTATTGTACTTGTGTTTTTCGGGGGGTGGGTTCTTTGGTTATTTGTACTTGTTTTTCATGATGGTGTTTTTCCTGAACCACTTGTGGTTTTCAATCATCTGTTCATCTTTGTATTTGAGGTTCTCTATTCCCCTCTTGTGAGAGGCTATTCTGATAACCAGAGGTTGTCTACAGTAAATACTATTTTGTGCAGAAGAGGTGAGAGTTTCAATGTGTGGACTTTACGCATAGCTTGCTTTTTGGTTTCAAACTAGGTGGGGACACTTCTGTCCTTACTGGTGTCCTTCATGGACACGTGCTTCTGCTGCCAGTTGCTTAGCATAAATGTTGAAGGAGAGAGGAGCCAAGGAGCATATTTGCTTCCAATGCAATTTCTCATTTCCAGTAATTTCCCTGGGGCCTCTCCTGAATCCCTGACAACCCTGAAGCCACCTTCACCTCTGCAGTGGTCCCCTGCCTGCATGTGTTTGATGCGTGGTTTCCTTTGCTAACCTTATCTTTGTTTATGCTTTTCACAGATTCATCCAAATTTCTGATTCACTATTGACATTATTTCTTGGTCAGCAATGATTTTATGGATATATTTTCGTATGAATTTATTTAATTATCTAGCTAGCTATATATCCTAACAAATTTGAGTGGGTTCAGTCAGCCATGTTCATCTAGTTTCTTTCTCTTGTATTATTTCTGCATTGTTCAGAGATACAGAAGACTGTGGTTGTAAATAGCATCCTCTTCTACATATGCTTTCTATTTTAAGGACTGGGATCTATTTTGATTAATCTTCATATCAAAGTTTCTATTACTACACTAATGGAAATATGTTTCAATACAAAAAATTACTGTTGAACTAAACAGAGCTGTTCTTCATTCAAATCAGATTGATTTCTAATTTTAGGATTTAAGAAATACTTCAAACCCTCAAGTAACATTTTATAATGCAGCACAAGTAGAAGATGTAAGAAACTAAATCTCTTGTTCATTAGCAATCATTGAAAATACTACCACTAATGAATACCCAGAATTGTTAGCTTTCGGAGAAGAAATTATGACAGGCTGCAGTAATTTCTTAGATAAGTCAAGACCGTCTCTCAGATAAATACTTTTTCTTCTTTGGAGTTGAGTGATGAGTTAGTTTTGCCTCTTATCTTATCCTGATGAGGCAGAGTGACATGAGATGCAGTGCAGCCAGTTTTAAGTTGCACTGGTACTATGGAAGGCTGGTGGATTGGCTCCCAAGATGTTTCTGGTAATGACTTAAAAGAGACTAAACTGAACACATCCCTAAAAATATTGAGCTGATGCTGTCATTGTCTCTAATGTTGTGTTCAGAGATTCAGTTCATTCTGGAGTCCAAATATTTTGTTGAAAGATGAGATATTTTTGGGTTGTTTGAATCTTCACAAATCCAGTCCAGGTGGAAATACTTAGAAATGAAGTAGGGAAATGCAGCAGCTTAACAATCCTTGGGTTTGCTGCCAGAAATAACTTACTAATGCAAAGAAAAGATGATTAAGCAGAAAGAAATGCCTTTATTAGTGGATGTCCTTAATTGAAGCTGTGGTGATTATTAAGCATATTATCTCAAAACTTGATAATTTCTATTTCTGAGGTGCTGAAGCATGCTGTGTGATTTCCTTAGTTCCACAAGGTATGTTAAGACAATAAACTGTATTTAGCACCTTCTTTCTTGGCTCAAAACAACTTTAAGGGAAGGGAAGTGGGGAGGGAGAAAATAATATGAATAGGCCTTGGGAGTCGAAATGGCTCCTCAATCATTGTCAGGCCCAGGCAGCACAGGTGGGCCTTCACCAGGGGATACTGATAGAGTTCTGGCCACAGAGAGCAGAATTTGGAAGTGGGGGGTGGGGAGCTCAACATGGCCTGGAGTGTGGGTAGTTTCTCTTCATGGAAAAAGATGACTCTTTGTAAAATAGAAACAGGAAATACATGGTCACAGTAAGGAATCTAAACTCAAATAAATGAATATGATGAATGATGATCACATAAATGGAAACCAAATGGACTAATTGGCCCCAAGGAGATGGGTACTGGTCCCTTTCAGTTCTAAACTTCTGCTTACAAAATAAACTCAGTCGTGAAATTATGACTCTCTCTTCTATTTCCTTGGAACTATAAAGAATAGAAAAAGAGAATATCTCAAAATCTATTTTCTTTCTATTTGTACTTTCTTAATACACTATTCTTTTTATTTTCTACATATCTTGCCCCTGAACTGGAAGAAAGGGTCTAGGAACTAAAGCATTCTGGGCTGGGGAATCAGGTTGAGTTTTGGCTGACTCTTTCCCTCCTGCTCTCCCTCCCTGCCTTGCTTCTTTCTACAAATCTTTATAAGGTTCCCATTCGGTGCTGATGCTCTGCCATGCCAACAAAGATATGAAAGAAATAAAAAAATTAAATGGAATGAAAGAAGGCCGAAGATACTGAGGAAAGAAGCATTGAAAGGGAGAAAAGAGAACAGAAACAGAAACAGAGAAGTAAAGATGGAGCCCGCTGGTGGCAAGGGACGGGGCAGCTTCAGTCGGTGATAAACCCAACATTTGGGTCTAAAGAAATTAACTATTGCTCAAAAGCTTTGGGAAAAACATACGGTTTCCCTAAGTATGTTTGGTGAAGAAAGGGTGGGTAAATGTAAAGAAAAGTAATGAGGAAGTGAGGTGAGAAGAGGAGGTTACACAAGCAAATCACCTATTTTAATACTTGCCCTAAAGCTCACCCATTTTTGCATTATTTCTTCATCCTGCTGCAGAATTTACAACGTATCAATGTCATTTCCATGAATCTGTATGCTTTGTACTAAGCAGTGCTTAGTGAGGGAATGGAGCATTAGGGAAAATTGATGTTGTCTGCATTCAGGTTTAAAATTTAAGCCCTCAAATTTAGTCTCTTAAGTCTTAGCCAAATCGGCTGGTGAGTGAAGGGATAGAAAGGGGAGAGTGGCGAGAAACATCTACCTGCAGATGTCAAATCTCTTAGGGCATGTGACTAGTCGATGTCTACCACAGTATTACAATGTGGATACGGAACTCTGAGTTAGTTCTGAATGCTCCCAAGTCTTTCAGAACTTCAACATCAGTTGATCTTGTCACTGATAGAGGTAATGGCTCTTCCTCCTCTCAGAGACACTTAGCAGTAGTTTTGAATAGATGAAGACCTAATGATCAGCACGTAAGAGGCATAATATTTTTACCCTGTGCTCCAAGATGGTTACTGATCAGATATAATCTTCAGAAATGAAAATGAAACTAGGCTTTTAATATCTATTTGAAGATAAGTCGATGAGAGAATTTCTGCTCGGACAGCAACTGCCCGGGCAATGAAGATTATGGCTTAACTCAGCAGTTATTTAAGTGTGCTTTCTCCCTTTTTGGCATGATGATAATGGCCAATGTACTGCTTTTCATTTTTCTCTAGGGTAATGATGCAGCTTCAAATCATCCCATTGCCTGAAATTACTTTCAATATTGGCTAGAGAGGAGAATGCTCTCATGTTTCAGGAATACAAAAATAATATTAAAAATTAAAAATAGCGGAGGAAAGGGCAGAAATATGGAAGAGGAGCCATCTCTAAGAGTGGTGTAAAAATGAATAGATTGTTAGGGGTGCCTGTGTGGCTCAGTCAGTTAAGACTCTGACTTCAGATTAGGTCATGATCTCACGGTTTGTGGGTTCGAGCTCCATGTCGGGCTCTGTGCTGACAGATCAGAGCCTGGAGCCTGCTTCGGATTCTGTGTCCCCCTCTCTGTGTGCCCCTCCCCCACGTGTTTTCTTTCTTCCTCTTTCTCTCTCTCTAGAATAAATAAACCATTAAAAAATGAATAGATTGTTAGAGTGAGATTTTGAATTTTCTTCAAAATATTTTTTATTTCTAACACATTGATCTTCTTTTGCTTTCTTCATTTTGCCAAAATGCCTTGAGGGCATCATCTATTTGTTAGTCCCAGGAATCTTTTGCTTTTCCTAATAACATCCAAGAACAAAGTACCACCTATGCAATATCTCATGTGTAGAATGTGGGAAGTAAAGAGATTCAGTCTGGAGTGTACTCAAGCTAGAAGAGGAACTGGACTTAATTACTAGAATAACCCACCACACAGCCTCTGGGGGTCATTGTGTGCATGAGTGTGAGCACATGGCATGAGTGTGTTTGTGTTCTCATCTTGCACAGGATTACACACATCAATCGAGTATATGATCTGAAGCCAAACAGTGACCTTGGTTTATTCCATGTGTGAGAACATTCCCTCATCCCCATGACATAGGTTCTGTTAATTTAGTTTGGTGACAGAAGGTCATTAAAGTCTGAAATACATGTGCAGTGTGATTGAAAAGATCCACTGCTCAATTTATTTAAGACTAAAAATTATCGGAACAATGAAGTTTGTTTTAAGGAAAAACACAGCCCACAAACAGACATATATACCATGCAACACCTCACTTATATGAAAGGTAAGTGGCACATTTTGCCACTCAGGAAATAGTCAATAAGCTAAAAGTAAGGCTTGGAAAGGCTTCTGAGTAGCCAAAGTATTGTGGTCTTTGCCAACTAAAAAAATTCCTCATCTAGCATCTATGTATTCTTTTTTTTTAAGTTTATTTATTAATTTTGGAAGAGAGAGAGAAAGGGAGGGAGGGAAGAAGGGAGAGAGAGAGAGAGAGAGAGAGAAGGAGGAGGAGGAGGAGGAGGAGGAGGAGGAGGAGGAAGAGAGAGAGAGAGAGAGAGAGAGAGAGAGAGAGAGAGAGAGAGAGAGAGAGAGAGAATCCCAAGCAGGCTTCATACTGTCAGCACAGAGCCCGATGTGGGGCTTGAACTCAGGAACCATGAGATCATGACCTGAGCCAAAATCAAGAGTCAGATACTTAACTGACTGAGGCACCCAGGCACCTCTCTGTGTATTCTTAGTTTACTTTTAACAAGCTCGTTTATCTGTTTTCTGAGAACACAGCCAGATCAGAGTAACCAATTAGAGTGATTCTGTTTAGACACTTACAGAGTCTATTAGGTGTTTGCCCATATAGCAGGGGAGAGATGACAACCTGGTTGATATGGTGATGAAAAAAAATACTAGAAGCAACGGCCCTGAAACCAACATTACATGATGTGGTTATATAACACTCCTCAATGGTAAGAATGTCACTGTAGAATAATTAATGCCAAGGATCTTGAGAAAAATAAAACAAAATACAATCAATGTTTCAAAAGGAAATGTGTAATATTTTTAAGTGGCTAAGAGAAGCTTTGGTTATGAGAAATCTGACAGATTTCCTGTTAATGCTGAGTAAATAAGGATTTGCTATATATATATATATATATATATATATATATATATATATATATACAGTTTGCTGTTTCTTCATAAAATGTATATCTCCTGGGGGAGAAGCTGTATATAATTTATGTTAAATTCATTCCCTTTTCAGCACTTTCTTTTTTTTTTTTTTACTTTCTGAAGCTAAATATGTTGGCAATAATCTTTCTGGGTCATATGCTTAGTAAGGTAAACAGTGCTTTAGAGCAGAGCCAATTATACCTTTGTGTGTAGGTTTGGGGTTTCTAACTTACAAGTCATAAGGTTCCATGAGGTAGAAGCTAAAATGGTGAGAATTTTCTCTATTACTTTTCTCTTGACCACCTTACCCATGCAATTTCTCTTCCAAACATGGACCTCACTTGCATGTTCCAGATTCTTCTCAAGGCAGTAAATGATTGAACTTTGGCCAGTGACAAGGGAAAATGAAGTTAAAGTAATAGGGCAAAGATAATGTGAATCAGGTTGAAAACGATTTATTTAGCTATAAAATTGTTCCAGAATAGAATTAGTTTCTGGCTGTCTCAGAACACAAATTAATATCCCTTCAGCCAGCTGAGTCTGATTCTTTAGTGCCTGGCTTGGGCCTTTTTGAAAGGGCAAGATTTCAGATGTTGAAAGGTTTCTCTTTATTCTGTCCATAAGTATATTTACTAGTATCGCTCTTAGTTTTTTGTTTTTGTTCAAGAACAAATTTGAAAAAGTTTGATCAAGCCCTTCTTTTCTCAGAAGAGTATATAATTTTTCTCCAAATGGTTTTGTAGATAAGAAGTGGAAATTTGATGTGTGTTCAAGGATGAGCATCATGGTATTATAATTCCCTGGGGTCTTAAGCCTCTTCTTGTTAAACTGAATGGCCCTGTATTGGAAAACACTGTCAAGGGATTCTCCAACCAGAGAAGCTCTGAAGCTTAGGCAGCTTGAAATTCTTTCAGCTGAATACTACATGCAGTTATCAAACATCCTCATAATGTGGTAACTACAGAAAAATAGCTGTAACCTGAGTTAGTAGTGTTGATTTCTCTTCTAGGTTGCCAGTAATCACTCATATTTCTCATCGGCAGTAACTTGTTCTCTATTATAGACCAGATACTGTGCTAATTGATTTGAAGAACGTCATAGGGTTATTTTTCACTCGTTCTGAAAGATCTTACTTTCAAGTAGCTTCACAAAATGGATGTAAAAATTGTGTCTCCACTTTTGCTTGTGTTCAGGATGCAACATAATATTGTACTTTAACATGCTTAAAAAGAAATTACATTGTTGATTCAGAGTTGGTTTGTGAATAAGCTTGCTATATGTAAATCCTCAAGAAGATTCACTTTCAACTTTTGACTGCTTCTCAAGGTTATCACAGTCTTTTGGAATTCTGAGACTGTGTAGGTTATATCCCTCTTCCCAATTAGTGTAATAATGAGGTTGGTGATATGAGGTCCCTGCTTGCATACCCTGTGAAGCTTTCCCATCAAAGAGGTAGGGAGTCATCTTATAAGCATTTATTTCCAAATTATGTTCTCAACGCAGATAGCATTCAAGAGGGTACAGCTATAAATATACTGGGGCCATCAGTGGATAGGAATAAATTAGCCTTTTTAGAGGCCATGTTATTATACGCTTTTATTTTTTAATCTTCTAAGGATAAAGTCATGACTATCTGTGTTACTCAGGTAAAAGAACAGATTTTAGTTTATTAAAAAAAGTAGTGTCTGAGAAAGGGATGTTCTTGTATCCAGTAAATAATTGCTTAAGTAAAAATAGGTCTTGTAAAATTTGGCAGTACTTTGATAATGGCAGCGACTCACGCATATAGTCTCATGACACCACAACTAAATTTCAGTGAAACCTTTATCATGTAGACATGCTATCCTTCTTACAAATGATCTAAATTAGTGAAGTCTTACTGTATTTCATAGCTAAGCTCTTAGATGTTTCAAAGAGACTAAAGAAGCCTATAAACTGGGCCAAGTCAAACATGAGTGGAATCTCATTCGTCAATTGTAGAGGTATCTTTGAAGGATTGGTCTGGAAACATTTTCATGAAGAGATAGTAGTCATAGCATATTTCATTTTTGTTTAGGGGTTTTGGTGAGAACAACAAATAATATGATCCTGGAAATTGATGGGCGTGTATTGAACGGAGTGTAATTGCTTTGGAAAACTTACAATGGGCACACAATAATTTACCACAACACTTCAGCACATTTCCAATATTTGGTTATTTTTTATTCTAAGGCATTTTGCCAACTATCCTAGAAGAGTTTATGGGAGGTTTTAGCTTTTAGTTATTTACTCCTTTGGGGCAAAGTTTCATGATAAAACCAGCTGGAATGATTCTTCAACTAAAAGGAGGAAATGAAGGATGTTGCATTTGAATACACTATTCCATCATCTCTTCCATCATTTCCATTGCTATTGTTTGAATTGCTTATTTATCTGTAGCTACTTCCAAAAGGGAAAGAAAGAAAGAAAGAAAGAAAGAAGGAAAGAAAGAAAGACGGCAAAAATCGAGTCTACTGTATGATGTTGCCTGTAGCCTTAAACATCTGGTTTACGTTTTCTGTCTGCTTCAGAATTTTACTGGCTCTTGTAAACATGATAGGAAAATTAAACCATGAATTTTAAAATAAGCCATTTCAGAATTAGACTGAAGAGGAAGAATGAAATTGCAACAAAAAGAAAAAGGGGAATGACTTACCTCCTTCAGAGAAGAGAAGAAGACCTGACATTTCTTCCCCAAAGGAGCCTGTGCCTTCACTCAATGTGTTGGCTGCAGAGGCCCACACGCTTGCCTCTCTCTCACTTTGGAATGAAGCCGTGAGGGCAAGCAGTCCTAGCAGTGGTGTTACCTTCTTGCTGCCTTCTTTGGTTACCCCTAAGGAGAAGAGACAGGGATCTGGAGAAACCTGAGGCATATTTCAGTTGGGGATACTAAAGCCTACAGACAAAAAAGTGTTTTTGTCTTTTTTTAAACCTCTACACCTTATTTCACTCCTTACCTTACTAAACTTCCGCAGATCCGTTGTTGTGATACTGTGATTTTACGAAGTGGTACAAAATAATTTCCAACTTAGAAGCACAGATCAAAATCTCGCCTCCCCCCCCCACCAAGCCCCAAAATATAAAAACCAGCCAACAAGCAAAAAAACAAGACAGTGGCAAACAGTCCTTTAAGGAAAAAGTATGTTGAGACTGGGCGAGGACTATCAGAGTCCAACCATGACAAAGGGAAGTACAGCATCTGTTGTTTCTGGATGAAAAGCTCTTTTTTGCAAAGGACTGATAATCGTCTAAATTGCTTTAATGAATCATACTATGAGTTTGTGCCACATCTTCAGCAGCATACAACTCAATAAAATATCAACATGGGGACACATTTATTTATTTTCTTTCAAGAAGCACTTCTATTCGGAAATGCATTCAAGTTCCCAAAGGTTAGCAACATTTGGCTTAGCACAGTTTATATCCTTTCTGCACCAGAATTAATGAGCAGTTTTCTGCAATCTCCTCCAGGAATTTGGATATAGACATAATAGCTTGTTTGATTTCTTTTTTTCTTTTTTAATTATCATGCCTTGTTTTGTTCTATTTCCTGACCTGGAAATCATGACTGGTCAAGAAAATAGGTTTTGTCCATCAGAGCTTTTAATGATTTAGTTTGCCCACTTTGAGCCATAGACTGGTGAAGGCAGAGATGGAACAGCTCTGTTTATGGGCCAGGGCTTCTGAAATAATTCACTCTGACAGGGAGGCCTTGGGTTCCAGTAAGCCTGGTTTTCTTCCTCACGAGGCTTATGAATGGTGCTTCAGAAATGGGTTGAGCAGTGCTTCTAGCTCCACTTTGGATCCCGTTAGTTAATTTCCTTTATATTTTAGTAGGGCTGATAGATACAAAACATACTCATATTTTATCGTCTCCTTTGACAGTCTCCGCGTTGTCCATCCTGCAGCACCACCTCTTGTTTCTCTTCATATTCTGCCTTCTACTTTCCCTCTCCATTTTTCTTTATTTTCTCTTACTCAAGCAACTGACTACCTGAGCTCAAGTATCAGTTCTGCCCATGAGATCTTGGGCAAAGATAGGCTTCCATTTCTTCATCTGTACAAAGGGGATGATAATAGCATCTCCTTTTAGAGGGGTATTGAGGGATTACTGATTTGGCACACGTAAAGGATTTAGAATAACGTGTGGTCCATTGTAAAAGTTGGCTGTGATGGGTGGGAATGGGGACGTGGAAGGTATAGGTGGTGTTTTGAGGCAATAGCTCTACAAGTTTTACTTACAAGCCTCCAATCATGTTCATGAGAAGAGACTTTTAGGTGCTCTTATTGGGCTCTTTAAGGCTTATTTTGTGAAAGTACAGAACACTAGATGCATTGGCCAGGGGAAATCTACCAGTAGCTAAATAAATAATATGTAATACCAATAACAGGGGGAAGAGGCATGCCCATGAGCTGAGGAATGGCTAGTAATTTAGTACAACCTTTCTCAAGGTCAATTTGGCAATACATATTAAAAGACTTAAAGCGTGCATGCTTTTTGACATAGTAATTCTACTTTTGGGAATTGTTCCCGAGGACATAACTAAGGATGTGGGAAAGACTGAGCTCCAAGAATACTCAATGGAGTGCTCTTTTGAAAAAGCAAAAGTTGGAAATCACCTAACACTCCTTTGGTTAAGCAAATTATAGTTATTTCAAACAATGGACCACTGTGCTGTAAAAAATATATTTATTGACATGGAAAGATGATTATGATATACTTGTAAATGAAAACAGCTTCAAAAGCATCAGGGTTTGATTTGCACACAGTGCGATGGGGAGAGGAGCTTAAATATTCTGGTGTTCCTCTTTGAGTGGGTAAGATTAGATGTGTTTTTAATTTTTTCTCTTTTGTCTACATATTGTGATTTGTGATACTAGGCAAGTTTTTCTTTTGCTATTTTAACTGAACTGTCAGATGAAAAAATAAATGCTCCAAAAGCCCAAATCTTATGCTTGATTTTTAGATGTTCTGAAAACATTCTCTCTGAGAGCACATTGCATGTAGTTCTTGGCTTCTAGAGATCTAAGTTCCAATCTAGCTTCTGGGACCAGTAGTGAAGGAGACTCTGTACAATTATAAACAGTCCAGGCCTTCATTTCCTCATCTATGCAATGGCTACAGTGACAATGAAACTGTCCCCGTGAGGCTGTGTGGATCAGATAAGTCAATGAAGGTGAAAGTGTTTGAAGCCTGTACAAGCATCATTTGGAACTCATTACTAATCTCAAAGAGTAATTTGCTTAACCCTGATGAAGAGAGGAATAAGTTGTGATTGAACAGCCAAGACGATATAATCCTTTTCAGCCCAGTTTGTGCAGAACTATTGCTTTTCAGGATTCTTCAGATAATACCCTGTCATCTTGTGAGGAAGGTACTGAAGAACCCAATTGCTTAACAAACTGCCAATGTTAGCCAACAATTTAGTGAAAGTTCAGATTTCATAATACAAGCATAATCAGAGTGAGGAGACACTCAAGTCAGGATTTTCTAGGTATCGATTTAGCAATTCACTCACACTGGCAAGAATATGTGGCAAAGGAGGATATTCATACCACCAAAACCTCTTACATGTCTTGATATGGAGCTTTAATTACGTTATGAAAGGTAATTAGCTAATACCAGAACAAACTCTTTGCCAGCGTTAGAGATGATACAACAGATGCTTCATTTCAAAAACTCTAAAACATACTATTTTTGCATTAAAAATAAGTCCAAAATGTAGCTTAAAAATAATAGCTAAAACATGTTTACTGCTTGTTTGCTATTTCCAAAGAATTGTGCTAAGTAACTCGAGTATATATCTTAATTACTGGTTCTCTGGTTTCTGGACCAGCAGCATCGGCATCATCTGGCAACTTGTTAGAGACATAAGTTTTTGCCCCCCCTCACCAACGCCCCCCCTCCCCCCGCTTTTTTTAAAATCAGAAATCTCAAGAAATCAGAACGTGTGGATCACTAATTCCTCTAGGTGATACTATTGTGTGTTCAATTTGAGATCAACTGATTTAAATTAGCCTCATTCTAACATTTGAGGCTACAGTCACTATCCCTATTCTATACCTGAGGAAACTGAAGCTTGGAGATTTTAAGCACCTTGCCCGAGAGCATGTGGTCAGTCCTTACTGGATCCAGGGCATGAGATCATGTCTCCCTGTTTCCAAAGCCAGTGAACATTACCACTCTGTAACCTGAACATTCCTTGATTTTTCTTCTTCTTCTTCAACCTAAGTGGTAGCATGAGCTGTGTTGAGATGAAGTGACTCAAAAAGGGCTGGGGTCTGGGATTCCAAACATTATCTAGCCTTAACATTGACACTTGGTTCCTTCCACAAGTGATTTCTGAGTAAGAAATTGGCCCAGGTGTCTAGGCCAGGTAAGGAATGCTGGCTTTGGCCTCAAACACCAGTGTCAGTCTTTGGTTCTGTTGAGCTGGCCTGAATTATGTGGATCTACAAGGACTTTATTAGCTTGATGGCAGCCTCAGCATCACAGCTAACACAAGGGGGTGATTTGGGGGAGAATCTCTCTGGCCCGTTTCCTTCTAAGCCCTCACCCAGATCTCAGCTCTCTCCAACTTCTCACTCTTAATGGCAAGAGCAGTCAGACTTAAGGGAAAGCACATCAATGAATGGGCCAGAAAGTCCCTCTTCTCCAGAAAATGTGCACGTTTTCTAGTCCTGCAATTCTTTCCACCGATTTTGTAGGATAAGACAGTTTTCAAGAAACCGCTCTGAGATTTCCAAAGGGAGAGAAACTGCTTCCATATAGCCCAGAGCTTAAACCTCTTTCTATGAGCACCCACAGTTCAATACCCTTCACCCTACTTCGGTGTGCCTTCTCTTTTAGCATCTGACCTCTCTGGGCTTCACAGTGGAGCCAAGAGAAAACTTGGGCTCCATCTAGAGGTCACCGGGATGGTGGTCATAAGGTCATCGCTACTATTGCCAGAAGCAGGTAGCAAACTTCTATTTCAAAGTTTATGTTTAGGGAATTGGGAACATTTTTGTTTGGAAGAAGACTTCATAGAGGAGGCTATAGTCGTTTTAAAAGATTTTGTCTTTCAGTTATCAGAAATGTTTCCAAAAACCTGATTTGAATGAAGAGGAGGATTTTTTATCCTTTGGAATTAAAATCAACCACTCATCTCTCTCATGGATGTTCTTTCAAGGAACAACTCAGAATAGCTGTGGTATATTTTGTGGTCTTCCTAGCATCTATTTTCCTCTCCCTCTTTCTTAACACAACCTTGCTTTTATTCAGTTTCTCTGTGTGGGCAGGTGTTTGAGGCATTACACGTGTCCATGCCAGGGGTAAATCATGATTGATACAGTCTTAACTACAAATTAGGATCACCTAGGGGAATTTAAACATCTCAGTGTTCAGGCCCCACCCTACTTTAATTAAAACAGGATGTCTGGTGGTGGGCTTCCTCTGTTTCTAATGAGCAGTCAGGATTTGTTGAGCTAGTCACAGGGTGATCCACCTGCCAGTGATTGGTGCTGTGCTCATGATAAAATTCTAGCAATAAGACAGTGAGGCAAATGTAGCTGAGAGTTTGTTGAAAAGTTTCCCCTACATTTTTACAAAAAAGGTTTATAAGAAGAAACACCTTTTCTAACTCGGGGTGGCTTTATGTTTGCTTTGATACCTGGAACTCTCACAGCCATCTTGAAACCATGCAGTGCCCAGCCTAAGAGGACAAGCTGATGTGCTGTGGGTGGCATTGAGGAAGAGTCTTTATTCTTGATGATATTTCCCTAGAGCCATGCTATCTTCAGATTTATTTGTATGTGCAATAATACATACCCTTTGGATTGTAAGGTATTTTCCGTTGTTTTTTTTTATTACCTGCGGCCAGAAACATTATGATCAATTTACCTGTCTTTTGTGGACTTAGCAGTAGTACTAATGCTGATGTAATGTATGGTTTTAGTCAAAGCCTAGGCCGAGACAGCTGATTACACAGCAATTAGGGCAGTTTTCGGTTCAGGAGATGGATGGCCTTGGGTGAGGGGAAGGTATAATTATAATCATCTAGGGGGATTTTACAAAAAGAGACATATATCCCATCAGAGCTCTTTGGAAGGGGAGATAGATTGGACTCATAGGGGTTGAATACTATAGGCAAAAGGAGAACTTGGGAAATATTTTGAAAAATTCCCTGATTTAGATACATTTTTACATGCTTATCATCTGAGACATATTAGCTTAAGAAATACTAATTATTTGAACTAGAAGAGTCTTTAAATTTCAACTCTATTGTAAGCCAGACCACAAGAAATACCTAGTTTGTATTATGGTCTAGAAATAATTAGATTGTGTTAAACTGATCCTGTCCCATCAACCTCCTTTACAGAGCAGTGATTTAACAAACATTCACAAATATCTATGTACTCGGATATAAATATGTACTTTGTACACTTTCCTGCCTCCAAGAATTTCGAGGATTCTTTAGGACACTCAGTGTCTCTTTACAAATCTAATTCTCTTTTTGCATTACTATGGCACCCAGAAAACCAGATCCCCACAGCCAATGTCACCATGGCAGAATTGCCACAGTGGCTGGCTGGAGCTTGGTTCCCTGTAACTAGGTTACTTTTGGTTTCACTGGGGTGTCATTGTGGCCCAGCGCTGTTCTCAGTCTTTACAATACTCTAGCAATTTAATCAGCTTTCGTGAATGTAGAAGGAAAGCTTTCTCCTTCTATATTATGCTGTTAGGGTTTGCCACAGTGGGGTGTTTTGGTCACAAACTGTAGAGTTTAGTAAGAGAGTACTTTTAGCTCATGCATACAACAACCCTGTCTCTTGAGTGTCTGTAGGGTTGTTGGCTGAGGACAGGTTTTCATGGCCAGAAACCACCACTTCCCTTGGACATGCCTGCCTTGGCTGGGGACTGAGAGCCAGGTTTCTTTCTCCCTTAGAGCAAGTTTTCTTTCAATGCTTTCATAGACCTTGTCTACAGTCTGGCTTAGGTTCAGCCCCTTCTGGTCCATGAGACTGGTTGCTGTGTCTGAACATCAGTGGAAGGCTTGTTATTTCCCTCCAGGAAGTTTTCTTGTGGAAGGCTCTTTCCCCCTCTTTTGAAGGTTTTCTAACCCTCCATGCACATCAGTAGACACAGTTGGGTAAGTGTAGGATGAGTGTGTCTAACTTGGCACACCCAAAGCCATTACAGTACCTGCTCTGCCAAGACACCACACTATTGGATTTGCAGAATCAGGATATTGTTGGTCCATTATGCTGTTCAGTGTTGTGTGTATGAAGACGTCATGTGCATTTTTTCATAAGGCTAGGAATACTTCTGTTGCCTTTGATTCAGTAAGCATTTACTGCGTGTCCATTTGCTAGGTCCTAAGGTATATGTTGGTGACGCAAAGTTGAATGAGGCATGGATCTTGCCCTCCGAAAATTCGTGCTGCAGCTTGGAGGCAATTAGAGGATTGTTGAGGAAATGCTGTGATAGGGCACTCGAACTTGTTTTCGTTATTGCCTGGAAACCGCCTCTTCGACTGCCTCTTATTTTGGAAGTCCCCTGCAGCTCACAGCTCAGCCCCATTGTCCGTTCCCTGAGTGGAGCTCCAGGTGAAGCAGGCCGCCACCACCCCTTACCCTCCCGTATAGCCTCATGTGTTATTAACCCGCTGTTATGCCTCCGTGTTTTATTTTTCTGCTCGTACTCACCATTATCTGAAATTATCCTGCCCGTTTATTTGTAATCTAAACTCTTTGAGAGCAGAAGCTGTCTTGTACACTGCTAAATCCTCAGTGTGTATAAATGTGTTCTGAATAAAATCATGAATGAAATCACACACATGCACCTATACCCTCTTGGAGGAATTAGGAGAGTCTTGTTAAAGCTGGAGATGCCTGAGCTGCATTTTTAAACACAGAGACAGGAAAAGAGGAGTCTAGGAGGGCAGGCGGGTAGAGAGAGCAGCATGTCAAGGCTCTCCAGGAGCCGCACGAGGTCCAGCATTGTGGGGAGCTGAAGCACACAGTACTAGGGTGGGGGAGGCTGGTCAAGCATCCAGGAACCACATCATCAAACAGTAAGGTCTTACACAAGGGCGCTGAAAGTGGCCACGTTTATATTTCAGAAAAATCAAAAGTTATTTCTCCAACTGGGGTTTGTAAGACACAGCTTCTTGGGTTTCTCCACCATACGGATCTGAAATTTCTGCCTGGGAATCAGGAGTATGGGGGTGGGGGCGGGGGTGGGGTGGGGTCAAGGTTAGGGGAGTCAGTTACCTTTCTTGAGTTTTTTCTCTGCCTTGGTTCTTTTGTATTTTAATTATCTGCCTAACTATCCGCCTGGCTCAAAGAACGCAGGGGCCCTGGCATATTCATCTTTGTCTGACCAAGGTCTAACAGTGCTTTGCAAATCGGTACTTAATAAAGCTGTGTAAATAAATGTCTGCAGATAGGTACTTAATAAAGCTGTGTGAATAAATGTCATGTTTAGAGTTCAGTTTTGCTTTTGCCTATGGTAAACATCCGCACCTGGGTTCTTCCAGGTACCGGTTGGATTCATTGGCTTTTGTTTGTGGTTAACAGTTGTAGTTTTATTGGATCTGTGCAAACTGCCTCACCTTTAAAGTGAAATCTTAAAAAAAAAAAAAAGAAAAAAAGAAAAGCTGGATAGCATGCTGGATGGCATTTTATTTCCTTTAGAAAAGCTCTCCCAGCTTTTCTGTCACCAACGCAGGGTAGTGGACGTGGTGTTGCCTTCAAAAGCAGATAGTCCTGTCGTTAAATCATGGTTCTGACATGAACCCGTGATGGGAAAAAATGGTAAACAATTGCACTATTCTGAGCTTTGGTTTCCTCCTCTACAAAATGGAGGCAATTAAACTGTTTGATATATAGGGTTGTTGTGATCAGAGGGGATCATAGATGAAAGCTTTGCACCCTGCCACATGATGAGCATCCATGAACGCCAATTTCCAAATTTGACTTTCCTCCATGAAAATTAAGAAAGTAAAACATCACCTGTAAGTGGTGTTCCAAGGGAAAAAACTTCATCCTCTGGTAACTCAAATTTGTGAATTTCTTGCTGAATTCCTTGAGGAGTTTTACTAGATGCTCTTCCAAACCTCCCTGACTACTTGCTTCTGTCAACACGTGGGTGAAATATGAGTGTGCAAAGTGTCATTGTTGGTGAGAAGAGTGATCGCCTATAGAGAGCATAATTCTCTCTGAATCCTGAGGATCGAATGTGAGCTGTTGCCTCCCATTTATAATTCTGTATTGTACATGAGCATCAGATAGGAAAGCAAGCATTCTGCTTAAGACTGCAGAAGTCACAGAGTTTGTTTAATGATTATTACAGCTTGCTTTGTAATTATGATTGCATGGGCAATCCTGCACAATCCAGGGAACTTTTGGAAAGTAGTGACAGTAATTTACGGCCATGTGGTTTTGTCTGGATGCTTAAGTACTTGGTCTGTGGCCTGCTTGCATGCTCCATTGCCTGCCTGATGGACCCATTCCCCACCTGCACTATGTTTCCCCGTCTTGATGGAATATTGTGGAATGAATACTGAGATTGTGTGAAAGACAAAGCAAAGGGAATGCATGTTAGGAAGGGGAGATTGGATCTGCAAAAATTCCCTTCACTGTATTTTTAGCTTTTCATCAATGAAAGTCCCTGTTTTTATTTTATTTTTTAAGACTATGAAATACAGTTAGTGCAAATTACATACCTTGGTGGATGTCTAAAGTTTTAAAAGAACATGGAAAATTCCTGTGGGCTTCAGGTGAACTTCTGTGAATGTTGCCTTTTAACTGTGTATTTTTAAATAATTGAAAACTAATTTGGCTGAATTTTGATGGCTTATGGTTACTTGTAAGCATGTTTTATTCATGATGACAAGCTCTTTCAAAAAAGTAAAGTTTAAGTCAAATTCAGATTTTTGGAGAAAGGCAGGAATGATAAAGTTAAGAGAAAACAGTAATTGAGCATCTAGTTTCTGTCTATTGCTTTTGAAAATGTGCCACATCCTGAAAGGAAATTCTTATGTGTGCTATGGTCTCTAAAAGGAAAATGAAGATGTTGGTTAAATTCTTCAATAAGCCGGTCCCAAAGAATTTCCTTTGAAGTTGTTTTATATGCTTTTCTACTGAAAAACTTTAAGATAAGTTATAACTCTGCTTTGTGCTTTGAAAATAAATTCAGCACATTAATTGTATTTATGGGAGAAAGTAGTAAATGTCCCAGAATGAATACACAGCCGTAATTTACTTGGAGGGAGCTGCTACTGCCCATAAACTTCTCCTACTTGCCTCTTCTGGTTTATGACATCAGCCAGCCTCACAAATGAATCACTGCTTTGTGCTCCATCAGGTCCCTGCTCTATGTAAATTTCTACTGAATGCTTATCAAATAGGATTATTACTTATTACATATTTTCTTTGCTAATTTTCCAGGAGATTAAATGTAGTCTATATTTTAAAGGGAGGATCTTGGTTTATCTGCACCGCGTATCTGTTTGGACTGAGAAATACTTGTGCACCACCGGCAGAATATGGGGTGGAGGTCAGGGATCTCTGCATCAGGAGTTGGGAATTCATTACCTAAAAACCTCACCTACAGGGAACAGGACTGGGGACATGGGCTTGGTCTAATATGTAGCTGTGTCTTTGCCATCAGATGACAGAAGTGACTCTAAAGCATTAGAGTGTGATGTAGTCTAGTGGCTGTGTATACACACTTGAGTTCTAGGGGTGAAAAGGCATGTGAGTAAAACGAAACAAAACCGATCTATCTTTATACACAAAATCTCTGTGGCATGTTGGGAGCAAAAGGCAGCTTTTCTTTGGGGTCAGGATAATAGACGTAACAGTTAAGGTGGAGGGAGGCAAACACCACTTTTGAGAGAGGTGCCCCTGGCTGGGGTGAACTGAAGCTCCAGGTAACCCAGGTGAGATGTGGCAAGGACTCTGGGGCCACAGTGGCAGCATCAGTACTGGAAGGAGATCTGGGTCCTGGTCCCATTAAAGCCGCTCTCTAATCATGTGAAAAGAAATGATAAAGGAAGCATAAGACCTGTGAGAAGCCATCAATGAGAAAGTACAGAGATTTTAGATTCTTAAATACACTTTTGATGAAAATGAAATGTGCTAACGTCAAGAAGTGAGTACAACAAAATAAACTGGAGGAAAGTGGAAATCACTAAATAGAAGAGTTAAAAAGATGGGAAACTTCCAGAAAGATGTTAAAAACCAGAACCTAGTGCTTTGAAAATAATCATTAAAAGATATCCTTTTGACAAGTTCCACAGAAAGTTAGAGAACATGAGCAATGAAAAGTAACTGTAGAAATTAAAGTAATTAAAATTATAAAAGAATTCTATGAAAAGCTTTATACATGCAATTTGAAAACCTAGATTAAACATGGCTTTTTTTTTTTTTAATTTAACATTAGCTCAAGTAGAGCCAAAACATTGATACAGACCAGTGCTATTGAAAAACTTGCAATACTGACTGAAATCTGTTCCTATATTTGGCACTAACGCAAATTAATTTTCCAGGAAAGGTCTAATAACCAACAAAGACCATATGATTTCCATATGAGATAAAAATTTTGTAGAAATGAACAAAACAGGAGACTTCCACACTCACTGAATGAGCTAAGAGTTATCCTGATTCTAAAACCTAAGGAAAATAATACAGAAAGGATATTATAGTGTGTTATTTTTTTTTTAGTAATTTTGAGTTTATACTTGACAACTAATTACTAGGTTTGTAAGGGGCTATTGAAAGCTACGTTTAGGGGCATCTGGTGGGTCAGTCAGCTAAGCATCCAACTTCTGCTCAGGTCATGATCTCATGGTTCCTGGGGTTGAGCCCTGCATCAGGCTCTGTGCTGACAGTTCAGGGCCTGGAACCTGCTTCAGATTCTGTGTCTCCCTCTCTCTCTCTGCCCCTCCCCCACTCATGCTCTGTCTCTATTTTTCAAAAATGAATAACGTTAAAAAAATTAAAAAGCCAAATTTACCTAGTATATTTAAAAAGTTAGTTTTCTGAAACATTTATGTATATTTTCCCAAAATATACCTGGTTTGCCATCAGTGTTTACTCTTGAACAGTGTCAAGCCAGGGGAGGAGGCATCTGAAAGCAAGCAAGGGTGAAGCTCAAGTTGCCCAACAGAACAAGTATATTTCATGAAATTACAAAAAGACTGAGAAAAATGTATATAAGCACAGGAAAACAAGAAAGTGTCATACACAAGCTGCAAATTTCTGAATGAGAAAGATCAGATGTATGGACAAAAATACGATGAAATTACAGTCCAAATACATAGGAGAATATTGCTCTACCAATAGGTTAGCTCTACGAGGTATAAGCCAAGAGTAAATGGATTCAAAAATTCAAGAGAATCAACTGATTAACTCTTGGATTTAATTTTCAAAAGTTTCAGTAAATTTGCCAGATCAATTTACAAAATAATTTATTTTCTTATACACCAGTGATAATAGTTCAAAACATAATAGAGTAAATGATACTGTTAAAAGCAGCATAATACAATACAAATTACAATTCTAAATACCGAGAAATAAACTTTATAAAATTTAAGAACTTTATGAAAAAAATATGAACCTTTACTGAGAGACCTAAAAGAAAATCTGAATTTAATGAGTAAAACATAGAAAAATTAAAATAGCATTATAGAATTTTGAAAGGATGGTCTCTCCCAACCTAACAAGAAAAAGAAAACAAACAAAATCATCATTTTTTTTTTTTTTGAACCCATAAAGAAAGTCAGGAATGAGAGGATGTAAATGAGGTTTCAGGGCAACTAACCAGCCAGAAATTTAAAGAAAGATCTCCCAAGGAGTCAGATGGCAATACTATTTCACTTGTAGAACAGAAGGAAACCAGGTTCACCATTAAGGAGAAAGAGTAATCTGATAATGGCACAATTGGTTATCCATATACAAAAAAATGAATTTTGGTTCATGTTACGGACTGCATTGTGGCACACTTCCCATGCCCCAATTCAAATGTTGGAGTCCTAATCTCTGGAACTTTAGGATATGACTGTGGCTGGAGAAAGGGCCTTAAAAGAGGTTATCATGTTCTAATGAGGCCATTAGGGTAGGCCCTAATCCAGTCTGACTGGTGTGCTTGTAAGAAGAAATTAGAATACAGAGAGAGACCAGGGATATATGCTCGTAGAGGAAAGACGACCTGCAAGGTAAGGATAGAGGTCTCAGAAGAAACAAAACCTGCTGATGCCTTGATCTTGGACTTCTTGCCTCCAGAACTGTGAGAACCTGAATATTTGTTGTTTGACCACCCAGTCTGTGGTACTTTGTTCTGGAAGTCTCCAGGCAAACTGATACCTCCATAACTCAAAATAGGTCATAGATTTAAATAGAAAACCTAAATTATAAAACTTCTAGAATAAAATATAAGAGAACCTTTATGACCCTGGGTTAGGCAAAGATTTCTTAGATAAGACCCAAAAAGCATAATTCATTAAAGACCAAATTCATCATCTGGGCTTCATCAAAATGAAGAACCTCTGGTCATTTAAAGCTAGTGTTTATAGAGATCAAAGACAAGCTACAGACTGGGAGAAAAATACATGCATCTATTAAAGAACCTGTTTCTAGACCATATAAATAATTTTCAAAAGACAATAACTAGAAAACAACCTCATCAAAAATGGGGACCAGACTTGAGCAGGTCCTTCACCCAAGAAAATGTAAGAATGGCAAACCCTTGAAAAGATGCTTAGCATCATTTGTTGTATGGGAAAGTCAAACTAAGACCACCGTGTTGTATCACCCCACATGTATTAGAATGGCTAAGGAAACAAAACAGTCAAAAAATCCAGTAATACCAAGTGCTGAGGAGGGTGAAGAGCAATTGGAACTCTCACGTGCTGCTGGTGAGCATGCAAACATAGCACAGTCCCTTTGGAAAATAATTTAGTAGTTTCTTGAAAGTTACACCCAGTTTACCATATAATTTAACCTTTCCACTCCTAGGAATTTACCTGGAATACATAAAAAGACTTGTGTTGATCCAACAATCTCATAGTGAGTATTCCTAGTGGTTTCATTATCACCCAAGTTGAAGACTACTCAAATGTCCTTCAAGTGGTACATGGTAAAATAAGACATCGTGCATCCATATGCTAGAATACCACTCAGCAGTGCAAAAGGGCCATGAAGTGACACCATCAACTACATGAGGTGATTCCCAAGTGTATTATGCTAAGTGAAAGATGCTAGACTCAAAAGGCTACGGAGTATAAAATGCCATTTATAGGACTTTGTGCAAGAGGTAAAACTATAGGAGCAGAAAAAACATCAGTAGTTGCCAGAGTCTGGGTGTTGGGCCAAGGGTTGACAAAAGGGACACAGGGGGATTTCTTTGGGAGACAAAACTGTTCTGTATCTTGGTTGTGGTATTTGTATCATGACTTCATGCCTTTGTCAAAACTTGTGTACTAAAAATAAAATGAATTTTGTTGCCTGTAAATAATATCTCAATAAGCCTGGCCTTAAAAGATAGCATTTGAAGAAAAAATAGGATAATAATCTGATTAATTTAGGGAAGGGAAAGTCTTCCTAAGCAAGACACAAAGACTGCAGATTTGGTTATGTAAGGATTCAGATTTCTACATAACAAAATGCACTAAAAATAAAATTAAGAAAAACTAGGGTTATAATGGAAAAACATTTACAACATGTTTAACAGACAACAGGTTGTTATCTAGAATAGCTAAACTGTTTCTACAAAGCGGTAAGAAAAATACAAATTGCCCAGTTGAAAAAAATGTCTCCCAACATGAATTTCAGTTCACAGAAGCATAATAATGCAATGAAGATGTGCGAACCTATATTGTTAACCAGGAAGAAACAAATTAACAAAAGAGTTCCTTTACATACCTTAGCTTGGCCCTGGAAACAGGTAGTGAGGTTGAAGGGCAAGCGGGTGCTCTTACACACTGGTCAGAACATTAAAATGCTCTGGGAAGACATTGGGAAGGCAATCTTACAATGTCTATTAAAAGTTTAAAGAAACATACCATTGACCCAGCAAGTCCTTTACTAAAATTCTACTTCAAGCATTTATTTTTAAAAAGATTTCACCATACCTTTAAGAGTGGAAATGGCCCACATGACTGTCAATGGAAGTGTTACATAATATACCTAAATATAGTGTATCTGTATTTATACAGATAATTCAAAGACAGGATAAAGCTGTATGTGTTTACATAGAAATCTCTGCAGGTCATATTGTTAAGGGAAAGAATATATAGACTTTCATCTGATTCACATCAAAAACTTTAAAAAGGGGTGTGCGTATGTGTGTGTGCATGATATAAATAAAATGAGGCTAATATAACTTCATTAGAGGTTACTGCTATCTGTGAGGATCAGGTAAATGTTCTAGGTTTCTGTGTTTGAATTGTGACATTGAGAAAATACTTATAAATTATGTCATTTGAGAAAAGAAACAAAAATGTAGTATACAGAGTACTGTGCTGCATAATTCCTGTGTTTTGAAATGCTTCATTTAAAAAATGTATAATTGTTCAAATATTTTGGTCTGGTAGTGTTTGAGTTGTGATCACTTAAAGCATCACAAGTTATTACCAAGAATGTCTGCTTCCAGCCTGCCATTGTTTGCACCCTTGTGTAGTAAACAGTTTGTCTCTATAAGAAATTATTTCTCCCCTCTCTTGGGACTTTTCATCAGGCAATGCAGACACTCACATTGGGATATGTGATAAATACAATAGTATGTAGCTAGCTCCTGATAATACCTCTATTACTACAAGGACAATTCACAGCCAGATTTGAGCTCGTGGGTTTCCTTTTTCCATCAGAGTGAAACAGAGAAGGGAATATGACATGCTCGTATATAATAACTCTTTACGATATAGACAGCCCGTCACGTAGGATTTGAAGCACTTTGCATGTCAGTATTTTGCTTCTTTAGTGTCAGTCACTACGCAGTTCAGGCTTCCATCTGATGGGAAGATTTCACTATTAATCTCAACCACCTCCTTACTCTGCTCAGAAATGTTCTGTCAATCAGTCATCACATCTCCTTATTTTCTTGAAGGATGGTGTTATTAAACAACTTGCCTTAGGCCACAGAAGATATTGGTTGTAAAGCCTAGACAGAAATACCAATTCCTAGTTTAGTACTTGTGTCAACAAGTCTTGCTACCTTAAAGGAGCCTTTTTCTTCTGTAGATTTAAGTTCAGCTTTGCTACTGAAAGTGTTATACATTTTGCAATTCTAGAGCAAGTTTTTACCTGCCTGTTTTATAAAGACTCTTGGGGTTAAGAGATTCTTTCCATCCAGGGAGTCAAAGAGCTAGGTTCTGATTTCTGAATAGTAAACTCAGTGTTGGTAGCTACTGGGGCTGTTGCAAATATCATTCTGTCTTTCCTCTTCCAAGTACATGGAAGGGTTGTATGACTGCTCTCAATTACAGTTATGTATAGTCAGCTGACTTGCCGTAGCCTTTAGCAGGTGAAGAAAGTGACGTGTGTCCCTCCAGAGGACAGCTTTAAGAGCCAGTATGTTCCTTGCTACACCTTTCCTCCATCAGAGTGATAGGTGCTGTTGCAGATGGTGGCTGTTCTATCAGTCTCAGTCTTAGAGGGAGCACAGCATGAGGCAGAGCCCCATGTGTGATAACATGTGATGTAGGTGAGGAAAAGACCCCACAAACCTATGTTGGAAGCCACTGGAGATGTTTATGACTGCAGCATCCACTACCTCATTGTGACTAATGGCATTTTCCTAATAACGTAATTTTTCCCTAATCTAAACTTAAAAGTTTCATAGTGGGCATTGTAAGCTTAAAAAATGTATGTTGTTGCCCTTAATAATTTTTGGCTTATATATTGGTGTAATAGAATTATGGGTTGAGCGTTTGACTTCGGCTCAGGTCATGATCTCACCTTTGGTGAGTTCAAGCCCAGTGTTGGGCTATGTGCTGACAGTTCAGAGCCTGGAACCTGCTTCAGATTCTGTGTCTCTGTCTCTCTCTCTGCCTTCCCCGACTGGTGCTCTGCCTCTCTCTCTCTCTCTCTCTCTCAAAAATAAATAAACATTAAAAAAAATCTTAATGATGGCGAGTTTGTTTTTGTTAGCATTTATTTATTTTTTAACAATATATTTTTTAAAAAGTTAACCCATGCTTCTAAAATATATGTTTTAACAAGCTCCTATTTAAAGTAACAGTTTTCATTTCAGTTTCCTGATATATATTTAAGAGTTGTAACGAGGACTTCTCCTATCAAGAAATAAAACTAGTCTTTATTGTATTGGCATACATTTCTTTTAAAGGTTGAAGTTGTGACCTTTTATTTTTTTATGCACTCCTAGGGAAAGCTGACTGGGAATTACTGTAGGCATCTTTTTTATTATTCCTTATCTGGGAATTCTAATGGTCCCATGATATCCTCTTTGCTACCGCTAATGGTAATAGTGATCATTCATTGAAGGTCTATGTTCCAAGCTTAATGTTTGGTTCTTGATATAGTGTTTCAGTGAATCCTCATGGTAACTATGCAAGGTAGATGACAAAGTGAGACTCAGAGAGGTTAAGTAATTGCAGTGATTCAGATGTGTTAGGAAAAGACTCCCAGCTAAAAAACTTAAAAGGAATATTGAGATAGGTGAGAAACCAGAATGGTATCCTGGAATCCATCTGAAGGAAATTGTTTTAAGAAGAAGAAATGTTTAACTGTGCAAGATATTGCTGATAGTTCAAATAAGATGAAGACTAAAAATTGACCATTAAATTTGGCAACATAGGGGTCATTGTGACCTTGACAAGAGAAGCCTTGTGGTGGTAGGACAAATCTGCTTGGAAGGGGTTAAGAGGGAAGAGGGGGGAGATAAATTAGATTGCAAATACAGAAAACTCTCTCAAGGAGTTTTTCTGTAGCCAGAAATATAGAAACAGGATAGTAGATGGAGAGAAAAGCCATCAGGGAAAGTTTTTCTTTTTTTTTTTCTTTTTTCTCCTCCCCCTCCCCCTCCCCCTCCCCCTCCTCCTCCTCCTCCTTTTTATTTAGAACAGTTTAACATCAGAGAAATAATAATATGAGTGTATGCTCAGGAATGATCCAGTAGAGTGGGGATGAAGGACAGAGGAGGAGAATTGCTAGAGTGGTGCCCTCGAGCAGGTGAGAAGTGGCATCTAATGTACACTGATAGGCCCTGACCTTTGACATGAGCTTGGCGAGCTCATCCTCTTTAACTTTTGGGAAGGTAAGTATGTGTTCCTGTGTGCTGGGTAGACATGGAAAAGGGTGAGTGAGCTTTGAGCAGTTCTATTTTCTTCATAATGTAGAAAGCAAGGCCCACTGTGAGGGACAATGGGGAAAGATGTGTTAGAAATTTGAGAGGAGAGGGTGTAACCCCTTTGTCTCTGGGAGTGAGGAGAACAGACACAGGCAGAGGACATCAGCCGTGAGCAGTGGTGTGTGATGCATTGTAACAACATGGGATTCAGAGATTTTAGGGAAGACGGAGAGAATGGCCTGGAACAAGTGCCAAAGAAAACACTCATACCTTCTCTAAACATTGGGATCCAAGGACTGGAGAGAAATAACCGCCTTCACATGTGAGAGATGCATGGTTTACAGTGTTTTCTGAAAGATGAGGTTTAGGATAGACACACCAAGGGATGGAGAAGGCTAGGGGAAGGCTGGTGCAATGAACACCTGGGGCCTTCTATTGACCTCTGGAGGTGGAAGGCAGGAGGTAGGTGTTGGCAGGCATTTTCTTTTGTGTGAGACTTACTCAGGAGCCCAGTAGTGGGCAAGCCTCACTCAGAAACCCCAATACCTAAGTATGTAAAGAAGTGTTCAACTTTAACCTCACATTTTCAAGAAATTAAATCATAACAATGAATTCCTCTTTGTTCCATTAGATTCACAAAAATTAGAAGTTAGATATCATATGTTTGAGAAAATGGGAAGAAATGGGACATTTCATGCCCCAGTGGTATGATGGAAAATTGTTGACATCATTCTCAAAAGCAATCTGGCAGTAATTAGAAAAATTAATATACTCCTGCCAATCCTAGCAATCCAATTCTAGGATGTATCTGTCAGGGAAAAGTTTTTACTAGTCCATGAGGGGACATGTAGGAAGATGTTCACTACACCACTGGCTGTAGGAGCAAAAGTTGGAGGCAATCTAGACCTACTCACAAAGGATGTGGATAACAAAAATGTAGTATATGCACATGATGGACCTTGACATATCAGAAGATAGGAGGATGTTGGGGTGCCTGGGTGGCTCATTCCGTTAAGCATCTGACTTCAGCTCAGGTCATGATCTCATCGCTCGTGAGTTCAAGCCCCATATTGGGCTATGTGCTGACAGCTCAGAGCCTGGAACCTGCTTCAGATTCTGTGTCTCCCTCTCTCTCTTTCTCTCTCCAACTTGTGCTCTGTCTCTCAACATTAAATAAACATTAAAAAATTTTAAGAAGATAGAGGATGAATTAGACCCAGCACATGGATATGTTTTAAAAGTGTAGTGTTGAGTTGGAAAAGAACTGTTGAAATTTATAGTGCAGTTTAACACATATAAATTGTCACACACAAGAATACTATCTATTTCAGGAGATGTTTATACAATAAGGATGTGAATTAAATATATTGCAGCGGTGACCAAGGTGGAGAAGAGGGTTGGGGTTGGAGGTGAAAGGAGAACAAATGCATTAAAATAAAGGAGGAGAGGAGTTGGCAAAGATGATAGCAAGCTAGAAAGGAAGGAGTCTGATTAACTCAACTCTGTACACCTGAAATTTAAAAAAAAATCAAAGATCAATTCTTTGTGCTTTAGTTTTTGTTAATAAATTTGCCGTTTTGCTAGCCTTTCTGCAAAGGTAAAGACTTTATCAAGTGCTCTAATACTTTCAGACACTGTATACATGTTAATTTAATAGACCTAGCAGAGAAAAAAGGTGAGCTGATTGAGCTTAAGCACTTCTTGCTACTTCCATACTTCCAAGATATTTTTGTATTAAGTGTTTATATCAACACCAAAGTATAAGCAGGTAAGATGGTGAGCAATTTAAGACTAAGGACGTTATTATCTAGTCTCCAATACAGTACTAACCAAGATAAATACTTAATAACTGTTTCCTGAACAAAAGTGGATTTTGCACGTTGAGGAAATAATAACTAATAGTAATGTTTTCAAATGCCAGAGAATTAAATCCTTTGTATGATGTTTTATATGTGTGTGTGTGTGTATATTTATATTTATATATATATATATATATATATATATATATATGAGGCTACCAAGATACTATATATATACGTATATATATATACATATATACGTATATATATATACGTATATATATACATATATATGTGTATATATATATATGAGGCTTCCAAGATACTATATATATATGTATATATATACATATATATATATATACATATATGAGGCTACCAAGATACTATATATATATATGTGTGTGTGTGTGTGTGTGTGTGTGTATATATATACACACACACACACATATATGAGGCTACCAAGATACTATACATATATATATATATGAGGCTTCCAAGATAGCATGAGCCAATCACTGAGTTGTAGGGTTATTGGCTTCTTGTACAAGAAAAGTGTGTCCCATGGAGCTCGTATTCCTAATTAGTACTGCTCCGTTGTACATCTGCAATAAAAACTACTGTAAAACTTGAGTAGGTTCTGTTTAGTAATTTAGTATTTCACCTACGAATCATGATAAATGTTGATCCAGTTGCCAAATCTGAAAACCATGTTTATCTGGACTGCAAAACACAAAAACAGTTTTAGGTAAATACATTTTAGGCGTGATGCTATATCACACAATAATTTCTTGATTTTTTTTCTTATGAATAGGGCTGTACAGTATCTGCTTTTCTAACCATCCCTGCCCCCATTTTTTAATGGCATTGCATCTTAGTCTCACGTGTAAATCATACGTTGGCTATAGTCCAAAAGTAATATACTACTGACTCTTGCTGGAGACCCAGTCTATACCTACCTGCAGAGAATTCTATAGCCCTGGGAGGAGTCTGTAGAAAGACTGGGAAGCTAGACTTTACAAGACTGGAGAACCAAATGCCAGAGAAGCTGAAATCACTTTTGTTTGAAAAAGACTATTTTATTTTATTTTATTTTATTTTATTTATTTTATTTTATTGTTTTGTTTTGTTTTATTATTTTATTTTATTAAAATTTTTTTTATTTATTTAAGAGAGAGAGAGAGAGAGAGACAGAGCACGAACTGGGGAGGGGCAGAGAGGGAGGCACTGAATCTGAAGCAAGCTCCAGGCTCTGAACTGTCAGCCCAGGGCCCGATGCGGGGCTTGAGCCCCAAAACTGTGAGATCATGACCTTAGACAAAGTTGGCCGCTTAACTGACTGAGCTACCAAGGTGCCCCTTATTTATCTTATTTTATTTATTTTTAACATTTATTCATTTTTGAGACAGAGAGAGAGAGCGCAAGCAGGGGAAGGGCAGAGATAGAGGAGACACAGAATCCAAAGCAGGCTCTGATCTGTCAGCACAGAGCCTGATGTGAGGCTCAAAATCACAAACTGTGAGATCATGACCTGAGCCGAAGTTGGGTGCTCAGCCGACTGAGCCACCCAGCACCCCTGAAAAAGACTTGCATTTTAAACAGAGTAATTATTTTTTGGGTTTTTTTTGGGGGGGGGTTTGGGTGGGCAGGAGGAAGAGGGGTTTGGCAGTGCTTGCTGGGTGGCTTATGCCTGTGCACTAGGAGCATGCCTATACACACAAGTTTGAGCATTGCTTTTTAACTTTATGCAGGTTTAGAGATCCAATCTAAGGTTGAGGGAAGGTGAGACCAGATAGGAAGTTCCTTAACTGCAGTATCTCCTGACCTTAGAAAGGAAGGGGGAGTCCTTTATAGACAGACTGAGTTCAGTGGTCAGTTTTCAGCTGAGACATGGAAAAAAGTGTGATTGCCCTTGCCTAGAAAAGCGGAAATTTAGCCAGCTGATCCCTAAGTCCAAAAAGGACTTGTAGCAAGCCATTTTATGGTGTCATGATTTCAGATAACATTAAAAATGAAAATTAGTTTAAGCCACCAATAGACTGTAATATTTTATAATTTGAATATATTATACTTATTAGGCCATCTTTCTATTGTTGGATTTTAGATTATGTTCATAAAGATAGTACTACAATCATTATTTCTCTTAGGTAGATTTCTTTGCTGATATCAGTAGAAGAAAACGTTGATGGTCTGTGTATATATGGTCAGATTATTCTCGAAAAATTTCCAATTTATCTTTTCACACTAGGTTTTTTTGCTTGTTTGTTTGTTTTCCCTTGGCTAGCCTTGTTACTTCGTTTTGCTTTATTATTATTTTAAGTTTTTAAATTTTAATTCCATTGTAATTAATATACAGTGTTATATTAGTTTCCGTTGTACAATATAGTGATTTAGCAATTATGTACATTACTTAGTGCTCATCCTGATAAGGGTACTCTTAACCACCATCGCCTGATTCACCCAGCCCCCCACCTACTTCCCTCTGGTGACCACCAGTTCATTCTTTATCATTAAGAGTCTGTTTCTTGATTTGTCTCTTTTTTTTTCCTTTGTCCATTCGTTTTGTTTCTTAAATTCCACATACGAGTAAAATCCTGTGGTGTTTGTCTTTTTTCTGACTGGTGTATTTCACTTAACATTATCTTCTTGAGCTCGATCCATGTTGCTATAAATGGCAAGATTTCATTCTTTTTTATGGCTGAATAATATTCCATTATTACACATCTTTATCCATTCATCTATTGATGGGCTGCTTCCATAATGTGGCTATTGGAAATAATGCTGCAATAAACATATGGGTGCATATATCCTTTCTAATTCATGTTTTTGTACTCTTTGGGTAAATATTCAGTAGTGCATTACTGGTTTATAGGGTAGTTTTATTTTTAACTTTTTGAAGAACCTCCACATTCTTTTCCACGTGGCTGCACCAGTTTTCCTTCTCACCAACAGTGCACAAGGATTCTTTTTTTCTCCACATCCTTGCCAACACTTGTTTCTTGCTTTTCACACTATTTTAGAAGACAATTATTCTCAACTACATTTCAACAACATGTATCTTTTTTGGTACTTTTGTCTATTGGAAAAATGTTGACAAATTCTTTTGATATTTTTTGAAGAATGCAATTGACCAATTTTTACATACTTTTTGGGATTATGAACAAGGCAAAGAATTTGAAGAAATATATATGAATTGCTTTCATTTCAATATTGCCATTCTATAGTGGTGTATTTGTATTTTTGTTGCTATCTGTGCTGTTAATATTTTATAACTACCAATATACCATATTTGGCAAATAGTTTATGTGCATTGTTTTTTTTAATGGTAGTTCTGCAAATGAATATATATTATTACATTTTTGAAATTACAAAAGCAGTATGTGTACTTATAACATGTCAGATAATATGGAGATCTTTTTCCCTGGCTCACATGCTCACAATGCCACTAGTTCAAAAGATAACCAATATTAACAGCTTGATATGTAGTCTTCTACACATCCTGTATGTCTAGACAAGCATATGTACACATAGGTTTTTTTCTTAAAGTGTAATCATAACAAAACAATTTTATGCTTATTTTAGAAAACTTAGTAAGATAAAAAATATATTACTCAGAAATAGGGGCACCTGGTGGCTCAGTCAGCTGAGTATCCGACTTCTACTCAGGTCATGATCTCATGGTTTGTGAGTTCGAGCCCCGCATCGGGCTCTGTGATGACAGCTCAGAGCCTGGAGCCTGCTTCGGATTCTGTGTCTCCCTCTCTCTCTACCCCTCCGCCATTCGTGTTCTGTTTCCCTCAAAAACTAAATAAACAGGAAAAAAAATTTAAATATATTACTCAGAAATAATCAAAGTTGCTGTATTTATTTCATCTTTGTTATGATTTAGAAAGGTCTAATAATTGTAAATTAATAATACAAGTGGTAGTACTTTAAAATTAAATACTACAAAGCTATTAAAAAGTCATATAAATATTTTCTTTTTAATTATCTGCAACATTGTTTTAATAGTTACTTTATATATAACATAATAAATATTTCTAAGCCATTCCCTATTAGACATTTTTTTAAATTGAGGTATAGTTGACACATAATGTTTTCATTAGCTTCAGGTATACAACATAGGGATTCCAGAAGTTATGAGACATTTTTGTAATCCTATAATATGTAACAAAGGTAATAGGAGCACTTGTGTCTTATTACATGCTTTTAATGGGAAAATCTCTAGCCTTAATTGACATTGAGAATCAAAAAAAAATACTTCCATTATTTCATATGCTATTGACTAGTGTTTTTAGATGTTCTTTATCATGCTCTATAATTACTTCCTATTTCCACTTCCTAAGTTCTTGATGTCTAGTTAAAACAAAAGGTTTAGTGAAGGATTTTTTAAATGCTCTGACTATATCTGTTGAACTGATCAATTGCTTTATTTTTTTTTAAGTGATCTATTTTCTCTAACAGGTTTTCCAATTTTAAGCCTACTTGTATTTGAAACTTTCATTAAATTCAAATTATTTTACCACAGCACATCATCTGAAGACTTTAAGGTCCCACTAGATCTCATTATAAGTTAAAACTTTAACTGCTGGTAAAAAATAGTGAGTACAGATATTAGAACTCCTGTTTACCATGAACTGGTGAACTCCCATTGTGCTTTGTACAGGATCTCTCTCCCTCCACAGCCGTCCAGGTCCAGAAAGTGATGCCAGCCAGAAACCTGGAGTGATTGGAGGACTCCTCGCATTGTTTTTCTCTCGAGGATCACAAGTCCTGCCTTGTATAAGGCCCAATCTATAAAGAGTTATTTTGTATAGATTGTCTAATTTTTTAGTTTTTGTTTTTTGTTTTTTTTTTGGTGGGGAGGCAAGTTGGTTTAAATTACTACATTATGGTCAGAAGTGGAAATCTCACAGACATGAACTTAAAGCAAGATGTAGATGAGTTGTATGTATCAATACTACTTTTATTTCTTTTTACTGAATATTCTATTTGGACAATTGTTAGGAGGGCTAGGTACATGTTCTATGTGGTACACAAGATGAAAAGCTTTTCATAGTTCTAGATTGATCATTGTGCTGTCTTTAAAAATTTTTTCTTGGGGTGCCTGGGTGGCGCAGTCGGTTAAGCGTCCGACTTCAGCCAGGTCACGATCTCGCGGTCCGTGAGTTCGAGCCCCGCGTCGGGCTCTGGGCTGATGGCTCAGAGCCTGGAGCCTGTTTCCGATTCTGTGTCTCCCTCTCTCTTTGCCCCTGCCCCGTTCATGGTCTGTCTCTCTCTGTCCCAAAAAATAAATAAAGTTGAAAAAAAAATTAAAATTTTTTTCTTAAAATATTTACTTATTTTGAGACAGAGAGAGAGAGAGAGCAAACAGGGGAGGGGGAGAGAGAGAGAGAGAGAGAGAGAGAGAGAGAGAGAGAGAGAGAGAGAGAAAGAGAGAAAGAGAAAGAGAGAGTGAGAGAGAGAATGAATCCCAAGCAGGCTCCACGCTGTCAATCCATAGTCCGATTCAGGGCTCAATGTCACAGACCATGAGATCATGACCTGAGCTGAAATTAAGAGTCGGACGTTTAACCAGCTGGTCCACCCAGGTGCTTCAATCATTATACTGTCTTTAATCAGAAATGATCTTAAGATGTAGACTATTACCTAGTTATTACATAAAGGAGCAACTCACCATCAATTAAATATAAATTGAGATAATCTGTTGCACTCTTACTAGTATTGAATCAAGATTGCTCCGAATAATAGGTTGAGTTCGGGTGGTTATAGTAAGGATAAGTTTTTGAGCTCAGTTATAGTGATGAGATCTTTGGGGTAGTGGTATTCTTAATATTTAAGAAGCATACATATCTTTAAGAGGCACGCACTGAGGTTATTCCATGGATGAGAATAACCAGTCACAAAAGAACACACAAATCATGTGGGCTAAGGGGCGCCTGGGTGGCGCAGTCGGTTAAGCATCCGACTTCAGCCAGGTCACGATCTCACGGTCTGTGAGTTCGAGCCCCGTGTCAGGCTCTGGGCTGATGGCTCAGAGCCTGGAGCCTGTTTCCGATTCTGTGTCTCCCTCTCTCTCTGCCCCTCCCCCGTTCATGCTCTGTCTCTCTCTGTCCCAAAAATAAATAAACGTTGAAAAAAACAAATCATGTGGGCTAAAAAAAAAAAAAAAAAAAAAAAAAAAGTGAAATTCTTTTCCTTATGTTAGAAGATCCAGATGACAGAGTCTTTACTGAGAACCTGTCCAAGGCCAATTATAAGAAAAACAGTTGTTACTAGGCTGGCATTTCTACTGTTGACGGACTACTTGTTTGTGATGAGAACAAATGTGGCTGTTGACAAAAATGAAAAATCTCAAGTAGTAACTAAAGCAAGGAGGTTTTGTATTAACCGACAATTCAGAATATTTACACTGTATTTTTTTGTGAGAGTTTAATCATGAACTGACAACAACCTCGTCTCAGCCTGTGTCACCTGAGGAATCTGGAATTTGAGAAAATTTATAGACACGTTCACCATTTCACTCTTTAAAATTACCCCCTATCTTAATTTAAGTCCTGAGACTGTGAGGCTCTGGAATACCTTGTTCACCTTCCCTCCCAGATGCTTTCATTAAATTTTACTTTAACTTTATGCTTGCTGTTTTTACAAAGGGTGGTCTGAGTGGAACTCTTGTAATCGCATAATTTTATAATCGCATAATTGAAGCGATGTGTTACTTGGTGTGTCTTCTGCAGGGTTTCACGTTGTAAATTCCTGCTTGAGTCTTGTTCCAGGAAGTAGCACAGACTGCGGAGACAAATGTGTGTACTTTGCTTGTCAGATAATGAAAAGAATGCAGTTCTGCATGTTCCCCTTTGTGTTCTGACTTGGCAGGAAATGGGAAGCTCAGTTCCATGCCCAACTCCAACTGCCACTTCAAGCAAAGGATAGGGGTGCCTGGGTGGCTCAGTCAGTTAAGTGTGTGACTTTGGCTCAGGTTATGGTCTTAGAGTTCGTGGGTTTGAGCCCCGCATTGGGCTCTGCGATGACAGCTCAGAGCTGGAGCCTGCTTCGGATTCTGTGTTTCCCTTTCTCTCTGCCCTTCACCCATTCATGTGCTCTCTCTCAAAAATAAATAAAAATTAAATTTTTTTTTAAAAAAGCAAAGGATAATACCTACTTGCCTTTTACTTAACGAGTATGTTTAAAACCATTTTGTTCCTATCTACTGTATTATTTTATGTTTATGCTGTAAGACAGTTTAAATGTTTTTGGAAGAATGTGGTATACATCTGAAATTAAAAAGGGAAGGTAAGAAGGGAAAGGTGTCCAGAGCATGTGGTCTGGAGTGGTCATAGGCTAACAAGAGAAAATGATAAGAGAAAGTGAATTTAGGAATTAGGGCACGTGCACAAGAATTACATTTAGCGAAAACCACAAAGCTATTAAGAACGGAGCAGGGATCTTGGGATTTGGCCACTTTACTGGATCAGTGTATCAATGAAAAGGTAACCAGATTTCAGGGATGTGCAAAATGAGATGTTAAGAAACAAAGCTCAAGGTACTAGATTGTCTATTTAATTAAGACATGAAGTATGCAAGGAACAAGAGTTGTGAAACACCGTAGCTGTATCATTTGCGAGCCAGGGATCTGATTTAGAGAAGAGCAGGAACGTACAATTGTGTATTTTACTTCAATTTCTCATTATCTTGTGCTAAGTATGCCATGTGCTGTCGCCTAAAGCACTTGTACTCCTTTGACTTAATTTTCTTTTAAAGTTTTTATATTTAGGTTATTAAGAAAATCTATTGGTTCCTAGGGGGAATTTATTTTTACAGACTTTGGTGTCATTTTCCAGAGAAAAAGTAACTTGCTAGTGTTTCTAGTCTTTTCATATATGACTAGTTTTTGTTTTATCAGTGCATTTTTTTAACCCTTGAGTAAATCTTGGAGATCAGCAGCAGGCAAATCATAAAAAAAGTGTGCTACAAAGTCCCACAAAGGTGGAGACCATGTATATTGGGTTTACTCCAATATCTACCATGATGCCTGGCTCATTGGACACTTGAGTGAGTCAGTGGATGGCCATATGAACGAGTAGCTTCATGTCAAGAATCTGTGGCTCAGAGGACAACTGGTATGTGAAGGAGGAGTATCTAAGCACCTATAGGGGATTGGCAACACTGTTTCCTCAATCTACTGGTAGTATAACTTTAGGAGTATTGATCTTATGATGAGGCTTCTTTGGACTAGTGAACCACACCATTCCTGTTGCTTCTGACACTGGACACAGGATTCTGTCAGACACAGGATACACTTGGGAGTATCTTTATGTTCGCACAAGTGTGCTTGGAGTCTCTCCAGAGTGGTTCACGTTTGGGAAGTTGAGATCGCTTAGTTCCTGTCATGACTTAGACAAGGGGTTGACTTCTCAGTATTTGCTACTTGTGGATTAAGCAAATGTGTATTGTATATACAGAGACCAGTGCTCTAGGCTCAGATCTGGCCCCTCTTAGCTGAGCGCAGGTCATTCCAGCTTTCTGAGTTTCAGATTGCTCTTCTATTAAAACAAGGAGGCTGCTTTTCTGATGTGTTTTCTAGCTCCAAAGTTTTATGATTCTATTTCAGGAACCACGTCTGCAATATTTTGGATACTCCCCTGTACAGGGTCCACTCATTCCTTGCTGAACTGAGAAACCACCTATTATTTAGTCACTTTCTTTTTTGGAGAATTAGGCCATATCAGGCCTCTGTCTGTCCTTGGCCCTTATTCTAGGGCACAGATTCTCAGATTTCTAGTGCTTTAGGTGTAAGAGCTGAGCCTTCCATTCTGAGGCAGGGAGTTGTAGTGAGTTCATAACTTAGTTTACTGAGACAAGTACATGCCTAACAGAATTGTCACCTACTTGTTTATGAGATTACTATGTCTGCCAGCTGGGTACAAGCTGAAGAGAGCAAACCTGCGTTTCGTCACCTCTGCAACACAGAAAGTACTTTTGTTGTTTTTAAATTTTTCTAGGTTCCAACACACAACTGTGAGAGAAAAATGTTATGCACAACTGAGTTTAAAAAATTAGGCAAGAAAAAGAATGACTCCTCTGTTCTTGATGATTCCAAGCAAAGTGTATATTTTTGGAAAGAAGGAAGGAAGTTTTCGTTTGTTTTGTTTCTTACTGACTTCTCATGACATTCACTCTGAGCTATTCATTATAATAGAAGAATGAATTTAAAGTGAAACCAATTTTAATAATTTTCATTCCCAGCCTTCAGTATCTAATAACCTCTACCTGCTTCTCTCCATGTCTTTCGAGTCCTTCACTCGCTTGAGATTAAGAGGATAAAATTGTCCCTCTGGGCAGAGGGAATGGAGAATCCAAGACTGTAGGGAGGGCAGCTGATGAGGAAGTGATTGTGGTTGTATTAACCCACGCAAGTGATAAGACTGAGTGAAGGCAGGTTCAGTAGGAACAGGAGGGAGGTAGTTTTGAGAAATGCCAATCAAGCAGAAGGTCTAAGCTGAATGACAAGAAGAAATCCAGAAAGACTGTATCTTTTGGTTTGGAGGGCCAGTGGATAGTGATGGCACCAGCTATTGAGAGAGGAAAGCAGGTTTGGACAGAAGGATGGTTTGATCTGTCTAAAGCATCCAAACGGTGATGTCTAAGAGATAGTTTATTATGTAGATTTGTTGCTAAAAGAGATTTGCAGGACTGTGAGCATGATATTATTGTTTCTATTTTTAAGGTCAGGTAACTGAGCTAAAGAGGTTAATTCACTTAGGAAAGTAAATTTACAAGAGATGATAGATTGGCATTCTGTCCTTGCTTTAAACATTTGGAGTGAGTCTTTAAAACAAAGGTGGTGGGAATCTTCTGAGAAAGCAAAAGCTTTTCTCTGAAAAATCTATATCAGAGTATCTTCCTGTCATCAAAGGAAACGGTGTTTGAGAAAAATGAAAGTCTGGAAGAAGTGTTGATTCTAATATATCCTGACCTTTCCCCTGCCTCCCCAACTTTCTCTTTCAAAATGGGTACTAGCTGCCCTAGAGTCAACACACGTGCAACAAACATGGGCTTCGGACAGGATCTGGGAGCCACACAGACCTCAGTGGCTCTGGGGTTTGCTGATTCTACTTCCTATCAAATAAACCATTTCATTTGATGCTGTGGTTCCTGTGGTTGCCATTCAGGTAGGGGGTTGAGAGAGTTTACAAGCAAAGCAGTGAACTCTTTCTCTTCTAGCACTGTTGGAAGCCAGATGCCTTCATTCTGTTCTCTTTTTCTTCCCCACACTCCTCCCTCACAGCCTTTTTATTCCTCTTCCACTCAACACCAGATCTGCTCCAGCCCCAGCACTGATCTCGTAACTCCCTTAGTTACTAGCTTTCTACCTGTCTGCTCTTGGTTCCGGCTTACCCTAGAGGTAGTGGGAACCCATGTACCACCTAAGCCCCATCTTGACTTAGTAAGCTAACAAGCCACTTGTAAACAGAGATGGTCCTCCAGAGATTCCTATTCTCACCCTGAGAACAATCCTATATTTTCCCCAGGCCCTAGCCTGTGCACACCAGGACTTGCATACCAGGACAGCCCGACACATGATATAACATCTGCTTACTGCCATTATACATCCACTTTATGAGATGGTTAAAGCAACTTTTAAAACGTATTTTCCCAAATGTTTTTCTTTGATTCTTAGTTCTTGGCTCTAAATTTTAGTTGTGCCACCAGCATAGTCTCAGTAACTTTTTTTCATTTGAAGCCATTTTATTCCATTACCTACACTTTAATGCTTTGCAACTGCCATGAAAATTTTATAGACTAATTTTTAAAAGTACCACAAAAGTGAATTAGAGGCAGTATATCTTACAATATCAGAATACAACGGCATTACTCTGTATTTTCAGATCTCCTTGAATCTGATGATCCCATGGGGCTTTATGGAATACATAGTAAATGTAGCCTGGCTTGAAATTTTTGGTGCCCATGCTGGCTTTTCTCGTTAGTACCTTACCAAGGGTTTTAGTAACTATGTGAAATGGGAGGCTCATTAATGCATATAAAATAAGTCAAAAGCGCCCATTTTCAATGGATAAATTTAGGATAGATTCTCTTAGCACTGGAACGTCTGTGAGAGCATGGTACTGGTTAAGGCGAATGAAGACAAGCCTCACACTACTAAAAGGTACAGTGCAAAATTTGTCAGGTAGGAAATGGATGAGGCAAGAGGTGAAGGAAATCCATTCCAGTGCCTTTCCAGTAATGTACGTCTTTTCTTCCAAGATAAATCCCCAGTCTTTTATTTGCTTATTTTTGATTTATTTCCACTGCAGAATTTTTCAGATAATGCTAGTCTTTTGCTGTAATCAGGCCTGTGACAAAACTTCAGCAGTCCTTATGCAGCATTGTCCTGTTTGCATAGGATCAACTGGGCTTTAGCAAATACTGTCCTTCAGTGATGTGGGCGGAAATGATCTGGCAGGAGCTATGGTGATAGGGAAGGTTCTATCTAGGACATCTCATTCCCAGTTCATTGTGCGACCCATCAAGTGCCATTTCCTCTCCACTTAACAAATACTGTTCTGTATTGTTCTAATCTTCTTTATTCCATTGAACTAATATGTCTATTCTTTTGTGAAAGTCATGCATGGCATGAAAATGTTTGACTGTGATTAAAAATTGTTAACCTTCACTTTTACTATAAATAATAATTTGCAAATCTGGTATTTGCAAATGACTTAAATACGCCTGCTCTAGTCTCCTAACTTTTATACCCCTCTCCCTTTCCTTAGCTTTTGGTTCAGATAGGGATTTAAGAAGAAGACATTGTAAATTGGAATAAAAAGTATAAAGGAAGATAAGGTTCCTCTAAAATGTACATACAGCAGAACAACCAGGAGGGCTTGTTCAAATACAAATTGTTGCACCGCCCCCAGCCCTTTTACTTCTGGAGTTTCTGATCCAGTAATGTGGAATGGGGCAGAGAATTTGTATTTCTATCAGGTTCCTAGGTAAGCTGATACTGTGCCATAGTTTGGAAACCACTGCTCTTGTAGTGTTGAATTGACATTTTTCTCTTAATCCCTTGCTTTTCTATGCCATGTATTTTGTCTTTTTCTATCCACTTAATGCAGCCTCTTTAAATGGATAGTGGCCTCCATGATCATGCATATCAGGAAAACAGCAAAGCCTACCCATCCTTAGCCATTCACAGGTAGGCCTTCACAGGTTCTTTGTCTAGCCCCTCAATATGCACTCACATCCCCCGTTTGGCTCCAGAGTTGGGCTTCCACTGTGGCCCTTGTCTTCTTGATGATTCCTTTCTGAAGAATTATCTTGGGTCGACCCAGAAACTCTCCTTAAAATAAAAATCCAATATTTTTACCCTTTTATCTTACACAAAATAGTGGATATGAGACACCTGGTCATTTTCCATTTCCTCCTCTGAAGTACAGCACATGGAATAGAATTGACTAATGAATAGGCTGGAAGCCTGGATGGGTCTGGGTCTACACGTCCATCTTTCTTAAGGGAAGAGTATTGAATTTTTTATTTATCTCTTCAGTTTTTTTTTTTCCTGCATTTATACTTAAACACAGGTGGCTGTAGTCAATAGGGAACTAGAAAAGCAAATGTAGGGAAAGAAAAGTAAGCAAACCTGTTACCCAGGTACAATAGTCTTGCTGACCTCAGGCTTTGTTTGGGTTCACACTATAGTTTATGTGCACTACAAAGCCTTCATGATGTATAATAAATAATTATGATTGCTGTAATTTATAGAAGGTTTTATTTTTTTTAATTTTTTTTAACGTTTATTTATTTTTGAGACAGAGAGACAGAGCATGAACGGGGGAGGGGCAGAGAGAGGGAGACACAGAATTGGAAGCAGGCTCCAGGCTCTGAGCCATCAGCCCAGAGCCTGACGCGGAGCTCGAACTCAAGGACCACAAGATGGTGACCTGAGCTGAAGTCGGCCGCTTAACCGACTGAGCCACCCAGGCACCCCTAGAAGGTTTTAATAAATGCCAGGAGTAGACTAACACTTCTGTGCCTTCACTCTTATACCTGACGGCATGCCATGCAGGTCTCACTGTATTCTCCAAGGAGGAAAGTGAATGTTAGAAATTTAGTTTGCTCAAAATCCCTCAGTTGAGTAATTGACAGTGCTGGTATTTGTACTCAGATCTCATGCCCTCAACTCCTCGAGTCCATCTCGTGCAGTCAGCAGGATACTTTAAAAAAGAAAATTATTTTGAGAAGGGAAAATAATTTTGCTGTGGGAAGCTAGTGGCAGCTCGTGTAAAGTGATCTGGTAACAATAGTAATGGTGAGAATAACAATACATATAGTACATATTTATAACATTTACAGTAGCTGTATTCCAGGTTATGTGCTCTATGTGACTTGTCTCATTTAATCTTTAGAACAACAGTGTGATACAGGCGCTACTACTGTCCCTACAGTGCTTTCTAGGCTTAATGACCCTTATGTGCATTTCAGTGTGATCAGTTTGCTTTTTGACATCATCCAAGTTTCATAAACCTCCTTGGCCTCAAGTTCCTCACCTGTAAAATGAAGTGGTTGGATGACAGGTGGTTTTCATGCTACCAGCTCCACCATTCTCTAATAATGTGACGTCGAGGCTGTCTTATGATTTTGTCCGCAATTCCAAATTCTTTCTTGCTCTTTTCCTCCTTTCAAATCTTTTCCTCTAGATGAGCAAGGGATGAGAGACATTCTTATTATTTTATGATAAACTTGTACTCCAACAAGTCTCCTGTAAGCTTTTAATTAAGAAAATAAAGCATGCTCATGAAAAAATAAATAGTACAGAATTCTGGACTGTAGAAATCCCCTCTCTATTTCTGTCATGCTCCCCATCTCCTGCCCAGAAGAAGTTACTTTTAAGTGTATAGATTCTTTAAAATTCTGCATAACAAAATCAATTTCCAAACTTTCTCTCTCATAGATAGCCAGATTTCCTTATAACTGAGGTGTAAAACATAAAAACATTCTGAATAGTGGTACGTACGTGGATTTTGTAGACATGAGTGACCATATTATAAAAGAAAAAAAGCATCAAAACCTGATCAGGTCTAGTCACTGGGAACATGTTGAATTTGTCACACACAAAAATGGCTTCAGTGTCTCGCACAAGTTTATAGGTGCTTTCATAGTCTTCTGGGAGTGGGGGGCAGTGGAAGCACCTTATCATACTGGTTGCCCAGCCCCACCCAGTGGGGTAGGGTGAAAGCAGCAGTAATGGTGGCCAAGAGTGCAGACCCCCGAGCCAGACCACCTGGATTTGGATCGCAGCACTGACACTATTTGAAGTGTTGCCTCTTTTTGCCTCAGTTTCCCCATGTGTAAGGTTGCTTTGAGTACTAAGTAAATTAATATTTGTCAAGAATTTCAAACAGTACCTAGAATATCGTAAACATTACATAAATAAAACAATGCAGAATCCCTTTCTACAGTCATTCTCTCACTCCTGAGAGTTTATCTTGTTCACAGTTGTTCCTGAATGTCTAGCGTGGAGTTTGGCAAATTTAAATTACTCAATTCATATTTTTGAATGAATAATGGTTGAATATTTCCAGAGTTAGGGATCGGAACTCCACAAATAAACTCATTTCCTAGTTGGATAGCTCTAGATAATAGAAAATATTTTCCTTTACTAAGTCAAAAGCTGTGTCACCTCTAATTTCTACTGATTATTCCTGGTTCCAAATTCTGCAGCAACTCACTGTGCCTCCTGCCCGTTGAATTGGTGGCATCTCTTAACATATTTTGAAGATCGTGTGCATGCTCTTTCTCTTTTTAGAGTGAAGCATTCCTCAGTAATTATTCTATAGGTTCATGTCTGGCTGTGTTCAGGGACAGTATGCTGTTTGAGCTTCATATGTATACATAAAGCGCTCAGAAGAATTACATGCAGTAATGCGTGTGCAAGCATTTAGCTCATGTCTTGCTACAAAGTAGGCCACTTAAGAATTTTAATGGTGTTGGGGTGCGTGGGTGGCTCAGTGAGTTCAACCTGTTACTCTTAATCTCATGGTCCTGAGTTCAAGCCCTGTGTCAGTGCAGTTTGTCATTAAATGCGGCTCCTATTCTTTAACAGACCTTAGATCAGGCCCTGATCATTTTTTACCTCGATGATTGTGTGTACTTCCCTCCTTCCAATCTTTCCTCTATATTGTTACAAGAATTAAAATTCCTAAGTAGATTTTATCATATTACTGGCCTTCTTAGAAATCTCTGGTGATATCTATGCTTAAAGAAGAAAGTCATTTTTGCTTAACCAGATACATGACTAGCTTTTTAAGCTATCTTCCTGGCCTCATTATGTGGCCATTTTTCACCTTATATTGTGTGTTCCTAGTCAGACAAGTAGGTGGGACAGATGCTTTTGTGTCTTTGGATCTTTGCACATGCAGTTTTTTGTAACCTAGAATGCCTTCTACTCTCTGCTTTGTAATAACCTTTTACCTTACCAAATCCTTCCTAATATTTTGTATTTTATTCACATACCTCCCTCCTCTATAAAGCCATCCCTGAGTCTTCCAGACAAAATTCATCATTTGTTTTTTTGTATTGACTTAACGCATGTTTATACCTCTTTGGGTATATAACACATTGCATTTTAGCTATTCGTTTATGTGTAATTATAGTTGTTAATCACATTTTATTTAGTATCTTATAGTTAAAAATGTTTCTACTTCTATTTGGTCTTCATAGTATGTAAATCAGAATTCCTATTTTATATATAAATAAAGTTGGAGGCAAAGGAGTCTCTGAATATGGTAACACCTCAATGATTTAGATGGCATTTCCTTAGACTTACCATGTAGGAAGCATTATCCTAAGTGTCTTGCAGGTAGTGAATCATTTAATTCCTTACCATATCCCCATAAGGTTGCTGCCAATACTCTATTTCATTGATTTTTAAGATATATCTTGTTCAGTTAGCTGTTGCTGCATAATACAACTCCCCCAAATGTAATGGTCTAAAATAATAAGTACTCTTGCTCATGAACCTATAGAATGTTTTTGCAGATCTAGGTGGGCTCAGATAGTTTTATAAAAGCTTGTTCATGCATCTGTGGTTCACTGGTGGGTAGGTTGGATGCTGAGTAATCTAGCAAGACCTTGGGTAGATTGCATTGGCTTTATTCCACATGATCTCTCCGCTTCCTAGCAAGTTGGGGGGGGGGGGGTGGTGGACGGTAATTTTCCTAGTAATAGTGGAATTCCAGGACCAAGTGGAAGCGTGCAAGGCCTCTTGAGTGTCAGTTTGCAAATAGGCACATCATTTGTCTGTCGTATTGTATTGGCCCAAATAGGTCATAGGGCAAGCAGAGTTTCAGGTGTTGGAGAAATAGACTTCTTGGGGGGAGGGGCTGCAAAGACATGCTGCAAAAGATGTGGTCTGAGGGAAAGAAAGACTTGGTGCCATATTTACAATGAGCTGCCATGTGCCTTTTTTTTTTCTGCATTGTAACATCTCTGAAATCGGTCTTATTATCATTGCTGGCTTCAGCCTGGGTTTCCATCAAATTCTTGCAGATACAATTTGTGTTTGCTTCTGCCTGTCACCTGGATCATGACCAACCTAAGGCCACTTTCAATTAAATTCTTTTTTGAGGTTTTTCAGACCATACGGCTAGGGTGAATTCAGCCTGCATGGACACGAACTTCCTGTTTATATAGCAGGGAACATATTTCTTCCCTTTGCACTCTATGTCATAGTGGAGGCATGCAAGTTTTCTGGCACTTTTCTCTGTGTGTCACGTCTTTTTCTCATTTTCCTTACATTGAAGTCCTGACCCTTTGACAGGTTCACTTTACACTGGATCTTCCTTTCAGCTCTTTGCTTTGGGTGTTTTTCTTTTGTAGTAGTGTATCAAATATGGGTGTGTTTCACAATGAAAGACATCTTAGATAAAATATGCCATATCCCTACTATAAAGATGAGGAATTTGAACCACGATGAGTTTAATTAAGTTGCCAAAGGCCTAGCTGTTAAATAGTAGAAAAATTAAAGCCCAAATACTGTGGTATTGGACCCCTCCTACTAACCACTGCCACTATTCAATATATCAACTGAATATTTAGCTTTAAAAATGTATTATAGCTTAGAAATTTCCATATATTGTGCCTTTTATCACCAATTGTCTTGACGATTCTGACAGTAGACGGGTTACATAATTTAATATATATGTACGTATATAAAAGATCAAATATAAATAATATGCTTTGTCTTTCAGGCAATACACATTATTTTATTAGTGACCTGACTTTATGAAGTTAATAATATATGTAGTTCAAGATCTGAAGTAAGTCTATTAAGAGAGACTTTCCAGCAGCTTCTAAAAAAAATATTTCCTCAGTCATCCTATTATAATTAGCTTCGTCTCCATCCTCATATAATACTGAATCTCCCCAAGACTATAAGGCTCATCACTACCTTTTTTCTGATAAATGTGTCCACCTACTAAATTATTCACTGTTAAGAATAGAGGCCACATAATTATTTGAGTCATTCAAATTCTTTAATTCAAATAATTCATGTATGATAGACAACTAACAAATATTAATGAAAACATAATGAATTAAAACCCCAATAACAAGAACACTTTTATCTGTGAAAAAGCTATGATTTTGAAATTTAATATTCAGTTTTTAATTTTGCAAAGAATTACCTTGTTGCCCAAAGCTGTTGTGTTTTTTTCATCTAGCTTTACAGTTTAGAAATATTAAATAGTTTTTTAAAATTTCATACAAGTTGAGATAAGCTCTGAAATATTTGCCAATAAAGAACCCCAAGTTTTTCTCAGGCTGCGAAGCAGCAATGGGACATTAAATATTTAAAAACTCTACAAAGTTTTCTCTCTGAGCTGCCAACATTTTCTAAAGAAATGTATTAAAAGAATTCCCTCCAGTCTCCATAAGATACCTACATTTCATGAATACAGGTAATACCTTTCCCTCTTTGCTGTAAATAAATCTAAAATTTCTTCTTACTGAAACTCCTAAAAGTAAACATATGATGTTTTTCTCATCAAGCTATAAGGAGGTCCCTAAATAGATTTTCACCACCTACAAATAGCCAGACTTTGGTTATTGGAAAGTGCCGTGTGTTTCTCAGTCTGGCACCTTGGTATGTGGGTTTTTAGTTTTCTTCCAGTTGGAGATGTGTGCTGTCAGACTGTAATACTAATAAATAAGACAAATAGTTCAAAATCTTTTTAATTTCTTAAGAGGTTTTCTGGGCATATTTAATTTAACAGAACTGGGGGTTGACATATCCATATTTCATTTTGGGTAAATAAAGCAGTGATCTTCTAATAAATAAACATTTTTCAATTATTTTTTGACTAAGATTCTCTCTGAAATGCTATATTTTACCAATTTTGGTCTCACTTTTTTCCTGCTAGCCCTTTACTTGGTATTTTTCTTCTTTCTCATCTTTTTTTTTTCTTTTTACACTGCATTATGTTCAAAGAGATTTTGTCTTTCTCAAAGCGTGACTAAAATGTTAAATATTTAGCTGTTATTCTTCATAATTATTTGGTTGCTATCATACTATGTGTTTCTCTTTTCAAGTCAGCTTTTCAGGCATCTGTTGCCTTTAAAGTTTCATTTACTTTCAGCATAATTCCTTGAAAATTATTTCTGCTCAGCAAATTATTGGTGGATATCATAACACTAGAAAAAGGATAGTAACTAACTTTTTACTTAGTAGTGTTTTAAATGCTTTATTTGCTTCAAAATAATACAGTTAAGCCAGTGAAAATGTACAATGCTTTTTAGTTTTAATGATTAAATGAAGAAAAATCTTAGATAAAACACATTACACTAAGAGTAGGTTTGTTGTGTTGATTTGGAATTTACAGAACTATTACAGTGTAGAGAGACTCTGAAAGCGTGTTTTGCTTAACCTGGTCAGAAATGGAATGAAATTAAGTCTGTCTGATGGTCTCCAGTGATGGCTGACATCAGTTCCTTCGGTCTCCATACATACATGCCACCCTCCATCCAAAAGTAGAGTGTAATTCTTCTTCCTGTAATTCTGCGCTGGCCATCTGACTGCTCTGATAAAGAAAATGTGGCATACGTGGCATTCTAGGTCTTCTGGGTCCAAGCCATAAGTGGACTGGGGGCTTCCTATTTCCTCCTGTTTGGAATCCAGTGGCCATGCTCTGATGAAGCCCGAGCAGCCATATAGATAGGTCCACATGGAGGAGTACCAGGGGCTGTGCCTTTCAGCTCCACCTGAGCTCCCAGATGGTGGTCGGCACCAATTTCCTGTTGTATGAATAATGTATGAATAAGCCCTTTTGGACCTCACACCCATCTCATATGAAGCACAAAACACATCCAGTCAACATGCACGTGTAGGGTTATATAACTGGTGTTAGTATGTAACTCTGAATAAGAGGAAAGGTTAAGAATAGGTCAGATAATGGAGATGAGATCTGAAGGATCAGGGAAATGGTACCAGGGAGAACAAGGCAAGTTCAGCATTCTAAACTCTGAAGTGTTGAGATTCTCATGGTAAATTGGGGGGCCGTTTTACCATGTTTCTAAAAGTAATGTCCTTACCATACCCTCAGGACTCAGGGTATGTTTATAATCTAAAAAGGCTGTATTACTTTTAGCCAACAGATACACTGAAAAGTCAGAAAGGAGTGGCTAATCTCAGTAATTTTTGTGCATGCAAAGTATACCAGGGATGGATCAGGGGTCAGGTCACTTTCATGCTATTCGTACCACTCTCCTGCCTTATCAGGGCATTGATCTCCTCTCCTTTCCTCCTTTAGCATTAATTCTGTTCTGTCTTGTGTTCCTCACCCGCCCGGTTCCAGACAGTGTTCCTGATGCTCTTATTGGGAGAAGAAAGTTTGAGTACCTTAATGTCCTCTGTCTCCAAGACAATCTTGAATTGTACTGCCAGTTTTAATGCCAGTATTGCTTAGCATTTTAAGGGTTGTTATGCGAAAATATTGAGTCTCTTTTTTCTTTCTCAATTGCTTTACAGAAGGCAGTCTTACTTTTCTTTGCATTGTGTATTCTGTATCCTAGGCAACCCCTCTTTGCCACTACTCCCCTCCCCCACACCTCACAACCTGTCACAAAAAGACAGCCTCAGATTCTGAATCAGAGGGTCTTTTTGTTGATTTTTTTTTTTCAGAATATTTTCAGTCCCTCCACTTTCCTGATGAAATTAGTCTGCTTGTAGAGATTGGAACCCCTTCCCCACCAGCCCCAAAATGAAAAATGATTTTATTTCTGTTAGTGAGATACCAGCAAGGCTTTCCTAAATTACTTTCATGCAATTCAGAGTGACTCATCTTACTGGCGTAGAGACATTGCTGGATTGATGGAATTTTTCCTTTATTAAAATGTTACCACAAATTCTCAATATTCTGAAGGATCTGCAGGAGAATTTTCAGGGGCGTTAGACTGGTATGCGGGTATTCTCTCCAGGTCAGGGTAAAACCTCTACTCACCTGACTGTGGGAGCAAAAATGACTGCCTGGTATCTGTATTGCGGAATATTGTGTCCTGGCTTCCCACGGGTCTGTGAGGTTGCTACTTTTGTTCTTTTGTTAACTGCTCCTACTGGCTATTTTACAGTTTAATGGTTTGGTGAAGTACCCTTGCCTCTGAAGCTGTTAACCTGAGAGAGTAACTTCCAAGAATTTTAAGGTTGATTAGAATATTCACAAAAGTGTGACTTCAGAAAAAAAAATAAAGGTAGTATGGCAAGAGGGAAGTATTTTTGTGTAATAAAACCAAATGAAGTCGGGATTCAGAAATTATTGAAATCCATTAAGTCATCTTAAAGTAGTTTGTGCATTATTGGTATGAGGCAAAAATTCAGACAGTTAATGGCAGGCACTGAGGCCAACACAATAACACCAGAATCCATTTTAATTGTATGAAAGGTTTTGTATATTGAATCTAATGGCACCCTTCAAGCTATTTGAAAAACTGAAGCATATTATGAAATTTTATAATCTGAGGTAACCAATTATGACTTTTTAAATTCTTAGACCACAGTGAATCTTTTTATGGAGCGTTCAGAACTATAGGTGTTATGTAAAAGTAATTCCTTGCAAATGCACAGAACTGTGAAGCATCATCAGTCCTTCTCTAAGGAAAAAGGGAAAAATTTGATCATCCAGATATATAAAAGTAAAAACAAGCTGGCTGATAAAAATGTGGGGTCAGTTCAAACATAGATTAAACTGACTTCTTGATGAATTTGATAAAATGCTCAGCTGTCAAGAATAGAGAGAAGCCTATTTGAAGAACTGGGACCCGTGAGAATATAGAGGTCATTTCTATATTAAAGAGGACAATACATTATTTGCAAAATGCTACTCTTTCTACATGTTTGTCGTGCGTTTCTTGAAAATTAATGGTCATCTTCAGAAATAACTAACTGCTGTCAGTCCCTGTAGTTTCTGACAAGGTAGCTTGTACCATACTACATTCATTAGTAGGAGAATTAGAAAATATGTCAGCAGGACACAAAAGCTGATTGCAGATGTTTTCCCTCTCTATTAGGTGTACCAATGGAGGGAAAGAAGTATTTTATTCAGGAAAACAGATACAATGAAGGATGATATGAGAATATTTTTTTAAAAATCCAAATGACCTTAGTTGCAAGTGATCTTAAATCTCAGAAATCTCCATTTCATTTTCATATTATTCATTGATTTTCTTTTCTATTATGTTCTCCCAAATACTTTAAAATACTGAAGTATCTTCTAAATCCTCAAATCAGGTTTCAGGAATTAGTGGGTTCATTGTTTGACTAAACTCTTTTTTTTGTAATTTTTAAATGTTGTATTTGTTTTTATGAGAGAGAGACAGAGTGGGAGCAGGGGAGAGGCAGACAGAAAGGGAGACACAGAATCCCAAGCAGGCTCCAGGCTCCGAGCTGTCAGCACAGAGCCCAACATGGGGCTTGAACTCACGAACAGGGAGATCACGACCTGAGCTGAAGTCAGACACTTCACCAACTGAGCCACCCAGGCACCCCTGGTTTTCTTAAATTCTAATCATTCAGATATAGTTAGCACATGTGTTTCCTCTAGGTTAACTACCTAATTAACTAAAATACTTTATTCTTTAAGCACATCAGATAATTAGTGCTAATAGTCACAATGATCACATGTCAATATGAATTTTCCTCCTAATATCAGACCATATACTGAAATCCAAGGGGTAGAGAGAGTCAAAGACATGTTCAGGAAAAGGAGTCTGTGCATAGAAGATGTATACAAATGAAGTCATAGGATCGAAGATAGGGATTTGAGTGTGAAGATTTCTGGACAATAATAATAATCCCTAATGTTTATTGAGCACTTTTCATTTAGTCACTGTGCTCAATACTTAGCACAAATGAGGCAATATGAGATAACTGTTGTAACAGTACAAGACGTAGGCCCATTTCAAGATGGGTGAGTACACTGAATGCTGAGAGATTAAAAGCCTTGCCCAATGCCCTACAGCTAGTAAATGATGGTTGCTTATTTCAACCCAGATTGAATCCAGATCCCGAATTAGGGATTCACAATACAGCAGAGCAGGGAGCGTATGGTGGTACACAGAATTGCAGGCAGAGGATCTTAAGCCATTGGAGAAAGCTGAGCAAATCATTGTCTCCAAAATAAATCCAGAAAGTGCTCTTATTCAAGTCCGTGAGATGCTGGGTAGGTTTACCTCTATATTTATGTGCTCTAGTTTTTCTGCTTTCTTTCATTTATGAAAATTAGGACATTGATTTGAAACCCAATTCCCCTAGCACTGAACAGGTCCTGCTCTGAATTTCAGGATGCCTGGGAAAAGCTTTGGTTAAGAGTAGATTCTTCCTTTCTCCGTTTCTCATTTCGTATTCCTGTGGCCTCCTGTTTGCTCTCAGAATTGTAACATTTCAGGTTCTGACCATTGTTTAGCTATATTGCCCCTTCTGCTTTCACTGTGAGAGTGACAAGCAGATGACAAAACAGGAAATGTGTAGGTGAGCTATTGCAAAGCTCTCTTCTGAAGGAAGGTGTCACAGATTTTTAGGAGAGCACTCTGAGCCTGTATTTAAGATGTTACCGGGCTATTTGATCATAGAAGTGTACAAGCAGTTGTTAACTCTGTTTATTGGCGTATGACTGCAAAATTCATACACCAACTTTAATAAAAGGCTTGGAAAATGTTACCAGCCCCTCAACGCCCACCGCTGCTCAGAGGAGTTCCAAAATTCTATAAATTGATTCGAATAAATGCCCTTCTAGTTTCATAACAGAAGGTACAGTCTAAGGCTGGGACTTTCTGTCCCTTTGTGTTTTCAAAGTCCTACAAAGATAGGAACTGCATAGAAGAATTGAATTTTCTGGTTTTATTAAGTCATACTAACACAAGAACAACAATAATGATGATAGGTAACATGTATTGAGTCTTGTTCTCTGCTTCTGGGAACTGTGCTTGATAAACACTTTGAAGCATTTATTAGCTCATTTAATCTTTACAACAACACTAAGAAGTAGTATTCTTATCAGTGCCCTCTTACTGATGAGACTTGGAAATTTTTTTAATGTTTATTTATTTTTGAGAGAGAGAGAGACAGAGCATGAGCAGTGGAGGGGCAGAGAGAGAGGGAGACAGAATCCGAAGCAGGCTCCGGGCTCCGAGCTGTCAGCACAGAGCCTGACACAAGGCTCGAACTCATGAACTGTGAGACTTCGGATGCTTAACTGACTGAACCACCCAGGCACCCTGAGACTTGGAGATTTTAAATAGCTTGTTCAGCATCATACAGCTGGTAATAGTCTAGTTTAAAACCTGCAGTCTCATTGAGGTGCTAAATTCTTATCCGTATCCGAGTAAATGGCAAAAAATCCAGTGATTACCTGAATGTTTGGGCAATTGGTCGGTTACTTGCTGCTAGGATTGCAGTAACAAAATACCACAGCCTGGGTGGCTTAAACAACAGCCATTTATGTTCTGGAGGCTGGAAGTCCAAGATCAAAGTGTCAGCAGGTTCGGTTTCCTCTGTGGTGTTTCTTGTAGTTGGCCACCCTCTCACTGTATCCTCACATGGTCTTTTCTCTGTGTGTGCCCATCTCTGGCATATATATTTGATTAGGGCCCACCTTATGATATCATTTAACCTTAATTATATTTTTAAAGGTCTTATTTCCAAATCTGGTCACATTCTGGGGTGTGCTGAGGTTAGGACATCAACATATGAATTTTGTTTGGGGTATACAATTCAGCCCATAACACTTGCCATCACAGATATGAAATATCTCAGAGACCAAATTCTCGAATTTAGATAGCCGAGTCAGCAAGTATAGGTGAATATAGGTCTTTGCTTTATTTGTAATGTTAGTATAAAATTACTGCCATTCATTAATTGAGTCAGTTTAAAGTACAAAGTCTCATGTTATTCAAGGAAGAATAAAGGGAGAAAGAATACCAAGAACTAATCATTATAAACTGGAAGTATGCAACGTACCTCCATTTCTGCAAAAGGTTTTGAAAGTTTTCTAGTAATTCAATGATCAGCCTTCTTCTATAGTCAGATATTTATTTATTTATTTATTTATTTATTTATTTATTTATTTATTTATTTATTTATTTATTTATTTTTGAGAGAGAGAGAGGGAGGGGCAAAGAGAAGGGAGAGAGAGAATCTCAAGCAGGCTCCACACTGCTAGTGCAGAGCCCGATATGGGACTCGAAGTCATGAACCATGAAATAATGATCTGAGCTGAAACAAAGAATCGGATGCTTAAAAGACTGAACCACCCAGGCGCCCATTTTTAAATGAGATGTTAAAAAGTTAATGAAAAGCCTTCAATAAAGAATTGAATTGAATAAAGAATTGCTTAAAAACTGTAATTTTTCAACTGTCTGAGCTATCTTTTCTAGTTCTACTCATTCCCCAATGTTTGGAACTAGAGACCTTATCGTCCAGTATTGCATTTGTGGAAAAGAAGTCATTGTTGTGTCAGTCTTGAATCTCACTTTAGAACAACTGATAAAATCAAGAGTCCAGAGCCACTCACAATGCATTCTGAAGAAGACAAGTTTATGAGTTATTCCATAACAGCAGTTCTCTTATCGACACATTAGGGAAATTGTACATACTGTGATCTCCTTTTGAAGCTTCACAGTGTGAATCTAACTAAAGGATCGATAAAGTCTTAGAACAAAACCATTTGATCAGTGTTTTTGAAAAGCAATATTAATATAGCCCCAAACTGGTATTTCTTGGACCCAGTAGATATGTAAGGTGTTATACAAATCAAGGCACCTAGGTGGCTCAGTCAGTTAAGCATCTATCTGACTCTCGATCTTACGGTTTGTGAGATTGAGCCCTCGTTGGGCTCTGCACTGACAGCATGGAGCCTGCTTGGGATTTTCTCTCTCCCTCTCTCTCTCTCTGCCCTTCCCCTGCTTGTGGGCTCTTGCCCTCCCTTTCTCTCTCTCTCTCAAAATAAATAAGTAAACTTTTTTTAAAAAAGATGTTATACAAAATGCTTTCAGCCTAACTCTGTTAATGAGTTAGTAGGGATGATCAAATAGAGAAGTTAAGTCTAATAGAAAGTACTCAGGAAAAGTACAGAAATCAAGTTATGAAAAGTTATGAAGAAAATAAGGCACAGTGTCATGCAAGCCAAGAATGGAAGAGGACAGTTAGAAAATATAAAGTACCTATGTACTCTAGGTACTATGCTGAACACCAAAGAGATCCAAAATGAATCAAAAGTGACCTGTTTACAGACTTGAAAGGAATAAATAAGCTGAAGTTTATAATTGTGATATAGGAAGAGTACAATAGGAGTATAATCTAGGTATCATAGAGTCACAGTGAAAATTCAGTGTTTTTCATGTGGTTTTGCTTTACCCAGAAGGAATGGGATAAACCATACTAAAGGCCTGTGTGCACTAAGCAAAATTAAGAAAGCTGGCTTTGGTGACATTATCTTAGGGTTATCTAATGTATTCTCTGGGAATCAACTTTTAATACCAAATGGCAGGATATGAACATTAAATCTTTAATATAAAGTCTTTTTTCTTTTTCCATTCTTTTTTTGTTGCACTAGATAGAGCCCCGACATCTGAAGATTAAACAGTCCTGCCCTTTTGAGTTCTCAGTGATTTGGGATCTGGGATTATTGGACCATTGATTTCTACTGTGTAAGACCTAGAAAAGAATAGACCTGAGAAGGTAAAAGAAAGAACTGTTTTCTCAGGAAAAGAAAAATAATTTTCTAAAGAGAACTCACAGGAAGGAGGGATTAGCTATGAGAGCCTTGGGATCCTGGCAGCTGTTTTTGAGAGAGGTTCTAAGATATGGAAGAGGCCCAGAAGATAGTTGGATTAGCTCTAGGAAGTAAAGTCCTGAGCGGCATTCTTCAAGTCCCCTGTAGCTTAACGGGACTGAGACATAACTCTTGGATTTCCTGGCCCTCACAAATAAACACCTTCCATAGTCTGAGCTCCAAAGCCATGCCAATCTTTTCCCTCTCATTTTTCATTAAGGACTAACACTTTGTCATCATCTAGTAACTCACCTGTTTCTCAGCAGGAAGGATGGCCATCCATGCTATATTAGTTAGCTATTGCTGCAATAATGATGTGTAACAAATCACTCCAAAACTTGGTGATTTAAAAACAATTGCCATTTATGATTTCTCATAAGCATATGGGTTGGCTGGGCTTGGATGTTCTGCTGGGCTCCCTCCTGCACTTGAAGTGTGTTGGTAGGTTAGCTGAAGGATGGCTGGTCTCGAATGCCCTCAGCCGGGATGAATCTATCTTTGTGTTTTCTCACCTTCTAGCAGACTAGCAGGTATTTGTTGTCATGGTGGAAGACATCAAAGAGAGTGGAAGTGTACAAGGCCTCTTGAGTCCCAAATTCCTATTGTCCCATTGTCAGTTCTGCCCCATTCTGTTGTCCAAAGTAACTCAGAGGGCCAACTAGATTCAGTGGGTGGGGAAATAGATGCCACCTAGTGGGAAGAGCTGCAAAGTCAAGTGCTAGACTAGGCCAGGGGAAGAATCTGGGCTACTGTAATAAACATACTCCACACATGCCTTTAAAAATAGGCTCAGCCCAAGGGCACCTGGGTGGCTCAGTCAGTTAAGCATCTGACTTCGGCTCAGGTTATGATCTCACAGTTCATTGGTTTGAGCTCTGCGTTGGGCTCTGTGCTGACAGCTCAGAGCCTGGAGCCTGCTTCAGATTCTGTGTCTCCCTCTGTCTCTGCTGCCGCGCCCCCCCCCTCCCCCCCACTCTGTCTCTCTCTCTCTCTGTCTCTCAAAAATGAATAAAGGTTAAAAAAAATTAGGCCTAGTCCTTCTCTGCTTATCACTCAGCAGATCCCAGGACACCGATATATCTAAGAAAAATAAAGTGGAGTCCTGGCTTCTTATAGGGAGTGGTCCCATCCTGTATTTGGGGAAAGATCAGTTGATTGAGCTCAGACTCCCTGACTCTGGACAGGGATTAATGACACTCCTATTTTAAACTTCAGAGCAGTTACTGATACTAAAAATGGAGAGCAATGTGGCACACACAGAAGACAGAAATTTAGGACAAAATCATGGACACATCTGTGGGAAAATAATTTAAATTTTAAAGCCAAAGGCAGAATTCAGAGTCAGAAGAGCAGAGTAACAGAGAGCCAAACCTAAAAAAGGAGCAGCCACATTATCCCTCAGGCACAAGCAAATTAAAAATTTGGTCGAAAAGTAGATGAAGCTCGTTACGGATTCCATGCCGCATCCTGTGACGGAGGCTGTTGCTCTGACAGCGTGTGCAACTTCAGCAGAAAACACTGCTGTCTCCAACTGGGGGCTCCGTGTCCTGTCAGGGTGCCGGCCTCCCTCCTTCCATCACCGCAGCCCTTAAAGAGCCCACATGGAATATTAAAGTGTTTGCCGGTTATATAAAATCTCGGTGGAATATATCGATTCTGTTCATTATTGTTAATCAGAACAAGCAGCATAAGATTCGTCTTCATTTAATGAAAATACACATACTTTGGAGAGATCACCACAGTTTAATAAGGTCAGAGAACCAGAAATTTTGCCTTCCTGATCCTGGATCAGGCAAATTATAAAGGCAGTAGAATATGTATTAGGAGAAAAGGCTAAAGAAATGAGACTTAGGCTACAAGGCATAAAGTCCTAGAAAATTATTCAAGAATGGGAGAGCTGATTATATAGAAGATGATAAGCATTTGCGACTTAATAGAAGTGAGATCGGTAGAAAGTGGATGAAAACTGTGGAATTAAGGAATCTGGCTGGATGGAAAGAAGATGCTCCTGATCATGACAAGTAATAAACCTCTGAATATCCTTGAACGTCAAAGAGAGTGAATCTCGATCCTCCTAAATATTTGAGACTTTATTTTACTTGTTTGATTCTATGCCTTTCCATTTCACTCATTATACAAATGTACAAAATAGTTGCCTTTCTGTAGTGCCTCCCTGCTTATAAATTTGTTTTATGTTTATTTTCACATACCTTATTTTACTTTTTCCACAATACCCCTAGGGAATGGGAGACAGGCTTTATCATTTCTTGTGTGTGCTTAAGATAAAGACACTGGCATCTTAAGTATCTTACCCAGGGTCAACTAGATAGTATTAAATCTGATGCTTTTTAAATTAAACATTTTGATCCAATTTGCTATTCAACTGTGGTATGAGTTTGCAGTGAGGACATATTACTTATTTTTATTTATGGCTACTTGGAGGATTTTGTGGCATCCCCTTAGGTAGTCTCACCCTCCTGTACAATAAATTCCGTGCCTCCTGGTGGCCTATCAGACAGTTTCCAGAAGCCTCAGCCTGGGCTTAAAGGACGACAGATAATCTCTTGCCCTGATCCTCCCAGTCTTCCATTTAACATCTCTGTAAGTGTTCCCTCCCCTGCCCCTCTGAGTACAAGGTAGATGGCATAGAATGTTAGAAATGGGGTATTCTTCATTCACATTTGGACTTCTGTTAAAAAGTATACGGAATTCTCAAAGAGAAAACTGTCTTGCCCATGTATATCTTTGTGGAAGGGGTATTGAATTAGAAATACCAGAGGGACGCCTGGGTGGCTCAGTCAGTTAAGCATCTGACTTCGGTTCGGGTCATAATCTTACAGTTCGTGGGTTCGAGCCCCACATCGGGCTCTGTGCCGACAGCTCAGAACCTGGAGCCTGCTTTGGATTCTTTCTCTCTCTCTCTCTCTCTCTCTCTCTCTCTCTCTCTCTCTCTCTCTTTCTCTCTGCCCCCTCCCCTGCTCATGCTCTGTCTGTCTCTCTCTCAAAAATAACACGAACATTAAAAAAATTAAAAAAAAAAAACAGAAATACCAGAGATACCATCTTAATATATAGATAAGCATTTTCAGTGCTTCTCCAAGCACTGCTGCTGCTCTCCCGGAGGGCACTTCACGGGCCAGCAGCATACTCTCTTTTGTTCAGGCATAAATCATGGAGTCGGAGGTGACAGGGTGAAAGTCTGTGCCTGGGAAAGATCATGGCTAGTTGCCTTTCACAGAGGAAAAAGGATAGCAGAGGCTAGTATTTCATGCCGTAATTTATATATATATTCTCCATTTTAAAAGTCCACTCTTTTTTATGTCTATTTTACGAGGCAAGGAAAATAACACTAGATTTAGGGTGAGACAAACCTGGAGACACATCTTGGTTCTGCCAGGTGGAGAGTCTTGGGCAAGTCAGAGAGCCTCTCCTAAAACCAGTTTCTTTGCTATCAAATGAATGCAGTCAGTTAACTAGCAAGGTGGTGGATAGGTTTAAATAAGCTACACTATTTAGAGATGTCCTTTCACACAGTGCTTTCCTGCACCTTCTAGGTACTCAAAGTATAATTGGAAAAATGGCAGTGTTCTTTGTTGCCCCAAATAGCTTCATTTTTGTCAACACTCAATCTCCATTGCTCTCTGTACCTCGTGCTTCTATATTAGAGTATACTAGAGCACTTCTGGTACTAATAGATTGATGATTTAAGCATGTATTGAACAACTTTTACGTATTGAACTAGCTGCTGTGGGATGTCAATATATAGGCAACAATGGAGTAAGGCCACAGCTTAAAAAGTGTTCAGTGGGGGGGTATAGGTTGTAAACTGCAGTAAGATCCTAGTAAAAAGACTATAAGAGGTTAAGATAGTCTACTGAGATACGGTGGATGCAATGTGACTTAAGTTGAGGCTAGAAAGATGAATTGGGTGTCGCTCAGCAGAGTAGAGAAGACTGAGCCTTCCAGGGTGGAGTGTGGCAAGAGTGGAACACAGATGTCAACACGGATGTGGTTGTGCTGTGATGAGAGTCCTCTCCCTGAGCCAACGATGGCTTTGCAGCAATAAGGACGTGTGAGAGCACTTGTAGCTTTGGTAGGGGAGATGCACAGAATAAAGGGCCTTCAAACAGGTGAGATTTAACTTTGACTTAAAAACAGCAAGGATGTAGTATGCATTCAAGAGCAAAACAGTGATATAAATGCCTTTTATCCATTGGTCATGTGTGGAATAAATCGAGTAAGAAAAGAAAAGCTTATTTAACAGTTTTGGATTCCATGCAAGATGTGATAGTGAGAGTCTATACTTGGTTGCCCTGGGAATGAGGTCAGGAAGACTAGTAGTGGTGGAAATGTGACTAAGAGGCATTTAGGCAAATTACCGACAGGACTTAAGGATACATAAGTTCTTTTTTTTTTTTTTTTTTTTTTTTTTTTAATATGTGAAATTTATTGACAAATTGGTTTCCATACAACACCCAGTGCTCATCCCAAAAGGTGCCCTCCTCAATACCCATCACCCACCCTCTCCTCCCTCCCACCCCCCATCAACCCTCAGTTTGTTCTCAGTTTTTAACAGTCTCTTATGCTTTGGCTCTCTCCCACTCTAACCTCTTTTTTTTTTTTCCTTCCCCTCCCCCATGGGTTCCTGTTAAGTTTCTCAGGATCCACATAAGAGTGAAACCATATGGTATCTGTCTTTCTCTGTATGGCTTATTTCACTTAGCATCACACTCTCCAGTTCCATCCACGTTGCTACAAAAGGCCATATTTCATTTTTTCTCATTGCCACGTAATATTCCATTGTGTATATAAACCACAATTTCTTTATCCATTCATCAGTTGATGGACATTTAGGCTCTTTCCATAATTTGGCTATTGTTGAGAGTGCTGCTATGAACATTGGGGTACAAGTGGCCCTATGCATCAGTACTCCTGTATCCCTTGGATAAATTCCTAGCAGTGCTATTGCTGGGTCATAGGGTAGGTCTATTTTTAATTTTCTGAGGAACCTCCACACTGCTTTCCAGAGCGGCTGCACCAATTTGCATTCCCACCAACAGTGCAAGAGGGTTCCCGTTTCTCCACATCCTCTCCAGCATCTATAGTCTCGTGATTTGTTCATTTTGGCCACTCTGACTGGTGTGAGGTGATACCTGAGTGTGGTTTTGATTTGTATTTCCCTGATAAGGAGCGACGCTGAACATCTTTTCATGTGCCTGTTGGCCATCCGGATGTCTTTAGAGAAGTGTCTATTCATGTTTTCTGCCCATTTCTTCACTGGGTTATTTGTTTTTCGGGTGTGGAGTTTGGTGAGCTCTTTATAGATTTTGGATACTAGCCCTTTGTCCGATATGTCATTTGCGAATATCTTTTCCCATTCCGTTGGTTGCCTTTTAGTTTTGTTGGTTGTTTCCTTTGCTGTGCAGAAGCTTTTTATCTTCATAAGGTCCCAGTAATTCACTTTTGCTTTTAATTCCCTTGCCTTTGGGGATGTGTCAAGTAAGAGATTGCTACGGCTGAGGTCAGAGAGGTCTTTTCCTGCTTTCTCCTCTAAGGTTTTGATGGTTTCCTGTCTCACATTTAGGTCCTTTATCCATTTTGAGTTTATTTTTGTGAATGGTGTGAGAAAGTGGTCTAGTTTCAACCTTCTGCATGTTGCTGTCCAGTTCTCCCAGCACCATTTGTTAAAGAGGCTGTCTTTTTTCCATTGGATGTTCTTTCCTGCTTTGTCAAAGATGAGTTGGCCATACGTTTGTGGGTCTAGTTCTGGGGTTTCTATTCTATTCCATTGGTCTATGTGTCTGTTTTTGTGCCAATACTATGCTTTCTTGATGATGACAGCTTTGTAGTAGAGGCTAAAGTCTGGGATTGTGATGCCTCCTGCTTTGGTCTTCTTCTTCAAAATTCCTTTGGCTATTCGGGGCCTTTTGTGGTTCCATATGAATTTTAGGATTGCTTGTTCTAGTTTCGAGAAGAATGCTGGTGCAATTTTGATTGGGATTGCATTGAATATGTAGATAGCTTTGGGTAGTATTGACATTTTGACAATATTTATTTTTCCAATCCATGAGCAGGAAATGTCTTTCCATTTCTTTAAATCTTCTTCAATTTCCTTCATAAGCTTTCTATAGTTTTCAGCATACAGATCCTTTACATCTTTGGTTAGATTTATTCCTAGGTATTTTATGCTTCTTGGTGCAATTGTGAATGGGATCAGTTTCTTTATTTGTCTTTCTGTTGCTTCATTGTTAGTGTATAAGAATGCAACTGATTTCTGTGCATTGATTTTGTATCCTGCAACTTTGCTGAATTCCTGTATCAGTTCTAGCAGACTTTTGGTGGAGTCTATCGGATTTTCCATGTATAATATCATGTCATCTGCAAAAAGCGAAAGCTTGACTTCATCTTTGCCAATTTGGATGCCTTTGATTTCCTTTTGTTGTCTGATTGCTGATGCTAGAACTTCCAGCACTATGTTAAACAGCAGCGGTGAGAGTGGGCATCCTTGTCGTGTTCCTGATCTCAGGGAAAAAGCTCTCAGTTTTTCCCCGTTGAGGATGATGTTAGCTGTGGGCTTTTCATAAATGGCTTTTATGATCTTTAAGTATGTTCCTTCTATCCCGACTTTCTCAAGGGTTTTTATTAAGAAAAGGTGCTGGATTTTGTCAAAGGCCTTTTCTGCATCGATTGACAGGATCATATGGTTCCTCTCTTTTTTTTTGTTAATGTGATGTATCACGTTGATTGATTTGCGAATGTTGAACCAGCCCTGCATCCCAGGAATGAATCCCACTTGATCATGGTGAATAATTCTTTTTATATGCCGTTGAATTCGATTTGCTAGTATCTTATTGAGAATTTTTGCATCCATATTCATCAGGGATATTGGCCTGTAGTTCTCTTTTTTTACTGGGTCTCTGTCTGGTTTAGGAATCAAAGTAATACTGGCTTCATAGAATGAGTCTGGAAGTTTTCCTTCCCTTTCTATTTCTTGGAATAGCTTGAGAAGGATCGGTATTATCTCTGCTTTAAACGTCTGGTAGAACTCCCCTGGGAAGCCATCTGGTCCTGGACTCTTATTTGTTGGGAGATTTTTGATAACTGATTCAATTTCTTCGCTGGTTATGGGTCTGTTCAAGCTTTCTATTTCCTCCTGATTGAGTTTTGGAAGAGTGTGGGTGTTCAGGAATTTGTCCATTTCTTCCAGGTTGTCCAATTTGTTGGCATATAATTTTTCATAGTATTCCCTGATAATTGTTTGTATCTCTGAGGGATTGGTTGTAATAATTCCATTTTCATTCATGATTTTATCTATTTGGGTCATCCCCTTTTCTTTTTGAGAAGCCTGGCTAGAGGTTTGTCAATTTTGTTTATTTTTTCAAAAAACCAACTCTTGGTTTCGTTGATCTGCTCTACAGTTTTTTTAGATTCTATATTGTTTATTTCTGCTCTGATCTTTATGATTTCTCTTCTTCTGCTGGGTTTAGGCTGCCTTTGCTGTTCTGCTTCTAGTTCCTTTAGGTGTGCTGTTAGATTTTGTATTTGGGATTTTTCTTGTTTCTTGAGATAGGCCTGGATTGCAATGTATTTTCCTCTCAGGACTGCCTTCGCTGCGTCCCAAAGCGTTTGGATTGTTGTATTTTCATTTTCGTTTGTTTCCATATATTTTTTAATTTCTTCTCTAATTGCCTGGTTGACCCACTCATTCATTAGTAGGGTGTTCTTTAACCTCCATGCTTTTGGAGGTTTTCCAGACTTTTTTCTGTGGTTGATTTCATGCTTCATAGCATTGTAGTCTGAAAGTAAGCATGGTATAATTTCAATTCTTGTAAACTTATGAAGGGCTGTTTTGTGACCCAGTATATGATCTATCTTGGAGAATGTTCCATGTGCACTCGAGAAGAAAGTATATTCTGTTGCTTTGGGATGCAGAGTTCTAAATATATCTGTCAAGTCCATCTGATCCAATGTCTCCTTCAGGGCCCTTGTTTCTTTATTGACCGTGTGTCTAGATGATCTATCCATTTCTGTAAGTGGGGTGTTAAAGTCCCCTGCAATTACCACATTCTTATCAATAAGGTTGCTTATGTTTATGAGTAATTGTTTTATATATTTGGGGGCTCCAGTATTCGGCGCATAGACATTTATAATTGTTAGCTCTTCCTGATGGATAGACCCTGTAACTATTATATAATGTCCTTCTTCATCTCTTGTTACAGCCTTTAATTTAAAGTCTAGTTTGTCTGATATAAGTATGGCTACTCCAGCTTTCTTTTGGCTTCCAGTCGCATGATAAATAGTTCTCCATCCCCTCACTCTCAATCTAAAGGTGTCCTCAGGTCTAAAATGAGTCTCTTGTAGACAGCAAATAGATGGGTCTTGTTTTTTTATCCATTCTGATACCCTATGTCTTTTGGTTGGCGCATTGAATCCATTTACATTCAGTGTTATTATAGAAAGATACGGGTTGAGAGTCATTGTGATGTCTGTATGTTTTATGCTTGTAGTGATGTCTCTGGGACTTTGTCTCACAGGGTCCCCCTTAGGATCTCTTGTAGGGCTGGTTTAGTGGTGACAAATTCCTTCAGTTTTTGTTTGTTTGGGAAGACCTTTATCTCTCCTTCTATTCTAAATGACAGACTTGCTGGATAAAGGATTCTCGGCTGCATATTTTTTCTGTCTAGCACCCTGAAAATCTCGTGCCAATTCTTTCTGGCCTGCCAAGTTTCAAAAGAGAGATCAGTCACGAGTCTTATAGGTCTCCCTTTATATGTGAGGGCACGTTTACCCCTTGCTGCTTTCAGAATTTTCTCTTTATCCTTGTATTTTGCCAGTTTCACTATGATATGTCGTGCAGAAGATCGATTCAAGTTACGTCTGAAGGGAGTTCTCTGTGCCTCTTGGATTTCAATGCCTTTTTCCTTCCCCAGTTCAGGGAAGTTCTCAGCTATTATTTCTTCAAGTACCCCTTCAGCACCTTTCCCTCTCTCTTCCTCCTCTGGGATACCAATTATGCGTATATTATTTCTTTTTAGTGTATCACTTAGTTCTCTAATTTTCCCCTCATACTCCTGGATTTTTTTATCTCTCTTTTTCTCAGCTTCCTCTTTTTCCATAACTTTATCTTCTAGTTCACCTATTCTCTCCTCTGCCTCTTCAAGCCGAGCTGTGGTGGTTTCCATTTTGTTATGCATTTCGTTTAAAGCGTTTTTCAGCTCCTCGTGACTGTTCCTTAGTCCCTTGATCTCTGTAGCAAGAGATTCTCTGCTGTCCTGTATACTGTTTTCAAGCCCAGCGATTAATTTGATGACTATTATTCTAAATTCACTTTCTGTTACATTATTTAAATCCTTTTTGATCAGCTCATTAGCTGTTGTTATTTCCTGGAGATTCTTCTGAGGGGAATTCTTCCACTTGGTCATTTTGGATAGTCCCTGCCATGGTGAGGACCTGCAGGGCACTTCCCCTGTGCTGTGGTGTATAACTGGAGTTGGTGGGTGGGGCCGCAGTCAGACCTGATGTCTGCCCCCAGTCCACCGCTGGGGCCACAGTCAGACTGGTGTGTGCCTTCTCTTCCCCTCTCCTAGGGGCGGGATTCACTGTGGGGTGGTGTGGCCCGTCTGGGCTACTTGCACACTGCCAGGCTTGTGATGCTGGGGATCTGGCGTATTAGCTGGGGTGGGTAGGCAAGGTGCACAGGGGCAGGAGGGGAAGGCTTAGATCGCTTCTCCTTAGGTGATCCACTTCAGGAGGGGCCCTGTGGCAGCTGGAGGGAGTCAGATCCGCTGCCGGAGGTTTGGCTCCCCAGAAGCACATAGTTGGGTGTTTGCGCGGAGCGAGCAAGTTCCCTGGCAGGAACTGGTTCTCTTTGGGATTTTGGCTGGGGGATGGGCGGGGGAGATGGTGCTGGTGAGCACCTTTGTTCCCCACCAAACTGAGCTCTGTCGTCAGGGGGCTCAGCAGCTCTCCCTCCCTTTGTCCTCCAGCCTTCCCGCTTTCCGAGCAGAGCTGTTAACTTATGACCTCCCAGACGCTAAGTTGCACTTGTTGTGGGAACACAGTCCGTCAGGCCCCTCCGCTTTTGCAAGCCAGATTCGGGGGCTCTGCTTGGCCGGCCAGCCGCCCCTCCACCCCGGCTCCCTCCCGCCAGTCCGTGGAGGGCGCACCGCCTCGCCGCCCTTCCTACCCTCTTCCGTGGGCCTCTCGTCTGCGTTTGGCTCCGGCGACTCCGTTCTGCTAATCCTCTGGCGGTTTTCTGGGTTATTTAGGCAGGTGTAGGTGGAATCTAAGTGATCAGCAGGACGTGCGGTGAGCCCAGCGTCCTCCTAAGCCGCCATCTTGCAAACCTCCTATCGGATACATAAGTTCTATAGGGAGACAGGAAAATTCCAGTGTTTCTGGGTTGGAAGACAATGTAATGGTGAAACTCTCATGAAAAGTTGGGAAGAAGATCTGTGTTTTGGGTACATCATGAATTAAATTTTGAGAATGCTGGACTAATGTCCTCTAGGAACCTACTCTTGTAGGTACTGGAATCAACATGGTCTAAAGCAAGTTTCTGAATGCTATCCTGAACCTGGACTGAAACACTAACTTCTAACCTCTAGTCTAATCCTTGTACCAGTTTTTTTTTTAATTAAAATTAATTTTTTTAACGTTTATTTATCTTTGAGAGACAGAGTGTGAATGGGGGAGGAGCAGAGAGAGAGGGAGTCACAGAATCCAAAGCAGGCTCCAGGCTCTGAGCTGTCAGCAAAGAACCTGCTGTGGGGCTCGAACTCATGAATCCCGAGATCACGACCTGAGCCGAAGTCAGACACTCAACCAACTGAGCCACCCAGGCACCCCTCCTTACACCAGTTTTATGCGTAAATGGTGACAGGAAGAAACTGGCACAATGAAAAGAGAAAAAAGAGAGCACCTGAATTTTAACCTGAGGGAGATTGATTTCATTCCCTCATTGCTTCTGGGCAGCCCTTTCATTAATGGATTGATAATTACCGATAGTTATGCTGGAGGAAACATCTCTTAGGGGTCTCCCTCTCAGATACGTGCTGAGGAATGACATTTCTTCAGGTATCCATGAGTTTTGTAGGGTCCAGCCTTCCCCTATCTTTCATAAACCTTAAGTTAAAAATGAGCACATCTTTCCAGTTTCTAGTTCACTGAGCACTGAATGGCAAAACAAACAAGCAAAAACACCAAAAAACAAAGCATCAATAACAACGATAAAAACCACAACCCATGCTATGTCAAGATTCTCTCTCTCCTCACAAATTAACTGAATTAGGAAAACTGAAAACAGGTGGGTAGTTGAGTTAATAAAAATGCAGTCAAATGCATTTTTATCCTATTCTAAGTCTTCATTATGTAAGGTTATTTGGCCTTTGCCTGATAAATTCAAGGTAAAGCAACTATAATTTTGCACCAGCTACAGAAGTATCCAACAGCTTTGATGCCTTCTTAATAACAAAGCTAAGTATAAATATCAAGTTACCTGATTTCCACCTTCATCTTCTTAAAACAAGTCAAGCATTCAGAAATGGGCCTTCATAACTTCTGAGTCTTTGTTCCCTTTCAGTCAATAGTCTGTACCTTAGACTTTCCTGCAAGGCCTATTTACTGACGATTAAATTTGTTTTTGAATATTGTCTTGGTTTTCCAGAAGAGCAACCCAGCTCCTTCAAAGTTTTTAAGTACTTTTGAGGAATGACATTTCCAGATTTCTGACAAAGGTGATGCAGATCAAAAGCTATGTAGAAGGGCACCTTGAAAGCTGTCATTCGGAGAAGTTCTCACAGGCACGTTCCTAAAGTGGGGTTGGATAAGGCTGATTCCTCTTCTGCTCATGGCAAGGCTGTGGAAAACTTCCTGGTACATTATTACACTGGATTCTGTCATATCTCAATGCTCGTGACTTTCTCCTGTCAACACACCTACTCCACATGTACTAAGCACAGTATCTAAGTTAGAAAATGATAAAACTAAAACCACAGGCCATTGATGGTCTTAGTAATAGAGGAGAGGGTCATGTGGCCACCAGATAAGTCACTAATACCATTTCATGAGCAAAGGAAATGATCTCTTTTAGTAGCTTACAGGGTATCCCGCTAACCTTTTTTTCTTTTCCTTTAATGTTTATTTATTTTTGAGAGAGAGAGCGTGCAGGGGAAGAGCAGAGAGAGAGAGAGAGAGAGAGAGAGAGAGAGAGAGAGCAGGTGAGGGGCCGAGGGAAAGAGAGAAAGAGAGAAAGAGAATCCCAAGCAGGCTCCATGTTGTCAGCACAGAGCCCAATGCGGGACTTGAACTCACTAACTGTGAGATCATGACCTGAGCTGACACTGAGTCGGACCTTTCAGGGACTGAACCACCCAGCTGCCCCACCTTTCCTTTTTCTTGTCACAAACTGGGAGGGGAGTGAATACCAAGAAAAAGCTTTTGTTTCATTCCCTGAACTGAAAAGTATAGTGACTCAGTGTTTTCTTGCTGTTTACAACCTGTTCAGTACATTTTTTTCTAGAAAACCATGTGTGAAGATTGCTTCTATTTAAGAATGGTTGATGGTTTCTGCTGCTTCATCTGCTATGTATCTCTTTCTGATGAATGGCAGTGGAATAATCCCAGGATGAATATGATATAAGGCTAAGAGATCAACATTATTTTCTTGGTGAATTGATTACTTTCCTCTGAATTTATAGTTCCTACCAGGACTGCAAATTAATATGGTTGATGCACTTAGTTATTCAGATTGCGCTATACATTTAAATGCAGGCAGCTTAAACATTAAATGTTCCAAGTTTATAACTCATAATCAGATTGTAGGTCCTGTAAACAAGAGGAGGTGTTTGTATCATGTCTGAACAGAAAATGTTTTTGAAATAGTAGTGGATCACCATGCGGGATACTATATTCTGTAACATGAAACATATGGCTGGCAGCCATCTATTATTTACCATATCAACATGTATTCAATTCAACATCTGACTCTTGGCTTGTACCTAGGAGAAATGAATACAGGCAATAGAATGGGAAGGTTATATGTAGTGTGTATACGCATAAATAATAAATTATATACACATGTGAAATTACTGTATAGGATTGACATAATTTTAAAATTGTGCTTATGCATATGCTAGAAGTTCATTGTACAAGGACAGTTTTCATTTTTTTCAGAGGTATGTGTGGCCTTTCTATGTTTGAAGGTGAGTTACTGGGAGAGGGCAAAGTAATCATAAAAGTTGTTATTTTTGGAGGGGGTGGCTGTTGCTACTTTTGCAAGTCGTAGTGTAAGTCAACATTGTCTTTACCCAAATTAAGGTTTTCAAACTAAGAGGACTTTTGAAATGACCTTCCTTCACCTTTTCAGATTCGAGGTCCATCAGTGGAGTGGGTCAGGCCGTTCCTTACGGGCAGAGCTGTGCTCTGATCCAGCTTATTGCTCTTCCTACTCTACATTTTGTAGTTGCTTTAATGACACATGACTGCAAGGTGACATCACAATTCCTGCATTCCATGGCTATTTAAAAAAAAATTATTGTTTATTTGCTTTTCAGAGAGATGGAGACAGAATGTGAGTGGGGGGGGGGCAGAGAGAGAGAGGGAGACACAGAATCTGAAGCAGGCTCCAGGCTCTGAGCTGTCAGCACAGAGCCCGATGCGGGGCTCAAACTCACGAGCTGTGAGATCATGACCTGAGCTGAAGTTGGATGTTCAACCTACTGAGCCACCCAGGCGCCCCGCCACGGCTGCTTTTATTATGGTTGTCTTCCTTCAGGACTCTCCTGAGGTCAACGAAAATAATAGTTTGCTGGAATCTCTATTTTTAATCCGGAATTATGATATCCACCCACACAGAAAGAAGACATCATGACTAGGTAGTATCCTTATTTTGAAAAAAATATTAAGGAAAAATGATTATATTTTCCTTTGGTCTGTGGATACAGTTGTGAACAAATGTTGGGTCAAAAATGTCATTTCCTTTCAATATTGATCACCAAAATCACGAGAGATAAAAATCCCACACTAATGAATAGTATTGGACAGTAAAAACCATTATTTTCTCAGTTATGATGGCAGGGAACATTCAAGGCAGGGTCTCGAAGCTGTCCTTTTAAATGAAATCTGAATGTTATCCTGGAGCATATTGAATACATTTGGGGATTTGGTGAAAGCATAATTTACTCTGAGTAATTTTTTTTTGTAGGGGTGTGAAGAAATGCCCTTTAACTCTTGAGATAATTGATGTCGTATGGGCAAATGTAATTGTAATAGAAATACATGTGCATATATTTAGATGGAACTTGACTCACGGGCAACTTTATTAGCCCAGCAGCTGCAGGCTGGAATTTATCACTTTCATATGACCTTGTTTAATACCCAAAACATAGAGACTGCTAGATACGATGTGTACACTTTTTCTTAAATTGTTGAGTGACTACACAAATCATATAAGGAGTAGCTGTTCTCCAAAGCTGAAAAGCTAGTTGTATATGGAGGTGGCTTCTTGGACAACATGACACGTTGAGAAAGTGGCAACATCTACCGTTTTGCAAATTTATGAATGCTTTCAAACAATTGTTATGAATCTGCAATGTGCATATCATCTGCTATATTACTTAGTGTTTACCTTTCAAGATATTCTGTTTCTCTAAACTGCAAGAGAAACTAGTTTAACATGATACCTTATTTAATAGTCCATAGTTACCATTTGCTGCTTATAAATACTCTAAATGTCTGTTTGCTTTTGTTGTTTTATCAGTTATTACTCCAGAGAATAATTTGACTCAAAATCACTTAAATTTTTTCCCATTTATTTTCTTTGTAGCCCCAAAGAAATTTTTTTTATTAAAAAAAAAAATTTAGAGTTTATTTTGGAGAGACAGCGAGTCAGCATGAGTGGGGGAGGGGCAGAAAGAGAGAGAGAGAGAGAGAGAGAGAGAGGGAGAGTGAGAGAGAGAGAGAGAGAGAGAGAGAGAGAGAGAGTGAGAGAGAGAGAGAGAGAGAGAGAGAGAGAGAGAGAGAATCCAAAGCAGGCTCCAGGCTCTGAGCTGTTAGCACAGAGCCCGACATAGGGCTGGAACTCAGGAATGGCAAGATCATGGCCTGAGCCAAAGTCGGACACTTAACCAACTGAGCTGCCCAGGCACCCTAGAATAAGATATTTTCTTAAAATATGAGGAAACCTTGTATTCATCAGAATGTCTTTTCCTGAGTTTTAATGTCTTTCTCTGTTTATTGTCCATGCTGTGCTGCGGTTTGGAAAAGTAAGATGTTATCCAGCTGTTCTCTATCAGTTACTGAGAGCTAAATATTGATGGAGGCTACTCTGTCACCCTCAGCATATCAGTGTCATGGCATGATGTGTCTTCAACTCCTAAATTTCTGCTGCTCTGGTGCTGGTCCATAGTGGACCCAGGGCTGTAAAAAAAAAAAAAAAAGAGGGGAGAAGGGCTTTCTTTGCAGCCCACAACTCTGAGGTGCCTGCCTGGCTTCAGACCCAAGAGTCTTGCTGGGAGCTCTGCTATCTGGGAACCATTGCCCGTCATGGGTAAAAGCTGCTGCACTTGGCTCTCTCTTGCATGCACTGAGAGTAATGTATTCTTTGCTTTCTCACTCTGCTGGCAGAAATGAGCAGAAGCTGTTCAGAAGCAACAGCAGCAGAGGGGCCTCCATTTATGGTTCTCCATTTCCTTCTTCATTTCTCAAGTTCAGAGCCTCACTTAATTGTATTGGAGCTTTCAGCGATGGCAGATTAAGTCTTCTCCCTATAATCTATTAGGGTTCAGGAAGAACCTTTCATTATAATGGCACTCCTTCCCCAAGAAGAGAATATATGCACTAAATGGAAACTCTAATAATGAACACGAACACAGGATTTAAAAGTATATAGAGTAATTCACATAAATTGTTTTTGTTATATTTAGTGCTCAAAACACTTTGCAGTAGGCATTATGATGAAATGGGGGCTAAAATAGCATAAGTGACTTTTCTCCCCAAATTCCACAGCCTGTAAGAAGTGGTTTTAGACCTTGACTCTGTGTAGACCCCAACTTTCACACTTGATTCCAGGGATCATACTCTATGTGAGCTGTAAACCATGTATAACATGAAGTTATTATGCATTGCCACTCTTTTTTCTTTATTTTTTTTAATGTTTATTTATTATTGAGAGACAGAGCATGAGCATGGCAGGGGCCAAGAGAGGGGGAGACAATCTGAAGCAAGCTCCAGGCTCTGAGCTGTCAGCTACAGAGCTGGACGTGGGGCTCAAACTCACGAACTGAGAGATCATGACCTGA